>NC_053434.1:43566979-44213797 GCF_007990345.1 Gossypium hirsutum | reverse complement strand
CAGTCGAACACGAGTGTTAACAGACTTAAACCCTTTATAAAAATATTTTCAGACACTGCCATCTGCTACTAGTCCTTTAAAAATCATATCTTGAGTTTCACAGCTCGAAAATCAGTTTCGTGATTTTTCCCTGAAACTAGACTCATATTCCCATCTACATATTTTTTTCTAGAATTTTTGGTTGGGCCAATTAGTACAGTTTATTAGTCAAAGTCTCCCATGTTACAGGGATGACTACACTGACCTTTGCGCATTACGACCTGATATCTCCCTGCAAGAGTTCATACTGATGCCGTTTGTTTCTATAGAAACTAGACTCAAGAGGAATCTATCCATATATGGTATGACTCCTAATTGTCTCTGGTTAATTTATAATGAATTTCCAAAGTCGGAACAGGGAATCCAGAACCGTTCTGGCCCTGTCTCACGAGAACCTGAATATCTCTTAACATACTGTCCATATGATCTTTTCGTTGCTTCTATATGAAATAGACTCATCGACTTCGAATACATAATTTATTCATCATTAATTCCACTCCTACTATTTTTAGTGATTTTTCAATCTCACGTCACTGCTGCTGCCAGCATCTGTTACGAAAGCAACTATGCCCATTTCGTGATTTCTCCTTGATCTAATAGTAATTCGTCATACAGATCACAAATTATGATCATGACTAGCCATGCCAAAGGCTAATCATTGCAACATCCCCCTACTACACTATTGCCATATCATGAATTTTAACACCAAATAATCAACCATGAATATGGCATAAAAAGGTCGAATTATCAAGATTTACGACCTAACGTTATGAAACCAAACCCAACCGAACATTTATGCCATTTTCGCATGGCTAAAAGTTTACATACCAAAGTTCAAACACAACATAATAGCCTATACATGCCGAAATGTTCTCCTAAGCCGACTAAGAAGAAAGTACCAAAACTTGCTAGCCGGTGTGATGACTTCGACGACGGCACGATCACGCAAAAAAGACGAGTCCAAGAAACCTAGAATAGTGACAAGCAACACCGAATGAGTATATAACTCAGTAAGCCATAAGCATTCCACAACCATCCATTAATAAAATTATCACAACAGGAAACAATGAAATGAGGTTAAGTACTCCATCCATACCAAACTATACCATAGTTCCTTAAACCCTATGGTTCAATCTCATACCAAGTCCTACATTGGCCTTTCATACATCATTTTATTTTCGTTATAATCATACAATTAACGAACTTTCACCTATTCCACAATGAACCTTATGTACGTGACTTCAACTATAATCGTCACATAGGTTCAAAACTTACCAAGCTCAACTCCAAATATAAACATAGCGCCTATTAGCCATGAACTCAAGGTACTTACCTTTTCCGCTGTCCAAAATTGACTCGGTAAAGTCGCACCCTTCATGTAAATAATTTATAGAAATATATATTGGGTTCGCACACATAGTGCTTAATAATCAACCGCGCACACTTAGTGCCATGTACTTTAAACTCACACACTTAGTGCATGCATTTCAAGTTCGCACACTTACCTTTTCCGCTGTCCAAAATCGACTCGGTAAAGTCGCACCCTTAATGTAAATAATTTATAGAAAATATATATTGGGTTCGCACACATAGTGCTTAATAATCAACCGCGCACACTTAGTGCCATGTACTTTAAACTCGCACACTTAGTGCTGTACAATTTAAACCCGCACACTTAGTGCCAATCTCATGACCGTGAACACTTATTGCCCGCACACTTAGTGCCGAAAACCAGCCACTCAATAGGCTTCACTTCCTTTTTACATTCGACAAATTTCATCTCTACTTACATATACATTTGTATACATTTCATCTCATTAAACACAATGGTATAGGTATTACGATCCTTTAAATCAATACCAAGATATGCTTAATGACTTACTTGTGTTGGGTAAGATGGTTCCAACTCGGCTACTCGATGATCTTTTCTTTGCCTTTGCTCGATTCTCCTCCTTTAACTCCTTGAGCTTAATCAATAAATCAACTAGTTTAACCGCCTTGCTAAATATTTACAATCCATTACACATGCATATGTATGTTAGTATATTCGGCAATCACCCTTACTAATCACCCACTTGATCAATTATAGAGAATCAAAGTTAATATCACAATGTGTACCCTATATGGCCATTATACATAATCAAATTTAACATCATCTATATATTTACTCATATGGCCGAATATACCTAATCATACATACACTAACCAAAAATAATTTCTAAATCTTTATATCATTTATACACTAGTAAGCATCTCTCCCTTTCATCAATTTAGCACATGCATTACTCATTAACCTACAAATTATATTCGGCCTTAGCACACAACTTGCTAGCCGATTCTTCCCATCTAGCAACCAATGCACATATGTGTCACTCAAAATGCTAAAAAAAAGAGATTCAAGAATCATCAATCCACCATCACATGCATCATTAACAAGCTTCATATTTAGCATGCAATGGCATTAACACAAACTCCACTAGGTCGAATCTTAACTCATCTTCATGCCTCATCACCAACATCAAACATCAAAATACCAACCAAGAATGTAACATGCATGGCCGAATATCATCTCCATCATTTAACAAGTTTGAACCATGGCTAGGTAGATTTCAAACTTACAACTTAAAATATACATGAATCTCAAAGAATAATATCAAACATACCTCAATCTAGTTACATGCATGGCCAAACTTCCTCTAATTCTCTTCCAAACAAACATGAAGCAAGAACTCCTTCTCCTCCCTTAGAATTTTCGGTCAAAGAGGATGAAAAAGGATGAACAAGTTTTTCTTTTCCTTTCTTTAGCTCACGGCAATGGGGGGAACAACCACTCATTTTTTTGTTTTTCCTTTCTTTATTACCCATATCCTTATTTTATTTTTTTCCTACATACCTCACTAGGCCAACATGTTCCCAACATGTTTCCACCATAGCATGGCCAACCACTAGCTCAAATTTTGGGTAATTTGACATGCAAACCATCATTTTCACAACATCATTAATAGACCATTTTAAATTAGCCTATCATATTTTCACCATGTCTCATATCGATCCCTATTTAATAATTTCTCATGCAATTGGCAAAATTGGAGAATGAAACTTCCACATACTCATGTACACACATAATAAGCATAGAATATGGAAATTAATTATTTTTATGACTCGGTTTGTGGTCCGAAACCACTTCCCGACTAGGGTCAATTTGGGCTGTTACAACTCTCCCCACTTAAGAAATTTTTCCCGAAAATCTTACGGTAAATAGGTTTGGGTATCGTTCTTTCATCGAGCTCTCGGTTTCCCAAGTAGCTTCCTCGATCCATGTTTGAGCCATAACACCTTCACTAACGAACCCTTTTGTTTCGCAACTCCTTCACTTCACGAGCTAGGATACGTATCGGTTCTTCTTCATAACTCATATCGGCTTAATTTCAACCTCTGATGGGCTAATTATATGCGATGGATCAGATCGATAACGTCGAAGCATCGAAACATGAAAGACGTCGTGAATCTTTTCAAGCTCAGGGGGCAAAATCAATCTATACGCAACCGCACCAACTCGTTCGGAGATTTCGTACGGCCCAATGAATCTCGGGCTCAACTTGCCCTTACGTCCAAACCTGAGTACCTTTTTCCAAGGCGAAACTTTAAGGAACACTTTATCTCCCACCTGATATTCAATGTCCTTTCGTTTCAAGTCCGCATACGATTTCTGACGATCTGTGGCTGCCTTCAGACTTTCACGGATTACCTTTACTTTCTGTTCGGCATCTTTAATCAAATCAACTCCGAAAATTTTACTTTCACCGAGCTCGGTCCAAAACAATGGTGTACGGCATTTACGACCGTACAAAGCCTCGTAAGGTGCCATCTTAATACTTGATTGAAAACTATTGTTGTAAGCGAATTCAATCAAAGTACATACCGTTCCCATGAACCACTAAACTCAAGGATGCAGCATCTCAGCATATCCTCGAGTATCTGAATTATCCGCTCGGATTGACCATCGGTTTGTGGATGGAAAGCGGTGCTAAAATGCAGCTTGGTACCCAAGGCTTCTTGCAATTTCTTCCAAAATCGCGAGGTGAATCTCGGATCTCTATCCGACACGATAGAAATAGGTACTCCATGTAATCTCACAATCTGAGAAACATACAATTCGGCTAGTTTATCCAATGAAAAGTCCGTACGCACGGGGATAAAGTGAGCCGACTTAGTCAGTCTATCAACAACAACCCAAATCGCATCCTTCTTACTTGCTGACAATGGCAGTCCGGACACAAAGTCCATTGTGACTCGATCCCATTTCCACTCGGGTATCATGATCGGCTGAAGTAATCCGGAAGGCACTTGATGTTCTGCTTTCACTTGTTGACATATTAAACATCTCGAAACAAAGTCGGAGATGTCTCGTTTCATACCATGCCACCAAAACCGTCGTTTCAAATCATTGTACATTTTCGTACTCCCCGAGTGAATTGACATTCGGCTACAATGAGCTTCGTTCAGAATCATCGAAATGAGTTCTGAATTACTTGGAACACACAACCGACTTCTGAACCTCAAACAATCGTCATCATCAATTTGAAATTCGGATTCCATATTCGGAATACATTCAGCCCGTTTTGCAACCGATTCATCGTCGACTTTCTGAGCTTCACGAATTTGATGAATCAATGATGGTTTGGCCTTTAATTCAGCTACTAACACATTGTCGGGTAGAACAGACAAGTGCACATTCATCGCTCGTAAAGCAAACAGCGATTTCCGGCTTAAGGCGTCTGCAACCACATTAGCCTTTCCCGGGTGGTAATCAATGACAAGCTCGTAATCTTTCAACAACTCAAGCCAACGTCTTTGTCGCAGATTTAAGTCTCTTTGAGTCATCAAATATTTGAGACTTTTGTGATCCGAAAATACATGGCACTTTTCGCCAAACAAGTAATGTCGCCATATTTTCAAAGCGAATACGATGGCGGCTAGTTCGAGATCATGGGTTGGATAATTTCTCTCGTGTGGCTTCAATTGTCTCGACGCATAGGCCACAACTCGGCCTTCTTGCATCAATACACAACCCAACCCGAGTAGGGATGCGTCACTATAAATGACAAACTCTTTGCCTGATTCGGGTTGCACTAAAATTAGAGCTTCAGTCAAATGAGTTTTCAGTTGATCGAAGCCTTTCTGACATTTCTCCGTCCATTCGAACTTAGCATCCTTTTGAAGTAGCTTCGTCATTGGTGTGGCTATCATCGAGAAACCTTTGACAAATCGTCAGTAATAACCGGCGAGTCCCAGAAAGCTCCGAACCTCAGTAATATTTCTTGGAGGCTTCCAGTTAAGTATGGCTGAAATTTTGTTCGGGTCAACTCGAATACCCGATGCGGATACCACATGACCCAAGAAGCTAACCTCTCTTAACCAGAACTCACACTTACTGAACTTAGCATATAACTGCTTATCCCGTAAAATTGCAACACCAGTCTCAGGTGCTCAGCATGTTCGGTCTCATCTCTTGAATAGACCAAGATGTCATCAATGAACACAACTACGAACCGATCCAAATATGGTCTGAAGATCCGATTCATCAAATTCATAAATACCGCAGGGGCATTAGTGAGCCCAAACGGCATCACTAAGAACTCGTAGTGACCATATCTCGTCCTGAAGGCAGTTTTGGGTATGTCCGATTCTCGAATTCGCAACTGATAATAGCCCGATCTCAAATCTATTTTTGAGAACACTGTGGCTCCCTTCAGTTGGTCGAACAAATCATCGATGCGCGGCAATGGATATTTGTTCTTTATCGTCACTTTATTCAGTTGACGATAGTCAATGCACAACCTCATGGTTCCGTCCTTCTTTTTCACGAACAATACTGGTGCACCCCAAGGTGAGAAACTTGGTCGAGCAAAACCTCTATCCGTCAATTCTTGCAACTGAGCTTTCAACTCTTTTAACTCGATTGGTGCCATACGATACGGAGCTATCGAAATCGGCGTAGTCCCAGGTACAAGCTCAATACCAAACTCTACCTCCCGAACAGGTGGTAAACCCGGTAATTCTTCAGGAAAAACATCCGGGTATTCACAAACCACCGGCACAGATTCGGGTTTCTTTTCTAATTCTTTGTCATCAAGTACATACGCAAGGTATGCTTCGCACCCTTTTCTTACATATTTCTGGGCCAACATTGCTGATATTACAGCTGGCATCCCCTCCAAGTCCGTAGACTCAACTCGGATTACTTCGTTATTTGTGCACCTCAAATCAATAGTCTTGCTTTTGGAATTCACAACCGCATCATGCGCGGTCAACCAATCCAAACCAAGAATAACATCAAATTCATCAAACGGCAAAAGCATCAAGTCCGCTGGAAAACAGGAACCTCGAATTTCTAAAGGACATTTCTTACACACTTTGTCGACAAGCACGTAACGACCCAAGGGGTTTGACACCCGAATTACGAACTCAGTAGACTCAACAGGTAGAGTCTTACTGGATGCTAAGGTTTCACATACATATGAATGAGTAGAGCCAGGGTCAATCAATGCAATCACATTAGTATCAAAGAGAGTGAAGGTACCAGTGATGACGTCAGGGGAGGATGCCTCCTCTCGTGCGCGAATGGCATATGCTCTAGCAGGAGTACGGTTCTCGGCTCGAACAGCAGTATTAGAGGTCCCTCTCTGACTACCACCCCTACCTCCTAAAATTCTCGGTGGTCTACCTCTAGTTGTCACTCCACTAGGTCTTGCACCTTGAATCTTATTCTTCTCATCAAGCTCCGTGCAATCTCTAATGAAGTGGTCCTTCGAACCGCATCCGTAATAGGCCCTGTTAATAGACTTACCCCAACATTCACCTATGTGTCGTCTTCCACATTGGGGACATTCAGGTTTCTCTAGACGATTATTGCCCACACTAGCTACTGAAGTAGCTCGAGAGTCCGTCGATGGTCTTGCTCTGATGGAAATTCCCGCAGTCGTCCTCGACTTATTAGTGTCCTCCCTGAACTTCTTTACGGCTGAGAACGGAGCTTTACCCGTCGATCTTTTACGATAGTCTCTAGCTTCAAATTCAGCCTTCTTCTTCTCCTTTCCAAGTTCTTCCGCCTTGCAGGCTCGTTCGACTAGTGTTACGAATTCTTTTATTTCCAAAATACCCATTAGTAGCTTTAAATCTTCATTCAATCCTTCTTCGAATCTTTTGCACATAGCAACCTCATCAGCTACCCACTCCCGGGCATGCCTACTGAGTCTTACGAATTCATGTTCGTATTCAGATACTGTCATACGGCCTTGCTTGAGTTCCAAGAATTCCTTACCCTTTTGATCAATGAACCATTGACTAATATATTTCTTTCGAAATTCCGTCTGAAAGAAGTCCCAAGTTACTCGTTCGTTTGGGACTATGGAAATCAGGGTCCTCCACCAATAGTAGGCTGAGTCCCGCAACAAGGATATAGCACACTTTAGACATTCATCGGGTGTGCATGACAGTTCATCAAACACCCGAATGGTGTTATCAAGCCAAAACTCGGCCCTTTCAGCATCATCAGTAACTATGGCCCTGAACTCCTCAGCCCCGCGCTTCCTAATCAAGTCTACAGGTGGCTTACTCAACCTCACAGGATCAGTAACTGATGGCATTACTGGCTCCGGGGGTGGATTATTCAAATTCGGGAATTGTTGGACAGCCGGATTGGTTCGGGCATACTGCGCGACCCACTCATTCATCATGGTAAAGAAGGCTTGTTTAGCCCCCTCACCTTGATTATTCGCAGATAACTGAGGTTCAACAGGCGGTGTCCCTTGTGCAGGAGCAGCCGCTACACTTTCAATGTCATCCGCCAAGGTTCTCTCTACATCGGGATCCATTTACTAATCAAAACATAAATTTTAACCGTCAAAAGTCATCACACAGTTAAACATTAACATTCGGCATGTATAGCTAGACTCATACGTGCTATGGTAGTCCTAGAACCGACTAAACCATAGCTCTGATACCAATCAAATGTAACACCCCGAACCCGAGACCGACACCGGAGTCGAACACGAGGTGTTAACAGACTTTAAACCCTTTATAAAAATATTTCTCAGACACTGCCAATCTGCATACTAGTCTCTTTAAAAATCATATCTTGAGTTTCACAGCTCGAAAATCAGTTTCGTGATTTTTCCCTGAAACTAGACTCATATGCCCATCTACATATTTTTTTCTAGAATTTTTGGTTGGGCCAATTAGTACAGTTTATTAGTCAAAGTCTCCCATGTTACAGGGATCGACTACACTGACCTTTGCGCATTACGACCTGGATATCTCCCTGCACAGAGCTTCAATACTGATGCCGTTTGTTTCTATAGAAACTAGACTCAGAGAGGAATCTATCCATATATGGTATGACTCTTAATTGTCTCTGGTTAATTTATAATGAATTTCCAAAGTCGGAACAGGGAATCCAGAAACCGTTCTGGCCCTGTCTCACGAGAACCTGAATATCTCTTAACATACTGTCCATATGATCTTTTCGTTGCTTCTATATGAAAATAGACTCATCGAGCTTCGAATACATAATTTATTCATCAATTAATTCCACTCCTACTATTTTTAGTGATTTTTCAATCTCACGTCACTGCTGCTGCCAGCATCTGTTACGAAAGCAACTATGCCCATTTCGTGATTTCTCCTTGATCTAACTAGTAATTCGTCATACAGATCACAAATTATGATCATGACTAGCCATGCCAAAGGCTAATCATTGTCAAACATCCCCCTACAACACTATTGCCATATCATGAATTTTAACACCAAAATAATCAACAATGACATATGGCATAAAAAGGTCGAATTATCAAGATTTACGACCTAACGTTATGAAACCAAACCCAACCGAACATTTATGCCATTTTCGCATGGCTAAAAGTTTACATACCAAAGTTCAAACACAACATAATAGCCTATACATGCCGAAATGTTCTCCTAAGCCGACTAAGAAGAAAGTACCAAAACTTGCTAGCCGGTGTGATGACTTCGACGACGGCATGATCACGCAAAAAGAGACGAGTCCAAGAAACCTAGAATAGGTGACAAGCAAACACCGAATGAGTATATAACTCAGTAAGCCATAAGCATTCCACAACCATCCATTAATAAAATTATCACAACAGGAAACAATGAAATGAGGTTAAGTACTCCATCCATACCAAACTATACCATAGTTCCTTAAACCCTATGGTTCAATCTCATACCAAGTCCTACATTGGCCTTTCATACATCATTTTATTTTCGTTATAATCATACAATTAAACGAACTTTCACCTATTCCACAATGAACCTTATGTACGTGACTTCAACTATAATCGTCACATAGGTTCAAAACTTACCAAGCTCAACTCCAAATATAAACATAGCGCCTATTAGCCATGAACTCAAGGTACTTACCTTTTCCGCTGTCCAAAATTGACTCGGTAAAGTCGCACCCTTCATGTAAATAATTTATAGAAAATATATATTGGGTTCGCACACATAGTGCTTAATAATCAACCGCGCACACTTAGTGCCATGTACTTTAAACTCACACACTTAGTGTCATGCATTTCAAGTTCGCACACTTACCTTTTCCGCTGTCCAAAATCGACTCGGTAAAGTCGCACCCTTAATGTAAATAATTTATAGAAAATATATATTGGGTTCGCACACATAGTGCTTAATAATCAACCGCGCACACTTAGTGCCATGTACTTTAAACTCGCACACTTAGTGCTGTACAATTTAAACCCGCACACTTAGTGCCAATCTCATGACCGTGAACACTTATTGCCCGCACACTTAGTGCCGAAAACCAGCCACTCAATAGGCTTCACTTCCTTTTTACATTCGACAAATTTCATCTCTACTTACATATACATTTGTATACATTTCATCTCATTAAACACAATGGTATAGGTATTACGATCCTTTAAATCAATACCAAAGATATGCTTAATGACTTACTTGTGTTGGGTAAGATGGTTCCAACTCGGCTACTCGATGATCTTTTCTTTGCCTTTGCTCGATTCTCCTCCTTTAACTCCTTGAGCTTAATCAATAAATCAACTAGTTTAACCGCCTTGCTAAATATTTACAATCCAATTACACATGCATATGTATGTTAGTATATTTGGCAATCACCCTTACTAATCACCCACTTGATCAATTATAGAGAATCAAAGTTAATATCACAATGTGTACCCTATATGGCCCATTATACATAATCAAATTTAACATCATCTATATATTTACTCATATGGCCGAATATACCTAATCATACATACACCTAACCAAAAATAATTTCTAAAATCTTTATATCATTTATACACTAGTAAAGCATCCTCTCCCTTTCCATCAATTTAGCACATGCATTACTCATTAACCTACAAAAATTATATTCGGCCTTAGCACACAACTTGCTAGCCGATTCTTCCCCATCTAGCAACCAATGCACATATGTGCTCACTCAAAAATGCTAAAAAAAACGAGATTCAAGAATCATCAATCCACCATCACATGCATCATTAACAAGCTTCATATTTAGCATGCAATGGCATTAACACAAACTCCACCTAGGCCGAATCTTAACTCATCTTCATGCCTCCTCACCACAACATCAAACATCAAAATACCAACCAAGAATGTAACATGCATGGCCGAATATCATCTCCATCATTTAACAAAGTTTGAACCATGGCTAGGTAGATTTCAAACTTACAACTTAAAATATACATGAATCTCAAAGAATAATATCAAACATACCTCAATCTAGTTACATGCATGGCCAAACTTCCTCCTAATTCTCTTCCAAACCAAACATGAAGCAAGAACTCCTTCCTCCTCCCTTAGAATTTTCGGTCAAAAGAGGATGAAAAAGGATGAACAAGTTTTTCTTTTCCTTTCTTTAGCTCACGGCAATGGAGGGGGGGAAACAACCACTCATTTTTTTTTGTTTTTCCTTTCTTTATTACCCATACTCCTTATTTTATTTTTTTCCTACATACCTCACTAGGCCAACATGTTCCCAACATGTTTCCACCCATAGCATGGCCAACCACTAGCTCAAATTTTGGGTAATTTGACATGCAAACCCATCATTTTCACAACATGCATTAATAGACCATTTTAAATTAGCCTATCATATTTTCACCATGTCTCATATCGATCCCTATTTAATAATTTCTCATGCAATTGGAAAAATTGGAGAATGAAACTTCCACATACTCATGTACACACATAATAAGCATAGAATATGGAAATTAATTATTTTTATGACTCAGTTTTGTGGTCCCGAAACCACTTCCCGACTAGGGTCAATTTTGGGCTGTTACAAATAGATTGTAAGAAGACATTATTTTGGTAAGAAGACTTTTTGCTCATTTAATGAATGTTTATAAGATTTGTGAGTTATTCAACTCTCCTATTTAGTTTAGACTCAAGCTGACTTATCTAGCATCGCTAGTGGCGTCTACCTTGTTTATTTTTGAACTTATCACTCAATTCTGAGTGTGGCATTCACCCCATTGATACCTTTGGTTCCTATCTTCCTAGACAGCGGGGCAAGGTCCTATCTACATCATCAGTACACCTTAAGTGTCTTATAAGTCTTGGGTCAATACTCATTCATAGTATTGGTTCATTGTAGACCCTTAAACCCTATTTCCATTCCATCCACGACTATCAACTTAATCACTTTGTTTCTTTATTAGCCGAATCTTCATCATCCTTTCACTTAGCCATTATGATTATCATCATCAAATCTATCCTTAATCAATCTTAAAACTCTTTGAAAACCTTCCTTTTAAGCATACATTTAGCTAAATTCCCTTAAACTCCAAATTGAATAAAACTTCTCTATTTTTACAATCGGGCAAATAAATGACTCGAATCAAGTCACTGAGGCGAGATCGTATCAATGTACCCTTTCGAATTAAGTAAGTATACCCTACAGTTTAGACATGGCCTAGACACACAGGCGTGTCTACTGGCCGTGTGTGGCACACGGGCTGGCACATGGGCGTGTGGCCGGTCGAGTGGCCAAGCCAGTAACCCCGTTAGATTTCACATGACCTGGCACACGGGCGTGTCCTCGACCGTCTGGTGCAAGCCAGTATGTATGCCCTATTTTCACACGGCCTATGATACGGGCATGTCTAGTGGCTGTGTGAGGCGCACGGCCTATTCACACGAGCGTGTGACCTTTAAATCAAAGAAAATTTTCTATGTCTCCCAAAGTTTTCAAATGTTATTAGTTTAATCCCAAACCAGTTCTACGTATGTTTTAAGGTCTCGTAGGACCTTATAAAGGAAAAATTGATTTAGATGAATGGATTTTCATTATGATTGCACAAATGTATGATTTATGTTGTGGTTGATCGGTAATTCCTCGTACCTTATTTCGGTGACAGATACGGGTTAGGGGTGTTACAATTCAAATGGCACCCTACGAGGCCTTATACAGTTGTAAGTGTCGTACTCCGTTATGTTGGACTGAATTAACTGAACGCAGGACATTGGGTCCTAAACTGGTTTCTGAATCTGAGAACACTATGAAAGTGATTCTTGATCGTCTAAAAGCAGCCTCTGATAGACAGAAGTCTTATGCGAATTTTTTTAAAAAAAAAGATTTTGAGTTTTTGGTAGGTGACCAACTGTTTATAAAAGTATTACCTTGGAAGAAGGTTCTTCGATTTGGGCACAAGGGTAAGTTGAGCTCGAGGTTTATTGGACCTTATCATATTCTGAATCGTGTTAAACCTATTGAGTATCAGTTGGAGTTATCGTCGGAATTGGAACAAATTCATGATGTATTTCATGTCTCGATGTTGAGACGGTATAGATCGGATCCATCACATATTGTTATTGTTGACGAGATTGAATTGCAGTCGGACATAACCTTCAAACAGTAACTTGTCCAGATCTTGGAACAGGACGTTAAGATGCTGACAAAGAAAACTATTCTTCTAGTCAAAGTTCTTTGGCAGAACCATGGTACTAAAGAAGTAATGTGAGAGTTGTAATGCACCAAAATTTTAAGAATTTAATTATGAGATTCTGTAATAATTCTTTTTATACCTATGGTTTTGTGTTCTGTGATTGAGTTTAAGTTCTAGAGTTTGAGTCACATTATTAAAAGTTTTGTTGTTTCTGAAATCAACCCATAAGCACGCGTCACCTGCTTAAGTTCAATTCAGTGTGAAACAGTGACAAGAATGAGCCTGTTGGTTCACTGGTTAAGCATCTTTTTTTATTCTGTCTAGTTTCGAGTTCGAATCCCATCGTATACATTGGAAAATAATTTTTTCAAATGCTAGAAATCTTCTTGGAAGTTAGGAAATTAATTAACGGTAGTTTCTTCATTCTTTTTGTCGTTTTTATTTTTTTCCTTCTTTTTGTTGATTATTTTGTTAACCAGAAGTGATGAGGGAATACGGGATTAACAGAAGTTCTGTTGTTAGTCACTAGTCAGAAGGTTGTCAGTAAGTAAATGTCAATGTAGGCATCTCCAAAATTTTTCCTTCGATTTTTAAATTGTTTGGAACAGAGTATTTTGTGAATTTCAGGAATCTCTTTTTAACGATTGTGTATTTACCTAGCAAGCAAGGCTATTAACAACAACGAATAGCAACAAGACACTCTCTGTGATTATTACTGAATTTTTGGTTAGTTTGGGATGTTTGAAGGTTTCATGTCGAAACTTTTGACATAGCTATTAAGTGAGTAATCAGGAAACTCTGTTGATTAATTAGCTAAATTGTGTTACTGAATGCTTATTTCAGGCTTTAAGGATCTTTAGAGTTGTTGTCTCTTAGAAATCTATCCATGTGCGTATTTGAAACCTTAGTTTTGCAAGTTTCGGTCACTGAAAATGGTGGTTGTAGATGCCACATGGCCAGGCACACAGGCGTGTGAGTAGGCTATGTGAGCCACAAGGCGTGTAGCAGGCCATGTGATCGGCCATGTAACTCATTGTTTGTTGATTTGGGGCCACATGGGTGGGCACACGGGCGTGTGTCTAGGCCGTGTGTGACCGTGTTAGTGCAGGGTTCACACGAGCAACAGACACAGGTGTGTGTCTAGGCCGTGTAACTTACTTTTCGTGGAACGAGACCACATGGCCAGGGACACAAGCGTGTGCCTAGGCCATGTAACCCACTGTTTGGGGTATAAAAGCCACATGGGCAGGGACATAGTTACATGGGCAAGGACACGGGCGTGTGTCCAGCCCGTGTAACTCATTGTTTATGATTTGGAACCACATGGGCAAGACACACGGGCGTGTGACCAGGCCGTGTTGTATGTGATTGCGGCCTGAAACCTGTTTTCAAGGGTGAATTATTGAATGTATGAATTATTGACATTGATGATATTAGTTGAAGACCCATCACCCGTATTCAATGCTGAAATAGGGTTACAGAGTATTATCAAAATTATAACAAATATAACCATACTTTTCTCGTGCATTCAATTGATTCATACAATCATAATTCACTCTCACACGACCATTGACATGCCCGTGTCACTAGCCTTGTGAAAACAGAGGGTACATACTGACTTGGGTCACACAGCCAACCATAAACCCGTGTGTCTAGCCCGTGTGCCCTTCGAAGTGGCCACACACGCCCGTGTGCTAGGCCATGTGCCAAATAGCGGGTATACTGACTTGTACCACATGTCCAGTCACACGCCCATGTGTGAGACCATGTGGGGCATACTAACTTCATTTTAATTTCAACACCAGGGGACACACGGTTGTGTAACATGACCATGTGTCATACATGGCTGAGACACACGCTTGTGTCTCTACCCTTGTAGACAAAAATAGGTTGTTTGCAAAGCCATCTTGCCACCCTAATTTTACATACCTACACAAGCATAAATTGCAACATTTTATAACTTATTAGGTAGCCAATCCACAACATTTTGTACACATTTTATACCAATTTGAGATTGTATTCAAATACCTAATTAATAACATGCATTTTCCATTCATATGCCTACTACATATCAAAACAACATTGCATATTTCTATTTCATTTACTACTTGCCAAAACATACCATATTGAATACTTATACACAACTAAAACAATATACCAAGCTAAGCCAAATCACATTGCTTTATCTTATACCACAACATGTTCCAAAATCACAAGCTCAAGTAACCTTAACTATCATATTTATAACTAGCTATGCATGCCATATTTACATATATCCATAAGTTCAAAGGTACCAATCGGCAACTGGATAGTGTGATGCGTAACTCTGACTTATCTAAATCGAGCGGGCTATCGAACCTCTATAAAACGTGGAAAAGAAACAGAGTAAGCTTTATAGCTTGGTAAGCCCATACAATTCAGAATTTAACTTACCATTTATACATAATTAAACAATTAAACAAAGTATATCAAATTCACTTGCCAAATGCCTATACACAAGCATTCATCAACAAGTTAGTCAGATAAATGCATGTAATCATCCATTATCTCAATTTAATGCTCAATACACTGTATCATATCAAATTCATATATCACATACATCATTTGTAACAATTCACTCTCAATCATATAAATAATAATTCATTCTATAACAATAATTCATCCGTATAACACACATAGCTTTTTCACATAACTAATAACATAATTTATGCCCGTTGAACCTATTAGAATTTCAAGGGATACTCGGGTGATATACATTACGTATACAAATCAGTCATCCGTCAATTCATTATGATTTTCACTCTTTCAAGCTATGATTAGTAAGCTCCTCCTGAGTTGATGGACAGTAAGCTCTATTGAGCTGAAACAGTAACCTCTTACGTGCTGATATATTGGTAAGCTCATAGGAGCTGTGGTGAGTCCGCAACACATGTAGGATCTCAACCTAAACGGTAACCCTAGTGACATGTCACTCGTATCCTACGAAACCCTATGGTTCAAACGGGGCTCGATAACCATCAGATTATATCAATAAGGCATTTGCATTTCAAGTAGATCAATTACTCAATTATATACATTCATTTCAAATAATTACAAGTATTTAAAAGTTCAATTCTGATTATACGAACTTACCTCGAGTTGCTCGGATGAAAATTATCGACTATTCGTCCACTTTTCCTTTCCCCGATCTAATCCCAATCTCAACTTCTCTTGATCTATATATTATCAAAATCAGCTTACTTAATCAAATATTTATTCAATTTAGTTGAAAACACACATAAAGGCTATTTTACACATTTACCCCTAAACTTTTACTTTTTTACAATTTAGTTCTTATCACATAAAATTTCAAATTCATGCAATTAGTACAAACCCATGCTTAGCCGAATTTAAAACATGTTGCTAGCAGCCCATATTTTCAATTTATTCACACTTTTCCTCACATAATTTTACATTTTCACAAATTACTCCCTTTTGGACATTTTTGTCAAAAATAACATTACAAAACTAGTTTATCTATCAATAAACCTTCATAATCTATCATCAACATCAAATTACTCAAACATTCAACAATGGAAACATGATAAATCTTTAAAAATTTCAAAATTTAAGGTATGGTCTAGCTAGAATACGAAGCAACGATCTCAAAAACATAAAAATCATTAAAAATAGATAAAAATACATACCTAATTGCTTGAATTTTGATTAGCCATATGAAGAACCCTATTTTTCTTCTTGTTCTTCTTTTATTTTTGTTATAAGATGATAATGGGAACCTTTAATTAACTTTGTTTTATTTAATTTATGTTTAATAATCAAATTACATAATTAACCTGTAACACCACAAACCCGGCCTAGACATTATGGCCGAATCTGGCGAGGTCACATTTAAGTGTTTTTTGAAAATATAATTTTGTTGAAACTCAAGTCGTTTAGCAAAATGTTAACTGTACTAGATTGTTGTTACCTTTTAAAATATTGTTTGTTGCGGAAGCTTTTAAAATATGTTGCGTAAGTATGGTTTTTTGAAAAAATATTTATCTTTTTGAAAATTCGCGTCCTACTACTAACAGATATGATTCAAAATAAATACAATCCCCAAATTAAAAGTTAAAAATTTAAAAAGGCCTTATTTCAAGAACAAATACCCATGATCGCGTGATTCATAACAAGTAATAAATATTTGTAATGAAGATCAAACCTAGACTAACTATTATCACGACGAAAAGGCAAGCGCATCTATCGAACAATAGTATAATAACGGCAAGACTGGGATATCGTACCCAAGGGAACGAAAAGTACCAGTAATAACTACTTTTTATTATCTAGCCTAGGAATAAAAGGATTTGTTTATTAAACTAATTGTCTAAAATAATTAACTAATTTAATTAAAGCGAAGAGAAAATTTGGAAAAAGACTTGAAGAGAAGCAATTGATAAAGACGACACCCAAGGAGGAATCCACTTAGATTTCACTTGTTATCAGACTCTGAACCGGATGATTTATTCACTTGACTTGATCCGTGAGACTCCCTAACCTATGTTATTATCCCTTTCGAGACTAATAACGTCTAACCCTCAGTTGAATTAATTGAAATTTCTTTCTTAATTAAAACCCCTAGGGAAGTAGTAAATCACTCTATGGACTCCAATATTAGGTTTCACCCTAATTCGGCAAAATCTCGTAACCCTATTTCTAGGCGTCTACATAAGCAGGGTCTATTCCTCTTCTACATAAGCACATCAAATCATGAATTAATACCCGGAATATTAACTCAAGCATTAAGAACACATAATTATGAACAAATCATCTATTTATCATACAGTTCAGATGATAATAACAAGATCCATCATAGGTTTTATCCCCCTTAGGTATCTAAGGGGTTTAGTTCATAATAAAATAAGAGTACATCTCAAAAGTATAAAAATAACAAAACATGAAGAAAACTCTAAAACCCCTGAAGGAATTCTGAGAGAGATCTTCAGTCTTGGGGTAGCTCCGGCTTTTGGGATGGATCGTTTGGCTTCCTTCAAGTTGTAATATCCTAAATTAGGGCCTAATCGGAATAGTGGTTTCGTGACCACAAATTTGAGATAGGATGTGACAGTCCAAAATTGACCCTATTCGGGAAGTGGTTTCGGGACCACAAAACCGAGTCATAAAAATAATTAATTTCCATATTCTATGCTTATTATGTGTGTACATGAGTATGTGGAAGTTTCATTCTCCAATTTTGCCAATTGCATGAGAAATTATTAAATAGGGATCTATATGAGACATGGTGAAAATATGATAGGCTAATTTAAAATGGTCTATTAATGCATGTTATGAAAATGATGGGTTTGCATGTCAAATTACCCAAAATTTGAGCTAGTGGTTGGCCATGCTATGGGTGGAAACATGTTGGGAACATGTTGGCTTAGTGAGGTATGTTAGGAAAAAATAAAATAAGGAGTATGGGTAATAAAGAAATGAAAACAAAAAAAAAATGTGTGGTTGTTTCCCCCCCCATTGCCGTGAGCTAAAGAAAGGAAAAGAAAAATTTTGTTCATCCTTTTTCATCCTCTTTTGACCGAAAATTCTAAGGGAGGAGGAAGGAGTTCTTGCTTCATGTTTGGTTTGGAAGAGAATTAGGAGGAAGTTTGGCCATGCATGTAACTAGATTGAGGTATGTTTGATATTATTCTTTGAGATTCATGTATATTTTAAGTTGTAAGTTTGAAATCTACCTAGCCATGGTTCAAACTTTGTTAAATGATGGAGATGATATTCGGCCATGAATGTTACATTCTTGGTTGGTATTTTGATGTCTTTGGTGATGAGGTATGGAGATGGTTGACTTTGAGTTGTTATTAAGGAGGTGCCGAATGTGGTCCTTGAAGGGCCTTGAGGAACAATATATGTGGTTTGGGTTACAACATTCGACCATGGTAGTTTGAGGATTAAGGATTTTATTTCTTGTTAAAATTGGATGAATCTTAGTGCATGAGTGTTTGAACTAACTAAGGATCAAATAGATGCATGGGTACAAAGTAGGAAGACTTGGCTACTATGGTTGATACTAATGCCGAATGTGAAAATGTTATATTAAATAATGTATGTGATTTGTGTTAATAATATGAAAAAAAATATATATTTAGATGTATTATAAGTGATTAAGTATTAAATCAAAAGTTGCTAAAATTGCCATTTCTTTAGCCGAATATGTGTTTGATCAATGAAGAATTTGTTGGAAAATATAGGTGAACTTGGTAAGAGTACTCGGCTTAGTGTATAAATGATATAAAGATTTTAGAAATTATTTTTGGTTAGGTGTATGTATGATTAGGTATATTCGGCCATATGAGTAAATATATAGATGATGTTAAATTTGATTATGTATAATGGGCCATATAGGGTACACATTGTGATATTAACTTTGATTCTCTATAATTGATCAAGTGGGTGATTAGTAAGGGTGATTGCCGAATATACTAACATACATATGCATGTGTAATTGGATTGTAAATATTTAGCAAGGCGGTTAAACTAGTTGATTTATTGATTAAGCTCAAGGAGTTAAAGGAGGAGAATCGAGCAAAGGCAAAGAAAAGATCATCGAGTAGCCGAGTTGGAACCATCTTACCCAACACAAGTAAGTCATTAAGCATATCTTTGGTATTGATTTAAATGATCGTAATACCTATACCATTGTGTTTAATGAGATGAAATGTATACAAATGTATATGTAAGTAGAGATGAAATTTGTCGAATGTAAAAAGGAAGTGAAGCCTATAGAGTGGCTGGTTTTCGGCACTAAGTGTGCGGGCAATAAGTGTTCACGGTCATGAGATTGGCACTAAGTGTGCGGGTTTAAATTGTACAGCACTAAGTGTGTGAGTTTAAAGTACATGGCACTAAGTGTGCGCGGTTGATTATTAAGCACTATGTGTGCGAACCCAATATATATTTTCTATAAATTATTTACATTAAGGGTGCAACTTTATCGAGTCGATTTTGGACAGCGGAAAAGGTAAGTGTGCGAACTTGAAATGCATGGCACTAAGTGTGTGAGTTTAAAGTGCATGGCACTAAGTGTGCGTGGTTGATTACTAAACATTATGCGTGCAACCCTATATATATATTTTCTATAAATTATTTACATGAAGGGTGCGACTTTACCGAGTCAATTTTGGACAGCGGAAAAGGTAAGTACCTTGAGTTCATGGCTAATAGGCGCTATGTTTATATTTGGAGTTGAGCTTGGTAAGTTTTGAACCTATGTGATGATTATAGTTGAAGTCATGTACATAAGGTTCATTGTGGAATAGGTGAAAGTTCGTTTAATTGTATGATTATAACGAAAATAAAATGATGTATGAAAGGTCAATGTAGGACTTGGTATGAGATTTAACCATAGGGTTTAAGGAACTATGGTATAGTTCGGTATGGATGGAGTACTTAACCTCATTTCATTGTTTCCTGTTGTGATAATTTTATTAATGGATGGTTGTGGAATGCTTATGGCTTACTGAGTTATATACTCATTCGGTGTTTGCTTGTCACCTATTCTAGGTTTCTTGGACTCGTCTCTTTTTGCGTGATCGTGCCGTCGTCGAAGTCATCACACCGGCTAGCAACCTTTGGTATTTTCTTCTTAGTTGGTCTAGGAGAACATTTCGGCATGTATAGGCTAATATGTTTTGTTGAAATTTGGTATGTAAACTTTTAGCCATGTGAAAATGGCCTAATGTTCGGTTGAATTTGGTTCTAATGTTGGGACGTAAGTATTGGTAATATGATTTTTATGCCATATGTCATGGCTGATTAATTTTGGTGTTAAGATTCATGATATGGCAATAGCGTAGTAGGGAGATGTTTGACAACGATTAGCCTTTGGTATGGCTAGTCATGATTATAATTTTGTGATATGTATGATGAATTACTAGTTAGATCAATGAGAAAACACGAAATGGACATAGTTGCTTCAGTAACAGATGCTGGCAGCAGCAGTGACGTGGGATTGAAAAATTACAAAAATTAGTAGGAATGGAATTAAATAGTGAATAAATTATGTAATCGAAGCTCGATGAGTCTATTTTCACATAGAAGTAACAAAACAATCATATGGACAGTATGTTAAGAGATATTCAGGTACTCGTGAGACAGGGCCGGAACGGTTTCTGGGTTCCCTGTTCCGACTTTGGAAATTCATTATAAATTAACCAGAGATAATTAGGAGCCATGCCATATATGTATAGATTCCTCTCTGAGTATAGTTTCTATAGAAACAAACGGAATTAGTATTTAAGCTCTGTACAGGGAGATATCTAGGTCGTAATGCGCAAAGGTCAGTGTAGTCGTCCCCAGTAACATGGGAGACTTTGACTAATAAACTGTACTAATTGGCCCGACCAAAAATTCTAAAAAAAATATGTAGATGGGAATATGAGTCTAGTTTCAGGGAAAATTCACGGAACTGGATTTCGAGTTTCAGAGCTCAAGATATGATTTTTAAAGCGACTAGTACGCAGATTGGCAGCTTGTCTGGAAAAAATTTAATAAGTGGTTTGAAGTCTGTTAACACCTCGTGTTCGACTCCGGCGACGGTCTCGGGTTCGGGGTGTTACATTTGATTGGTATCAGAGCTATGGTTTAGTCGGTTCTAGGACTACCATAGCACGTATGAGTCTAGCTATACATGCCGAATGTTAATGTTTAAATGTGTGATGACTTCTGACGGTTAAAATTTATGTTTTGATTAGTAAATGGATCCCGGTGTAGAGAGAACCTTGGCGGATGACATTGAAAGTGTAGCGGCTGCTCCTGCACAGGGACACCGCCTGTTGAACCTCAGTCATCTGCGAATAATCAAGGTGAGGGGGCTAAACAAGCCTTCTTTACCATGACGAATGAGTGGGTCGCGCAGTATGCCCGAACCAATCCGGCTGTCCAACAATTCCTGAATTTGAATAATCCACCCCAGGAGCCCGTAATGCCATCAGTTACTGATCCTGTGAGGCTGAGTAAGCCACCTGTAGACTTGATTAGGAAGCGCGGGGCTGAGGAGTTCAGGGCCATAGTTACTGATGATGCTGAAAGGGCCGAGTTCTGGCTTGATAACACCATTCGGGTGTTCGATGAACTGTCATGCACACCCGATGAATGTCTAAAGTGTGCTATATCTTTGTTGCGAGACTCAGCCTACTATTGGTGGAGGACCTTGATTTCCATAGTCCCAAACGAACGAGTTACTTGGGATTTCTTCCAAGCGGAATTTCGAAAGAAATATATTAGTCGACGGTTCATCGATCAAAAGCGTAAGGAATTCTTGGAACTTAAGCAAGGCCGTATGACAGTATCTGAATACGAACATGAATTCGTAAGACTCAGTAGGTATGCACGGGAGTGTGTAGCTGATGAGGTTGCCATGTGCAAAAGAGTCGAAGAAGGATTGAACGAAGATTTAAAGCTACTAGTGGGTATTTTGGAGATAAAAGAATTCGTGACACTAGTCGAACGAGCCTGCAAGGCGGAAGAACTTGGAAAGGGGAAGAAGAAGGCTGAATTTGAAGCTAGAGACTATAGTAAAAGATCGACGGGTAAAGCTTCGTTCTCAGCTGTAAAGAAGTTCAGGGAGGACACTAATAAGTCGAGGATGACTGCGGGAATATCCATCAGAGCACGACCATCGACGGACCCCCGAGCTACTTCGGTAGCTAGTGTGGGCAATAATCGTCTAGAGAAACCTGAATGTCCCTAATGTGGAAGACGACACATAGGTGAATGTTGGGGTAAGTCTATTAACAGGGCCTGTTACGGATGCGGTTCGAAGGACCACTTCATTAGAGATTGCACGGAGCTTGATGAGAAGAATAAGGTTCAAGGTGCAAGACCTAGTGGAGTGACAACTAGAGGTAGACCACCGAGAATTTTAGGAGGTAGGGGTGGTAGTCAGAGAGGGGCCTCTGATACGGCTGTTCGAGCCGAGAACCATACTCCTGCTAGAGCATATGCCATTCGCGCACGAGAGGAGGCATCCTCCCCTGACGTCATCACTGGTACCTTCACTCTCTTTGATACTAATGTGATTGCATTGATTGACCCTGGCTCTACTCATTCATATGTATGCGAAACCTTAGCATCCAGTAAGACTCTACCTGTTGAGTCTACTGAGTTCGTAATTCGAGTGTCAAACCCTTTGGGTCAATGCGTACTTGTTGATAAAGTGTGTAAGAGATGCCCTCTAATAATCCGAGAATCCTGTTTTCCGGCCGATTTGATGCTTTTGCCGTTTGACGAATTTGATGTTATTCTTGGTTTGGATTGGTTGACCGTGCATGATGCGGTTGTGAATTGCAAAAGCAAGACTATTGATTTGAGGTGCGCAAATAACGAAGTAGTCCGAGTTGAGTCTACAGATTTGGAGAGGTTGCCAGCTGTAATATCAACAATGTTGGCCCAGAAATATGTAAGAAAAGGGTGCGAAGCATACCTTGCATATGTACTTGATGATAAAGAATTAGAAAAGAAACCCGAATCTGTGCGGGTGGTTTGTGAATACCCGGATGTTTTTCCTGAAGAATTACCGGGTTTACCACCTGTTCGGGAGGTAGAGTTTGGTATTGAGCTTGTACCTGGAACTACGCCAATTTCGATAGCTCCGTATCGTATGGCACCAACCGAGTTAAAGGAATTGAAAGCTCAATTGCAAGAGTTGACGGATAGAGGTTTCGCTCGACAAGTTTCTCACCTTGGGGTGCACCAGTATTGTTCGTGAAAAAGAAGGACGGAACCATGAGGTTGTGCATTGACTACCGTCAACTGAATAAAGTGATGATAAAGAATAAATATCCGTTACCGCGTATTGATGATTTGTTTGATCAATTAAAAGGAGCCTCAGTGTTTTCAAAGATAGATTTGAGATCGGGTTATTATCAGTTGCGGATTCGAGATTCAGACGTACCCAAAACTGCTTTCAGAACGAGGTACGGTCACTACGAGTTCTTGGTGATGCCGTTCGGGCTCACTAATGCCCCTGCGGTATTTATGGATTTGATTAATCGGATCTTCAGACCATATTTGGATCGGTTCGTAGTTGTGTTCATTGATGACATCTTGGTCTATTCAAGAGATGAGATCGAACATGCTGAACACTTGAGATTAGTGTTGCAAATTTTGCGGGATAAGCAGTTATATGCGAAGTTCAGTAAGTGTGAGTTCTGGTTAAGAGAGGTTAGCTTCTTGGGTCATGTGGTATCCGCATCTGGTATTCGAGTTGACCCGAACAAAATCTCAGCCATACTTAACTCGAAACCTCCGAGAAATATTACTGAGGCTCAGAGCTTTTTGGGACTCGCCGGTTATTACCGACGATTTATCAAAGGTTTCTCGATGATAGCCACACCAATGACGAAGCTACTTCAAAAGGATGCTAAGTTCGAATGGACGGAGAAATGTCAGAAAGGCTTCGATCAACTGAAAACTCATTTGACTGAAGCTCCAATTTTAGTGCAACTCGAATCAGGCAAAGAGTTTGTCATTTATAGTGACGCATCCCTACTCGGGTTGGGTTGCGTATTGATGCAAGAAGGTCGAGTTGTGGCCTATGCATCGAGACAATTGAAGCCACACGAGAAAAATTATCCATCCCATGATCTCGAACTAGCCGCCATCGTATTCGCCTTGAAAATATGGCGACATTATTTGTTTGGCAAAAAGTGCCATGTATTTTCGGATCACAAAAGTCTCAAATATTTGATGACTCAAAGAGACTTAAATCTGCGACAAAGACATTGGCTTGAGTTGTTGAAAGATTACGAGCTTGTCATTGATTACCACCCGGGAAAGGCTAATGTGGTTACGGACACCTTAAGCCGAAAATCGCTGTTTGCTTTACGAGCGATGAATGTGCACTTGTCTGTTCTACCCGACAGTGTGTTAGTAGCTGAATTAAAGGCCAAACCATCATTGATTCATCAAATTCGTGAAGCTCAGAAAGTCGACGATGAATTGGTTGCAAAACGGGCTGAATGTATTCCGAATATGGAATCCGAATTTCAAATTGATGATGACGATTGTTTGAGGTTCAGAAGTCGGTTGTGTGTTCCAAGAAATTCAGAACTCATTTCGATGATTCTGAATGAAGCTCATTGTAGCCGAATGTCTATCCACCCGGGTAGTACTAAAATGTACAATGATCTGAAACGTCAAATTTGGTGGCCGGGCATGAAACGAGACATTTTCTGAATTTGTTTCAAGGTGTTTGATATGTCAACAAGTAAAAGCGGAACATCAAGTGCCATCTGGATTACTTCAGCCAACCATGATACCCGAATGGAAATGGGATCGAGTGACAATGGACTTTGTGTCTGGGTTACCTTTGACTCAGAGTAAGAAAGACTCAGTCTGGGTTATTGTTGATAGATTGACCAAGTCTGCTCATTTTATCCCTGTCCGTACAGATTTTCGCTCGATAAATTGGCAAAAATATACATCTCCCAAATTGTTCGATTGCATGGTGTACCTATTTCTATCGTGTCGGATAGAGACCCAAGATTTACATCGCGATTTTGGAAGAAATTGCAAGAAGCTTTGGGTACCAAGCTGCATTTTAGCACTGCTTTTCACCCCCAAACCGATGGCCAATCTGAACGAATAATTCAGATACTCGAGGATATGTTGAGATGTTGCGTCTTAGAGTTCTGTGGTTCATGGGAAAGATATTTGCCCTTAATTGAATTTGCTTATAACAATAGCTTTCAATCAAGCATTAAGATGGCACCTTACGAGGCTTTATACGGTCGCAAGTGCCGTACCCCATTATTTTGGACTGAACTTAGTGAAAGTAAAATCTTTGGGGTTGATTTGATTAAGGATGCCGAGCAGAAAGTCCGAGTAATTCGCGAAAGTTTGAAAGCCGCTTCGGATCGTCAAAAGTCATATGCGGATTTGAAAAGAAAAGACATTGAATATCAGGTTGGAGATAAAGTATTTCTCAAAGTTTCACCCTGGAAGAAGGTGCTTAGATTTGGTCGTAAGGGCAAATTGAGTCCGAGGTTCATCGGTCGGTACGAAGTATCCGAACGAGTTGGACCAGTTGCATACCGATTAATTTTGCCCCCTGAGCTCGAAAAGATTCACAACGTCTTTCATGTTTCGATGCTTCGACGCTATAGATCTGACCCTTCGCACATAATTAGTCCGTCGGAGGTTGAAATTCAAGCCGATATGAGTTATGAAGAAGAGCCGATACGTATCCTAGCTCGTGAAGTGAAGGAGTTGCGAAACAAAAGGGTTCCGTTAGTAAAAGTGTTATGGCTCAAACACGGGATCGAGGAAGCTACTTGGGAAACCGAGAGCTCGATGAAAGAACAATACCCAAACCTATTCACCGGTAAGATTTTCGGGGACGAAAATTTCTTAAGTGGGGGAGAGTTGTGACAGCCCAAAATTGACCCTAGTCGGGAAGTGGTTTCGGGACCACAAAACCGAGTCATAAAAATAATTAATTTCCATATTCTATGCTTATTATGTGTGTACATGAGTATGTGGAAGTTTCATTCTCCAATTTTTCCAATTGCATGAGAAATTATTAAATAGGGATCGATATGAGACATGGTGAAAATATGATAGGCTAATTTAAAATGGTCTATTAATGCATGTTATGAAAATGATGGGTTTGCATGTCAAATTACCCAAAATTTGAGCTAGTGGTTGGCCATGCTATGGGTGGAAACATGTTGGGAACATGTTGGCTTAGTGAGGTATGTTAGGAAAAAATAAAATAAGGAGTATGGGTAATAAAGAAATGAAAACAAAAAAAATGTGTGGTTGTTTCCCCCCCCATTGCCGTGAGCTAAAGAAAGGAAAAGAAAAATTTTGTTCATCCTTTTTCATCCTCTTTTGACCGAAAATTCTAAGGGAGGAGGAAGGAGTTCTTGCTTCATGTTTGGTTTGGAAGAGAATTAGGAGGAAGTTTGGCCATGCATGTAACTAGATTGAGGTATGTTTGATATTATTCTTTGAGATTCATGTATATTTTAAGTTGTAAGTTTGAAATCTACCTAGCCATGGTTCAAACTTTGTTAAATGATGGAGATGATATTCGGCCATGAATGTTACATTCTTGGTTGGTATTTTGATGTCTTTGGTGATGAGGTATGGAGATGGTTGACTTTGAGTTGTTATTAAGGAGGTGCCGAATGTGGTCCTTGAAGGGCCTTGAGGAACAATATATGTGGTTTGGGTTACAACATTCGGCCGTGGTAGTTTGAGGATTAAGGATTTATTTCTTGTTAAAATTGGATGAATCTTAGTGCGTGAGTGTTTGAACTAACTAAGGATCAAATAGATGCATGGGTACAAAGTAGGAAGAATCGGCTACTATGGTTGATACTAATGCCGAATGTGAAAATGTTATATTAAATAATGTATGTGATTTGTGTTAATAATATGAAAAAAAATATATTTAGATGTATTATAAGTGATTAAGTATTAAATCAAAAGTTGCTAAAATTGCCATTTCTTTAGCCGAATATGTGTTTGATCAATGAAGAATTTGTTGGAAAATATAGGTGAACTTGGTAAGAGTACTCGGCTTAGTGTATAACTGATATAAAGATTTTAGAAATTATTTTTGGTTAGGTGTATGTATGATTAGGTATATTCGGCCATATGAGTAAATATATAGATGATGTTAAATTTGATTATGTATAATGGGCCATATAGGGTACACATTGTGATATTAACTTTGATTCTCTATAATTGATCAAGTGGGTGATTAGTAAGGGTGATTGCCGAATATACTAACATACATATGCATGTGTAATTGGATTGTAAATATTTAGCAAGGCGGTTAAACTAGTTGATTTATTGATTAAGCTCAAGGAGTTAAAGGAGGAGAATCGAGCAAAGGCAAAGAAAAGATCATCGAGTAGCCGAGTTGGAACCATCTTACCCAACACAAGTAAGTCATTAAGCATATCTTTGGTATTGATTTAAATGATCGTAATACCTATACCATTGTGTTTAATGAGATGAAATGTATACAAATGTATATGTAAGTAGAGATGAAATTTGTCGAATGTAAAAAGGAAGTGAAGCCTATAGAGTGGCTGGTTTTCGGCACTAAGTGTGCGGGCAATAAGTGTTCACGGTCATGAGATTGGCACTAAGTGTGCGGGTTTAAATTGTACAGCACTAAGTGTGTGAGTTTAAAGTACATGGCACTAAGTGTGCGCGGTTGATTATTAAGCACTATGTGTGCGAACCCAATATATATTTTCTATAAATTATTTACATTAAGGGTGCGACTTTACCGAGTCGATTTTGGACAGCGGAAAAGGTAAGTGTACGAACTTGAAATGCATGGCACTAAGTGTGTGAGTTTAAAGTGCATGGCACTAAGTGTGCGTGGTTGATTACTAAACATTATGCGTGCAACCCTATATATATATTTTCTATAAATTATTTACATGAAGGGTGCGACTTTACCGAGTCAATTTTGGACAGCGGAAAAGGTAAGTACCTTGAGTTCATGGCTAATAGGCGCTATGTTTATATTTGGAGTTGAGCTTGGTAAGTTTTGAACCTATGTGACGATTATAGTTGAAGTCATGTACATAAGGTTCATTGTGGAATAGGTGAAAGTTCGTTTAATTGTATGATTATAACGAAAATAAAATGATGTATGAAAGGTCAATGTAGGACTTGGTATGAGATTGAACCATAGGGTTTAAGGAACTATGGTATAGTTCGGTATGGATGGAGTACTTAACCTCATTTCATTGTTTCCTGTTGTGATAATTTTATTAATGGATGGTTGTGGAATGCTTATGGCTTACTGAGTTATATACTCATTCGGTGTTTGCTTGTCACCTATTCTAGGTTTCTTGGACTCGTCTCTTTTTGCGTGATCGTGCCGTCGTCGAAGTCATCACACCGGCTAGCAACCTTTGGTATTTTCTTCTTAGTTGGTCTAGGAGAACATTTCGGCATGTATAGGCTAATATGTTTTGTTGAAATTTGGTATGTAAACTTTTAGCTATGCGAAAATGGCATAATGTTCGGTTGAATTTGGTTCTAATGTTGGGACGTAAGTCTTGGTAATACGATTTTTATGCCATATGTCATGGCTGATTAATTTTGGTGTTAAGATTCATGATATGGCAATAGCGTAGTAGGGAAATGTTTGACAATGATTAGCCTTTGGTATGGCTAGTCATGATTATAATTTTGTGATATGTATGATGAATTACTAGTTAGATCAATGAGAAATCACGAAATGGACATAGTTGCTTCAGTAACAGATGCTGGCAGCAGCAGTGACGTGGGATTGAAAAATTACAAAAATTAGTAGGAATGGAATTAAATAGTGAATAAATTATGTAATCGAAGCTAGATGGGTCTATTTTCATATAGAAATAACAAAACAATCATATGGACAGTATGTTAAGAGATATTCAGGTTCTCGTGAGACAGGGCCAGAACGGTTTCTGGGTTCCCTGTTCCGACTTTGGAAATTCATTATAAATTAACCAGAGATAATTAGGAGCCATGCCATATATGTATAGATTCCTATCTGAGTCTAGTTTCTATAGAAACAAACGGAATTAGTATTGAAGCTCTGTACAGGGAGATATCTAGGTCGTAATGCGCAAAGGTCAGTGTAGTCGACCCCAGTAACATGGGAGACTTTGACTAATAAACTGTACTAATTGGCCCGACCAAAAATTCTAGAAAACAATATGTAGATGGGGATATGAGTCTAGTTTCAGGGAAAATTCGCGGAACTGGATTTCGAGTTCCAGAGCTCAAGATATGATTTTTAAAGCGACTAGTAAGCAGATTGGCAGCTTGTCTGGAAAAATTTTAATAAGTGGTTTGAAGTCTGTTAACACCTCGTGTTCGACTCCGGCGACGGTCTCGGGTTCGGGGTGTTACATAGAAATAATTATTTTATAATTATTTTTAGGGTTATGATATGATTGCATGATTGTGTGAAAATTTTGTGACGAAATTCTATGCATAAAGTGCTTAAGTTGAAATTAGGGACTAAATCGAATAATTTGTAAAACTTGCATTCTAGAAGTTTTTAGTATGAAATTGCTTTGGAATATTAATGAGGAGGTCTTAAATAGCAATTTGACCAATTTCTAAGATTTTGGACGAAAATTAGCTTGCACATGAAAATTTTCAAAGAAAGGTATTAAGGGTATTTTGGTCATTTGGTAATTAAAATTAATTAAAAGGGAAATTAAGGCCAAAATGTGTTCATCTTCTTCAAGCGTTGGCCGAACCTTACCTCTCACCATATCTAGGGTTTCTTCAACCTCCAAGCTTTATAGTAAGTGATTTTAAGCTCCGTTTTTAATGATTTTTATGTTTTTGGGATCCCGGTAGCTCGATTTAGCTTATGCTAGCAATAATTCAACATAGGGTTAATATTTGGAAAAATACCCATAGGTGAAATTTGTTTATTTTGGTGTTTTATGATAGAATATGAGGTTTTAAATTATGCTAGACAACTTGTGCTACTCGGTTTTAAGTGAAAACGAGTAAAAGGGCTTAATCAGTAAAAATACCTAATATACATAAGTACATGTTAGAGTGTGAATTTGATGTTGCCATAGAAGGGAAAAATAATCAGCATGTCATAAAACATAAGAAAATAGGATGAGATTTAATTTACGAGCCTTGGGGAAAAAGTGTAAATATGTGAAAGTTTAAAGGCAAAATAGTAATTTTGCCAAAGTTCGTACTAAGGGCTGTTTTGATGAATGTATGTATTAAATAAATTAATTTGGCATTAAAGATCAAGAGAAACAAGATTCAAGTCGTGATCGAGGGAAAAACAAAGTTTACGAGGAATAGGCTCGATTGCTAATATTTTGTATCGAGGTAAGTTCATGTGTAAATAAGGTAACATAATTTTTATGTTAAGTGATTTAATGTTATTTATATGATATGATACTTAATATCATGAAATATTATGCTTTGTGAATTATTATTTGGTAATATGAAAATTATGTGAACAACTTGATAAGTATGAGATGCTAGCAAGTATCGGTTTCTACATTTCGAGGAAGGCAATCAAAATGTGTAATTGAGAAGAATCCCGTTTGAACCTTGGGAGTGGATTAGGATACAAGTGACATGTCACTGGGATATTTGAGTTTCTGAACTCGTTGAGTTGAGTCTGAGTTCACTTATGGATGCGAACGCCCGAGCTTGTTGAGTTGAGTCCGAGTTCGTTTATGGGCGGGTTACATGGTAGCTTGACTACATAGATTTCAAAAGCTATTGAGCTTCTTTAGCTATGAGTATAGCACTTCCGTGCATACTATCCGCGTATCCGAAAATATATTTCGATGTGTTCAACGGGAGAATACTAAGAGAATAGAGAGAGTACTTAAAATGAAAGTGATTCGACGATGCATGTATTGAAGAAGTGAAAATGGAAAGGTATGAGTTTAATCCTTGGTTGAGAATTTGGTAAGACAAAATTTTGGTAAGATAGTAAGTATTCTTATGACATGAGTGTCTTAATGATGTTTGTGGTGAATTGCATGATCATGTTACTTGTTATTTGCATGTGAACTTACTAAGCATTTATGCTTACTCCCTCCTTTTCATTCATTGTAGTTTTTGACAAGCCGGCTTGAGAATCAGGATAGCTCGAAGGCTCGCTCACACTATCCGAAGACCTAAGGTGGTAAAATGGCTTGTATATTTTGAGTGTGGCATGTATAGCACTATACTCATTTTGTGTAAATGATCTTATGATATGGTTATGATTTGGTATGAAAAGGGTTTGTAAATGATTAGCCATTGGAATGGCTAATCTAAATCATATTTGATGTCATGTATGTTTAAAATGCTATTTAGTCCATAAAAATCTATAGTAAAGTAAAATTTGCTATAAAATAGAATATTGTTGTAGAAATGACGTAAATTTGAAAAATCACTAAAAATAGTAGAAATAAAATTTAATGATGAATAAGTTATGGAATCGAAGCTTGATGAGTCTATTTTCATATGGAGGAAACGAAACAGGTAAATGAGTTATATATTATAAGATATTTAAAATTTTGTGAAACAGGGCCAGAATGATTTCTGAATCCCTTGTTTTGAGTTTAGAAATTCACCAAAAATTGTTAAAAAATAATTAGAAGTCATGTTTTATATTTAAAGATTCCTTATTGAGTTTAGTTTTAAGAGAAACAAATGGCATAGTCTTTTGACTTCTGTACAAAGAGAAAAGTGGTTCGTAGTGAACAGAGGTTAAAGCCATCGAATGCTGTAATAGGGTAAATTTTAACTAATAAACTGTACTAATTGGCTTTACCAAAAATTCTAGAAAAGCAATTAGTAGATATATATATATATGAGTTTAGTTTCAGGGAAAATTTACGGATCTTAATTTTGAGTTTCGAAACCCAAGATATGAATTTTTAAGCTACTGTGTCGTAGATTTACAGTTTATTACGAAAATTGGAATAAATGATTTAAAATTCTTTAAGTGATAAATTAAGTTTAGTAACACCTCAAGCTCGACTCTGGCGACGGTCTCGGGCGTGAGGGCGTTACACAAGTAATTCTTGGCGTGTGGTTTTGTATTCCAGAAAGGTTCTGGAAGAGACCTCCCCTCTGGGTCATACTTAGGGTGTTTATATTGGCTTTGGATTGGATTTCTTCCTCCCTAAGTACCCTTTTCCGTCTAAAATACAACTCTTTGAAAAAGGGACACGTCCGTGTGCCACGGTCGTGTGATGTGATGGCCAGGCCGTGTTCGATCTGTTAAATTGCCACAGCCGTGTGGGCTCAATGGCCAGGCCGTGTGAATCGTGTAAACCTTGGTTGACACCCCTGAATGCCACGGGCGTGTGAGATGCCCGTGTGGCAAGGTTTAGGCCTTGTGATATTCTTGATTTGGTCCATTTTGTCCCTTTTTAGCTCGTTTTTGGATCCTTTTGACTCTTGCTGCTCTCCCGAGTACAAAACATGAAATAACCGGATTAAGAGCACCAAAATCCACAAATCTAGTAGTAAACATCCATAAATATGCTAAGAATTTGGGGTAAAACTATGTATAATTTGGCGTTTATCAAATACCCCTACACTTAAGCATTTGCTTGTCCTTAAGCAAAACTCTCATTTACTACTAGAATTCATTCTTTTCAATCACATGATTAGTATTGATAATGTTACAAACTATTCCACGGAAAATTATACAGAGAGAATTTAACTATAGGGGCATTAAAAGCCTCAAACAATCTTAATCAGATATTTTGATAATAAAAATCATAGGTAACCTCCTTCCTGTAAGTAATCAACTTTAGTCCTAAATATACAAGAGATGACATCCTCACTAAAGATTCACTTAAATTACTCAAAGTGTTTAAGGTTCAAGATTAAGCACTCGATTGTCTAACATGAAAAGTTATTACCATAGGCTTGCATGAAAATCAAATCTCCACCACTTGTAAATGATATGAGACACTAATCAAAAGGTCTTTGCATGGTTGTAATGGGGTTTAGGTTACAGGTATGGATACAAGCTGAAGAACAGGGGTTAGAATCGAGATAATTTCAATATGTTTATGTTACCCCACTATCAAAAACTTAATTACTGAACCACAAACAAATATCTAGAACTATTTTACATGAGTTCGTGACAACTTTAGCTTGCTGAGAATTACATTTTTTTTAAGAACAAATCAAGTCAATACAATACAGAAATCATACTTCATGATTCAGTAACAAAAAATGGGAACATAGTGAGGTAATAATATTAAATTTAATCTCGATAAAAAGGTAAATTAAGTAAGAGGATTTCAACAATAATGGGTTACTGGGTTAATGATAAGGTTTAATCAATAAAAAAAAGTTAGTAGGCTCAAAGGGGGTTCGCTAAGGGTTTAATTATGTGGGAAGGCTTTTTATGGAGTAAATGGGTTAAATCCTAAGTGCCTTATCATCTCAGCATATCAAACCATACGTGTGATCTCGACATGTATAATTGAAGCAAGTTCTAGAATAACAGTTCAATGTTGACACACTCAAACCACAAAAGAAGTGAGCAAGAAAGAAAACTATATGCTCAAAAGGCTCAAAAATCTCACAAAAAATTTGGGTTTTTGATGTCATTTCTGTATACTTAGGATTTCAAGATAATACCTCAATTTAGGAGAAATAGTCTAAAAATTTTATTTCTCAAAATATCAACTTATCATGCTCGATTCTTTAAGGTCCTATAATCAAATAATCATGCATAATTCCCTTGGTCTAATTCACGACATATCAACAATAATTATAGATCAATCAGAATTCATTCTATCAATATTATGAGAAAATCACTTAAGCATAAGACCAAATTTTGGGATTTGAGAATAATGCAAAAAGTTAGGTTTCATGTTCACCCCCCTTGTAACGCCCCGTACCCGAGACCGTCGCCGGAGTCGAACACGAGGTGTTAACAGACTTAATTCATTACTTAAACAGCTCAAACAATTTATTTTTAAAATTTTCAGTCAAGCTAACAATCTGCGTCATAGTCGATTAAAATTTCATATCTCGAGTTACGAAACTCGAAATCCAATTCTGTAAATTTTCCCTGAAACTATACTTATATATCTATTTACTAGACTCAATGACTATGTCGTTTATTTCTAATAAAACTAGACTCAATAAGGAATCTGTACATATAAATCATGACTTCTAATTTTCTTTTAACAATTTATGGTGAGTTTCCAAAGTCAGAACAGGGGATCCAGAAATCGCTCTGGCCCTGTTTCACAAAAATTTAAACATCTCATAAAATATAACTCATATACCTATTTTGTTCCATCCATATCAAAATAGACTCATAATTCTTCAATTTCATATTTTATTCACCATCTAATTATATCTCTACTATTTTTAATGATTTTTCAAACTCACATCACTGTTGCTGTCTGAATCTATTTTATGATAAATTTTACCTATTTCATGTTTTCCATGGATTAGCTAGTAATTTAGCATACATAACACCAAATATGATCATGATTAGCCAGTCCAATGGCTAATCATTACCAAGCATTTCCATACCACTCAATAACAATATCATAAGACCATATATACAAAATGATTATAATGCTATACATGCCATACTCAAAATATGCAAGCCATTATGCCAAGATGGTATACGGATATAGTGTGAGCATGCCTCCGACCGTTCCCGATTTCTGAGCTGGCTTGTCAACACTACAAGGAATGAAAAGGAGGGAGTAAGCATAAATGCTTAGTAAGTTCACATGCAAATAGCAAGTAACATAACCATATATGCAAACATAAAACATCATTTGCATAATCATCACCAAGATATTCATATCACATTTTCATTTATCATCTTACCATATTGTTGTTATATCAAGTTTTCAACCCGAGGGTTAAGTACATACCTGTTCAAAGTATTCATTTCAAAACACTTACCAATACGTCCCTTTCATCTTGAGTATTCCTCCATTTGAGTACAACTTTACCTGTTGAACACATCGGAATATAATTCGGATACATGGAAAGTTTGCACATAAGTGCCACATATGTAGCCAAGCTACTACGTAACCCGCCCATAAGCGAACTCAGACTCAACTCAACGAGCTCGGGCGTTTGCATCCATGAGTGAACTCGGACTCAACTCAACGAGTTCGGATGCCTAGTTACATCTCACGAACTTGGACTCAACTCAACGAGTTCGGACATTCGCATCCATAAGTGAACTCGGACTCAACTCAACGAGTTCGGATGCCCAAACATCCTAGTAACATGTCACTTGTATCCTAATCTATTCCTAAGGTTCAAACAGGCGTTTTCCTCGATCACACATCTTTGCCATCTTCCATGGAATATCGAAATTGATACTTCGGTGATAGTTCATACTCATCAAGTAATTCACATAATTACATATTATTCAACAATAACCAAAAAGCATAATATTTCATGCTAATAATCAGCATCATATCATATAAACAACATTAAATTTCTTAAAATGACAATTATGTTACTACATTTACACATGAACTTACCTCGTATGCGAAAATGGCTACTTTTACCATTTCGTCCACAACTTGGTATTTTCCCCATTTTAGCCCGAATTTCAGTTTTCCTTGCTCTATCATCTAAAATATAGTCTAATTAGGACTCACATTATTCAAATTGATCCAAAATCATATTTTGGAAAAATTACAATTTTGCCCCTAAACTTTTGCATATTTACACTTTTGCCCCAAAGCTTGTAAATTAAACTTCAGCCTATTTTCTTATATTTTATGACATGCTGATCATTTTTCCCTTCAATGGAAACATCAAATTCTCACTCTAACATGTACTTATGACTATTAGGTATTTTTACCGATTAAGCCCTTTTGCTCGTTTTCACTTAAAACCGAGTAGCACAAGTTGTCTAACATAATTTAAAACCTCATATTCTATTATAAAACACCAAAATACACAAATTTCACCTATGGGTATTTTTCCAAATATAAACCCTAGGTTAAATTATTTGCTAGCATAAGCTAAATCGAGCTACCGGGACTCCAAAAATGTAAAATTCATTAAAAACGAGGCTAGAACGGACTTACAATCGAGCTTGGAAGCTTGAAAAACCCTATCCATGGTTTCTCCTTGCTATATTCGGCCATGGGGTTGAAGATGAGCAAAATTGGCTTTTAATTTTGTATTTTAATTCATTTTACCCCTAAATGACCAAAATGCCCTTACTACTAAACTTTCCAAAAATTCCATCCCTGTCCAATTTTTGTCCATAGACTTAGAAATTGGTAAAATTGCTATTTAAGACCTCCTAATTAATATTTCAAAACAATTTCATACTAGAAACTTCTAGAATGCAAGTTTTGCAAATTATTCGATTTAGTCCCTAATTTCAATTAAAGCACTTTATGCATAAAATTTCTTCACGAAATTTTCATACAATCATGCAATCATATCATAGACCTTAAAATAATCATAAAATAATTATTTCTATCTCAGATTTTGTGGTCACGAAACCACTATTCTGACTAGGCCCAAAATCAGGATATTACACCCCTACACTTAAGATGTATATTGCCCTTAATGTACAGAGATAGATTATTCAAAAGAAAGAAAATCATAAGAGGAAAGGAGGTGAAACTCCCTGTATAAGGATGTGGAGCTTGATTCTGAGGATGGAGTGTCCGGGAAAAGTGATAGCTATCATTGTTCTTGGCTAGATGAATAAATTGGGTCGTTGAACATAGCACTCGTGAGGTATTCTTTCCCCTTTATTTCCTCATTCCGTAAAATATTCCTAGCAGCTTTGCTTGGAAGTCTGTAGAATCATGAAGAGCTTATTAAGAGTTGGTGTGGAAGAGAGAGTAGTGGAATTACTTGTTAGAAATACTAGAAAATGGAAAAAAGTAAAATTTACTCAAATAGATATGTCTTTCAAAATAAAATAATAAAATTGAAATGAAAATAAAAATCAAAAGAAAAAGAAAAATAAAATAAAATAAAAATAAGAATAAATAAAAAAATAGGAGGATTCAATGATCCTCGTCGGTGGGGCCCTCAGGTGGTGGTGCTGGAGTGGCGATTTGAAAGTGTTGGCACAACTGCTGCATCATGGCCTGCATATCGTCCATCTATTGGTACCACCCCCGATCTCGCTCGTGAATCATTTCGAACTGCATAGTGCAATACTGCTCGAAGTGGGCGAGTCGGTCGGAAAGATGTGCCAATAAAGCAGCGCATGAACTGGTCGTTCCCTAGGTGGCGTGGTGGAAGGCTCCTCATGCTGTGGGGGAACATCATCAGGGATGTCCTCAAGATCCTCCTCGTCAATGGCATGCGAGAGACGGTACTGAGGAGGATCGGTCCCACGTCGGTGCTCGATCATCCTCATGTGTAACATAATTGTGATGCATTATGGGGACATCTGACCTATCAGGGTAAGTGCTGATGACTGGGCCACGGTGTTGAGGAGGCCGAAGTGTCTGGCAAGGCACATCACATAGGGGCCGATAGAGATCACTCCCTTCCTATGCCGCTCAGTCTGATGGCGAATGGCGAAAGCAATGAAGTAGGCCAAGTTAGTCACGTGTGTATTCGCCATGCACCAGAAATAGTAGGCGTCGTGGGTGTTGACGACGCCGGTGCTCTCTCTCCTTCCGGTCAAGGTGTGTGCCAATATGACATGGAGATATCCTAGGGAAGGGGGGAGAGCTGAGGCTTTCGAGCGGCTGGGGTCGTAGGTGGAAGAGAGTGGTGCCAAAGCCTTCCAGCACAAGGAAGGGGAGATGTGGATATTGCGTGGTAGTTCATTCATGTCCTCCTCCTCCATAAACTCATCGGTGTAAAGACCCAGAGCAACTCCAAACTCTGGGACACTCATTGCATGAACTAGACTGCCTAATTGGAAGTCAATGGTGCCTGGGTCGTCATTGTTCATCATCACCACCTGTAAATGAAAAGTAGAGCATAATTCTAAAGTTAGCTCTAAATAAGTGGGCTCGGTAGTAGCGAAGAACCGTTCAATGGGTCCGTGGACAGGAAGGCGCGGATGGCATCAGCGAGCTAGACTTGCTCTACGGTAGCCCAGTTGATACAGCGACTGTGGTGATGGGTCATGCGCGTAGTATCTGAAATAGCTCCTCCTGCGAAGCTTGCAGAAATTCAAGGAACGGGTGTTGAAATTCGGCTGTAACACGTATCGAGGAAGAACCCGGTCCCCTACGTCTATTTGAGAAAGGGACCATGGCCTTCTTGCCTCTTGATGACGACATAACGTACCTGAAAATACATTAGCATTGATAGAATCCAAGATACATCAGTAGTTAAGCAATGGCCTAAAATTAGTTTATGCTATTTAGTAGCTTAAACAAGTCAAATATAGAAAATTCTAAAGCAAATTCCTAACTTGTCTAAAACATATTTTTAATAGTAACAATATCTATGGAAAGCATGTAGAATACTAATGTAGCAACACAAATTGGAAAACTAAGGTTGAGAAAGTGAACCAAAGGCTGTTGTAAGGTGGTGCACGGGCGTGTGGTGGTGAGAACGGGTGTGTGACGCGGAGAGGAAGCCGTGTGGTGGGAAAATGGAGGGTATAGAGAAGGAAAAATGGGAATTAATGGAAGGGGAGTGGATTTGAGGGTGGTTTGGGGGTTGGGGAAGTGAAAATCTGGGGAATGGTGGCTGGAATAGGGATTAGGGGTTGTGGAAGGGTAGATTTCGACTAGTGTTTTGAAAGGAGGAAGAAGATGAATAGTGGTTTGTTTATATAGGAGAGGGTCACACGGCCTAAGGCCACACCCGCGTACTTTGAGGGTGAGCTGTGTTTTTTGAATTTTGCGAGTTAGGTCTTGCCCAGCTACTATCACACGTCCGTGTGTCAAACACGGCCATGTCGCACAGCTGTGCCTAGCTTTGTTCGCTTCTCCCACACCCGTGTTTTATGGTAGCACGCCCGTGTATTCTTATACACGGCTGAATGGCACGGGTGTGTCGCACGCCTGTGTCGAAGAAATAGAATCGGGCCTTCTACCTAGCACGCCCGTATTTTTCCTATCAGGTTCACCCACGGCCATGTCGCATGGCCTTGGGGATTATCGCACCCCGTGTTTTTGGGAAATCATGTCCTGTTTCAACACGACCGTATGTCTCTTCCCCTGTTTGGCCATGGCTTTAGGCACGCCCGTGTGCCTGGTCGTGTGTGCTGGAAAACTTTGCAATTCAAAGACTAAGTTAATTGATTCGAAGTGTGAGAAGTTAAAAATAAAGAAATCAAAATGTGTTAGTGCTCGGGTTGCCTCCCGAGAAGCGCTTATTTATAGTCTAAGCTCAACTTACCTCTCCGTTGATTGATCATGGTAGTTTGAGGAGTTCATACTCCTCGTTCCTGCTATCAATCTTAAATAAGGTTTTAATCAGGTGTTGTTTACCTTAAAAGTGCTGAACTTGGGATGACTCACCTCAACCGTACCGAATGGGAAAATACTGAGTACCGTAAGAGGGATTTCCTTATTTGGTGTGGTAGTGACAATGTGGGGATCTGCGACATCCAGTAAGACTTTATTGCCAACCTGAAGTTGATTAGGAGAGGTATCCGGCTTGTTTTGGCATAGTTTCGATTTATCACGTGTTCTCGGTTTGTATGCTCTCCATTCATCTAGCTCCTCTATTTGAACCCTTCGTTCCTAATGGGTGTCTTTGTTCTGTACATGATAATAGTGCACTGTCTCCGTTGTCTTGGTTCGAGGGGGTTCCTACAAGGATGATTGAGTATTAGTTTTATCATCGATAGGTTTTATAGCGTTATCTTGAGTTTTAGAGGTTTTGACTAAGTCGCGTGCTTGAAGTGTTACTGCGTCGTCACCTGCACGAAGTGTTAGCTCTCCTGTGGCTACATTAAAAATGGTTCTGGCAGTTGCTAAAAAGGGTCATCCTAAAATTAAAGGTCCTCGTTATCCTCATCCATATCTAAGACGACAAAGTCTACTGGGTAAATAAACTTCAAGAAGGTAGGAAATCTAACTGTTTTGTCAGCCAATTGGATGCTCATCCTAGTCTGTTTGGGTGTACTGAGATCGAGTCGTTTAAACATTTTATAGGGCATAACGTTTATACTTGCCTCGAGACTATCTAAAGCATTATTCACAGATAAACTACCAATTAAGCAAAGAATCGTAAAACTCCCTGGATCTTTCAATTTGTTAGGTAGCTTATTCTTTAGAATAGCTGAGCAGACTCCATTGAGTTCCACATGCGATGTAGCGTCTAATTTTCTTTTATTGCTCAGAATTTCCTTTAAGAATTTTGCTGAGTTGGGCATCTTCGAAAGAACTTCAATAAATGGTAAGTTAATATGTAATTTCTTTAAGAGTTTGACAAACTTACCGAATTGTTCTTCTGTTCTATCTTTCATCATCGCTTTAGGATATGGCACACGAGGTTCATGATTTGTACTTACCTGTTTGGGATCATTATTGTTTACCTCTTCTCATCCTTTGTTCATCACGTTGTTTTACTATATTTCTGGCTCGGGTGCAATGAGTCTGTCCTTATCTTGAGTGCTAATTGCTTTGAGGTGTTCCCTCGGATTAGGTTGAGTATTACTTGGTAAGCTACCTTGTGGTCATTCGAACATTAGTTCGGATAGTTAGCCTATCTGAGTTTTGAGTCCTTGGATCGATGCTTGTTGATTCTTAAGTGCTGTCTCGGTATTTTGGAAACGGGTTTCTGACCCCGAGATGAATTTAGAAAGCATCTCTTCAAGGTTTGGTTTCTTCTCTTGTTGATAAGGTGGCTGTTGAAAACCCGGAGGATTTTGTGGCTTTTGATTCCCTTGACCACCCCAGGAGAAATTTGGGTGGTTCTTCCAACCTGCATTATAGGTATTACTGTATGGGTTATTTTGAGATCTAAAGTTATTGTTACCCATATAGTTGACTTGTTCTTCTTCAGTTGTAGGATTGAAGGATTGGTATTCTGTATGCACACCTTCTTCGCTTCAGTTACACCTCATTATTGGATGTACCTGCGTAGAACCAAGAAAACTATCAATCTTTTTATTGAGAAGTTCTACCTGATTAGAGAGCATGGTGACTGAATCAATGTTATAAACGCCGGCTGTTTTCGTTGGCTTTATCCTCATAACTTGGCACTGATAGTTGTTCAGTGACATCTCCTCTATGAATTCATAGGCATCTTCCGGTGTTTTATTGTTGATGGTTCTGCCAGCAGTTGCGTCAATCATTTGCCTTGTCGAGGGATTCACACCATTGTAGAACGTTTGAACTTACAGCCAAAGCGGTAACCCATAGTGAGGGCACCCTCTCAGTAAGTCCTTCTATCTCTCCCATGCATCGTAAAGTATTTCTAAATCCATCTGTACAAAAGAAGAGATCTCATTACGTAATTTAGCCGTTTTAGCTGGAGGAAAATATTTTAGTAAAAATTTCTCGGTCATTTGTTCCCAAGTATTGATAGACCCTCATGGTAACGAGTTCAACCACTGCTTGTCTTTGTTTCTCAGTGAAAAGGGAAATAACAGAAGATGAATGGCATTATCAGAAATGCCATTGATTTTGAATGTATCGTAAAATACAAGAAAATTTACCAAGTGCGTGTTGGGATCCTCATCCTACAAACCATCAAACTGAACAAACTGCTGTATCATCTGAATTGTGTTAGGTTTTAGTTCGAAATTATTCATAGCAATAGCAGGTCTCACTATACTAGACTTAGTTCCTATTAAAGAAGGTTTAGCATAGTCATACATAGTACGTGGAGCAGGATTTTGATTAACTGCAATTGCAAGAGGCAGCTGATGCCTGGGTTTTCAGCCATCTCTTCGGTTGGGGTTTAAGTATCGTCTTCTCGCTCATTCTCTGGGTATCGTAAACTACGCCTTATTTCTCTTTGATTTCTATGAACTGTGCGATCGATTTCTTCGTCAAAAAGTAATGGTCCTGGTGGGTTTCTTCTAGTCATAAATTATAAAAACATGCCAAGAGAGAGAAAAAGTAAATTAATAAATAATAAAATAAAATAAAATTGCAAGAAAAATAAATGGCTAAAGTAATAAAAAATTAGTGTTCTTAATATTTCAGTTCCCTGGGAACGGTGCCAAAAACTTAATCGTGTGATTCCTAACAAGTCAAGTATTTATTATATAGTTCAGATAATAATAAGAAGATCCATCATAGGTTTTATGCCCCTTAGATATCTAAGGGGTTTAGTTCATAATCAAATAAGAGTACATCTCAAAAGTATAAAAATAACAAAACATAAGAAAACTCTAAAACCCCTGAAGGAATTCTGAGAGAGATCTTCAGTCTTGGAGCAGCTCCGGCTGTTGGAATGGATCGTCTGGCTTCCTTAAGCAATTCCTGGCATGTGATTCTGTATTCCAGAAAAGTTCTAGAAGAGGTCTCCCTTCTGGGTCATACTTAAGGTGTTTATATAGGCTTTGGATTGGCTTTCTTCCTCCCTAAGTACCCTTTTCCATGTAAAATACAACTCTTTGAAAAAAGGACACACCCATGTGCCACGGTCGTGTGACATGATTGCCAGGCCGTGTTCGATCCATTAAATTGCCATGGCTGTGTAGGCTCAATGGCCAGGCCGTGTAAATCGTGTAAACCTTGGTCGACACCTCCGAAGGCCACGGGCGTGCAAGATGCCCGTGTGGCAAGGCTTAGGCCGTGTGATCTTCTCGATTTGGTCCATTTTGTCCCTTTTTAGCTCCTTTTTGGCTCCTTTTGACTCTTGCTACTCTTCTGAGTACAAAACATGAAATAACCGGATTAAGAGCACCAAAATCCACAAATCTAGTAGTAAACATTCATAAATATGCAAAGTATTTGGGATAAAACTATGTATAATTTGGCGTTTATCAACCTAAATTAAATTTCTTGTAAATGAAAAGGCAAATATGGAAGCATGTGTGATTGTGTGGCCATCTTCGAGTCCCTCGCAGCATCGACCCGTCTAAGCCTTGGGATTGCCCTTATAGATAAATAGAAGGGTGAGTTTATGAAAACTTAGTGTGTAATCCCTTAAAAACGTACAGTCAATCATATAGTAGGCAACCATAGTCTTGGCCTAAGTCCGAATTAGTAATAGTTCAGTTTCAGTTAGGGCCTTAGCCTATTACAGTATTAGTATCAGTGTGGGCCTTAGCCCATTTCAGTAACAGTAGAAGTATCGATATAAAATCAGAATTCCTACCCAACCAGCCTTTACACTCCACTCTGTCCCTACACATAATAAATCGATCCCCATGCAACATATCATAATATCATACATGTATGCAATATATATAAAATGGCATGCTCAATCACAGTTATACATCTCATAGGGGCATAACAGTCATTTATCAATTTAGGGTCTAGGTATACTTACCGACCTAACAGTAGGTCCATAGTCGTCTCGAGTGACCCATGCAACCTCGATAGCCAAAGAGTGAAAGTGGGCCCAAGGCCCATCATGCGGGCCCATGTGGGCCAACATGCCCGTGTGGCCCACATAGCCCAAAAATGGCCTCGACCGTGTGGAATACACAGCTTGGCCCACAATTCTCCACATGTCTTTGTGGTTCACCAGTGTGGGGCCCACGTCCTGTGAGGCCCACGCAACCCATTTCGACCTAACATGTGCCCCACGCGGCCCATTTTGGCCCAACATGGCCCAAATCGGCCTCAGGTCATAAAATCACTCGTGGCTGGCCTTAACAATCTTACACCTACATTTAGGCATTCGGATCACCATACGAGCGAGCGGACGCTCATGTAGCACCGGCGGTCACCTATTTCAGCTTTTGTCGATTTACGATTATGGCAGTGATGTTACAGACCTTGTTTGTGAAAAGTGCTAAAGGTTCATGAGCACCAAAACCTACATTTATTCAAGGCATTCAAGTAGTCATTTGACAATAGGTTTAATCATCCTCTTTTTAACACTGAACCCCAAAATAATATTTGATACTTTCCTTGATTGAACAAGTGTGGTATAGCTCGTTTAAACCACTGACAAAGGTTGATTACACCCTCCTTGTCAAATAGGTGTAAACATTAAAACCCGAAAGAGTTGAGAAGGGGGAAGGAGAAGAGTATTCGGCCAAAGAAGAAACTGATGGAGAAGAGGGAGAAAGAATTGAGAAAAGGATGGGAAGGGAAGAAGTAAAATCAAAATAGTCAACAAAAGAAATTACAAGATACCCGAAAGTGATATCTGGCCTCAAAAGGGAGAAAGCCAAACCGAGAAACAGAGAGAAGAGATAACAGAAGCTAAATTCGGCACCAAAGGCACAAAGGGTGAGCTAATGCCGATTTTTTTCAAACAGAAACTCCTAACTCCGCAAGACCACTAAACAATCCCCACACTTGACTCTTTCAAGCTTTCCATCCTCAGTCGAAACTCTCTGATCAAGAATTCAATTTCGGCACAACCTCTCCCTTCTTCCAAAATCCCTCAAATTTCTCTTAAAATCACTTTTAAGATTATTCTCCCCAAATCCTTCCACAACTCACCCAACCGATCACTCCTTTATCCAAATCCCCTATTTTCTCCTACAATTCCTCTATGCCGTCCACTCCCCTCTCTACCACTCAATTTAAAATGCATTTAACCACCTCAGTTTTGACCAACCTAGGCCACTTCCGCGGCACTTGCAGCAAAATAAAATGCTCCATTTGCATCGCCAAGCCTCAAACCTCAGAGCCCAAGGAACACTCCACACGCCACTTATCCCCAGACCAACAGGCCCTTTTCGTCATGTTTTATCAACATTTATTTAAGATGCCTACTGACTAGAGACAGGGTTTATTCAAGTAAAAACAAAATTTTGTACAAGCCAAGGCTTGAACTTAGGACTTCTCCAACACTTCTCAGGACACTTCACCACTGAAGCAAGCATGCATTTATGAAACACAACATACAAAAATAAATACTTAGATTTTGAGGCGTTACAAATCTACCCCTAAAAGAAAATTTTAGCCTCGAAATTTACCTAGTCAAAATAGATGAGGGTTTTGTTGTCGCATCGCGTAACATCCTTAACCCGTATCCGTTGCCGAACTAGGGTTAAAGGCATTACCGAACAAAATCAGAACATTAACATTCATTACATAAGCATCGAAGCATTAAAGATCAATCATCAATATAAAGTCCCTTATATAGGTCATCGAGACCTTAAACATGTATTAGAAAGGGGTCGAGACTAAACCGAACAGATACAAAATTTCTCCAAAATTTAAACATTTTTCAAACAAGCACTGGTCACACACCCGTTTGAACAGGCCATGTGCCTTACATGACATTAGACATGCCTGTGTGTCTAGGCCGTGACAAAACAGGGCATACATACTGACTTGCTCACACAGCCACAAGACTCGCCCGTGTGCTTTGGCCATGGTCAAATCTGACAAAACAGGGCATACATACACTCATCTTCCTAACCGTGTGGACAAAAGTAGGCCATTTGAATAGCCAACTTGCTACCCCCAATTGGGTCAAACCTACAACCACCAAACCAAGCGTATTTTCCACAACATTTTATGACCAACTCACAACCAAAACATAAGACATTCATAACATATCATTTCCAACCAAATTTCCATCTCAATACATCAACCAAATCATAACAAATCTAAAATAAAATCATACCAAACATAAGTTTCAATTTCATGACCAAACCTTATCAATTACCATAGCTAACACATGCCAAGAGCTTACATATCTTACCATTTCTTATATTCATACACAAACACACTAAATATATCATATTGCCTCATAATTCATATACCAAAACCATATCATAATCATATCAATACCAAGCCAAATCACATGGCTAAATATATACAATCACAAAATATAATTTAAACACTTCTGGCCTATACATGCCATGCATTAATATATGCATTTTCAAAGTAGCGAAATAAGGTTCAATAGTGTGGTGATGATCCTTGACGATCCCCAAACTCATAGTAGCTTTAATATCTATAAAACAATACAAACACACACACAAAGTAAGCTTTGAAAAGCTTAGTAAGTTCATACCAAAATCAACAATAGTATATAAAATATGAAACAACAACACATAAGTACTTATAAATTCTCTACTCATCTATCAATTTCATACCAACATCATCCATATATTTACAACAATTCAATAAAATTTATATGCATAATACCATCTAGCACATAGGTATTAAACTTACCTGAACATTCCCGTATTCATTCATTTTCATTCTCACCTCTTGTTCGGATATTTTAAGACTTTTTGAAGATTACCAATGCTTTAAACATCTGCACACTTAGTGCTTTAAAGATTAGTTGAAGCTATAATAATTCCACACACTTAGTGCTTTCTTAATTAACCGAAGCTATCTTGGTATCGCACACTTAGTGCCAAATACCATCGGTTTATCATCGTATTCATACAAACTAAATGTTTATACAATCTATGTATAAACAAATCATCAAAACATACTTATAACATCATGTTTTACGTGCGAACTTACCTCGTACTCGGAGTTCTCGACTCGAATTGTTTACTTAATAACCTTCGACTTCCCTCGGTCTAAATCAGAATTCCTCTTTTCTTGATCTATATGTATTCAAAATTAACCCCTTTATTCACTAAATCACTCAAACCAATCCATATACACACAATTAAGACATATTGCAAACTAGCCCTTACATTTTCACATTTCGACACTTTAGTCCCTAATTTACAAAATCACAAAATACACAAAGTTTGCTTGTACACAAGCTTAGCTAAATTTCCATAGCTCTCGTACAAGTCCACACATTTCATTTATTTCACATTTTAGTCCCTCAATTTACAGATTTCACAATTTAGCCCATTTTACTCAAAATCATCAAAAATCCAAAGATAAAACATATAAATTAACATCAAACTTTCATATTTCATCATATAACAACATAAAACTCATGAATTAATCCATTGCACATTCCAAATTCACCATCAAAATCAAAAATTGAGGCATGGTCTTAGTAAAACACAAAGCAAAGATCATAAAAATGTAGAAATTATCAAAAAACGAATAAAAAACGAACCTTGAATTAAGCCTTGTGTGTGCCAAAACCCAAACTCTCTTTTTCTTTTCTTTTACTATGATTTTCGGTTGATTATGAACACAAAATGACCATATTTTCATGCCTTTGTTTTATTTTAATTCATTTAATAAGTAATTTACTAATTTACCCTTTTAATAACCATTATAAAATCACCTAATGGATGGTTATTAATGTCTATTCAAACTTCTAATGGTCAAATAGCCACATAAGGATCTCACAATTAATAACCCAAATCAAATAGGCACTTTTAACATATGGCAAGCAACTTTTACATTTTACGCGATTAGGTCCTTTTATCAAATTACGCACACAAACGATTAAACTTTCATACGAAACTTTCACACATACTAATTCACACATCATAAGCACGAAAAATAATATTTAACTATTTTTTGACTCAGATATGTGGTCCCAAAACCAGTATTCCGACTAGGGTCTAAATCAGACTGTTAGACATCGCCTCATTGGGTTCCCATGTGGCCTCCTCTGAGCTGTGATTACACCAAAGTTCCTTAACCAGTGGGATAGACTTCTTCCTTAGGACCTTAACATCTCGGTCTAGAATTTGAATCGGTTCTTCCTCAAAGGTCAGATCTGGCCTAACCTCAATCTCCTATGTCGAGATAATATGCAAAGGATCAAAGCAGTAGCGCCTCAACATGGAGACGTGGAACACATCATGAATTTGGTCCAACTCCAGAGGTAATTGTAGCTGATAGGCAATCGGTCCCACATGTCTCAGTATGTTGTAAGCCTTAATGAACCTAGGGCTCAACTTGCCTTTTCATCCAAACCTCAGGACCTTCTTCCATGGTGAGACCTTGAAAAAGACGAAGTCCCCCATAGAATATTCAATCTCCTTACGTTTCAGATTCGTACACAACTTCTGTCTGTCTGATGCTGCCTTCAGTTGATCCCGAATTAGTCTAACTTAAGCCTCGGTATTAGAAACTAATTCAGGGCCCAGAACACGCCGCTCACCCAACTCAGTCCAACATGAAGGAGTAGGACACCTATGACCATACAATGCCTCGTAAGGTGCCATCTGTATGCTAGACTGATAGCTATTGTTATATGCAAACTTTTCTAGCGGCAAGTACTCCTCCTAGCTACCTCGAAAATTTATCACACAACTCCTTAACATGTCCTCCAGTATCTAACTCACCCTCTCTGATTGACCATCTGTCTGAGGATGGAACACAGTACTGAAGTCTAACCTTGTACCCAGAGCTTCATGGAGCTTCTTCCAAAATCGAGATGAGAAGCGAGGATCCCTGTCGAATATTATGGAAACCGGTACCCCATGCAGTCTCACAATCTCAGCCATATATAATTTAGCCAACTTCTGCAACGAGTAATTAGTACGAATAGGTATGAAATAGGCAGACTTGGTCAATTGATCCACGATGACCCATACTGAATCCTTGTTAGAAGGCGTTAAGGGTAGCCCACTAACAAAGTCCAAAGTTACTCTCTCCCACTTCCAAAGTGGAATCTTAACTGGTTGAAGAAACCCTAAAGGCAATTGATGTTTGACCTTAACCTACTGGCAAGTTAGGCATTTAGCCACGAAGTCGGTAACCTCACGCTTGAGACCTAGCCACCAATACAACTCACGAAGGTCTTGGTACACCTTGCTTCCACTGGTATGCATAGCATAAGTGCTACTATGTGCCTCTCGTAGTATAAACTGCCTCAAATTAGTATCCTTCGGTACAAAAACTCTCCTACGGAAACAAAGTACCCCTTCGTTATTCAATCCAAAATCTGATGTGCTACCATTCTCAATCTATCAGAATTGAAGACCCAGTGACTTATCCTCTAGCTGTTTACCTACTCAATCCACGTCAGTTTAACCTGAAGTTCGGCCAACAAACTACCATCATCAAATAAGCTGAGACGAGCAAACATTGCCCTCGGATCAGCTATAGCCCTGTGGCTCAGTGCGTCAGCCACCACATTGGCCTTCCCAGGATGGTATTTCAATTGTACAGTCATAGTCTTTAAGTAGTTCAATCCATCTATGTTGCCTAAGTTTTAATTCCTTCTGAGTAAGGAGATACTTGAGGATTTTTTGATCTGTGTAAATGATACACTTCTCACAGTACAAGTAATGCCTCCAAATTTTCAATGCGAATATCACAGCGGCCAATTCCAAGTTATGTATTGGATAATTTGCCTCGTGAGTCTTAACTTGACAAGACGCATCTGCCACCACCTTACCCTCTTACATTAGCATACATCCCAAACTAACATGTGATGCATCGCTGTAGACAGTGAATTCTTTCCCAGACTCTAGTTGTATTAAGACAGGGGCCTCAGTCAAAACCTTTTTAAGTTTCTCAAAACTCTATTGCTGCTTATCAGTCCAGTCAAACGGTACCCCTTTAAGCAACAACCTAATTAGAGGTGCATCAATCAACGAAAACCCCTCAACAAAATGTCTATAATGCCCTGCCAGACAAAGAAAACTTCAAATCTCAAATACCATCTTAGGCGGCTTCCAGTCTAGAACAACTTCAATTTTCCAACCCTAACTCCTTCGGGAGATACCACGTGGCCCAAAAATGTTACCTCTCATAACCAGAACTCGCACTTACTGAACTTGGCGTATAGTTGTTTCTCCCTCAGAATCTACAGAACAGCTCGAAGATATGCATCATGTTCATCTTCATTCCTCGAATACACCAGGATGTCTTCAATAAAAACCACTACTAACCGATCCAGATAGGGCTGGAACACTCTGTTCATCAGATCCATAAAAGCCACTGGTGCATTCGTCAGTACAAACGACATCACTAGGAACTTGTAATGACCATAACGAGTCCTAAAAGCTATCTTGAAAACATCAGTCCCTTTGACCCTCAGTTGATGGTACCCCGATCAGATATCAATCTTAGAGAAAACTGAAGCTCCTCAAAACTGGTCGAATAGATCGTCTATCCTCAGTAGGGGGTACTTGTTCTTCATAGTCAATTTATTCAATTACCGGTAATTGATAAACATATGCATGGATCTATCATTCTTTTTCGCAAATAAAACTGGTGCTCCCCACGGAGACACACTAGGGCAGATGAACCCTCGATCTAGTAACTCTTGAATCTGAGCCTTAAGCTCCACTAGCTCTTTCGGTGCCATTCTATAAGGGGCGATGGACACCAGAGCTGTACCAGGTAAGAGCTCTATCCCAAATTTAACTTCACAGTTTGGAGGTAACTCAGGTAGTTCATCAAGAAAAATGTTCGGAAAGTCTTTGACTGTTCTGATATCTTTAACAGAAGAAACCTCAAAATCTAAAACACCGATGTACGCTAGATACGCCTCACAACCCTTACGAACCAATTCCTCAGCCCTTAATGTAGAAATTCCTCGTCACCTTCCTCGTCACCTTCCACAGTTTTCAGTACCATCCATTTGGTTGCACAATCCAAGTTTACTTGATGTTTAACCAGCCAGTCCATTCCTAGAATTAAGTCAAATTCTCCAAAAGGGAGTTCCATTAAATCAGCCAAAAAGATCACTCCTTGAACCTCTAAAGGTACATCTCTGAACAGTTTATTTACCCTCACTGACTGTCCTAATAGGCTTAACACCGTAACCTCACTTGTAGTGCTTTCAACCATTATACCCAAAGTCTCAGACACAGTGCATGCTATATAAGAATGCATAAATCCAACATCAATCAGTTCAATATAAGGTACTTTATGTGTAACACCCCGAACCCGAGACCGTCACCGGAGTCGAACACGAGGTGTTAACAGACTTTTAAAAATTTTCCAGACACTGCCAATCTGCGTAATAGTCGCTTTAAAAATCATATCTTGAGTTTCACAACTCGAAAATTTGTTTCGTGATTTTTCCCTGAAAATAGACTCATATGCCCATCTACATAATTTTTTTTAGAATTTTTGATCTGGCCAATTAGTACAGTTTATTAGTTAAAGTCTCCCATGTTACAGGGATCGACTACCCTGACCTTTGCGCATTACGACTTGGATATCTCCTTGTACAGGGCTCCAATACTGATACCGTTTGTTTCTAATGAAACTAGACTCAAAGGGGAATCCACACATATAAGGCATGACTTCTAATTATCTCTGGATAATTTATGGTGAATTATCAAATTCGAAACAGGAGATCCAGAAACCGTTCTGGCCCTGTTTCATGAGAACTTTAATATCTCTTAATATACTGTCCATATGATTTTTTTGTTACTTTCATATGAAAATAGATTCATCAAGGTTCGATTATACAATTTATTCACTATTTAACTCCATTCCTACAAATTTTTGTGATTTTTCAAATCCACACCACTGCTGCTGTCAGCATCTGTTTTCAAGGTAAACTTTACCTGTTCCGTGGTTACCATGGACCAACTAGGGATTCGTCATACATGGGTCCACATATGATCATATTTAGCCATTCCAATGGCTGATCATTTTCCCAACACTTCCATTCCAAACCATAGTCACATCATGAAACCATATAAACATACATAAACACAAATGGTCTAATGCCATACTCCACTTCTACAAGCCATTTTCGCATGGCTGTACACACATACATCACAAAAAGTACTTAAAACAACAAGGGGTAGTCCTATACATGCCATATCCAGAGTTCAACAAAAAGAGTACCAAAAGAGCTTTGATAGTGTGGATGACTTCGACTTCGTTGATCCCGAATCCGATAGCTAACGAACAAAATCTATAAAATAGAGAGCCAAAGCAACCGGGTAAGCAATTTAAGCTTAGTAAGTTTCAAGTAATGAAACCGGCTTTGACTAAAGTATTACATTCACATAGCTAACTGAATCACTTTATTGATACACATTCTCATAATCATACTTACTTCACACTTCATCAACATATATACACACAAGGTATCAACCTATCTAAAAGCCGAAAGCTCGTTAGCCGATTGCACGAATACTATTTAAAACGAATCGACTTTTCCGAAGCACATGCAAACATACCTTATCGTTCGGGTTAGTCGAGCGTATTAATTGAATTAGTTACAGCACAAAACGCTCACATTCAAACCCAAGTCTCTTCGAAATTTAGCCGGATATAACCGCAAGCACAATTGCCTTCGGGTCTTAACCCGGGTATAGCAACTCGCACGAATGCCTTCGGGTCTTAGCCCGGATATATCAACTTGCATAATTGCCTTCGGGTCTTAGCCCGGATATATCAACTCGCACAAATGCCTTCGGGTTTTAGCCCGGATATATCAACTCGCACAAATGCCTTCGGGTCTTAGCCCGGATTTATCAACTCGCACAAATGCCTTCGGGTCTTAGCCCGGATATATCAACTCGCACAAATGCCTTCGGGTTTTAGCCCGGATATATCAACTCGCACAAATGCCTTCGGGTCTTAGCCCGGATATATCAAATGCTCATGCACACATATATCTATAATCTTAACACATCCATAACTTGTTTTCGTTACTAAGGCTCAAACACAAATCATTTATTAAACCTTTCAAATTTCGGCTCAATAGCCACTCACAAAGAGCATGATTTCGATTGGCTTTATAACTTAGTCTCTATGCACATTCAACTATCCGTCATAGTATGACTAATCATTTCAATATAATTCAAATAGGGTCATTCCTCGAAGACTTACCTCGGATACTTTGAATAGTTGTGGATAGACTACTCGATCACTTTTTCCTTTCCTTTATCAGATTTTGACCCCCTTGGCTCTTGAGCTTGATTCAACAAGTAGATTTTATTAAATAACTTATCAAATTAGCGATTCGATTTAATACATGTATACCATACAACTAAGTACAAAAGATGTTATTAACTAGATATTAAACATCAAACATATGCTCTACTCATGTACCAACGAACATGATACTAGCTCAATACCATGCATAATCGAATTTATTTAGCATCATTTAGTTTTATATAAATACACATATCATCCCAACTCGACACAAGAGTCAAATTCATCACTCAAACATTCACACCAATCTATTTGAATATCTTGGCCGAAACCCTCAATTGGCTAACATAGCCTTAATATTTCAATATAAACATGTATACATCAAAGGCAATTTAAAACACTTAGCCCTTATACTCAATAATGAAACCAACCCGTATACCTAATTATTTAACACATCACCTCCAAATGCATATATTAACTAACATATATCCAATCCACATGCCAAGTTACCATGAAAAAATTAAACTTATATATATATATAGATAACCTTTCACACCCTTGTATCTAGTGTCATGAGAATAGCCGAATGTCCAAATTAACCAAGCTTAAAGATTTAACCTTCAACAGTTTAATGACCCACAACCTATTCTTCAAGGCTTCAATTATAAAGTAATTAACATTTATACTCTTGTGCCGAATTAGCTAACACTTATAGTCCATAGCCGAACCTCTTGATGATTAAGCCTCCAATTATTCATTTCAATTACCCTTACATTTTTACTTATCAAAGCCGAAACCCATACCCGACATTACTCATATCATTCAAACTCACCTTCTAAAAAAAATCATGAACAATGCCGAATCCTTAAGTGTTCAAACCCCTAATTTACTCAACACATTCTTCATCAAAACTTAAAGGAAATAATCAAATTCCTTCTTTAATAACCATAGCCGAATGCTCCATCCATCCATCAAAAATTCCAAGTTTTCAAATGGGCTAATATGGAGCTAGCTAAATGACTTAAACTAAGCTTAAAATTTCAAAACTAACAAAATTTTACTAACCTTCTCAAGCTTCAAGTGACCGAATGCTACCCTCCTATCTTCCTCTCTACAATCGGCCAAGAAGAACAAGGTGATAACCTCCCTCTTTCTTTTTTTTTTCTTTTAGTATCCTTAGTATTTCTTTTATTATTTCTTTTCTTTTACTTAAAATAATGACCACTTCATGGAAATTTACCACATAGTCTAATATATGCTCCATCATGGCCGGCCACTATGCACACAAAAGGAGTATTTGACATGCAAAGCCAATATTTTCACTACATGCTTAAATAGGTCCTTATAAATTAACCTATCGCATTTCAAAAGTGTCACACATAAGTCCTATTAACTAGGTTCACATGCAATCGACTAAATCGAAGTTTAAAACTTTCACACATTCATATTCACATATTCTAGACAATAATTATCACATCCAAATACTTCGGTGACTCGTCTTAGCGGTCCCGAAACCACTTCCCGACTAGGGTCAATTTAGGGCTGTCACAACTCTCCCCCACTTAAGAAATTTTCGTCCCCGAAAATCTTACCGGTGAATAATTTTGGATATCGGTCCTTCATAGAGTTCTCAAGTTCCCAAGTGGCTTCTTCTATTCCATGTTTATGCCACAACACCTTCACTAATGGGATTTTCTTATTTCGCAACTCTTTTACTTCACGCATCAAAATGCGAACCGGTTGTTCTTCATAACTCAAGTTAGGTTGAATCTCGATCTCAGATGGAGCGATTACATGCGACAGGTCGGATCTATATCGTCGAAGCATCGAGACATGGAAAACGTTGTGAATCTTTTCAAGTTCAGGGGGCAAAATCAATCTATACGCAACTGGACCAACTCGTCCGGAGATTTCGTATGGCCCAATGAATCTCGGACTCAATTTGCCCTTATGGCCAAATCTGAGTATCTTTTTCCAAGGTGAAACCTTAAGGAACACTTTGTCTCCCACCTGATACTCGATGTCTTTTCGTTTCAAATCTGCGTACGACTTCTGACGATCTGTGGCTGCTTTCAGACTTTCACGGATTACTTTTACTTTCTGTTCGGCATCCTTAATCAAATCAACTCCGAAAATTTTACTTTCACCGAGCTTGGTCCAAAACAATGGTGTACGGCATTTACGACCGTACAAAGCCTCGTAAGGTGCCATCTTAATACTTGATTGAAAACTATTGTTGTAAGCGAATTCAATCAAAGGTAAATACCGTTCCCATGAACTACTGAACTCGAGGATGCAACATCTCAACATATCCTCAAGTATCTGAATTATCCGCTCGGATTGACCATCGGTTTGGGGGTGAAAAGCAGTGCTAAAATGCAGCTTGGTACCCAAAGCTTCTTGCAATTTCTTCCAAAATCGTGAGGTAAATCTCGGATCTCTATCCGACACGATAGAAATAGGTACCCCGTGTAATCTCACAATCTGAGAAACATACAATTCGGCTAGTTTATCCAATGAAAAATCCGTACGCACGGGGATAAAGTGAGCCGACTTAGTCAGTCTATCAACCACAACCCAAATCGCATCCTTCTTACTTGTGGACAATGGCAGTCCGGACACAAAGTCCATTGTGACTCGATCCCATTTCCACTCGGGTATCATGATCGGCTCAAGTTATCCTGAAGGCACTTGATGTTCCGCTTTCACTTGTTGACATATTAAACATCTCGAAACAAAGTCGGAGATGTCTCGTTTCATACCATGCCACCAAAACCAACGTTTCAAATCGTTGTACATTTTCGTACTCCCCGGGTGAATTGACATTCGGCTACAATGGGCTTCGTTCAGAATCATCGAAATGAGTCCCGAATTCCTTGGAACACACAAACGACTTCTGAACCTCAAACAATCATCATCATCAATTTGAAACTCCGATTCCTTGTTCGGAACACACTCAGCCCGTTTTGCAACCAATTCATCATCGACTTTCTGAGCTTCACGAATTTGATGAGTCAATAATGGTTTGGCTTTTAATTCAGCTACTAACACATTGTCGGGTAGAACAGACAAATGCACATTCATCGCTCGTAAAGCAAACAATGACTTCCGGCTTAAGGCGTCCGCAACCACATTAGCCTTTCCCGGGTGGTAATCAATGACAAGCTCGTAATCTTTCAACAACTCAAGCCAACGTCTTTGTCGTAGATTCAAGTCTCGCTGAGTCATCAAATATTTGAGACTTTTGTGATCCGAAAATACATGGCACTTCTCACCAAACAAATAATGTCGCCATATTTTCAAAGCAAATACGATGGCAGCTAGTTCGAGATCATGGGTCGGATAATTTCTCTCGTGTGGCTTCAATTGCCTCGACGCATAGGCCACAACTCGACCTTCTTGCATCAATACGCAACCCAACCCAAGTAGGGATGCGTCACTATAAATGACAAACTCTTTGCCTGATTCGGGTTGCACTAAAATTGGAGCTTTAGTCAAATGAGTTTTTAGTTGATCGAAACTTTTCTGACATTTCTCCGTCCATTCGAACTTAACATCCTTTTGAAGTAGCTTCGTCATTGGTGTGGCTATCAACGAGAAACCTTTGACAAATCGTCGGTAATAACCGGCGAGCCCCAAAAAGCTCCGAACCTCAGTAATATTTCTTGGAGGCTTCCAGTTAAGTATGGCTGAAATTTTGCTCGGGTCAACTCGAATACCCGATGCGGATACCACATGACCCAAGAAGCTAACCTCTCTTAACCAGAACTCACACTTACTGAACTTAGCATATAACTGCTTATCCCGCAACATTTGCAACACTAGTCTCAGGTGCTCAGCATGTTCGGTCTCATCTCTTGAATAGACCAAGATGTCATCAATGAACACAACTACGAACCGATCCAAATATGGTCTGAAGATCCGATTCATCAAATCCATAAATACTGCAGGGGCATTAGTGAGCCCAAACGGCATCACTAAGAATTCGTAGTGACCGTACCTCGTTCTGAAAGCAGTTTTGGGTACGTCCGAATCTCGAATCCGGAACTGATAATAACCCGATCTCAAATCTATTTTTGAGAACACTGAGGCCCCCTTTAGTTGATCAAACAAATCATCAATACGCGGTAACGGATATTTATTCTTTATCGTCACTTTATTCAGTTGACGATAGTCAATGCACAACCTCATGGTTCCGTCCTTCTTTTTCACGAACAATACTGGTGCACCCCAAGGTGAGAAACTTGGCCGAGCGAAACCTCTATCCGTCAATTCTTGCAACTGAGCTTTCAACTCATTTAACTCGGTTGGTGCCATACGATACGGAGCTATCGAAATCGGCGTAGTCCCAGGTACAAGCTCAATACCAAACTCTATCTCCCGAACAGGTGGTAAACCCGGCAATTCTTCAGGAAAAACATCCGGGTATTCACAAACCACCAGCACAGATTCGGGTTTCCTTTCTAATTCTTGGTCATCCAGTACATACGCAAGGTATGCTTCGCACCCTTTTCTTACATATTTCTGGGCCAACATTGACGATATTACAGCTGGCACCCCATCCAAGTCCGTAGACTCAACTCGGATTACTTCGTTATTCGCGCACCTCAAATCAATAGTCTTGCTTTTGCAATTCACAACAGCATCATGCACGGTCAACCAATCCAACCCGAGAATAACATCAAATTCATCAAACGGCAAAAGCATCAAGTCCGCCGGAAAACAGGAACCTCGGATTACTAGGGGACATTTCTTGCACACTTTGTCGACAAGCACGTAACGACCCAAGGGATTTGACACCCGAATTACGAACTCAGTAGACTCAATAGGTAAAGTCTTACTGGATGCTAAGGTTTCACATATGTAAGAATGAGTAGAACCGGGGTCAATCAAAGCAATTACATTAGTGTCAAAGAGAGTAAAAGTACCGGTAATAACATCAGGCGAAGAAGCATCCTCGCGGGCACGTATAGCATAAGCTCTAGCAGGCGCACGAGCCTCGGATCTGGTCGTAGCATCTCTAGATCCTCTCTGACCACCACTAGCATTGCCCGTATTTCTAGATGGTCTACCTCGAGCAGTGGTAGCACCCGGTTTCCCACTCTGATTTATATTCTGTTCAGACAGCCTCGGGCAATCTTTAATGAAGTGGTCAACTGATCCACACTTGTAACAGGAGCGGTCATGGAATCTACAACTCCCCGAATGCCATTTACCGCAATATCGACATTCTGTTCTGTCTTGACGTTCATTCCCAACACTAGCGATCGAAGTGCCTCGGGTACCCATAGGGGGTCGATCACGGTCTCGTCTAAAAAGGCCAGAAGTGTCTCTAGACCGGCCCACATCATCTCGAAATTTCTTCGATACTTGTTGAAGAGACTTTCCCGAGGATCTTTTACGAAACTCCCCAGTTCCCACATCAACTTTTTGTTTTTCTTTTCTAAGCTCTTCGGCTTTACAAGCTCGCTCGACAAGTACTACGAACTCTCGTATTTCAAGAATGCCAACGAACATTTTTATATCTTCATTCAGTCCATCCTCGAAGCGTTTACACATGATAGCCTCAGACGAAACACATTCCCGAGCGTATCTACTAAGTCTAACAAATTTTCGCTCGTAATCAGTAACTGACATAGAACCTTGCTTAAGCTCAAGAAATTCCTTCCGTTTTTGATCAACAAATCTCTGACTGATATACTTTTTCCGAAACTCAGTTTGGAAAAACTCCCAAGTTACCTGCTCTCGGGGCACAACAGAAGTCAGAGTACTCCACCAATAGTAGGCAGAATCGCGTAGCAAGGAGATAGTACACTTTAGGCATTCATCGGGTGTACAAGATAGCTCATCGAGTACCCGGACAGTGTTGTCCAACCAAAATTCAGCTTGCTCGGCATCGTCGCTATCCGTAGCCTTAAATTCAGTGGCCCCATGTTTTCGGATTCTATCAACTGGGGGCTTATTTGACCTTATTTGGTCAGTTACCGGAGGTATTGTAGGTGCGGGGGTTGTATTAGTCGGGAATGGAGGTTGTGGAACAGCCGTATTAGTTCGAATGTATTGGTTGAACCAATCATTCATCACACTATAGAAAGCTTGTCTAGCTTCATCATTCGGGTTACTAGCATTAGGTTGAGAGTCCACCGGCGCTGTCCCTTGTGCGGGAGCAGGCGCTACACTCTCAAGATCATCAGCTACCGCTCGGTCGGGATCGGGATCCATTACTATAAATAAACACATTTGCAAATGTCAGGAATCACCACACTATCAATTAATCACATAAAATGGCATGTATAGCTAGACCCCAACACATTACGGTAGTCCTAGAATCGACTAAACCGTAGCTCTGATACCAATCAAATGTAACACCCCGAACCCGAGACCATCACCGGAGTCGAACACAAGGTGTTAACAGACTTTTAAAAATTTTCCAGACACTGCCAATCTGCGTAATAGTCGCTTTAAAAATCATATCTTGAGTTTCACAACTCGAAAATTTGTTTCGTGATTTTTTCCTGAAACTAGACTCAGATGTCCATCTACATAATTTTTTTTAGAATTTTTGACCGGGCCAATTAGTACAGTTTATTAGTCAAAGTCTCCCATGTTACAGGGATCAACTACCCTGACCTTTGCGCATTACGACTTGGATATCTCCTTGTACAGGGCTCCAATACTGATACCATTTGTTTATAATGAAACTAGACTCAAAGGGGAATCCACACATATAAGGTATGACTTCTAATTATCTCTGGATAATTTATGGTGAATTATCAAAGTCAAAACAGGAGATCCAGAAACCGTTCTGGCCCTGTTTCACGAGAACTTTAATATCTCTTAATATACTGTCCATATGATTTTTTTGTTACTTTCATATGAAAATAGATTCATCAAGGTTCGATTATACAATTTATTCACTATTTAACTCCATTCCTACAAATTTTTGTGATTTTTCAAATCCACACCACTGCTGCTGTCAGCATCTGTTTTCAAGGTAAACTTTACCTGTTCCGTGGTTACCATGGACCAACTAGGGATTCGTCATATATGGGTCCACATATGATCATATTTAGCCATTCCAATGGCTGATCATTTTCCCAACACTTCCATTCCAAACCATAGTCACATCATGAAACCATATAAACATACATAAACACAAATGGTCTAATGCCATACTCCACTTCTACAAGCCATTTTCGCTAAAACAACAAGGGGTAGTCCTATACATGCCATATCCAGAGTTCAACAAAAAGAGTACCAAAAGAGCTTTGATAGTGTGGATGACTTCGACTTCGTTGATCCCGAATCCGATAGCTAACGAACAAAATCTATAAAACAGAGAGCCAAAGCAACCGGGTAAGCAATTTAAGCTTAGTAAGTTTGAAGTAATGAAATCGGCTTTGACTAAAGTATTACATTCACATAGCTAACTGAATCACTTTATTGATACACATTCTCATAATCATACTTACTTCACACTTCATCAACATATATACACACAAGGTATCAACCTATCTAAAAGCCGAAAGCTCGTTAGCCGATTGCACGAATACTATTTAAAACGAATCGACCTTTCCGAAGCACATGCAAACATACCTTATCGTTCGGGTTAGTCGAGCGTATTAATTGAATTAGTTACAGCACAAAACGCTCACATTCAAACCCAAGTCTCTTCGAAATTTAGCCGGATATAACCGCAAGCACAATTGCCTTCGGGTCTTAACCCGGGTATAGCAACTCGCACGAATGCCTTCGGGTCTTAGCCCGGATATATCAACTTGCATAATTGCCTTCGGGTCTTAGCCCGGATATATCAACTCGCACAAATGCCTTCGGGTTTTAGCCCGGATATATCAACTCGCACAAATGCCTTCGGGTCTTAGCCCGGATTTATCAACTCGCACAAATGCCTTCGGGTCTTAGCCCGGATATATCAACTCGCACAAATGCCTTCGGGTTTTAGCCCGGATATATCAACTCGCACAAATGCCTTCGGGTCTTAGCCCGGATATATCAAATGCTCATGCACACATATATCTATAATCTTAACACATCCATATCTTATTTTCGTTACTAAGGCTCAAACACAAATCATTTATTCAACCTTTCAAATTTCGGCTCAATAGCCACTCACAAAGAGCATGATTTCGATTGGCTTTATAACTTAGTCTCTATGCACATTCGACTATCCGTCATAGTATGACTAATCATTTCAATATAATTCAAATAGGGTCATTCCTCGAAGACTTACCTCGGATACTTTGAATAGTTGTGGATAGACTACTCGATCACTTTTTCCTTTCCTTTATCAGATTTTGACCCCCTTGGCTCTTGAGCTTGATTCAACAAGTAGATTTTATTAAATAACTTATCAAATTAGCGATTCGATTTAATACATGTATACCATACAACTAAGTACAAAAGATGTTATTAACTAGATATTAAACATCAAACATATGCTCTACTCATGTACCAACGAACATGATACTAGCTCAATACCATGCATAATCGAATTTATTTAGCATCATTTAGTTTTATATAAATACACATATCATCCCAACTCGACACAAGAGTCAAATTCATCACTCAAACATTCACACCAATCTATTTGAATATCTTGGCCGAAACCCTCAATTGGCTAACATAGCCTTAATATTTCAATATAAACATGTATACATCAAAGGCAATTTAAAACACTTAGCCCTTATACTCAATAATGAAACCAACCCGTATACCTAATTATTTAACACATCACCTCCAAATGCATATATTAACTAACATATATCCAATCCACATGCCAAGTTACCATGAATAAATTAAACTTATATATATATAGATAACCTTTCACACCCTTGTATCTAGTGTCATGAGAATAGCCGAATGTCCAAATTAACCAAGCTTAAAGATTTAACCTTCAACACTTTAATGATCCACAACCTATTCATCAAGGCTTCAATTATAAAGTAATTAACATTTATACTCTTGTGCCGAATTAGCTAACACTTATAGTCCATAGCCGAACCTCTTGATGATTAAGCCTCCAATTATTCATTTCAATTACCCTTACATTTTTACTTATCAAAGCCGAAACCCATACATGACATTACTCATATCATTCAAACTCACCTTCTAAAAAAATCATGAACAATGCCGAATCCTTAAGTGTTCAAACCCCTAATTTACTCAACACATTCTTCATCAAAACTTAAAGGAAATAATCAAATTCCTTCTTTAATAACCATAGCCGAATGCTCCATCCATCCATAAAAAATTCCAAGTTTTCAAATGGGCTAATATGGAGCTAGCTAAATGACTTAAACTAAGCTTAAAATTTCAAAACTAACAAAATTTTACTAACCTTCTCAAGCTTCAAGTGACCGAATGCTACCCTCCTATCTTCCTCTCTACAATCGGCCAAGAAGAACAAGGTGATAACCTCCCTCTTTCTTTTTTTTTTCTTTTAGTATCCTTAGTATTTCTTTTATTATTTCTTTTCTTTTACTTAAAATAATGACCACTTCATGGAAATTTACCACATAGTCTAATATATGCTCCATCATGGCCGGCCACTATGCACACAAAAGGAGTATTTGACATGCAAAGCCAATATTTTCACTACATGCTTAAATAGGTCCTTATAAATTAACCTATCGCATTTCAAAAGTGTCACACATAAGTCCTATTAACTAGGTTCACATGATATCGACTAAATCGAAGTTTAAAACTTTCACACATTCATATTCACATATTCTAGACAATAATTATCACATCCAAATACTTCGGTGACTCGGCTTAGCGGTCCCGAAACCACTTCCCGACTAGGGTCAATTTAGGGCTATCACATTATGAATAAAGAACATACCCATGATAACATCTGGGGCACCTCCATCCTCTCTGGGACGTGCAACATAAACCAGACTTGGCTGCCTCACCTCAGTATAACCAACACCTCTGCTTGGCGCCCTCTGACCACGGCCCGATCCATTTCTACCTCTGGCCTGACCACGGCCTCTCAGTGGTTGTACATTACCCAAATCTATAGCTCGCATCTGTTTGGGCCTTCTTGGGCAATCTCTGATATGGTGCTCCAATGATCCGTACCTCAAACATGCTCCAATCCGTTTCCAGCATTCGCCTAGATTGCGTCCATTTAGCCACGTTAGTTTCGGTAAATCTAAGACACTTTCACAGCACTTGCAGCAAAATAAAATGCTCCTTTTGCATTGCCAAGCCTCGAACCTCAGACCCCAAAGAACACTCCACACGCTACTTACCCCTAGACCAATAGGCCTTTTTTTTCATGTTTTATCCACATTTATTTAATATGCCTACTAACTAGAGACAAGGTCTATTCAAGTAAAAAAAAATTTGTACAAGCCAAGGCTTGAATTCAGGACTTCTCCAACACTTCTCAGGACACTTAACCACTGAAGCAAGCATGCATTTATGCAACAAAACATGCAAAAATAAATACTTATATTTTGAGGCATTACATAACCTTTAATAATAAACCATTTAATACACCCAAAATGTGTCCATTCAAGTCCACTAATGTTTCAAATGGTTTAATTACCTTTTAAGGCCACCATATTTAAAAACCAAAGTCATTTGACACCTTTAACTAATAAAACAATAATTTTGCATTTTATGCAATTAAGTCCTTTTTACTGAATTAAGCACTCAAATGATAAAATTATTTCACGAAATTTTCACACCAACATGACATCATACTGTAAACATTTAAATAGAAATAAAATAATTATTTTGACTTCAGATTTGTGGTTCTGAAACTACTGTTCCGATTTGACCAAAAATAGGCTATTACAATTAGAACTGTCTGATGCTTTGAGATTGATTCGTAAATAACTTAGTTATAAGTGCAATATAATACTTATTTTGTGATTGAGCTATCTTATTGATTGTGAAATGAATTGGAATGAATGAATAATTGATACTGGTACTTGTGTTTTCATTGGCATGGGCTGGGATATTAGGAAGGAGGAAGAAATTTGTTCTGAAATTGTAGCTATGCCACCATGAGTATACATCTGATTTTGGCACTTCTCGCATACTGAATTTTACATTTCTGTAAACATGTGAACGAACACTTTGAGGTATGTAGGGTTGGTTGGGCATTGAATGTCCTTAATGGTGTGTTGAGATGGCCGAAGACTGTGTGTAGCGGGCGGGAATAGGAATATTACATCTGAATCTGATCACTATCGTATATGAATTGAAATTGCATATCCATACACATGTAATTGGTTTGCTCTTAGTCTGAACTGAATTTAGTCCTATAATGAATTGAATCTATGAATTTGGGACTACGCTATAATGATTATTAATTGAATATTTTATTTTACACACTAAGTTCACAACTCATTCTATTATTGATAAATTGTAACTTATACATATTTTTATCCCATGCTTAGCATATTTTTGGATGAATTATCCTTAGATTTGGTGAATTTGATGTTCCTAATCCTTTAATTTCATGTTTTACACTTAGGTGAGCATAGGAGAGTAAAAAGAATGAGAAATGGGCCAAAAACGGAGAAAATGTGTCAACGTGGGAAATCAACACAGCCTGGACTTCCTCACACGGGTAGTTCACATGCCCGTGTCCATTCAATAGACTTGAACACGGTTTGAAGCAATCGAACACGGGTGTATCACACGGGCGTGTCCCTGTCGAGCCCAAATATAGTCCAATTTAGAAAAGGTCACTCTTGAAGGTTTTGAAACATTCTAAAGCCTATATAAGCACCCCAAGAGGTACCTGAAAGACAACACGGAGTAGAAGGCAAGGAATTGCTCGAACAAAGCCAATTGATCCATTTTAGCAGCCAGATTCACCTTCAAGACTAAAGATCTCCCTTCAATTCCCTTCAAGAGTTCTTGGGTTTTCTTTATATTTTTTTATCATTATTCTTTTGAGATGTTTTCTTTCATAAATATGAACTAAACCCCCTAAATACTTAAGGGGAATGAAACCTAAGGCGGATATTGTTATTATTATCTGAATTATATGATAAATATTTGACTTGTTCTTAATTATGAGTTCTTAATTCTTGCCCAGGATATTGATTCAAGTATTGATGTGCTTATTCAGAGGAGCAAAAGTCCCTGTCTAAGAGTAGATCTAACATAATTAAGCAGAGTTGGTTGCACGCCTAGAGATAGGGTGACATAATTTTGTCGGATTAGGGTGAAACCTAGTAAGGGAATCCATAGATCGAGTTAATGCAACACTAGGGGTTTTAATTAGAAAGATATTTCAATTAATCAACCTTGGGTTAGATGTTGTTAGTCTCGAGAGAGATGATAATATAACTTAGGGATTTCTACAGATCAAGTCAAGTGAATAAATCATCTGATTCAGAGTCAATAGCAAGTGAAGTCTAGGTGGACTTTTCCCTTAGGTATTGTCCAAATCATTCAGTTTTCCCAAAAGATATTTCCCTAATTTACTTTCTGTGCATTCTTAGTTTAGTAATTAGTTTAGATAAAACAAACCCCTTTATTTTTGGGCTAGATAATAAAAAGAAAGTTAATACTAGACTTTTAGTTCCTATGCGTTCGACATCCCGGTCTTGCCATAAGCTATACTATTGTTCGATAAGGTGCACTTGCCTTTGTCGTGATAATAGTTAGTTTTCAAGAATGGACATTCATAAATTATAAAAATTATCATGATTCACATCACATCAAGTTTTTGGCGCCGTTTCTGGGGAGTTAAGATATTAGGAACACATAATTTTTATTATTTTATTTTATTGCAATTTAATTTTGATTTTTGTTACTAAATTTTATCTTTCTTTCTTGCAGGTTTTTATGGTTTATGACTAGAAGAAACCCGTCAGGACCATTACTTTTTGATAGTGAGATTGAACACACAGCTCGCAGAAACCGAAGGGAAATAAGGCGAAGCTTAAGATACATAGAGGAAGGGCAAGAGGACAATATTCACACCATAGCCGAGGAGATGGATGAAAATCAAGAGAACCCGCTACCTCCTGCAATTGCTGTTGATCCAGTAAATTAGAATCCTGCTCCGCGCACTATGTATGATTATGCTAAACCTACTTTAACAGGAACTGAGTCAAGTATAGTTAGGCCTACTATTGCTGCAAATAATTATGAACTAAAACCTAACACAATTCAAATGATCCAACAGTTTGTTCAGTTTGATGGTTTGCAGGACGAGGACCCAAATGCTCATTTGGTAAATTTCTTAGAGTTTTGCGACACTTTTAAGATCAATGCATTTCTAATGATGCCATTCGCCTTCAGTTGCTTCCCTTTTCGTTAAGGAGCAAAACTAAACAGTGGTTGAACTCGTTACCACGAGGGTCAATCACTACTTGGGAACAAATAACCGAAAATTTTTTACTTAAATATTTTCTACCGGCTAAAACAACTAAGTTGAGGAATGATATCTCTTCTTTTGTGCAGATGGATCTAGAGACCCTCTATGATGCATGGGAGAGATACAAGGATCTCTTGAGAATGTGCCCTCATCATGAATTACCACTCTGGCTACAGGTTCAAACTTTTCACAATGGCCTGAATCTTTCAAGTAGACAGATGATTGACGCAGCTGCAGGTGGGACTAGCAATAATAAGACACCTGAGGTGGCTTACGAATTTATTGAAGATATGTCACTGAATAACTATCAGTGGCAAGTCATGAGGACAAAGCCAACAAAAACAGTCGGCGCTTTTAATGTCGATTCAGTCACCACCCTCTCTAATCAGGTAACACTTTTGAATAGAAAAATTGATGGTTTACTTAGTTCTTCACAGGTTCACCCAGTAATGCAATGCAATGCAAGTGGAGGAGGAACGAACAATTCAGAATACCCACCTTATGGCCACAACATGGAAAATGAGCAATTAAATTTTATGGGTAATAATCCTCGACCTAAAAATAATCCTTATAGTAACATTTACAATGCAGGATAGATGAGCCACCCAAATTTCTCGTGGGGAGGCCAAGGGAATCAGACACCACCACCCCCTCCAGACTTCCAACAACAACCTTACCAGTAAGAGAAAAAGGCAAACCTTGAGGAGATGATGTCAAAATTTATTTCAATAGCGAAAACCCATTTTCAGAACACTGAAATTGCATTTAAAAATCAGCAAGCATTTATCTAAGGACTCGAGAATCAAATTGGGCAGCTCGCTAAGATGATTTCAGAAAGACCACCAGGAAATCTACCTAGTAACACCGAACCCAATCCAAAAGAGCATGTAAAAGCAGTTACACTAAGGAGTGGGAAAGTGTTAGCTGAATCCAAAAAGGAGCCACCACAAGAAGTTGACATGAACAAAGGAGAGGAGATAAAACCCGAAAACAATGACAATCTAATACAAAAGGGATATAAACCACTGATACATGATATTCGTGAGAGGTTTTAAATATTTATAATGAATCATTCTTGAAACTAACTATTACCACAACGAAGGCAAGTGTACCTATCGAACAGTAGTATAGCTTTAGCAAGACCAAATTATCGAACCCAAAGGAACTACCAGTACTAGTATCAACTTTCTTTTTATTATCTAGCATAAAATAATAAAAGAGTTTTGTTTATCTAACTAATTAAATAAACTAGGAAATCACAGAAAAGAAGTTTGGGGAAAAAAGTTTTGGAAAAACAATTGAATTAAGACAATACCTAAGGACAAATCCACCTAGACTTCTCTTTTTATTTTACTCTGAATCGAACGATTTATTCATTTGACTTGATCCGTAGAAATCCCTAAGTTATATTATTATCCCCCTCGAGACTAACAATGTCTAACCCTAGGTTGAATAATTGAAATCTCTTTCTAATTAACTCCCTAGGGTTGCATTAACTCGATCTATGGATCCCCTTATTAGGTTTCACCCTAATTTGGCAAAATCTTGTTACCCTATCAATAGACGCATAATCAATTCCCCTTAATTATGAAAAATGTACTCTTAGACAGGGTCTATTCCTCCTCTAAATAAAAGCTTAACTTGAATCAATATTCTATAATATCAAGACAAGAATTAAGAACAAGTCAAATATTTATCATACAGTTTAGATAATAATAACAGGATCTGTCTTAGGTTTCATTCCCCTTAGGTATTTAGGGGTTTTAGTTCATAACTAAAAATGTAAACATCTCGGAAGAATAATGAATACAAAACATAAAGAAAAACCCAAAACTCCTAAAGCGAAATTGAGGGGAGATCTTCAGTCTTAATGATGAATTCGGCTCCTGAGATGGATCAATCGGCTTTCATTGAGCAGTTCACTGCTTCCTTCTCTGTGGCCCCCCATCTAAGTGCCTCTTCAAGTGTTTAAATAGGCTTTGGAATGCCTAAGAGCGGATGAGGGCCCTCTTTCGGTTTTCGAAGGCTTGGATTTTATTCTGTATAGCCAGCATACGATCTCGTATGAGACTGGGATCGATCGCCGGCATGTGTTCCCAGAAGAGAGCCAGAGTTTGCTGCTCTTCGCGCTTAGCATTTTCCACATTTTCAATTGCTTGATTAATTTGAGAAAGTCTTTCAGCGGTAGCTGGATCCATATCTCCCTTTGCTTTTTTTTGAATTGGACTAAACTTGGGCTCAGCAGGGACACACCCATGTGATACGCCCGTGTGCGATTACTTCAGACCGTGGTCCAGCCTATTAAATAGGAACGGGTGTGTGGTCCACCCGTATGAGCCATGTTTCAATTCTTCCAAATTGACATGACCGTGTGGTCTACCGTATGAGGAGGTCCAGGCCATGTTGATTTCGTACGTTGGCCCATTTTCTCTGTTTTTGGCCCGTTTCTTGTTCCTTTCACTCTCTTATGCTCACCTAAGTATAAAATATGAAATTAAGACATTAGGAGCATCAAATTCACTAATTTTAAGGAAAAATCATCCATAAAATGTGCTATGCATGGGATAGAAATATGTATAAATTACAGTTTATCAAATACCCCCACACTTAAGCATTTTCTTGTCTTCAAGCAAAATCATAAACTCATAATCAAAATAAATTCTTTTCAACTTATAATTTCTATCGATAATATCTCAAAATAATCCATAGGTAATCATACATTGAAAATTCAACTAAAAGAACATCAAAGTTTCAAACATTCCAAGTTGAGCATTTTATCATGAAAACATAGGTGTCTCCCCTCATTTAAGTAATTACCTTTGATTCAAAATATCACAGAGTTTCACATCCTCACTAAAGATTCACTCAAATCACTCGAGGTGTTTAAGTATAATAAATGAAGCACTCAATAGTCAATAATGAAAAATCATTACCATAGGCTTGCATGAAAATCAAATCTCCACCACTATAAATTGAGATGAAAAATCAATCAAAAGGTCTTTAGAGGGTTGTAACGTGGCTTTGGTCACAAGCTGAAAGAAAGGGTTAGAATCAAGATTCAGTTGAAAAATTTCCTAACTAGAAAAATGACTAGTCATCAATTGCGTACAACAGAGCTTTTTCTTAGAATATGGAATTTAACTTCTTTAGCTCAAAAGATCACTACTATTAATATGTATACATGTATTTTTTTAAGAACAAGTCAAATTAAAAATAGAATAAAACATGGCTATGTAACTATTCCAACTCAAATCTCGACAAAAATAGGGATCAAATTAATTTAGGGAATTTCAACAATAATGAGTTATGGGTTAATATTGAGGGTAAATCAATGAATGGGTTGTTAGGCTCAAGGGGGTTCACTAAGGGTTAATTGTGAAGGTAGGCTTTTATGGAGTGAGTGGGTTAGACCTAAGTGTCTTTCTCATTTTGACATATCAAATCAAATGGTGTGGTCTTGACATGCATAATCAAGCAAGTTCTAGAAAAGCAATTCAATACTGACGCACTCATAATGAAAGTGAGCATGAAAGAAATAATAAATGATATAAAGGCTTAAGATCTCACAAAAATTATGGCTTTTTTATGTTTAAATTTGTGAATTCCAACTCAAAATAATACCTAAACTTGGGGAAACAACTTAAAATTTTAAATCCTTAAAAATCAACTTATCATGCTTAATTCTCTAATGCCTTGAAGTTTAAATAATCAATGCATGAATGCCTATATTTTAATTTAAGATATATCAATAAAAATCATAAATCAATCAAAATTTATCTTAAACATGATATGAGAGCTTTTCAAGAGAATAAGGCAATCATTCAGGGATTTTTCTGATAGTGAAATGAATACCCCCCCCACACTGAAGATGTACATTTCCCTCAGTGTACAAAGATAGCTATATAGAAAAGAATATAAATATAAGATAGGGAGAGAAGTGAAACTTCCTAAGTGATGAATGAATTTCCTTGAACTGGAGTTTTGGAGAACAATCTGCATGAGGGTGGAGGAGGATACTCCGGTGGTGGTAGAGGTTCATTAGTCCATAAGTCCTGCGCCAAAAGAACATTATATCTGGTGGTAGCTATGGTCGTGGTCGAGCAGGACATGGCAGTCGTGAAGAACCTTTATCGGTGGAGTTTTTAGTTCTTAAGAAATAACGAGCTTAGGAGCTCTTTATAACTGTGACAGAATCAGGAACTTTTTAGGAAATATAAGGAAGCATAATTACTCGATATGAAATAGCCGAAAGTAAAAATTGTTAAATAAAAATTATAAAACCTAATAAAAACAAGCTTAAAGAAAAATAAAAAGCAGTTTTAAAATAAAAGTCAAAACATAAAAATAAATAATAAATAAAAGTTTTTAAACATCTTCATTGCTAAATGGTTCGCGAGGTGGGGGTTGCGATAAGATGTGGAAGTGCTGACAAATCTGCTGTAGAGTAGCATCATTGTTATCGAAGCACTAAAAACACTGTTGCTCGAATCGGGTAAGGCACTCAGAGATGTCAGTGTATGAAGCTGCCGCATGAACTGGACGAGAAGGAGGTGGTGGCCGAGATGGTGGGTCCTCGTGACGTGGAGGGACATCATCAGTAATCTCATCGGGGGCCTCTTTCTCGGTGGATTGGCGAGACGGTACTGAGAAGGGTAGGTGCCACGTCGTTTCTCGATCATCCTCATACTTAGCATGCTCGAGATGCCCTGTGGGGACATCTGGCCCATGAGAGTGAGGGAGGATGATTAGGTTGCTGTGTTGAGGAGCCTAAAGTGCTGAGCCAACTGCGTCACATAGGGCCCAATGGAGATGACCCCCTTCCTATGTCACTCCGTCTGATGTTAAATGGCGAGGGAAATGAAATAAGCAAGGTCTATGACGTGCCCATGTGACATACACCATAGAAAGTAGGCGTCGTGAGTGTTGATGACGCCAGTGCTCTCTCACCTTCCTGTTAACGTGTGAGCCAAAACTGGAGTGTAAGTACTTGAGAGATGGAGGGAGAGCTGATGCCTTGGAGCGGTTAGGATTGTAGGAGGCAACACCGGGGGAGAGGGCGTTCCAACACCATGAAGGAGAGTGATGGATGAGGCAATTGAGAGCGTGGAATTCATTCTCCTCCATAAACTCTGGGATGTTCAATTGGTGGACTAGACCGCCGAGGTGAAATTGGATTATTCTCGGGTCATCAAAGCGGGCCATCACGGTCTGAAGATGGAACGTTCAACAGAGTTCCATCGTGAGTTCAAGATATGTCGGCTCGAAAATCTCAAAAAAAAGCCCCAAGAATCGGTGGTGAGGAGGGCTCGAATTGCATCCACGGGTTAGGTTTGTTCTAGATTGACCCAGTCTATACAGCAGCCCACTTCCAAGGGTCAGGCCCGTAGAATCTGTAAAAGTTCTTCTTAGGGCCCAATAGGGAACTACAGGAAAGGGTGATGAATTTACGCGCTAGGACCCGAGGAAGATGACGCTCCCTTCCTTTTCTTCGAAGTAGGGACGGAGGCTTTCTTTCCTCGTGAAGACGACATGGTATACCGGCAAGCAAAACCATTATTTTGTCGTGATGGATGTTCAAGGTAAGATGAAAACAAATTCAAAAAGGCAAAAGTCATAAATTAAAACTAATAATCTCAGTCACAACTACTAGCAAACTTAATCAAAAACAATTAATTTTATGGTGTATCATTAGCATGATAATAGCACGAGTTTCATAAAAAATGGCAAATAATTCTATGTAGCATATTTTATTGATGGAAAATGTCAACCCAAAGGGTCTGAGTATTTCTATTATCCTAACCATAAATTTCACTTTAAACTAGTCAAATGGAGCAGATAGATCATGCAATGAGTAAGAACTTCAACATGAAAAAGATGATAACTACTCTAAATATGAAATTTGAGTGATAGAAAGATGAAAATAACATGAAAAATGTAGATTACTATGATAAATAGCATTAAAAATCAGTAAAATAAAAGAAATAAAAAGTAAAGAAATGCTAGAAAAAGGAGAATGAGTGTCAAAAATGGGGTTGGAAGCTGCGCACAGGCGTGGTAGGGAGGCCGTGTAGACTTGCAGCGCTAAGGTTAGGGATTTTGGGTGAAGAAGATGATGAATAGTGAAAGGTATTTATAGATTTTGGGGACACACGGCTAGGGGACATGCCCGTGTTCCCCAATTTCAGCCCATGTGTTTCACATTTTTTCGAATTTCGGTGTGTCTGACAATTTCCCCATGCCTGTGTACCTTGGGCATGTTGGTGCACACGGTCGTGTCGAATGGTCATGTTTGTCTTTGTTCGCTTCTCGCACACTCGTGTTGTTTAGGCAGGTTCACCCATGGTTGCTTGGCACGGACGTGTCGCACACCCATGTTAATTTATAGGTTTGGCCACGGTTTCAAGGCACAGGCGTGTCGCACGCTCGTGCTGGGGAAAATCTTTCCCCTGTTTCCACACGGTCCTAAGAACACCCATGTGATTGGCCGTGTCTGTGTGGTAAACCTATATTCAAGAGCTCCGTTCGTAAGTTAGGTACTAAAATTTAAAGCAGTTAATACAATTAGTGCTTGGGTTGCCTCTCGAGAAGGGCTTATTTATATTCTAAGCTCGACTTACCTCTCCATTGAATGGTCATGGTGGTTTGAGGAGTTTATACTCCTCATTCCTGCTGTGAATCTCATCAAAATAAGGTTTTAAGTGGGTATTGTTTACCTTTAAAGTATCGAACTTGGGATGACTTACCTTGATTGCACTGAATGGGAAAATGCTAAGTACCGTAAGAGGGATTTCTTCATGCGGTTCAGCAGTGACAATTTGAGGATCTGCTGCATCTAATAAAACTTTATCTCCAACCTTAAGTTGATTTGGAAAGGTATTGAGCTTGTTCTAGCATAGTTTTGGTTTATCGTGTGTTCTCGGTTTATGTGTCCGCTATTCATCAAGCTCCTCGATTTGTAGCCTTCGTTCTTCATGAATAGGTCCTCTACTATTGCTTGAAAATGGCTCATGTACTTCCTTCAAACTCATTTCCTGTAAAGTAGGTTGCACCATATTGTCAGTTTTAGTAGAATGGTTTAGATAATCACCTTCAATTTTTGATGTGTTACAGGAATTGCGAGCTCGAAGGGTGATTGTTTTGTCTCTCACACGAAGTGTGAGCTCACATGTGCCAACATCAATAATCGTTCTAGCAGATGCTGAAAAGGGCATTCCTAAAATCAAAGGAGTACTGCTATCCTTCTCTATGTCTAGAACATCAAAGTCAAAAGGAAATATAAATTTATCGATTTTAACTAGCACATCTTTAATACCCCTAGGAAATCTTATAGTTTTATCTGCTAATTGAAAGCTCATCCTAGTCTGTCTGGGTTTCCCAAGACCTAGTTGTTTAAACATTTTGTAAGGTATGACATTAATACTAGCCCCTAAATCAGCTAATGCATTATTAACATCTAAACTACCAATTAAACAAGGAATCGTAAAACTCCCTGGATCTTTTAGTTTGTTGGGTAGATTATTTTGATGAATGGCTGAGAAAATCGCGTTCAGCTCCACATGCGACCTTTCATCTAACTTTCATCTAAAATTTTGACTGCGTTCGGCATCTGCTAAAGTGCTTCAATAAATGGTAGGTTAATATGTAGTTTCTTTAAAAGTTTAAGGAATTTACCAAATTGTTCATCTGAGCAGTCTTTCCTTGTCACATTGGGGTATGGCACACGAGGTTTATATTCTGTACTTACTGGCTTTGGGTCATTTTGGCTGACCTCATTCTTACCTTTGTTTACCACCATTTCTGGCCTTGGTTTTGCAACTAACCCTTTCTCATCTTGAATGACAATCGCGTTGAACTGCTCCCTTGGGTTAGATTCAGTGTTGCTTGGCAGGCTACCTTGTAGTCGTTTGGAAATTAACTTAACGAGCTGTCCAATCTGAGTTTCAAGCCCCTGGATTGATGCTTGTTGATTTTTGAGTGTTGTTTCAGTATTCTCAAAACGAGTTTTGACACCAAGATGAATTTGGTTAGCATCTCCTCAAGGTTTGGCTTCTTTTCTTGCTGGTAATGTGGTTGTTGAAAACTCAGAGGCTGTTGTGGCCTTTGATTTCCTTGACCGCCCCACGAGAAATTGGGATGGTTCCTCCAACCTACATTATAAGTGTTACTATATAGGTTATTTTGGTAGTTATTGTTACCCATATATTGGACTTGTTCCTCCTCGATGCTAGGGTTGAAGGGTTCAAATTCTATGCATGCTCCTCCTCCATTCGAATCGCACCTCATCACTGGACGTACCTAAGTAGAACCACACAAACCGTCAATCTTTTTATTTAAGGGTTGAAATTTTCCAAGTGAGCGTTGGGATCTTCATCCCGCAAACCATCAAACTGAACAAACTATTGTATCATTTGAATTGTGTTAGGTTTTAGTTCAAAATTATTTGCAGCAATAGTAGGTCTAACTATACTTGACTCAGTTCCTGTTAAATTAGGTTTAGCATAATCATACATAGTGCGAGGAGCAGGATTTTGATTAGCGGCAATTATAGGAGGTAGCAAATTTCTTGGTTTTCAGCCATCTCCTCGGTTGTGGTTTGAATATCGTCCTCTTGCTCGTTCTCTGTGTATCTTAAGCTTCGCCTTATTTCTCTTTGGTTTCTGCGAACTGTGCAATCGATCTCATTGTCAAAAAGTAATGGTCCTGACGAGTTTCTTCTAGTCATAAACTATAAGAACCTGCCAGAAAAAGGGAAAAAGAAGTATTAGTAATAAAAATTAGAATAAAATTTAAATTGAAGTAAAAGTAAATGGCTAAAGTAATAAAAAGCGAGTGTTCCTAATATCTTTGCTCCCCGACAATGGAGCCAAAAACTTGATACATGATATTCATGACAGGTTTTAAATATTTATAATGAATCGTTCTTGAAACTAACTATTATCACGATGAAGGCAAGTGTACCTATCGAACATTAGTATAGCTTTAGCAAGATCGGATTATTGAACCCAAAGGAACTAACAGTACTAGTATCAACTTTCTTTTTACTATCTAGCCTAAAAAAAGGGTTTTGTTTATCTAACTAATTAATTAAACTAAGAAATCACCGAAAATAAATTTGAGGAAAATACTTTTGGAAAAATGATTGAATTAAGACAATACCTAAGGAAAACATCCACCTAGACTTCACTTTTTATTTGACTTTGAATCGGACAATTTATTCATTTGACTTGATCCGTAGAAATCCCTAAGTTATATTATTATCCCTCTCGAGACTAACAACGTCTAACCCTAGGTTGAATTATTAAAATCTCTCTCTAATTAACTCCCTAGGGTTGCATTAACTCGATCTATGGATCCTCTTATTAGGTTTCACCCTAATCCAGCAAAATCTTGTCACCCTATCTCTAGGCGCGCAATCAACTCCGCTTAATTATGACAAATGTACTCTTAGACAAGGTCTATTCCTCCTCTGCGTAAGAGCTTAACTTGAATCAATATCCTGGAATATCAATGCAAGAATTAAGAACCCATAATTAAGAACAAGTCAAATATTTATCATACAATTCAGATAATAATAACAAGATCTGTCTTAGGTTTCATTCCCCTTATGTATTTAGGGGTTTAGTTCATAACTAAAAAGGTATACATCTCAAATGAATAATGAATACAAAACATAAAGAAAAACCCAAAAATCCTGAAGGGAAATTGAGGGGAGATCTTTAGTGTTGATGATGAATCCGGCTTCTGAGATGGATAAATAGGCTTTCCTTGACCAGTTCCCTGTTTCCTTCTCTATGGCCTCCCATATAAGTGCCTCCTCTGGTTTTTAAATAGGCTTTGGAATGCGTAAGAGCCCTCACAATTGGCCTTTTCCGAATTGGACTAAACTTGGGCTCGGTAGGGACACACCCGTGTGACATGCCTGTGTGACACACCTGTGCGAAATTACTTCAGGCCGTGGTCAAGCCTGTTAAATAGGCACGGGCGTGTGGTCCACTCGTGTGAGTCGTGCTTCAATTCTACCAAATTGACATGGCCGTGTGGTCTGCATGGCCGTGTGGTCTGCCCGTGTGAGGAGGTCTAGGTCCTGTTGATTTCATACGTTGGACCATTTTCTCTGTTTTTGGCCCATTTCTCGTTCCTTTCACTCTCCTATGCTCTCCTAAGTATAAAATATGAAATTAAGGCATTAGGAGCATCGAATTCACCAATTTTAAGGAAAAATCATCCATAAAATTTTCTAAGCATGGGATAGAAATATGTATAAATTACGGTTTATCAACCACCAAATCCATTTCCAGCAAAGTTGAAAAAAGACTGCATGGATGCACAATTCGGTAAATTTCTTGAACTTTTTAAACAACTGCATATTAACTTACTTTTTTGTTGAAGCTATATCACAAATGCCTACATATGCAAAATTTTTAAAGGAGCTTCTGACAAACAAAAGGAAGTTTGAAGACCTATCTATAGTGGAACTTATTGAGGAGTGCTCATCCATACAACAAAATAAACTGCCAACCAAACTTAAAGATCCAGGAAGTTTTACTAGTCCCTGCTTAATTGGTAGTTTGAATGTTGATAAGGTACTAGTTGATTTAAGCTCTAGCATTAATTTGATGTCATATAAAATGTTTAAACAACTTGGTCTTGGGGAACCTAAACCCATTAGGATGAGTATTCAGTTAGCTGATAGATCTGTTAAATATCCTCAGGGAACTATAGAGGACGTACTTGTAAAAGTAGATAAATTTATATTCCCTGTTGATTTCGTGGTGCTTGACATGGATGAGGATGTTGAAGTGCATTTAATCTTAGGTCGTCCATTTTTAGCCACTGCTAGGGCTATTAATGATGTGGGTGATGGTAAATTGGTACTTAGAGTAGGTGACGAAGAGATTATTTCTAAACCTTATGATGTCATGAGATTTTCCAGGGAACAGGATGACTCATGTTATTTCATTGACTCTATTGATCATGCTGCTCAAGATTCTTTTCAGGAAATCATACATAAGGACACGATGGAACTGTCTCTTACCGAAGGAGAGGGGGCGGATGATAATTCTGAGATAGGAACCAAACTAAATTCCATTGAACCTTCCCCAAGACCAGCAGAATATAAGGGTATTAAGGTAAATGATAAACTCAAGAAAAAACTGTAACAGCCCGATTTTGGACCTAGTCAGAACAGTAGTTTCGGGACCACTATTCCGAGGCCAGAGAAAATTATTTTAGTATTATTTTATGTGTTATAATATAATTTTATAAGTGCATGTAAATTTTGGTAAGTTAATTTTAGCAATTTCTAGTCTAATTTCGAAAAAGGACTAAATCGCGTAAAAGGTAAAAGTTGTGTTTTAATACCTAAAGGTGTTAAATTGCCTTGTATCTTAAATTGGGGGTATTTAAAGTGAAATTAGGCCATTGAAAGTGTGATGGCCGGCCATGGGAGACAAAATTGTTGAAAAGTCAAAATTAGGTGAAATTTGGTCACCAATTTTGACTAATTTTATTATTAACAAATCAAAAAGAAAAAGCTATCATTTTTTTTTCTCCTTCACCGAAATATGCAGCAAAGAAAGGGCTTTGAAGCTAGAAAATTTCAGCAACATATTTCCCTTGCTTGTAAGTGATTTTAATGTCTTTGATTGATGATTTTTACATTTTTGGAACCCCTAAAGCATGAGCTTTCATAAGAGGGGACTATTTTGCAAAATGATGAAGAGTCTACGGTTTTTCCATGAGATTAAATGTGTTGTTTGCTGTGTTTTTATGGAAGATTATGAGTCCTAGTTGTCCAATAAACAACTTTTGTGAAAGAAATTGCATGAAAACACCTTAAAAAGGGCTAGATTGCTAAGTTGTAAAATGAGTTGTAAATGTGTGAAATAGTTGAAATTATGAGTTGCTATAGTTATGAAAACGGTTCATCTAGACTCGAGGAGTATATAAATATGATAAAAATTATTTTACGAGCCTATGGGTAATTTGGTAATTTTGGCAACATATAGGGGCAAAATTGTAAAAATTGCCCAAGTGTGTTAATGGACTAATTTGATCAGTACATTGTTCTAATACGTTGAATGTGATATTTTAGATGATGAAAATCGAGATTTGGACCTAGAACAGAAAGAAATCGATTAAGGGATAATTACGTCTTTTTTTTCACCTTTGTGGTATCGAGGTAAGTTCATGTGTAAATAATGTAGCATAATTTTTATTTTTAAGTTATTGATGTTAAATATATGATATGCCGATTTTTATCATGAAATATATGCTTTGTGGTTATTTTCGAATAAAATGTAAGTTATGTGTATTATCTGTTAAATATAAAGTGCTACCGAGTATTGGTTTCGGTATTTTACGGAAGATGGCAAGGATATGTGTTCGAGGAAAATCCCGTTTGAACCTTAGGAATAGATCAGGATACAAGTGACATGTCACTAGGATGGTTGAGCATCCGAACTCGTTGAGTTGAGTCCGAGTTTACTTATGGATGCGAATGTTCGAACTCGTTGAGTTGAGTCCGAGTCCGTGAGATGTAATTAGGCATCCGAGCTTGTTGAGTTGAGTCCGAGTTCACTTATGCATGCGAACGCCCGAGCTCGTTGAGTTGAGTTCGAGTTCACTTATGGGTGGGTTACATGGTAGCTTGGCTACATATGTGGCACTTATGTGCAAACTTTCCATGTATCCGAATTATATTCCGATGTGTTCAACGGGTAAAATTCTACTCAAATGGAGGAATACTCGAGATGAAAGGGACTTATTGGTAAATGTTGTAAAATGGATACTTTGAATAGGTATGTACTTAACCCTCGGGTTGAAAACTCAACATAACAACAATATGGTAAGATGGTAAATGAAAATGTGATATGAATGTCTCGGTGATGATTATACAAACGATGTTGTATTAATTTTGTGAACAATGATCATGAATGAGTAATTTAGCCTTGATAGATTTGAGTTACTGCAGTAGTGTAACTTTGAAAATACACTAAAAATAGTGGAAAATGAGTTAGAGGTAGAATAAAATATGGGATTAAAGCTTAATGAGTCTATTTTCACATGAATGAAACAGAGGAAGAAAAAGAATTCCATATTGTGTAATATTTGAATTCTTGTGAAATAGGGGCAAAATGAATTCGAGATCCCCTGTTCTGACTTTAGAAATTCACCAAAACTTTTAAAAAAATTATTAAGAGTCATACCTTACATGCATGGATTCCTTATTGAGTCTATTTTTATGGGAAATAAACATCATGGTCGTTGGAAATTTTGTACATGGAGAAATTCGGTTTGTAGTGCACAGGGGTCAGAGTGATCATACCCTGAAACAGGGGAGACTTTAACTAATAAACTGTACTAATTGGCCCAACCAAAAATTCTATAAAACAATTAGTAAGTAGAAATATGAGTCTAGTTTCAAGAGAAATAGACGAGAACATTATTCGAGTCTTATACTATGAGATAATCAAACTTTAGTACAGAAGGGTCGGAACTATCAGACAGTGAATAAAGGGTAACTTTGAGGAATAAACTGTACTATTTGGTTTAACTAAAAATTCTGGAAATTTTATGGAAGAAAGGAAAATAAGTCTAGTTTTAGGGAAAATTAACGGAACTTAATTCGGAGTTTCATAGCTCCAGATATAAATAATTTAGTGACCGTTGCTCAGAAAGACAGCTTGTAGTGAACTTGAGAATATGTTGTAAACATTGATAAAACAAGTTAATGAGTTGCTTATTGTTTTCATATGAACTTACTAAGCGAAAGCTTACCCCCCTCTTCTTTCCCATGTTTTCTAGAGTTTCCAGGTTAGCTCGGGTTGGAGGCCGTCAGAGATATTATCACACTGTCAAGCTAACGCTATTGGTGTATTGATTTCAAGTACTTTGAGCCTATGTCATGTATAGGAGTTAAAATATTAGAGTATGTGATATGCTTTAACCATATGTGTTGGCCTATTTTGATTATGGGGTTGTAAATCTATTTTAATTATGCATGCATGTGCTATGGTATTATGTGATGAGTTTATAATGATTATAGTATGAATGTGGTAAAGATGTGAGTAAAAATCTATGATATCTATTGCATGTGAAATTGCCATAATCATGACATGTTAGGAATGTTTAAGTACCTAATTTTGCCATGTTGTATGTTATTGTATAAGTATGCGTGTACCTATTGTGAGTATGACAAAATGGCTTGGAAAATAGCCTTGTATTTGTCAAAGGTTTTTAGACAGGGGTTTGGGACACGGGCGTGTCCCTAGCACACGGGCGTGTGCTCTATACCCACACGGGCATATGAAGCCTTGATGCAAGAGATTTTCTAAGTTTTTCATGAGTTCTCGGTTGGGTCCCGCACCACTCTGGATGTATGTTTTGGGCCTCGTAAGCCCGTATATGGGACAGATTGTATATGAAAATAAAAGTTTTTAATTATCTGAGATTTCATGGCCCTGTTTAGTATGGAAGTCCTGGCGTCGGATGCGGGCGAGGGGTGTTACAAAAACCCTCTATTGAAAAACCTCCCAAACTAGAACTTAAACAATTGCCAAATCACTTGGAATATACATTCCTTGGAAATAATTCTACATTAGTGGTGATTATTGCATCCAACTTGCAACCCAAGGAGAAAGAGGAATTACTCCAAGTATTAAGTGAGCATAAAAGGGTCATAGCTTGGAAAATTTCTGACATTAAAGGGATCAGCCCTTCTTTTTGCACCCACAAAATTTTCATGGGAGATAAATATAAGCCATGTGTGCAAGTCCAAAGATGACTGAACCCCAACATGAAGGAAGTTGTTAAAGCTGAGGTAATTAAACTCCTAGATGCTGGAATTATTTATCCTATTACTTACAGTTCTTGGGTAAGTCCAGTGCAGGTTGTTTCTAAGAAAGGAGGCATGATTGTTGTAGCCAATAAGAAGAATGAATTAATCGCAACAAGGACAGACATAGGTTGGAGAGTTTGCACTAACTATAGGAAGCTGAATGATGCCAGAGAAAAGATCATTTCCCCCTTCCATTCATTGACCAAATGTTGGAAAGATTATCAGGGCACATGTACTACTGCTTCTTAGACGGACTCTGGCTATTTTTAAATCCCAATAGCTCCTAAATATCAAGAAAAGAAGACATTTACATGTCCATACGGTACGTTTGCTTACCGTAGAATGCCTTTTGGATTATGTAATGCTCCTGCTACTTTTCAACGTTGCATGATGGCCATTTTTGACGAACTTGTAGAAGACATCATGGAGGTATTTATGGATGATTTCTCAATTTTCGGTAACTCTTTCCATCTTTGCCTTAAAAAATTAAAACGGGTCTTAATAAGATGCGAGTAAACAAATCTTGTACTCAACTGGGAAAAATGTCACTTTATGGTTCAAGAAGGTATTGTGTTAGGACATAAAATTTCTAGTAAAGAGATTGAGGTTGATAAATCTAAAATTGAAGCCATTGAAAAACTACCTCCCCCTAAATCGGTTAAGGCTATTAGAAGCTTTTTAGGACATGTTGGGTTTTATAGAAGATTTATTAAAGATTTTTCTAAAATAGCAAGCCTTTGACTAAATTACTAGAAAAAGATGTGCCTTTTAATTTTGATCAGGAATGTTTAGAAGCATTTAATACCTTAAAAGATAAATTGACTAAAGCTCCAATTATAATTGCACTTGATTAGAATTAACCTTTCGAACTAATGTGCGATGCAAGTGATTTTGTAGTAGGTGCAGTTTTGGGACAGCGAAGAGATAAGCATTTTCAACCTATCTACTATGCTAGCAAAACTTTGACAGCTCACAGGAAAACTACACCACCACGGAGAAAGAGTTGCTAGCTGTGGTTTTTGCATTCGATAAATTTAGGCCATATCTAATATTGTCTAGAGCTATCGTTTATACTGACCATTCTACTCTTCGCTACCTTTTAACTAAGACTGATGCAAAACCCTGACTCATTCGATGGATTTTGTTATTGCAGGAATTTGACTTAGAGATTAAGGATAAGAAAGGAATTGAAAATCTCGCTGCTGATCATCTTTCCAGGCTATAAAATTCAAGTACCAAAGAGCTAGATGAGGTTGAAATAAATGATTCATTCCCTGAAGAACAATTTTTTGCCATATCTGATTCTGAAGTACCCTGGTTTGCAAACATTGCAAATTTTTTAGCTGCTAACATTATCCCAAAAAGGTTGACACATCAGCAAAAGAAGCGATTCTTTACTGATCTGAAAAACTACTTTTGGGAAGACCCTTTCCTTTTCTATATATGCGCAGACCAAGTCATTAGGAGATGCGTTACAAGGACAGGAGCATTGAAGATCTTGGAACACTGCCACTCATGACCAATTGGAGGACATTACAGTGGGAATAAGACCGCACATAAAATACTCAAATCAAGTTTTTATTGGCCCACTCTATTCAAAGATGCCAGCAGGTATGTTACTTCTTATGACAAATGCTAAAGGACAGGTAATATCTCCAAACATGACGAAATGCCTCAAACATATATGCTCTCGTGTGAAATATTTGACGTTTGGGGTATCAACTTCATAGGTACATTCCCTAGTTCATTTGGGAATAAATACATCTTAGTAGCTGTCGATTATATGTCCAAATGGGTAGAAGCCCAAGCTTTACCTACTAATGATGCTAGAGTAGTAGTACGTTTCCTTAAGAAACTTTTCTCTTGATTTGGAACATCTAAAGCAATCATCAGTGATAGGGGTACTCATTTTTGTAACGCCTAATTTGACAAGATCATTAAGAAATACGGAATTCACCACAGAGCAGCTACCCCTTACCACCCTCAAACTAGTGGCCAAGTCAAAGTGGAAAATAGAGAGCTTAAACGTATCCTAGAAAAGACAGTAGAATCGAACAAGAATGATTGAGTGATAAAAGTAGATGATGCTTTATGGGCTTATAGAACTGCTTTTAAGACCCCCATAGGAACATCACCTTATAGACTTATGTATGGAAAAAGTTGTCATCTACCATTTGAGTTAGAACACAAGGCATTCTGGGCTATAAAATTTCTAACCCTTGATCCCAAACTTTCAGGTTAAAATAGGTTGATGCAGTTGAACGAGTTATAGAGTGGTGAACCAATGCATATGGAAATTCACGCCTATTCAAGGAAGCAACGAAACACCGCCACGACACTCATTTAAGACACCACAAGCAATTTGAAGTTGGAGATCTTGTCTTGTTGTGTAACTCGAGGCTCAAATTGTTCCCTGGGAAGCTTAAATCACAATGGTCAGGTCCTTTCGTAGTCTAAACTGTCTTTCCATATGGCACAGTAGAGGTAAGCCACCCATTACAAGGCACTTTCAAGGTTAATGGACATCGTCTCAAACTCTACAACAGTGAGAATTTCAAAGATGATAGAGAGGAGCTACGACTCCACAAACTTCCCTAAATATACCTACAAGGTAGAGTTGAGCTTATACTCTAAATATGCACTTCTTAGCAGGCAACCCGAGCACTAACAGTGTTGATTTCTTTAAATTTTTGTTTTTTAAAACTAAATCATTAATTGATACCGTAAACGTAGGTTTTCCAAATTCACATGGCAAGGCACACGGGTGTGCCTTCTACCGTGTACTTACCTCGGGAGGAGACACGACCGTGCGATATGGCTGTGTGAAAATAGAGCAAAATTTTTTCCAACACAGGATTCGACAAGTCGCGACGACCGTGCAACACGGCCATGGGCAATCCTGCCGAAACAACAGGGGCGTACGACACGCCCATGTCTATTAATCGTGGTCGAAACTGCCAAATTAACACGGGCGTGTGACACGCCCATGTCACCACCCATGGTCGAGACTATAAAAAGAACACAAGCGTGCGCATTTATACACGGGCGTGAGAAAAGCGAACCACATCGCGCACGGTTGTGCGATACGACCATGTGACCACACGACCTATGCGCACGGGTGTGTCCTCAGGCCGTGTGGTGATTCTTTATTTCTTGATAAACACGGGCTGAACGCGAGCCACACGGGCGTGTGACACAACCGTGTGAGACTAGTGTTGGGTGACACGACCGTGCCTCTTTTAAACTCGTTTTATTTTTATTTTCTTTACTTTAATTTCTATTTATTTTTAAGGACTCATGTTGTATGTTTTTAAACTCTACCTATCTGTATGGTAATCATCGAATTATTCCCTTAATTCTCCTTCACAGTAGTGTCTTCCCATTTATCCCTCAGAATCATGCCTTTCCTTCAACTTTATCTTTAGTTCTCACTCTAGCTAATCCAAGGATTTCATCCACAATCTTAGGGCAGTTTCACTTCTCTTTCTTTTCTTCGATATTATATCTTTGTACATTGAGGACAATGTACATCTTAAGTGTGGGGGGTTATTTATATCATTATCAGAAAAAATATCCCTGAATTTAGTCTTATTCTCATGTGAATCACTCATATCACTATTAGAATGAATTTTGATTAATTTATGATTTTTATTGATATGTCTTGAATTAAAACATAGGCATTTATGCATTGACTGTTTAAACTTTAAAGGAATTAAAGGATCAAGCATGAAAAGTTGATTCTTGAGAATTAAAAATTTTTAGGTTGTTTCCCTAAGTTTAGGTATTATCTTGAGTTGAAATTCACAGGTTAAACATCAAAAAGCCATAATTTTTGTGAGATCTTGACCTTTAGAGCATGTATTATTTCTTTGATGCTCATTTTTATTGTTGCTTTGAGTGCGTCAATATCGAATCGTTATTCTAGAACTTGCTTGATTATGCATGTCAAGACCACACCATTGATTTGATATGTCGAGATGATAAAGGCACTTAGGTTTAACCCACTTACTCCATAAAAGCCTACCCTCATAATTAATCCTTAGTGAACCCCTTTGGGCCTAACAAGCCATTCATTGATTTACCCTCAATATTAACCCATAACCCATTATTCTTGAAATCCCCTAATTTGATCCCTATTTTTTTCGAGATTTGATTTGAATTAATTACTTAGCTGTGTTTTTATTTTTCGTTGTAATAATTAGCAAAGTTTTATGTTATTTGACTAGTTCTTAAAAAAAACAACAACAACTACATACATATTAGTAGTAATTCTTTGTTTTTGAGCTTAAGTATTTAAATTCCTTATCCCATGAAGAAAAGCTCAATTCTAGGATTTTCTAATTAGAAATGTAATTTATCAAGTTATTGTATTTTTCTAGTTAGGTAATTTTTCAATTCAATCTCGATTCTAGCCTTCTTTTTTAGCTTGTAACCACACCCCCTAATCAAAGCCACATTGCAAACCTCTAAATACCTTTTGATTGATGTATCATCTCAATATATAGTGGTGGAGATTTGATTTTCACGCAAGCCTATGGTAATAACTTTTCATATTGACTGTTGAGTGCTAAATTTCTTGTGCTTAAACACCTCGAGTGATTTGAGTGAATCTTTAGTGAGGATGTGAAACTCTGTAATGTTTTGAATCAAAGGTGATTACTTAGATGAAGGGAGACAACTATGTTTTCGTGATAAAATAGTCAGCTTGGAATGTTTGAAACTTTGATGTTCTTCGAGTTGAATTTTCAATGTATGATTACTTTGGATTATATTGAGATACTATTGATGAGAATTATAAGTTGAGAAGAATTTATTTTGATTGTGAGTTGAGGATTTTGCTTGAGCACAAGGAAACACTTAAATGTGGGGGTATTTGATAAATCGTAATTTATACATATTTTTATCCCATGCTTAGCATATTTTTGAATGAATTATCCTTAGATTTGGTGAAATGAATGCTCCTAATCCTTTAATGTCATGTTTTATACTTAGGTGAGCATAGGAGAGTAAAAAGAGCAAGAAACGGCCAAAAATACAGAAAATGGGTCAACATGGGAAATCAATACGGCCTGGACTTCCTCACATGAGTAGTTCACACGCCCGTGTCCATTCAACAGACTTGAACACGGTTTGAAGCAATCGAACACGGGCGTGTCCCTGTCGAGCCCAAATCTAGTCCTATTCGGAAAAGGCCACTCTTGAGGGTTTTGGAGCATTATAAAGCCTATATAAACACCCTATGAGGTACCTAAAAGACACACACGGAGTAGGAGGGACTGAATTACTTGAAGAAAGCCGATTGATCCATCTCAGAAGTTGGATTCACCTTCAAGATTGAAGATCTCCCTTCAATTCCCTTCAAGAGTTCTTGGGTTTTCTCTATGTTTTGTTATCATTATTCTTTTGAGATGTTTTCTTTCATAAATATGAACTAAACCCCCAAAATACCTAAGGGAATGAAACCTAAGACGGATCTTGTTATTATTATCTGAATTATATGATAAATATTTGATATGTTCTTAATTGTGAATTCTTAATTCTTGCCCAGGATATTGATTCAAGTATTGATGTGCTTATTTAGAGGAGCAAAAGTCCCTGTGTAAGAGTAGATATAACATAATTAAGCAGAGTTGATTGCACACCCAGAGATAGGGTGACATAATTTTTTCAGATTAGGGCGAAACCTAATAAGGGAATCCAAAGATCAAGTTAATGCAACACTAGGGGTTTTAATTAGAAAGAGATTTCAATTAATCAACCTTGGGTTAGATGTTGTTAGTCTCGAGAGAGATAATAATATAACTTAGGGATTTTTACGGATTAAGTCAAGTGAATAAATCATCTGATTCAGAGTCAATAACAAGTGAAGTCTAGGTGAACTTTTCCCTTAGGTATTGTCCAAATCATTCAGGTTTCCCAGAAGATATTTCCCCAATTTACATTCTGTGCATTCTTAGTTTAGTAATTAGTTTAGATAAAACAAACCCCTTTATTTTTAGGCTAGATAATAAAAAGAAAGTTAATACTAGTACCTTTAGTTCCTTTGTGTTCGACATCCCGGTCTTGCCATAAGCTATACTACTGTTCGATAAGGTGTGCTTGCCTTTGTCGTGATAATAGTTAGTTTTCAAGAACGGACATTTATAAATTATAAAACTTATCATGATTCACATCACATCAGTTATTACTTGGATTTCAAGTGGTTCGTAGACTTGAACGGGTCGGTACCGCAGGAGCTTCATCAAACTATTAACTTTCTATAAACTATTTTAGTAGGAGCCTTGTTAAACTATAGTAGGATGACTGTAGCAGATTATATAGTTAACCAAAATTTGGGTTGAACTTTATGTAAGCCACAATTTGGTATTTTTGGTGTCTTGCGTGGTATTTGATTTTTTTTTCTACATATGACTTTCTAAGCTCGGGCTAGACGTCTAAGCTGAGTCTAGGGTGTTACATTTTATTTGAATGAATAAGCAACCAAGACATATAACATCATTAACAAATTTAACAAAATTAAGTAATCTAAGCTATGGAAGTTAAACTATTTTGACACTGACAAAATTAAGCAACCATGATTATATTAAAAGCAAATAACTCAGTTGCAATCATGTTTCTAGAATTTAAGAAAAATAAGATATTGAAGGGTAAATTATGCAAAACCGTTTTCATTGGTTCTCCGAGGCATGACTCAATTTGCTCCCCCGTCGTTCTTCATTTCTTGCCGTGATTGCCAAGCATGAATGCTCCTAATATGGATGAATGAGGCTGCTTTCAAAACCTTGTAAAACTCTTTGACAGAAACAGGAAATGGAAAAGGTAGATGAGAGGATGAACGAGGGATAATTGAAATGGAGGAATGGTAAGAGGTATTTATACTTGTGAGGAGCCCTTGAGTTTGCTAAAAATAGCTTGTCAATCCCCCCCTTTTTCTCTCATGCATGGCCAACCACCTTGAAGTAAGGAATAAGGGTGGATAAATTTGCTAAGAATAGCTAATCTAAGCTTGATTCAAGGGAAGGAGTTGAACGGTCACTTGAAGAAATAATTGGGATGTTTTGTTATTTTTTAACAAGTCCAAGGAGCCTAATTTAATTAATTTATGGAAATTTGACCTGCCCATAGCCAAATTTGGGTTCTTTCCTTTATGATGGATGATTTGGGCTTCAAATTAAGCAGCGAGCTTGCCCACTTCAATGGTCCAATTATGAGCTGGGTCAAGTTTCTCCATGATCCAAAAATTTAATTAATTGGACATCCAATGTGACAAACCTATTTTAACCCTAGTCAGAAAGTGGTTTCAGGACCACGAAATTGAGTCGCGAAAATAATTGCATGTTATATTCTATGTTTATTATTTTTGAAATATCATATGTGAAAATATCGTGTTTTGATTTTTTTTATTTGGATGTGGAATTAGTTAAAAAGGATGTGTTTAAGAAACCTTGAAAATGGGATAGGCAAATGTGTAGTGACCAAACATTTTCTGTCTTAATATTTTGGGGGACTTGCATGTCAAATAGACCAACTTTAAATGTAAATGGCCGGTCAACATGCATGTAATCATGTGTTCTATTATTTTGATTTTATTTTATTTATTTTAAGTGGTGGGAATTATATATATAGTTAATATAGAAATAAGCATTCTATTATAAAATGACTTTTATATTGGGAAATAATAAATTTATAATGGTAAGTGGTGATAAAAACAAAGTTCCATCATCCTTTCTTTCATTTTGCCGAAACCATAAAGAAAAGAAAAGAAAAGAAAAAGGGGGCTAAGACATTCGGCTATGGTGAATGTATAGATTAAGGTATGATATCATGTAATTCTTTTGGAATTTTTGTCAAGTTGAGTTTGTTTTGATACTTATAACGTGACCCATGAGTTAATTTTTGAGTTTTTGGTATATGAAACATTCGGTTATGTTCTTATATGTTAAATTGATGGTGTTTTGTATTATGTGATTAGAAATGGCTATAGATGAGTATGAACTAAGTACAAAAAATTCTATAAACGATTAAAATAGACAAAAATCTTATTCGACTATTGTAGAGTAAGGTGAAATTATGTTTAGCTTTTATTTTAACTTAATTATTAGTAAGTGTTTATATGTATGCCGAATGTGGACTTGAATTGGGAGGTTGATAATTGATTGTTATTGAATTATATATATACATTTATATTTGGTCATGGAGGACATGAGATGAAATTAATTATTGTTTTAGTTAAATAATAAGATTAACATGGACAAACTCAATTAGGTAAATTTTAAAGTTTTAGATTTAATTGAGAGAATGGAAATATTCTAGGAAGTATTCGGTTAAGGTATGAAAAATGAAATGTGGGGTAGGTCGGTTTGTGTCATTGCCAAATGCACTTGATATTAAAACATTGTTTAGTAAATGTAATTGACATGAAAGGAATTTAGTTGTCATGTATGTGATAGTGGTAAGAGAAAGTAAATTTTGCTTTACTAAAATTAGATGAATGTTACATTGTTAATATGAAAATGTTATGACAAACTAGTTCAATTTAAGAACTAGGTGCAATCATTTATGTTATATGTATAATTCATCAATGATGAAAGTGTCGTATGATATATGTATTTAAAATAAATAGAATTTGAGTTATGATGAATTGATAAGAAAATTTAAATAGTTTAATTGTTTAAATTAAGCTCAAAATCAAAGAGAACCAAGTACGAATAAGGAGAAAGCGAAGGTCGTTGGGTAGCCGATCGGAGCTGTTCGTTCGACAATAAAGTAAGTCCTAGACAAGTATAACTTAGATTATTATGTATGCCTAGAGTACATATAGCTTATGAAATGTAAATTTTTATATGTGAAGAAAGGTTGAATTGATAATGTATTATTGAGCTGATGGCATTGAGTAAATGTACTTTGAGTATGAATATATGTACTATGTGTGCAAGATTAGTAACAAAGCACTATGTGTGCGAGATCGGGTGTAAGGCACTATGTGTGCGAAATTATTAATCGAGCACTATGTGTGCGAGATCTGATGTAAGGCACTGTGTGTGTGCAAAATTATTTAGGGAATATGATTTTAGCATGGCGTGAGATAAAAATTTGGTTTCTATCATAGGTAATTAAGAAGATGAAATGTGTATGGAATATATATTTATGTATGTGTATATGTCCAAAGATTATGATATAAAGTCTTGGAAGAAGAAATAGGAGTACGGGGTTATATGGTAATCATGAATGAAAAAGGTAGACAAATTAGATTTAAACGAAGTTCGATTGTTAATTATTTATTAAATTGCTTATTTTTTACTGAGTATTATCTCCTTTGAAATTGTTGTTTATCTTTATCTAGATTTTGGATCTATTGTGCGCTCGGAACTACTACCGAAGTCATCACACTTATCGTCAACTTTTTGGTATCTTTAAAAAAGCTTTAAGTTTTAAATTTGGCATGTATAGGATAGACAAAACTAATAAAACGAGTTTTGTATTTTTGAGTAATGTAATTATCTTTTTGATGAGCCATACGAAAATGGCGCACAATCTAGTTTTGTGACTTTAAAATGTTAAATATTTTGATAACTAGCATGGGTAATATGAATGAATAGTATCTATTTTTTGTATATAAACATTGTGTTTAAATTATTGTGTATTTAGATTCGGTTTCATATGACTTATTGACGAGATACAAAGAAATTTTAGGTATAATTATAATAGTCATGAAATGTTTACGTATTGATGCTTGAAAAATGGTCTAAATTGATGTGGTTAGATATGTATAACTTGATATGAGAAAAGATGTATATTTTTGGTCTCGTTTAATGCATGTTCAGGTGTATATAAATATATATATATCTATTATGCCGTGTGGTTGTTTTAGTTTAGAGTAATATGCATATTATGTAATTTATCTAATCATGAAATGGTATATTTTATCACATGCATAAGTTTTTAATTTTTGTTAATTGCTAATACATGTTTGATTATGTCTAAGTTTTAAAAGATAAGTTTTGTTATGGGATTGAGTTACGAAGTATGAAATGTAAGAAATATTATTTTGAGTTGTTATATGTTAGGAAATGCCTCGTAACCCCATTCCGGCGACGGATATGGTTTAGGGGTGTTACATCCAAAACTGGTTAATTACCAGCCCTCCTCTGCATGGGGAGTGCTACAAGGATGCTACAATTTTTTATCGTCAAAAATTGAGCTTTTGTTATGAATATTTGATTAAGTAGATGTCCATCAAGATCAAGATAAGTTTTGATGTACTTAAAAATTTAATTGTAATTAAAAGTAGATCTCTACTTCATTTATACTTCTTATGCCTATAAATAGAGACTTTGGAGAAGCCTTGTAAATATTTTGATTGATCAATAAAATACGCTCTCTCTTTTGCTTTCCCATTTTCTTTATTCTTTACGCTTTATCTATTTATTTTATAACATGTTATAAGCACAACTTTCTTTTATTTTATAATACAATCACTCCAAATTTGCTGCTCAAGCTGTTGTCGATTGCCTTCTAGAGATATTACAATTTCAGTATTCAGTTAAGGCTTACGAACTATGAGTAATTATTATCCAAAGAAATTTATATAATTCTTACGTTGTATGTTTTTCTCATTTGTTGATTGATTTTTGATAAAATTATTTTATGTAACACCCCTAACCCTTATCTGTCATCAGATTAGGGTTATAGAGCTTACCATACAAATAGAACATTAAAACATGCACTTCATACATCATTGGAAACATATTAAAATACATTATTTTACATACATATCGTCCCTTAATCGAGCATTCGAGGCCCTAGAAACACCTTAGAAACAATTTGGGACCAAATTGGAATTATTGGAAAGTTTCATAAAAAGTTAGAAAAATTTGACTATAGGGGGCACATAATCGTGTGGCCAAGCCATGTGCCTCACACAGTTGAGACACACCCCCGTGTCTCATACCGTGTAACCTTCGAACTAGGGACACACGGCCGTGTCCCAGTTCGTGTCCTCACCTTTGTAACTCTTTGAGTAGGGTCACACGGTCATGTCACATGCTCGTGTGTCAAATCGTGTGCTAGGCCACATAACTAATTGACTTACATACAGTAGAACCTACAAGGGACACACGGCCGTGTCACCAGGCTGCGCGTCAAACATGGCTAAGTCGCACGTTCGTGTCTTAGGGCGTGTGGACATGAATTTTCCCAAAATCAAGCCAATTCCAACACCAAACCATGCATACACCTAAATACATTTTGTGCACATAATCAAGATATCAAAACCTTACCAAAACATGCATATAATGACCAATTCAAAAGTCCTAAAATCAACTAACCAATATGTCATTCAAGGCACCTCAATTGCAAACATCCATACTTACTTAAACATGCAAACTTTACTATTTTTTATTCATCAACTATTAACTTCAAAACTCACCAAATATGCCACAATTTGACCATTACCATTCCATCACAAAAATTATGTCATTTGAGCCATTCAAACATGAAACAACATAACTATATTGACACAAACTAGTAAGGCATCAGATGTACCAAATCAATCAACTTATACATACCAAATCAACATCTAAGCATTAAAATAAACATCATTAAAAGTCCATCTATACATGTCATTATAACCTTGGTAAAAACATCAAAAACTACCAAAATTTATGCTGGATAGTGTGATAGATCTCCGACAAGCCTCCAAACCGATCGAGCTTCTAATAATCTATAAAACATAGGAGAGTAAACTCGTGACCGTGAGTCAGGGAGGAGGGGAAGGGGCTAGGAAAGCTTTTCTCCATATGATGAATGCCTGGTATATGGAGTTCGTTTGATGAGGATATCTGATTACTAGTTGACATCCTAGTATTAAAAGAGTTTGTTGTACTGGTTGAGAGAGCTTGCAAGGCCGAGGAATTGGCTAAAGAGAAAAGAAAAGCTGAGTTTGAGTCTCGAGATCCAAAGAAGAGACAAATGAGTAAGTCACTACAGTCCTCATCTAAGAAACTAAGAGAGTTTAATATTGGACCGAGTGCTTCAGTTGGGTACTCAAATAGAAATAAAGGTAAGCAATACTCGGTTTCAAAAGCTTAGACTACTTCAATTGCTAGTGTTGGTAATGCCCGACTGAGTAGACTGGAGTGTTCATATTGTGGTAGACATCACCTCGATGAGTGTCGAGTTAATGATGGAGCTTGTTTTAAGTGTGGTTCCCACAATCTTTTCATTAGAGATTACCCCAAGATGGTTGAAAACGAGAGATTTCAGAGTGATTACGGGTACTTTTTCTCTTTACAATACTTCTGTTATTGCTTTGATTGATTCGGGATCTACCCATTCATATCTTTGTGTGAAATTGGTGTCTAGAAAAAATATGCCTGTTGAGTCTACAGAATTTGTGATAAAAGTGTCAAATCCTCTAGGCAAGCATCTGTTAGTTGACAAAGTATGTAGGAATTGCCCTTTAATGATTAAAGGTCATTATTTTCTGGCTAATTTTATGTTTTTGTCGTTTGATGAATTTGATATAATACTTGGTATGGATTGGTTGACCATGCATGATGTAGTAGTAAATTGTGGAAGGAAAATCATTAAATTGATATGTGAAAGTGGTGACATTCTTCGGGTTGAACTAGATGAATTGGATAGCTTGCCTATAGTGATTTATTCTATGACTGCTCAAAAATGTATAAGAAATGGTTGTGAAGCTTATCTTTCCTTTATGTTGAATAAAAAGGAGTCTGATTTGAAAATTAAGTCAGTGTCGGTAGTACGTTAGTATTTAGATGTGTTTCCGAAAGAGTGGCCCGGATTACCTCCGATTAGGGAAGTTGAGTTTGGTATTGAGTTAATTCTTGGTACTGCACCTATTTCGACTGCTCCGTATAGGATGGCTTCGATGGAATTAAAGGAGTTGAAAGTTCAGTTACAAGAGTTAACGGATAAAGGTCTTAAGACGGATAAAGGTTTTGCGAGACCTAGTTATTCTCCGTAGGGTGCACCGATACTATTTGTGGAAAAGAAAGATGGTTCAATGAGATTGTGCATTGACTACTGACAGCTCAATAAGGTAACCATAAAGAACAAGTGTCCCTTGCCAATGATCAATGATTTTTTTGATCAATTGAAGGAGCCAAGGTGTTTTCAAAGATAGACTTGAGGTCCAGTTACTACCAGTTGAAAGTTAAGGAGTTTGGTGTGCCGAAAACTGCATTTCGGACGAGGTATGGTCATTATGAATTTTTGGTTATGCTTTTTGGTTTAACGAATGCTCCTATTGTATTTATGGATTTGATGAACCGTATTTTCTGACTATACTTGGATAAATTCGTTGTTGCTTTTATTGATGATATACTGATTTATTCTCGTGATGATACCGAGCATGTCGATCACTTGAGAACGGTTTTGTAAACTTTGAAAGACAAGCAATTGTATGTTAAGTTTAGTAAAAGTGAATTTTGGCTTAGAGAAGTTGGATTTTTGGGTCACATTGTTTCGAGTATGATAATAGAGTTAACCCGAGTAAGATATCAACTATTGTTGAATGGAAATCGCCAAGGAATGTGTCAGAGGTTAGAAGCTTTCTAGACTCTGACTACTACAGACGGTTTGTTAAAGGATTTTCTATGATTACTACTCCGACAACGAGGTTGTTACAGAAAGATGTTAAGTTCGAATGGACAGAAAAATGCCAATAGAGTTTTGAGACACTAAACGCATTGCTGACCGAGGCACTGGTTTAGTACAACCTGAACCAGGAAAAGAATTTGTAGTTTATAGTGACGCATCCTTGAATGGATTGGGTTGTGTACTTATGCAAGAAGGCAAGGTGATAGCTTATACCTCGAGGCAGCTGAAGCCATATGAAAAAAATTATCTGACACATGAGTTGGAGCTAGGTGGCATTGTGTTTGCATTGAAGATTTGGAGACACCATTTGTATGGTGAGAAATGTCGAGTATTCATTGATCATAAAAGCCTAAAGTACTTAATGACCTAAAAGGATTTGAACCTATGACAAGGGAGATGGCTAGAGTTGATAAAAGATTACGAGTTAGTGATTGACACCACCCGAGAAAGGCAAATGTGGTTGCCAATGGTTTGAGTAGGTAGTCATTATTTCCTTTAAGTGCTATGAATACACGGTTGGCTTATTCGGATGATGGTTCGATTCTAGCTGAGTTGAGAGCTAGGCCGATGTTTCTCCAAGAGATTTATGAGGCTCAAAAAAAGTGACAGTGAATTGCAAGACAAGAGAGCTCAGTGTGAGTTGGGTATTGAATTAGAATTTCGGATTGGTTTCAATGGTTGCTTAATGTATCGAGATAGGATTTGTATTCCTAAAAATACTGAGTTGACACAGAAGATTTTGTATGAGGCATATAGTGGTTGTTTGTCTATACATCCGGGCAGTACGAAAATGTACAATGACTTGAAGAAATTGTATTGGTGGCCGAGTATGAAAAGAGACATTTCAGAGTTTGTTTCTAAATTTTTTATTTGTCAGCAAGTTAAAGATGCAGACCAAGTACCTTCAAGTTTACTTCAGCCTGTAATGGTTCCCGAGTGGAAATGGGACCGTATTACTATGGATTTTGTGACGGGTTTGCCTTTGACACCTAGAAAGAAAGATGCTGTATAGGTTGTTGTAGATCGATTGAAAAAGTCAGCTTATTTTATATCAGTACGTACCGACCATGTAACATCCCAAACCTGACCCTGAAGCTATGGCCAAATCCGGTGTGTCACATTGAAGTGTTTTAGCGAAAATCGAGTTTTCATTGAAAACCTTTCTTAAAATAAAAGAAAATCTTAATTAAAAAAAAAACTCCTTTCAATCACTTGTTTGAAACATAAGATTTGATGAAAACATGTCACTTAAAAATTTAGTTGCAAAAACGTAGAAAAGACATAGGAATAATATAGTTTAAGAAACCACGTTCAACTTCTTATAATTACATCACATAGGAATAATAATCCAAATAATAACAAAATGGAAGCCCTATTACAATCTGATTTGAAAAGTACTTAATTAAATAGAAACTTATATGCTTAAAAAAACAAGTCCAAATTAACTTGCTAGCTAGCCACCCAGAGTCCATCCAAACATCGAACTTTCTACTGAGCATCACCTAAAAATAAAATAAAAGAGTGGGTGAGTTTTTCGCAAACTCAGTGTGTACAACCATTGAAAAAAAAACAAGCATTCAAAAATCATCGTACATCAAACATACAATGCAATCCCATCCCAATAATCCATCCGCTACACACCAGCTCCGTCCCCTATCACACCAAGTGGGGATATAAATATCGACCCACCAAACTGACACATCAATGGTAGCTCGGTTGCGAAACTACCTTCATTTACATATTGGGCTTTAAAAGCCATCGGTGGATCCACGATTGTCAGGCAACCATGCGATCCTCAAATACTTCCTCTGTTCCATTGTTCCCACCCCATATGCAACCTAAGCAGAACATCATATGTATGCATGTCACATCCAGAAAACTTACATTCACGCCTAGCGGTATTTTGGTCATTTTTGCCCTTAGGGGCATTTCGGTAATTTTCCCTTAATTATGGTTTCCACTTACCTTGACCCGTTAACAAGTCTCGCGAGGTAAGATGAACGAATACTATGCACTAGGTAGGATTCCAGAGATGAGGAGGTGGGTCATTAAGACCGCTTAAGTACCAAGCTCTCCCTAGATCCAATCTTAGACATGCATATACCCGTTGCCACACCTTAACCCTTTGTCTTGTCCATGCTCGCAATATATTAATTAAGTCTTATGTAGTTATCATATACTAGGCCCAAAACCCCTTACAATGCCCAAACAAATTCACATACCTGTATTTGAACCATTAAGCCCAATCATATTCATATGGCCCATTAGGCCCAAATCACAGTTATATGGCCCGTTAGACCCAGTCACATTCATATTCATGCTCACATACAAATTCCTATCACATAGCATCAATATTCAGTTTTTGCCTATTATGGGCCCACTAATCCCATCAGGCCCATTTACCCATTCTGGCCCGTATGGCCAAATCACAACCTAAGTCCACGGAATCGTCCGAGGGTCTCAGGAAACCTATTGGTCTCCTCCTTACGAGTGTTCGGGCACTCACAAGACTATCGTAGCCAAACTTTCAGCTTTTTGACATTTCAGCTTTTCGGCATTTCGACATTTTAGCTTTTGCCGATTCATAGTGTGTGTGCAGTGTATGTACACAGCTGGTAAGCAAGCGTGCCACGATTCCCTTAGTCACCAACCTACAATGATATCACGCTTCCATTAATCGTATGTTTAATCCATATTCTACCCAAAACTTGAAACCTCGCCTTAACCTTACCTTGAACACCAATCCTTAATAGCTTTCCTTGATCACGTACTCCCTAGATCTACATTAATCTTACTTATTAAAACCAGAACAATAGATGACTCGTATCCAACACAAGTCCCCTTACCTTAACTATGAACATTTGGCCACCTTAGCCAATGGGAGAGGAATACTTACCAAAACTGCAAACACCTAAAGATCAATTTCGGCAGAGAGCTAAGATCTGAGATCCGATACTAATTCCCTAACACAGTTAATCAGAAAGAGTGAGGAAAGAATAGTGTAATAGATTCTTAGCAAATCGATTGGAAGAACAAACACTCACACTAGATTCGCTCGAAGAGTATTTGGCCTTTGGAAGATTCGGCTTCCGAACTTAGTATGGTGAATAAGGTATATTTGGCACAGATTAAAGAAGAAGAGTAGAAGAAGAAATCGACTAAGTGAAACAAATAAAATTGTATAGAGAAGAATAGAAATCAGTAGAAAGAAAAGGAAGAAAAATAAAAGGGTTTTCGACTTTTTAGATCTTGAAGCGAAAAGGGTTTTCAGTAGCAAGGTGAAAAAAAGATTCCAGCATTAGCTTGATACCCTTGCATTTGGCACCTATTTATAACCCTTATGGAGGAATTCCTCAAGCCCAAGTTCCCATTTCGGCTCTACTTGCATCTCACTTCTCATCTCCTTGTTTTTCTCCCTAATAACCCCTTGATCCTTTCCTCAAATTTCTCTTCTGATCACTCCCCTTGGAGTCCATCTTCAGGCCACTTCCAACCTTCTAGAAGGCCAAAATTAATCTTCTAAAAATACTAAGCTAGGATTCAAAACCATGGATCTCCTTGCTAGCCACTAACACCACCTCCCTACACTCTAAGTGGCGTAACTAAGCCACTACTCCACAAGGCTTTTTGATGTCATTTTTCCCTTTTTTTTAAGGCCCAACTACTTGCCAACCCTGGTTCTTTTAATAATTAAATTAAAATTCCTCCACCACCAAACTCAAACCCAAAACTTCTCCAACATTCCTCGACACTTCAAATTCCGTAAACCCTTAAAGCCAACATGTCTTTTATCATTTTCTTGCTCACTTAAAAATTTTATGAAACCCAAAGCCCGAAGCCCAATTCATGTAGGCCCAAAATTCTGGGCGTTACAGACTATTCACTTGATAAGTTGGCCGAGTTGTACATTTCTAAATTTTTTAGATTCCACAGAGTACCTCTGTCGATTATATCGGATAAAGATCCGAGGTTCACTTTGTAGTTTTAGAAAAAGTTACAAGAAGTGTTAGGTACGAAATTGAATTTTAGTACCATTTTCCATCAACAAACTGACGATTAATCTAAACGAGTAATTCAGATTCTTGAAGATATCTTACGGTGTTGTATTCTTGAGTTCCAACGTAGTTGGGAAAAGTATTAATCGTTGGTAGAATTTGCCTACAACAACAATTTTTAGTCGAGCTTGAAAATGGTACCTTATTAGGCATTGTATGGACGTAAGTGCCGAACGCCTTTGTATTGGACTGAACTCAGACAAAATCAGATTCATGGAGTCGATTTAGTCAAAGAAACTGAAGAGAAAGTACATGTAATTCATGATTGTCTGAAAGCTGCTTCGGATAGACAAAAATCTTACGCAGATTTGAAACATAAAGAGATTGAGTTTCAGGTTGGTGATAAAGTATTCCTGAAAGTATCTTCATGGAAGAAGGTCCTCAGATTTGGCCAAAAGGGCAAGTTGAGTCCATGTTTTATTAGACCGTATGAGATTACTGAAAGGATAGGGCCAGTAGCATATCGGTTGGCTTTGTAGCCTGAGTTGGAAAGAATTTATGATGTGTTCCATGTGCCTATGTTGCGCTGATACCGATCTGATTCTTCACATGTGATTTCACCAATTGAGGTTGACATTTGACGGATATGACTTATGGCGAGGAACTGGTTAAGATTTTGGCTCGGGAAGTCAAAAAATTGAGAAATAAAAGTATTACTCTTGTGAAAGTTTTATGGCAAAGGCATGCGGTTGAAAAGGCTACATGGGAGACCGAAGAAAGCATGAGAAACCAATACCCAAACCTTTTCAAAGGTAAGATTTTCGGGGACAAAAATCCTTAAAGTGGGAGAGTTGTAACATCTAAATTTGGGCCTAGTCAGAATAGTAGTTTTGAGACCAGAAATCCAAAGTAGAAATAATTATTTTATGATTATTATGAGGGTTATGATATGATTGTATGCTTGTATGAAAATTTCATGAAGAAATTTTATTGATAAAGTGTCCAATTTCCAGTTTCTATTTTTATGGACAAAAATGCGCATGAATAGGAAAAATTTGAAAGAAATGCCTTAAGGCCATTTTTGTCATTTGGTTAATAAGAGAATAAAAAGGGAAAATAAGTCAAATTTGGTGTCTATCTTCTTCATGTGTGCCAAAATTTCTAAGGGCTCCATAGCTAAGGTTTCTTCAATTTTCAATTTCAATAGTAAGTGTATCCTAGCCCCATTTTAAATACTCTTTACATTTTTAAAACCTTCGTAACCCGATTTACCTAATTCTAGCCATATTCTGAAGTAGAGTTCATGTTTGAAATTTGACCCATGTATGACATGCATGTGTTTTGATGTTTAATGGAGGAATATGAATGTTAAATGTGTGATAAACATCTTATACTAAGTGATTTCTAGTGAAAATGGCTAAAAATGACTTATTTGTAAAGTTTGTAAAATGAGTAGTAAGATGTATGGTTTAATGAGAAATGTGGCCTGCTATGAGCATGTTATATGTTCAGCTAGTCTTGGGTAACAAAGAAAATGAACACATATCATTTTACAAGCTTAGGGGCTAATTTGTAATTATGTGAAAGTTTAAGGGCAAAATTATAATTTTTTCAAAGCATGATTTATGGATTGATTTGAAAAATGTGATATCAAATAAGTGAAATTTGCTATTACAGATCAAGAAAAACGGAGTCCAGACCTAAACCGAGGAAAGAACAAGGCTATGGACTAAATTGAATAGTTAGTCATAGTTTGGTACCGAGGTAAGTTCATGTGTAAATAATGCAACGTTACATTATTATGTTTTTAATGCTTTAATATTGCATGATTTGTGTAATTTTCTTTGTGGATTTAATTAATGATGACTCGATGACAATTCGACAGAGTTTGATATCTCGAAACCTTGGTTGAACCTTAGAAATAGTTAGGATACAAATGTCATGACATTAGGGTTATGTGTTATCCAATGTAAGACCATGACTAGGACATGGCATTGGCATCGATATGAGATTCCATGGAAGACCATGTCTGGAACATGGCATTGGCATCGATATTTGATCCCATGTAAGACCATATCTGGGATATTGCATTGGCATCGATATGAGACATTGTGTAAGACCATCGTTGGGCAATCAGCTTTGATCTATGATCCAATGTAAGACCATATTTGGGATATGGCATTGGCATCTTATTATGTGCATGAGAGTTCCCGAGTATCATTTAGTATTCCAAGTGGTTCAACGGGTACCCCAACAATTTAGTCATAGAGATGACAAGGTATGATCATGTTGAAAGGGTATAGGTATGTATACAAAGCTCATAAATATTGAGATTATGAATTGATGGGACCTCGGAAAGAAGTGAATGAATGAATTATTAGCATGAGTTTTATTGTACATTATGTAAATAACATGACTTAAAATGTACCCATGATACTTGATGACATTGTGATAAATATTATTATGTTATGTGTATAATAATGCATGGTTAATGTTGTTAATTATTTACATACAAACTTACTAAGCTTTATGTTTACTCCTCTTTCTTTTTCATTTTCTTATAGTATCCCCAAGCTAGCTCAGGGATCAAAGGACGTCAGAGCTCGATTCACACTATCAAACTAATCTTTTGTGTATAGTGAATTCAAGTATTTTGAATATGGGATGTATAGGCACTTGGTCTTTTTGTTATATGTCATATTGGTTTCGCCAAATGTGTTAGCTTATAATGATTTGATGATTCATTTTGTATATGGCCATGAGATATGGCTCATATTAATTAAGGGGATGTAATCCTATTCGTATATGCATGCAAATGATATGGTCACTCATGATGTGGTTAAATTCGTTTGGCATGGATGAATTGTGAATATGATCATGGATGTTTGATGATGGAACTATGAGTAAATGGCATAATGGCAAGGCATGAATGTATAAAATGGAAGTAAATCTTGGTCTAAATAAGTATGATGTCTTAAGCTAGTGTAAATTGATAAGAAATGGATATGCATGAGCCATGTTTGTGAATGTGTAAGTGCTCATTTATGCCATGTAGGATGTCATTGAGATGTGTAAATGTTCATGTGCTGTTGAGGGCGACAAAAGGCTTGGAAAATAGCCTCAAAGTTGTCCACACGGGTAGACACGCGGGTGTGCTTCAAGACCGTGTGTGACACATGGTCTGCCTAATGGGCTTATGATCTGGCCATGTGTCCCCTGCACCCTATTTAGGTAAAACAGAATGCCCAGTAGTAAACAAACGGGCAAAGACATGACCATATGTCTCGACTGTGTGAAGGAAACGGCCTTAGAACATGGGCGTGTGCCCTGGCATTGTGAAGTCTGCACCTAATTTTTGGAATTTAGTTGGCCACATGGCCTAAGAATAGGAGCGTGTGACTTCGCCGTGTGACCCTAATTGTGTTGATGACGTCATAAATAGAGAGTTATATAGGCTGAGGACACGGGCATGTCCCAAGCCATACAGGCGTGTGTGACCACACGGCATACCCACACAGGAGTGTAACCCTCCAAAACTAGAAAATTTTATAAGTATCTCAAAAGTACTGAAAGTTATCGGTTTAGTCTCGAACCACACCCAATAAATGTTTTGGGCCTCATGGGTTCGTATAAAGGACAATATGCTTGTGTATAAATAGTTTTAATTTGGGTGAAATTTTATGGCCCAGTTTCGTATAAATGTTTATCTCTGAGTCCGATAACGCTTCAAACCCTGTCCTGGTGTCGGATACGGGTAAGGGGCATGTGGATGATAATGCCTCAGGCATGAGCGTATAAAGTCTGCACCTATTTTATGAAAAAACAAAATTATTAAATCAACCACACGGCCTAGCATATGGGTATGTGACTTGGTTGTGTACCTTTAATTTATTCTTGGGTGACAAACAAAGAGTTAGACGGGTTAGGGCCAAGGGCGTGTGTAACCACACGGCCTGCCCACACGGACGTGTCCCAAGCCACACGGGCCTATAGCTTTTAAAACATTAAAAATTTTCTAAGCGTTGTGAATTTTTCTAAAGTTCTTGGTTTAGTCCCGAACCTCCTCCAATGCATGTTTTAGACCTCGTAGATTCGTTTTAGGGACGATATGAATGTATATGAAAACTTTTAAATTTAGATGGAAATTTACATCTCAGTTTTGTATGTTTACTTGTGTATAAGTTAATACTTCGTACCCTATTTCGATATTGGATACGGGTAAGCAGTGTTATATTTAGTGGTATCAGAGCTACGGATTAGTCGATTCTCGGACTAACGTAGCATATGTAAGGGTCTAGCTATACATGCCATAAATGAACTGTGATAGCGTGATGACTCCTAACAATTTTAAATTGTGTTTTCTTATAATCAATGGATCCCAATTGAGCTGAGGCTGATGATGTTGAAAGTAATGCACCGGTTCTTCTCAAGGGGTAGCGCGTCTGACAGTAGACCCTCAATGGTTGGTCAGGGAGAAGGGGGTAGGGAAGCCTTTCTCTATATGATGCATGAGTGGTATATGGAATTTGTTTCAACAAATCCGAATGCCCGACCTCCTCCAACCCCACTTATTCCTCGGTCAGTTCCCGAGGTATGGAATTTGTAAGAATGAACAAGCCCTTGGTTGATAAGATCCGAAAGTATGGTGCTGAAGATTTCAAAGCTAATGTGGATGATGATCCCGAGAGAGCCGATTTTTGGCTCGAAAACTCCATCAGGGTATTTAATGAATTGTCTTGCACACCGGACAAGTGTTTAAAGTGTGTCATCTCACTTCTGAGAGATTCTGCATATAACTAGTGGAATACACTAGTATCGGTGGTACTAAGAGAGAGGATTACATGGGAATTCTTTCAAGAGGAGTCCCAAAAGAAATATATTAGCCAGCGGTCCATCGATCAGAAACATAAGGAATTTCTTGAGCTGAAACAGGGTCGAATGTCAGTGACAGAATATGAACGAGAATTTGTCAGACTTAGTAAATATGCTTAAGAGTGTGTTTCCACCAAGGTTATCATGTGCAAGAGATTTGAAGATGGGTTGAATGAGGATATTCATGTGTTAGTTGGGATCTTAGAGCTGAAAGAATTTGTGGTATTCGTCGAGTGAGCCTATAAGGCCAAAAAGATGAATAAAGAAAAGAGGAAAGCTGATCATGAAGCTAAAGATCTAAGGAAAAGACCTATGAGTAAGTCATTTCCATCTCAGTCAAATAAATCTAAAGAAATGTATTCCCGTTCAAATGTATCAGCTGGGTATTCACATAGAGATCGTGGGAAGCAATAATTTGGTTCTAAAGCTCAAGCTACTTCGATGGCAAGTGTGTGCAATGTTAGATTTATTATACATGAATGTCATCATTGTGGCAGACGTCATCTCGGTGAGTGTAATATGAATGACCAGGCTTATTTCGAGTGTGGCTCCCAAGAGCATTTTATCCGAGATTGCCCTGAAATGGAAAAGAAAAATTTCAGAGTGCAAGGCTGAGTAATACTACTAATAGGGGTAGGCTATTGAGGAATACTAAAAATGGAACTAGTAGTAATGGTGTGACGAAGGATTCAGCTATGAGATCCAAAGCTCGAGCACCTGCTAGAGCCTATGCCATCTGTGCTTGCGAAGAAGCGACATCTCTCAATGTTATCACTGTTACTTTTTCTCTCTATAATACTAATGTAGTTGCATTGATTGATCCTGGATCGACCCATTCTTAAGCTTGTGTGAAATTGGTAACTAGTAAGAGCTTGCCTATTGAGTTTACTGAGTTTATGATTAGAGTGTCAAACCCTTTAGGCAAACATGTGTTAGTTGATAAAGTTTGCAAGAATTGTCCCTTGATGATTTGAGGTAACTATTTTTTGACTGATTTAATGTTCTTTCCATTTGATGAATTAGATGTTATTTTGGGTATGGATTGGTTGACACTACATGATGCCGTAGTGAGCTGTAAAAAAAAGATTATTGAACTGAAATGTGAAAATGGTGAAACTCTTCGGATTGATTCAGATGAGTTGGGTAGTTACCTGTTGTGATTTCTTCGATGTCTGCCTAAAAATATATAAGGAAAGGTTGTGAAGCTTATCTTCCTTATATGTTGAATACAAAGATGCCTGAATTGAAAATTGAGTTAGTGCCGATAGTTTTTGAATACCCGGATGTGTTTCCAGAAAAGTTGCCTAGGTTACCACTTGTTAGAGAAGTCGAGTTCAGTATTGATTTAGAACCAGGGACCTCGCTAATATCTATTGCTCCATATAGGATGGCCTCGACTAAATTGAAAGAATTAAAAGCTCAATTGCAAGAGTTGACAGATAAGGGTTTTGTGAGACCGAGTTTTTCTCCCTAGGGTGCTCTCATATTATTTGTAAAGAAGAAAGACAGATCCATGAGGCTTTGTATTGACTACCATCAACTCAACAAGGTGACTATAAAGAACAAGTATCCTTTACCGAGGATTGATGATGATGGTTGCTAAACTAACTAAAAATTTTGACTAAGGCAAGCGTACCTATCGAACAATAGTATAGTTGTGGTGAGACTAGAAATATCGTATCCACAATGACTAAAAGTACTAGTACTTACTATCTTTTTATTATCTAACCTAAAAATTAAAGGGATGTCTTTAAACTAAAATTAACTATTTAATTAACAAAGAAGAGGACAGAAATAAAAGTTGGAGAATACTTTTGGAAAACCGATGGAGAAGATAATACCCAAGGAAGAATCCACCTAGACTTTACCTATTACTTCTAAATTAGATGATTTATTCACTTGACTTAATCTGTAGAAATCCCTAATTTATGTTAATATCTCTCTCGAGACTAAAAACAACTGACTCTAGGTTGATTAATTGAAATCTCTTTCTAATTAAAACCCCTATTGTCTCATTAACACGATCTATGGATTCCTTTATTAGATTTGACTCTAATTCGGCAAATTTACGTCGTCCTATGTCTAGGATTGCATTCAACTCTGCTTAATTTTGCTAGATCTACTCTAAAATTGGGACTTTTGCTCCACTAAATAAGCACTTCGGACTTGAATTAATATCCTGAAATATTAAAGCAAGAATTAAGAACACATAATTAAGAGTAAGAACAAGTATTTATCATATAATTCAAATAATAATAAGATCTATCTTAGGTTTCATCTCCCTTAGGTATTTAGGGAGTTTAGTTCATAATGATGTGGGAAAACATCTCAAAGTAGGGGAAAACAACAAAATATAAAGAAACCCAAAGAAGTTCTACCGAAATTCAATGGAGATTTTCAGTCTTGAAGTAGATCTTGCTTCCGAGCTGATTCTGATGGTTGTTTTTGAGTATTCTCTGCCTTCTGCTCTCTCTATCCCCCTTGATCCTCTTCTAGGTGTTTATATAGACTTTGGAATTCCCAAAATTAGCCTTTTACGAATAGAATTAGACTTGGGCTCGACAGGGACACGGCCATGTGCCACTCCCGTGTGAAGGTGCTCAGGCCGTGTGTAATTCTGATATGGTGTTAAGTCGACACGGCCATGACACACGGGCATGTGGTCTGCCCGTACATCTAACACAGGCGCGTAGATTACCTGTGTAGAAGTGTCTGGGCCGTGTGCATCACTGAAATAAACCTATTTTGTCTGTTTTTGGCCTTTTTCTTACACTTTTCGCTTTTCTATGCTCGTCTGGATATAAAACATGAAATTAAAGGATTAGGAGCATTAAATTCACTAAATCTTACGATAATTCATCCAAAAATATGCCATGCACGGGATTAAAATATGTTACTATTGAGGTTTATCAAATATCCCCACACTTAAGCATTTGCTTGTCCTCAAGCAAAATCCTCAACTCATAATTAAAATGCATTCTTCTCAACATATAATTCTTATCAATAGTGTTTCAAAATAATTCACAAATAATCATACATTTATAATTTCAACTAAAAGAACATTAAAGTTTCCAACAATCCAAATTGAGCATTTTAATCCTAAAATCATAGGTATTCCCCTTTTTCTAAGTAATTACCTTTAATTTCAAATCGACAAGGGTTGACATCCTCACTAAAGATTCACTCAAATCACTCAAAGTATTTAAGGTTCAAAAATTAAGCACTCAATAGTCAAACATGAAAAGTTATTACCATAGGCTTGCATGAAAATCAAATCTCCACCACTGCAACTGAGATGATACACAAATCAAAAGGTCTTTAACAGGGTTGTAGTAGGGCTTGGGTTAATGGCATGGATAAAGGTTGAAAAAGACGGTTAGAATCAAGATTAATTTAATACATTACCAAACTCAAAATAAACTAATTATTGAATTACAAACAAGTGCCAGAACCAAAACTATCCAAAACTAATAAAGTGAGCTTTTTCTCAATATAATAACTTTAACTTATCCAAGCTCTTTATGATAATATGTAATTATATGAATATAAATACACGGCTTTTTTTAAGAGTAAGAAGAGTAATAGAAGTACATAATAAGAAATAATTCAGCAACTGAAATGGATGAAAATAGTTAGGTAACTGATCAAATCAAATATCAATAAAAAGGAAGTTAATAAAAATGGAGAAATTCTTAACGAATCAAAAAGGGTTAAGTTGTGAATTAATATTTATTGGGAGAATAATAAGAAATGTTGCTTAAGGCTCAAAGGGGTTCATTAAGGGTCAATTATGTGGGTAGGCTTTTTATGGAATGAGCTAGTTTAAAACCTAAGTGGCTTTATCATCTTAGTATATCAAATCAAAGGTGTGGTCTTGACATGCATAATCGAAGCAAGTTCTAGAATAAAAAATCAATGTTGACACACTCATAATCAATAAACTAAGTGAGAAAGATAGATATATGCTCTAAAAGGCTCAAAATCTTATGAAAATTATGGGTATTTGATGTCAATCTTGTAAGTTTAAAACTTTAAGATAATACCTCAATTCAGGGAAACAACCTAGCAATTTTAATTATCTAAAGTCAACTTATCATGCTTGATTCTCTAATGTCTTAAAGTTTAAACACTCGATGCACAATTACCTATGATTTAATTGAAAACATGTCAATAAAAATTATAAATCAATCAGAATTCACTCTGATAGTAATATGAGAAAATTATTTGAGAACGAGATAAAAATTCAGGGATTTTCTGATAATCATATAAATAACCTCCCACACTTAAGATGTACATTGTCCTCAATGTACAAAGATAGATAATAACAATATAAGCATAATATCATGAAAGAGGGGGAGAAGCAAAATTGCCCTAAATTTTGATGTAGTCCTTGGAATAGCGAAAGCTGATTTATAAACATTGGAAATGGAGTGCATGTGTAACTAGGCAGAGGTGAAGGTGGTGGTAGAGGTTGGGTTCCACAATCACAGCGCCAAGCGAAGAAGTTATCGTGGTGGTCGGTGTCGTAGTGGCTATGGTCGTGGTCGAGCAGGACAAGGCAGTCGTGGATTACCTTTCCTGTGACAGCCCAAAATTGACCCTAGTCGGGAAGTGGTTTCGGGACCGCTAAACCGAGTCACCAAATTGTTTGAATATGATATTTATTGTCTAAAATAAAAGTGTGAAAATTTTAAGCTTCTATTTAGTAAGATGCATGTGAATTTAGTCAATAGGACTTATGTGTGACATTTTTGAAATGTGATAGATCAAAACATAAGGACCTATTAGTGCATGTTGAAAAAGGGGGGACTTGCATGTCAATTCCCCCCCCATCTAGTAGTGGCCGGCCATGACATTAGGATGGACAAAGGGTGATGGGCAAAACATGTCATAGACATGTTGTGTTGGTGCATCATGGGAGGAAAAATAAAATAATGAGCATGGTAATTAAATAATGAAAGGGAGGAGTGATGAAAAAAAAATGGTCCCATCCATGCCCCCCCTTTTTCCGTGAATGGAAGAAAGAAAACAAAGAAAAAAAATGTGTGTTCATCCTTGAACATCTTTGACCGAAATTCAAAAGGAAAGAAAGGAGGAAATGTTGAAGAGGTTCGGCCGAAAAAAAAGGTATGTTTGAGGTTGCTCCATGAGATTCATGTATATTTTAGTAGTTAGCTTGAGTTCTAACTAGCCCATGGTTCAAATCTTTACTATGTCATGGAGATGATATTCGGCTAAGGTGGATTTGTGTTGATATCATTTGCATGCTAAAAGTGAAGCTTTGTAATGGTGCATGTGATGGTGGATTGATGATTCTTGAATCTTCCTTTTTGAGTGAGACATTAAGTTCTTTGTTTAACCATGACCAAAAATTGAAATGGTATGGTGTTGTGATGCATTCGGCCATGGTAGGAAGTAGAAGGGAAAATATGGTTGTTGTTAGATGAAGTAGAGTCTAACGAATGAGCACATATGTGCATTAGTTGCTAGATGGAGAAGAATCGACTAGCAAGTTGTGTGCTAAGGCCGAATATAATTTTTGTATATTAATGAGTAATGCATGTGTTGAATTGATGGAAAGGGAGAGGATGCTTTACTAGTGTATATATGTGTATGGGCCAAGTTTTGAACTTGAAACAAAATGGTGTTTAGTCAATACAAGTGACCATACTTGTAGAATGTATTGAGTGTTGCAATCGGCCTCAACATAGACATGTATGTTCGGCCACATGAATAAGTACATAAGTTATGTGTATGTTCGGCCATAGGTAGCCTATTGATGGCTTTAGCTTGACTTAGAAAATTCGGCTAAGGGGAAATATTAGCTAGTATGTTGAATTCGATTCGTGATTTCGTACATATGTGACTCTAGTGTCTAATGTATATATGGGCTAAGTACCTTGAGCTTCTCTTTTGATGTTCGAATGAATTGTATTAAATTGCTTGATGTGATTAGAAATGCGTATGACCATTGTGTATTTGAGCTAAAAGGTGGCCATATGACCAATCAAACTCCTTGTCATATTCGGCCACAAGCTAGCATAATGAGACTTTAATAAGTTAAATTTGTTTGAATTAGCTCAAGAGCTTAGAGGACCACAGTTGGATAAGGGAAAGGAAAAAGTTATCGAATAGCCGCTGAAAACGTTCGACCACATCCGAGGTAAGTTCTTGAGTAATAGAGCTTAAATTATTATTTGATTAGATCATGTTTTAAGCAAATCAAAATCGTGCTCTTTGTGTGTGGCTATTGAGCCGAAATGGCAAGAGTGATAAGTGTCTTGTGTTTGAGTTTTGCTAATGAAAATGAAATACGAATGTGTCATGATTTATTGTTAAATGAGCATGGTTATTCGAATGATGTTCGGGCTAAGTCCCGAAGGCTTTGTGCTAAGTGACCATATCCGGACTAAGATCCGAAGGCATTTGTGCGAGATACTAATTCCGGGCTAAGCCCGAAGGCATTGGTGCGAGTTACTAAATCCGGGTTAAGTCCCGAAGGCATTTGTGTGAGTTACTAAATCCGGGTTAAGTCCCGAAGGCATTTGTGCGAGTTACTATAACCGGGCTATGTCCCGAAGGCATTTGAACGAGTAGCTATATCCGGTTAAATTCCGAAGGTATGTGATTTGGGAATGAATGATCTTGCTGTAAAAATTTCAGTTAATACGCTTGTAACATCCCAACATTGAGGTATGTTTCTTATGTGCTTTGAATTAGTTGAGCCCTTACAAATAAGTATTCGCTCAGTTGATAAATGAGCTACCGGCCTTTGGCTAAGTTGATCTTTGTGTGTGAATAAAAGGGTTGGTAATGTAAAGTAAGTTTGCTATTGAAAATTTGTGCATATGAAATTATCCGTTTAGCTACATGAATGCTATACTTTGGTTGTGTCTAAATTCTTTGCTCAAAACTTACTAAGCATTTAATGCTTACTCTGTTTCTTTGATTCTCTGTTTTATAGATTTTGGTTCTTCAGCTATTGGACTCGGGATTTTTGGAAGTCGAAGTCTCCCACACTATCAAAGCCCCCTTTTGGTACAATTTTGGTTGAACTTTGAAATGGCATGTATAGGACTACCCTTTTGTTGTCGGTCATGTACCCTTCGGTTTTGTGTAAATTTGGATAGCCATGTGAAAATGGCTTAAATATACTTTGATCATAGCATTATAATCGTTTTGTATGTTGTCCGTCGAGAGGTATGGAAATGTTGGTAACGGTTAGCCATGGGAATGGTTATTCATGATCACTTTTAGAATATGTATGACAAACTCTAGTTGATCCATGGAGGATCATGAAATAGGTAAAGTTTACCTTAAAAATAGATGCGGGCAGCAGCAGTGATGTGGTTGTGAAAAATCACTAAAAATAGTAGGAATGGGATTAAATAGTGAATAAATTATGTAAACGAACCTTGATGAATCTATTTTCATAGGAAAGTAATGAAACGATCATATGAACAGTATGTTAAGAGATATTCGGTTTTCGTGAGACAGGGCCAGAACGGTTTTTGGATTCCCTGTTCCGAATTTGGAAATTCATTATAAATTAACCAGAGATAATTAGAAGTCATTCCATATATGCATAGATTCCTTTTTGAGTCTAGTTTCTATAGAAACAAACGGCATCAGTATTGAAGCCCTGTACAGGGAGATATCCAAGTCGTAATGCGCAAAGGTCAGTGTAGTCGATCCCTGTAACATGGGAGACTTTGACTAATAAACTGTACTAATTGGCCTGACCAAAAATTCTAGAAAAAAATTTGTAGATGTATATATGAGTCTAGTTTCAGGGAAAAATCACGAAGCTGATTTTTGAGTTGTGAAACTCAAGATATGATTTTTAAGGTGACAGTGACGCAGTTAGCCAGCTTGCCTGGAAAATTTAAAATGGATTGTGCAAAGAAGTGATTTAAGTCTGCAAACCCCTCGTGTCCGACTCCGGCGACGGACTCGGGTACGGGGTGTTACAATTTTATTGGTATCAGAGCTACGGTTTAGTCGATTCTAGGACTACCGTAATACGTTTGGGTCTAGCTATACATGCCATTTTGTGATTATTTGATACTGTGGTGATTTCTGACGATTGAAAATGTGTTTATTTATAGTAATGGATCCCGATCCCGACCGAGCGGTAGCTGATAATATTGAGAGTGTGGCGCCTGCTCCCGCACAAGGGACAGCTCCGGCGGACTCTCAACCGATTGCTAGTAATCCGAATGACGGAGCTAGACAAGCTTTCTATAGCGTAATGAATGATTGGTTCAACCAATACATTCGAATTAATACGGCTGCTCCACAACCTCCATTCCCGACTAATGCCACCCCCACACCTACAATACCTCCGAAAATTGACCAAATAAGGTCAAATAAGCCCCCAGTTGACAGAATCCGAAAACATGGGGCTACTGAATTTAAAGCTAGGGACAGCAATGATGCCGAGCAAGCTGAATTTTGGTTGGACAACACTATCTGGGTACTCGACGAGCTATCTTGCACACCCGATGAGTGCCTAAAGTGTACTATCTCCTTGCTACGTGATTCTGCCTACTATTGGTGGAATACATTGACTTCTGTTGTTCCTAGAGAGCAAGTAACTTGGGAATTCTTCCAAACCGAGTTTCGAAAGAAGTATATCAGTCAGAGATTCATTTGTGACAGCCCTAATGTGACCCTAGTCGGAAAGTGGTTTCGGGACCACAAGACCGAGTCGTAAAAATAATTAATTGCTATATTCTATGCTTATTATGTGTGAACATGAGTATGTGGAAGTTTCATTCCCTAATTTTACCAATTGCATGAGAAATTGTTAATAGGGATCGATTTGAGACATGGTGAAAATATGATAGTCCAATTTAAAATGGTCTATTAGTGCATGTACCAAAAAGAGTGGACTTGCATGTCAAATAGACCATTTTTGAATGTGAATGGCCGGCCAACACACGCATGCATTATGGTGTTCCCTTGTCTTCATTTTTTTTATATTTGGTGGGAATTATGTATAATAAATTTATATTAGTAAGTGGTGATAAAAACAAAGTTCCATCATCTTTTCTATCATCTTGCCGAAACCATAAGGAAAAGAAAAGAAAAATGGAAGCTAGGACATTCGGCCAAGTGAGTTTATAGATTAAGGTATGATATCATGTGGTTCTTTTGGCATTTTTTTTGTGAAGTTGAGTTGTTTTGATGCTCATAACATGACCCATGTGTTGATTTTTGAGTTGTGTTGCAAGAAACCTTTGGTTATGTTCTTATATGCCAAATTGATGATGTTTTGTAGTATGTGATTTGAAATGGTTATAGATGAATATGAACTAAGAAACATGTATTATTGAGTAAGTAGAAGATAGAAAGGGGTTTAAATGGGAGGTTCATTTGATTTATTTTTGTCCTTGTATGAAAAGTGGTTCTTTGTTAAGGCCGAATGAGTCATGCTAGATTAGTTGAAAAGAATGTTCATGTTATGAGGTAATTTGAATAATTGACCGAAACATGAAAGGAATAATGAAAGTTGTATTAAGTTTAATGTGCATACTTTAGTCTAAGTTTTGAGGAGTATTCGGCTAAGATAGTTGAAATGTGGGTGTTGCCGATTTTTAAATTTAGATTATGGGAGTGGCTATAATGGGCATTAAGATGTTGAACTTAAGAAATTAGAAGTAAATGAACTTGATAGTATTTAAGAGATAGAGGTGATAGATTAATGTTGCACATTCGGCTATGGTTAGGCATGTTGATGATCTTATCTTGATTTAGATAATTAGGCATAAAAGGGTGGTAAAGGGGATGAAATTGTCGAATGATTAGTTGGGTAACAAAAGAAGCATTCGGCCATCTCTTGAGAGCTTGTGTGATGTTGGGTTTAAAACTAGCAAAGGTAACTTACCTAATGCATGTGCATGTGTGATTAGATTTTTGATGATATGGTAGTTGCATGAGGTTATTAGCCGAATATACTAACATACATATACATGTGAAATTGGATTGTAAATATTTAGCAAGGTGGTTAAACTAGTTAAATTATTGATTAAGCTCAAGGAGTTAAAGGAGGTGAATCGAGCAAAGGCAAAGAAAAGGTCATCGAGTAGCCGAGTTGGAACCGTCTTACCCAACACGAGGTAAGTCATTAAGCATGTAGTTGGTATTATTTCAAATGGTCATAATGTTTATGTATTGATGCTGAATGGAATGAATAAATATACATATATATATGCATGTACGTATGTGAAGATGAAATTGTTGAATGAAAAGAAAAGAGGTAAGATGTACTGAGTTGTTGATCTCGGCACTAAACGTGCGGGTATAACCATTTATGACCATGAGATTGGCGCTAAGTGCGCGGGATTAAATTGTACAGCACTAAGTGTGCGATTTGACTATGTTGCACTAAGTGTGCGAAATGAATATGATGCACTAAGTGTGCGAATTGACCATGCGGCACTAAGTGTGCGAGTTTGACTATGTAGCACTAAGTGTGCGATTTGATTACGTAGCACTAAGTGTGCGAGTTGATTATATAGCACTGAGTGTGCGGACTCAATATACATTCGTGAATCATTATGGACACTATGTATGCGACACTATTGAGTCGATCGCGGACAGCGGATCGGGTAAGTGTCTTGAGTACATGGCTAATAGGTGCTATGCTTATACTTGGTGTTGAGCTCGGTAAGTTTGAACCTATGTGACAAATATACTTGAAGTCACGTACATAAAATTTATCGTAGGATGGGTGAAAGGCCGTTTAGTCGTTTGATTGTAACGAAAATAAATTGATTTATGAAAATGCTTCAATGTCCTATTGATGAGTATATGGAAAGTGAATGCATGAATTGATATGAAATTGAATCGATAGGTTGGAGGAACTATGGTATGGTTCGGTATGGATGGAGTAAATTGTCTCGTTCCATTTTGTTTCCTCTTGTGATAATGTTATTGATGGATGGTAGTGCATTGCTTATGACTTACTGAGTTATAAACTCACTCGGTGTTTCCTCGTCACCCATTATAGGTCGCTTGGACTCATCTATTTTTGCGGGGTCAGGCCGTCATCGAAGTCATCACACCGGATAGCAAGTTTTGGTACTTTCTTCTTAGTTGGCTTAGAAGAACATTTTGGCATGTATAAGCTATTACGTTGTGTTTGAAATTTGGCATGTAAACTTTAAGCCATGCGAAAATGGCACGAATGTTCGATTGAGTTGGATCAAGGGTAGGCATGAAATGGACCTAGTTACTTTCGTAACAGATGCTGGCAGCAGCAGTGTCATGAGATTGAAAAATCACTAAAAATAGTAGGAGTGGAATTAATTGATGAATAAATTATGTAATCGAAGCTCGATGAGTCTGTTTTCATGAGGAAGTAACGAAAAGATCATATGGGCAGTATATTAAGAGATAATCAGATTTTTGTGGGACAGGGCCAGAACGGTTTCTGGATTCCCTGCTCCGACTTTGGAAATTCATTATAAATTAACCAGAGATAATTAGGGGTTGTACCATATATGTACAGATTCCTCTCTGAGTCTAGTTTTCATAGAAACAAACGGCATCAGTATTGAAGCCCCGTGCAGGGAGATATCCAAGTCGTAATGGGCAAAGGTCAGTGTAGTCGACCCCTGCAACTTGGGAGGCTTTGACTAATAAACTGTACTAATTGGCCCGACCAAAAATTCTAGAAAAAAATACATAGATGGCCACGTGAGTCTAGTTTCTGGGAAAAATTACGAAACTGATTTTCGAGTTACGAAACTCAAGATATGATTTTTAAAACGACTAGTACACAGATTGGGCAGTGTCTGGAAAATAAATTTTATAAGGGGTTAAAGTCAGTTAACACCACGTGTTCGACTCCGGTGTCGGTTTCGGGTTCGGGGTGTTACATTTGATTGGTATCAGAGCTATGGTTTAGTCGGTTCTAGGACTACCATAGCGCGTATGAGTCTAGCTATACATGCCGAATGTTAATGTTTAAATGTGTGATGACTTCTGACGGTTGAAATGTTTTTGTTTTGATTAGTAAATGGACCCCGGTGAAGAAAGAACCCTAGCGGATGACGTTGAGAGCGTAGCGGCTGCTCCTGCACAAGGGACGCCGCCTGTTGAACCTCAGTCATCTGCGAATAATCAAGGTGAGGGGGCTAAACAAGCCTTCTTTACCATGATGAATGAGTGGGTCGCGCAGTATGCCCGAACCAATCCGGCTGTCCACCAATTCCCAAATTTGAATAATCCACCCCAAGAGCCTGTAATGCCATCAGTCGTTGATCCTGTGAGGCTGAGTAAGCCACCTGTAGACTTGATTAGGAAGCGTGAGGCCGAGGAGTTCAAGGCCATAGTAACTGATGATGCCGAAAGGGCCGAGTTCTGGCTTGATAACACCATTCGGGTGTTCGATGAATTGTCATGCACACCCGACGAATGTCTAAAATGTGCTGTATCTTTGTTGCGAGACTCAGCCTACTATTGGTGGAGGACCTTGATTTCCATAGTCCCGAACGAGCGAGTAACTTGGGACTTCTTTCAAACGGAATTCCGAAAGAAATTTATTAGCCAACGGTTCATTGATCAGAAGCGTAAGGAGTTCTTGGAACTCAAGCAAGGCCGTATGACTGTATCTGAACACGAACAGGAATTCGTAAGACTCAGTAGGTATGCCCGGGAGTGTGTAGCTGATGAGGTTGCTATGTGCAAAAGATTCGAGGAAGGATTGAATGAAGATTTAAAGCTACTAATAGGTATTTTGGAAATAAAAGAATTCGTAACACTAGTCGGACGAGCCTGCAAGGCGGAAGAACTTGGAAAGGAGAAGAGGAAGGCTGAATTCGAAGCTAGAGATTATCGTAAAAGATCGACGGGTAAAGCTCCGTTCTCAGCTGTAAAGAAGTTCAGGGAGGACATTAATAAGTCGAGGGCGACTGCGGGAATTTCCATCAGGGCAAGACCATCGATGGGCTCCCGAGCTACTTCGGTAGCTAGTGTGGGCAATAATCGTCACGAGAAACCTGAATGTCCCCAATGTGGAAGACGACACCTAGGTGAATGTTGGGGCAAGTCTACTAGCAGGGCCTGTTACGGATGCGGTTCGAAGGACCACTTCATTAGAGATTGCACGGAGCTGGATGAGAAGAATAAGATTCAAGGTGCAAGACCTAGTGGAGTGACATCTAGAGGTAGACCACCGAGAATTTTAGGAGGTAGGGGTGGTAGTCAGAGGGGGGCCTCTGATACGGCCGATCGAGCCGAGAACCGTACTCCTGCTAGAGCATATGCCATTCGCGCACGAGAGGAGGCATCCTCCCCCGACGTCATCACTGGTACCTTCACTCTCTTTGATACTAATGTGATTGCATTGATTGACCCTGGTTCTACTCATTCATATGTATGCGAAACCTTAGCATCCAGTAAGACTCTACCTGTTGAGTCTACTGAGTTCGTAATTCGGGTGTCAAATCCCTTGGGTCGTTACGTGCTTGTCGACAAAGTGTGTAAGAGATGTCCCCTAGTAATTCGAGGTTCTTGTTTTCCGGCGGACATGATGCTTTTGCCGTTTGATGAATTTGATGTTATTCTTGGTTTGGATTGGTTGACCGCGCATGATGCGGTTGTGGATTGCAAAAGTAAGACTATCGATTTGAGGTGCGCAAATAACGAAATAATCCGAGTTGAGTCTGCGGACTTAAGGGGGTTGCCAGCTATAATATCAGCAATGTTGGCCCAGAAATATGTAAGGAAAGGGTGCGAAGCATACCTCGCGTATGTACTTGATGATAAGGAGTTAGAAAAGAAACCCGAATCGGTGCCGGTGGTTTGTGAATACCCGGATGTTTTTCCTGAAGAGTTACCGGGTTTGCCACCTGTTCGGGAGGTAGAGTTTGGTATTGAGCTTGTACCTGGAACTACGCCAATTTCGATCGCTCCGTATCGTATGGCACTAACCGAGTTAAAAGAGTTGAAAGCTCAGTTGCAAGAATTGACGGATAGAGGTTTCGCTCGACCGAGTTTCTCACCTTGGGGTGCACCAGTATTGTTCGTGAAAAAGAAGGACGGAACCATGAGGTTGTGCATTGACTATCGTCAACTGAATAAAGTGACGATAAAGAATAAGTATCCGTTACTGCGTATTGATGATCTGTTCGATCAATTAAAGGGAGCATCGGTGTTTTCAAAGATAGATTTGAGATCGGGTTATTATCAGTTGCGGATTCGAGATTCAGACGTACCCAAAACTGCTTTCAGAACGAGGTACGGTCACTACGAGTTCTTAGTGATGCCGTTTGGGCTCACTAATGCCCCTGCGGTGTTTATGGATTTGATGAATCGGATCTTCAGGCCGTATTTGGATCGGTTCGTAGTTGTGTTTATTGATGACATCTTGGTCTATTCAAGAGATGAGACCGAACATGCTGAGCATCTGAGGCTAGTGTTACAAATTTTGCGGGATAAGCAGTTATATGCTAAGTTCAGTAAGTGTGAGTTCTGGTTAAGAGAGGTTAGCTTCTTGGGTCATGTGGTATCCGCATCGGGTATTCGAGTTGACCCGAGCAAAATTTCAGCCATACTTAACTGGAAGCCTCCGAGAAATGTTACCGAAGTCCGGAGCTTTCTAGGACTCGCCGGTTATTACCGACGATTTGTCAAAGGTTTCTCGATGATAGCCACACCAATGACGAAGTTACTTCAAAAGGATGTTAAGTTCGAATGGACGGAGAAATGTCAGAAAGGCTTCGATCAACTGAAAACTCATTTGACTGAAGCTCCAATTTTGGTGCAACCCGAATCGGGTAAAGAGTTTGTCATTTATAGTGACGCATCCCTACTTGGGTTGGGTTGCGTATTGATGCAAGAAGGTCGAGTTGTGGCCTATGCGTTGAGACAATTGAAGCCACACGAGAGAAATTATCCGACCCATGATCTCGAACTAGCCGCCATTGTGTTTGCATTGAAAATATGGCGACATTATTTGTTTGGTGAGAAGTGCCATGTGTTTTCGGATCACAAAAGTCTCAAATATTTGATGACTCAACGAGACTTGAATCTGCGACAAAGACGTTGGCTTGAGTTGTTGAAAGATTACGAACTTGTCATTGATTACCACCCGGGAAAGGCTAATGTGGTTGCGGACGCCTAAAGCCGGAAATCACTGTTTGCTTTGCGAGCGATGAATGTACACTTGTCTGTTCTACCTGACAATGTGTTAGTAGCTGAATTAAAAGCCAAACCATTATTGACTCATCAAATTCGTGAAGCTCAGAAAGTCGATGATGAATTGGTTGCAAAACGAGCTGAGCATGTTCCGAACAAGGAATCGGAGTTTTAGATTGATGATGATGGTTGTTTGAGGTTTAGAAGTCGTTTGTGTGTTCCAAGGAATTCGGAACTCATTCCGATGATTCTGAACGAAGCCCATTGTAGCCGAATGTCAATTCACCCGGGGAGCACGAAAATGTACAACGACTTGAAACGTCGGTTTTGGTGGCATGGTATGAAACGAGACATCTCCGACTTTGTTTCGAGATGTTTAATATGTCAACAAGTGAAAGCGGAACATCAAGTGCCTTCAGGGTTACTTCAGCCGATCATGATACCCGAGTGGAAATGGGACCGAGTCACAATGGACTTTGTGTCCGGACTGCCATTGTCAACAAGTAAGAAGGATGCAATTTGGGTTGTGGTTGATAGACTGACTAAGTCGGCTCACTTTATCCCCGTGCGTACGGATCTTTCATTGGATAAACTAGCCGAATTGTATGTCTCTCAGATTGTGAGATTAAATGGAGTACCTATTTCTATCGTGTCGGATAGAGATCCGAGATTTACCTCACGATTTTGGAAGAAATTGCAAGAAGCTTTGGGTACCAAGCTGCAATTTAGCACCGCTTTTCACCCCCAAACCGATGGTCAATCCGAGCGGATAATTCAGATACTTGAGGATATGTTGAGATGTTGCATCCTCGAGTTCAGTAGTTCATGGGAACGGTATCTACCTTTGATTGAATTAGCTTACAACAATAGTTTTCAATCAAGTATTAAGATGGCACCTTATGAGGCTTTGTACGGTCGTAAATGCCGTACGCCATTGTTTTGGACCGAGCTTGGTGAAAGTAAAATTTTCGGAGTTGATTTGATTAAAGATGCCGAACAAAAAGTAAAGGTAATCCGCGAAAGCCTGAAGGTAGCCACAGATCGTCAAAAATCGTATGCGGATTTAAAACGAAAGGACATTGAATATCAGGTGGGAGATAAAGTGTTTCTTAAAGTGTCACCTTGGAAGAAGGTACTCAGATTTGGCCGTAAAGGCAAGTTGAGCCCGAGATTCATTGGGCCGTACGAAATTTCCGAACGAGTGGGGCCGGTTGCATATAGATTGATTTTGCCCCCTGAACTTGAAAAGATTCACGACGTCTTTCATGTTTCGATGCTTCGGCACTATAGATCTGATCCTTCGCACATAATTAGTCCGTCGGAGGTTGAAATTTAGGCTGATATGAGTTATGAAGAAGAGCCGATGCGTATCCTAGCTCGTGAAGTGAAGGAGTTGCGAAACAAAAGAGTTCCCCTAGTAAAAGTGTTATGGCTCAAACACGGGATTGAGGAAGCTACTTGGGAAACCGAGAGTTCGATGAAAGAACGATACCCAAACCTATTTACTGGTAAGCTTTTCGAGGACGAAAATTTCTTAAGTGGGGGAGAGTTGTGACAGCCCTAATGTGACCCTAGTCGGAAAGTGGTTTCGGGACCACAAGACCGAGTCGTGAAAATAATTAATTGCTATATTCTATGCTTATTATGTGTGAACATGAGTATGTGGAAGTTTCATTCCCTAATTTTACCAATTGCATGAGAAATTGTTAATAGGGATCGATTTGAGACATGGTGAAAATATGATAGTCCAATTTAAAATGGTCTATTAGTGCATGTACCAAAAAGAGTGGACTTGCATGTCAAATAGACCATTTTTGAATGTGAATGGCCGGCCAACACACGCATGCATTATGGTGTTCCCTTGTCTTCATTTTTTTTATATTTGGTGGGAATTATGTATAATAAATTTATATTAGTAAGTGGTGATAAAAACAAAGTTCCATCATCTTTTCTATCATCTTGCCGAAACCATAAGGAAAAGAAAAGAAAAATGGAAGCTAGGACATTCGGCCAAGTGAGTTTATAGATTAAGGTATGATATCATGTGGTTCTTTTGGCATTTTTTTTGTGAAGTTGAGTTGTTTTGATGCTCATAACATGACCCATGTGTTGATTTTTGAGTTGTGTTGCAAGAAACCTTTGGTTATGTTCTTATATGCCAAATTGATGATGTTTTGTAGTATGTGATTTGAAATGGTTATAGATGAATATGAACTAAGAAACATGTATTATTGAGTAAGTAGAAGATAGAAAGGGGTTTAAATGGGAGGTTCATTTGATTTATTTTTGTCCTTGTATGAAAAGTGGTTCTTTGTTAAGGCCGAATGAGTCATGCTAGATTAGTTGAAAAGAATGTTCATGTTATGAGGTAATTTGAATAATTGACCGAAACATGAAAGGAATAATGAAAGTTGTATTAAGTTTAATGTGCATACTTTAGTCTAAGTGTTGAGGAGTATTCGGCTAAGATAGTTGAAATGTGGGTGTTGCCGATTTTTAAATTTAGATTATGGGAGTGGCTATAATGGGCATTAAGATGTTGAACTTAAGAAATTAGAAGTAAATGAACTTGATAGTATTTAAGAGATAGAGGTGATAGATTAATGTTGCACATTCGGCTATGGTTAGGCATGTTGATGATCTTATCTTGATTTAGATAATTAGGCATAAAAGGGTGGTAAAGGGGATGAAATTGTCGAATGATTAGTTGGGTAACAAAAGAAGCATTCGGCCATCTCTTGAGAGCTTGTGTGATGTTGGGTTTAAAATTAGCAAAGGTAACTTACCTAATGCATGTGCATGTGTGATTAGATTTTTGATGATATGGTAGTTGCATGAGGTTATTAGCCGAATATACGAACATACATATACATGTGAAATTGGATTGTAAATATTTAGCAAGGTGGTTAAACTAGTTAAATTATTGATTAAGCTCAAGGAGTTAAAGGAGGTGAATCGAGCAAAGGCAAAGAAAAGGTCATCGAGTAGCCGAGTTGGAACCGTCTTACCCAACACGAGGTAAGTCATTAAGCATGTAGTTGGTATTATTTCAAATGGTCATAATGTTTATGTATTGATGCTGAATGGAATGAATAAATATACATATATATATGCATGTACGTATGTGATGATGAAATTGTTGAATGAAAAGAAAAGAGGTAAGATGTACTGAGTTGTTGATCTCGGCACTAAACGTGCGGGTATAACCATTTATGACCATGAGATTGGCGCTAAGTGCGCGGGATTAAATTGTACAGCACTAAGTGTGCGATTTGACTATGTTGCACTAAGTGTGCGAAATGAATATGATGCACTAAGTGTGCGAATTGACCATGCGGCACTAAGTGTGCGGGTTTGACTATGTAGCACTAAGTGTGCGATTTGATTACGTAGCACTAAGTGTGTGAGTTGATTATATAGCACTGAGTGTGCGGACTCAATATACATTCGTGAATCATTATGGACACTATGTATGCGACACTATTGAGTCGATCGCGGACAGCGGATCGGGTAAGTGTCTTGAGTACATGGCTAATAGGTGCTATGCTTATACTTGGTGTTGAGCTCGGTAAGTTTGAACCTATGTGACAAATATACTTGAAGTCACGTACATAAAATTTATCGTAGGATGGGTGAAAGGCCGTTTAGTCGTTTGATTGTAACGAAAATAAATTGATTTATGAAAATGCTTCAATGTCCTATTGATGAGTATATGGAATGTGAATGCATGAATTGATATGAAATTGAATCGATAGGTTGGAGGAACTATGGTATGGTTCGGTATGGATGGAGTAAATTGTCTCGTTCCATTTTGTTTCCTCTTGTGATAATGTTATTGCTGGATGGTAGTGCATTGCTTATGACTTACTGAGTTATAAACTAACTCGGTGTTTCCTCGTCACCCATTATAGGTCGCTTGGACTCATCTATTTTTGCGGGGTCAGGCCGTCATCGAAGTCATCACACCGGATAGCAAGTTTTGGTACTTTCTTCTTAGTTGGCTTAGAAGAACATTTTGGCATGTATAAGCTATTACGTTGTGTTTGAACTTTGGCATGTAAACTTTAAGCCATGCGAAAATGGCACGAATGTTCGATTGAGTTGGATCAAGGGTAGGCATGAAATGGACCTAGTTACTTTCGTAACAGATGCTGGCAGCAGCAGTGTCATGAGATTGAAAAATCACTAAAAATAGTAGGAGTGGAATTAATTGATGAATAAATTATGTAATCGAAGCTCGATGAGTCTGTTTTCATGAGGAAGTAACGAGAAGATCATATGGGCAGTACATTAAGAGATAATCAGATTTTTGTGGGACAGGGCCAGAACGGTTTCTGGATTCCCTGCTCCGACTTTGGAAATTCATTATAAATTAACCAGAGATAATTAGGGGTCGTACCATATATGTACAGATTCCTCTCTGAGTCTAGTTTTTATAGAAACAAACGGCATCAGTATTGAAGCCCCGTACAGGGAGATATCCTAGTCGTAATTGTCAAAGGTCAGTGTAGTCGACCCCTGCAACTTGGGAGACTTTGACTAATAAACTGTACTAATTGGCCCGACCAAAAATTCTAGAAAAAAATACATAGATGGGAACGTGAGTCTAGTTTCTGGGAAAAATTACGAAACTGATTTTCGAGTTACGAAACTCAAGATATGATTTTTAAAACGACTAGTACACAGATTGGGCAGTGTCTGGAAAATAAATTTTATAAGGGGTTAAAGTCAGTTAACACCTCGTGTTCGACTCCGGTGTCGGTTTCGGGTTCGGGGTGTTACATCATTGACCAAAAACGGAAGGAATTTCTTGAACTTAAACAAGGTTCCATGTCGGTTACCGACTATGAACGAAAGTTTGTAAGGCTTAGCCGGTATGCACGAGAATGCATTTCCTCAGAAGCTGTAATGTATAAACGTTTCGAGGATGGATTGAATGATGATATAAAGCTGTATGTTGGCATTTTGGAAATCCGAGAATTTGTGGCACTTGTCGAGCGAGCTTGCAAAGCCGAGGAGCTCAGTATGGAGAAAAGAAAAGCTGAGGCGGGAGCAAGGGGGTTTCGTAAGAGGTCTTCGGGGAAGCCCTTCCCACAGTCATCGAAGAAATTTAGAGATGGCTTAGGCCGGTCTAGAGACACTTTGGGCTTTTCTAGACGAGATCGCGATCGACCCCTTTCGAGTGCACGAGTAGCTCCGATCGCCAGTGTGGGAAATGATCGTCGAGATAGAACGGAGTGCCAGTATTGTGGCAAATGGCATTCTGGAAGTTGTAGATTCCATGACCGCTCCTGCTACAAGTGCGGGTCAGTTGACCACTTTATCAAAGATTGCCCGACATTGTCTGAACAGAATGTAAATCAGAGTGGGAAACCGAGTGCTACCACTGCTCGAGGTAGACCATCTAGAAACACGGGAAATGCTAGTGGTGGTCAGAGAGGATCTAGAGATGCTGCGACCAGATCTGAGGCTCGTGCTCCTGCTAGGGCTTATGCTATACGCGCACGCGAGGATGCTTCCTCGCCAGATGTTATTAGCGGTACTTTTACTCTCTTCGATACTAATGTGATTGCTTGATTGAACCTGGTTCTACTCATTCTTATATATGCGAAACCTTAGCATCCAGTAAGACTTTACCTATTGAGTCTACTGAGTTCGTAATTCGGGTGTCAAATCCCTTGGGTCGTTACATGCTTGTCGACAAAGTGTGTAAGAAATGTCCCCTAGTAATTCGAGGTTCCTATTTTCCGGCGGACTTGATGCTTTCGCCGTTTCATGAATTTGATGTTATTCTTGGTTTGGATTGGTTGACCGTGCATGATGCGGTTGTGAATTGCAAAAGCAAGACTATTGATTTGAGGTGCGCAAATAACGAGATAATCTGAGTTGAGTCTACAGACTTAAAGGGGTTGCCAGCTGTAATATCAGCAATGTTGGCCCAGAAATATGTAAGAAAAGGGTGCGAGGCATACCTTGCGTATGTACTTGATGACAAAGAATTAGAAAAGAAACCTGAATCTGTGCCGGTGGTTTGTGAATACCCGGATGTTTTTCCTGGAGAATTACCGGGTTTACCACCTGTTCGGGAGGTAGAGTTTGGTATTGAGCTTGTACCTGGAACTACGCCAATTTCGATAGCTCCGTATCGTATGGCACCAACCAAGTTAAAAGAATTGAAAGCTCAGTTGCAAGAGTTGACGGATAGAGGTTTCGCTCGACCAAGTTTCTCACCTTGGGGTGCACCAGTATTGTTTGTGAAAAAGAAGGACGGAACCATGAGGTTGTCCATTGACTATCGTCAGCTGAATAAAATGACGATAAAGAATAAATAACCGTTACCGCGTATTGATGATTTGTTTGATCAACTAAAGGGAGCTTCAGTGTTTTCAAAGATAGATTTGAGATAGGGTTATTATCAATTGCGAATTCGTGATTCGGATATACCCAAAACTGCTTTCAGAACGAGATACGGCCACTACGAGTTCTTAGTGATGCCGTTTGGGCTCACTAATGCCCCTGCGGTATTTATGGACTTGATGAATCGGATCTTCAGACAGTATTTGGATCAGTTCGTAGTTGTGTTTATTGATGACATCTTGGTCTATTCAAGAGATGAGACCGAACATGCTGAGCACCTGAGATTAGTGTTGCAAATTTTACGGGATAAGCAGTTATATGCTAAGTTCAGTAAGTGTGAGTTCTGGTTAAGAGAGGTTAGCTTCTTGGGCCACGTGGTATCCACATCGGGTATTCGAGTTGACCCGAACAAAATTTAGCCATACTTAACTGGAAGCCTCCGAGAAATATTACTGAGGTTCGGAGCTTTTTGGGACTCGCCGGTTACTATCGACGGTTTGTAAAAGGTTTCTCGATGATAGCCACACCCATGACGAAGCTACTTCAAAAAGATATTAAGTTCGAATGGACAGAAAAATGTCAGAAAAGTTTTGATCAACTGAAAACTTATTTGACTAAAGCTCCAATTTTAATGCAACCCGAATCAGGCAAAGAGTTTTTCATTTATAGTGACGCATCCCTACTTGGGTTGGGTTGCGTATTGATGCAAGAAGGTCGAGTGGTGGCCTATGCGTCGAGACAATTAAAGCCACATGAGAAAAATTATCCGACCCATGATCTCGAACTAGCTGCCATCGTATTCGCTTTAAAAATATGGCGACATTACTTATTTGGTGAAAAGTGCCATGTATTTTCGGATCACAAAAGTCTCAAATATTTGATGACTCAAAGAGACTTAAATCTGCGACAAAGACGTTGGCTTGAGTTGTTGAAAGACTACGAGCTTGTCATTGATTATCACCCAGGAAAGGCTAATATGGTTGCGGACGCATTAAGCCGGAAATCACTGTTTGCTTTACGAGCAATGAATGTACACTTGTCTGTTCTACCCGACAATGTGTTAGTAGCTGAATTAAAGGCCAAACCATTATTGATTCATCAAATTCGTGAAGCTCAGAAAGCCGACGATGAATTGGTTGCAAAACGGGCTGAATGTGTTCCGAATATGGAATCCAAATTTCGAATTGATGATGACGATTGTTTGAGGTTCAGAAGTCGGTTGTGTGTTCCAAGAAATACAGAACTCATTTCGATGATTCTGAACGAAGCCCATTGTAGTCGAATGTCAATTCACCCGGGGAGTACGAAAATGTACAACGATTTGAAATGTCAGTTTTGGTGGCATGGTATGAAACGAGATATCTCCGACTTTGTTTCAAGATGTTTAATATGTCAACAAGTGAAAGCGGAACATCAAGTGCCTTCAGGATTACTTCAGCCGATCATGATACCCGAGGGGAATGGGATCGAGTCACAATGGACTTTGTGTTCGGACTGCCATTGTCAGCAAGTAAGAAAGATGCGATTTGGGTTGTTGTTGATAGACTGACTAAGTCGGCTCACTTTATCCCGTGCGTACGGATTTTTCATTGGATAAACTAGCTGAATTGTACGTTTCTCAGATTGTGAGATTACACGGGTACCTATTTCTATCGTGTCGGATAGAGATCCGAGATTCACCTCACGATTTTGGAAGAAATTGCAAGAAGCTTTGGGTACCAAGCTGTATTTTAGCACTGCTTTTCACCCCCAAACCGATGGTCAATCCGAGCGAATAATTCAGATACTTGAGGATATGTTGAGATGTTGCATCCTCGAGTTCTGTAGTTCATGGGAATGGTATTTACCTTTGATTGAATTCGCTTACAACAATAGTTTTCAATCAAGTATTAAGATGGCACCTTACGAGGCTTTGTACGGTCGTAAATGCCGTACACCATTGTTTTGGACCGAGCTCGGTGAAAGTAAAATTTTCGGAGCTGATTTGATTAAAGATGCTGAACAGAAAGTAAACGTAATCCGTGAAAGTCTGAAGGCAGCCACAGATTGTCAGAAATCGTATGCGGATTTGAAACGAAAAGACATTGAATATCAGGTGGGAGATAAAGTGTTTCTTAAAGTTTCGCATTGGAAAAAGGTACTCAAATTTGGCCGTAAGGGCAAGTTGAGTCCGAGATTCATTGGGCCGTACGAAATCTTCGAACGAGTTGGTCCAGTTGCGTATAGATTGATTTTGCCCCCTGAACTTGAAAAGATTCACGACGTGTTTCATGTTTCGATGCTTCGACGTTATAGATACGATCCGTCACATGTGATTAATCCCTCAGAAGTTGAAATTCAATCTGACTTGAGTTATGAAGAAGAACCGATTCGTATCCTAGCTCGTGAAGTGAAAGAGTTGCGAAACAAAAGGGTTCCGTTAGTAAAGGTGTTATGGCTCAAACACGGAGTCAAAGAAGCTACTTGGGAAACCGAGAATGCCATGAAAGAACGATACCCAAACTTATTTACCGGTAAGATTTTCGGGGACAAAAATTTCTTAAGTGGGGGAGGGTTGTGACAGCCCAAAATTGACCCTAGTCGGGAAGTGGTTTCGGGACCGCTAAACCGAGTCACCAAATTGTTTGAATATGATATTTATTGTCTAAAATAAATGTGTGAAAATTTTAAGCTTCTATTTAGTAAGATGCATGTGAATTTAGTCAATAGGACTTATGTGTGACATTTTTGAAATGTGATAGATCAAAACATAAGGACCTATTAGTGCATGTTGAAAAAAGGGGGACTTGCATGTTAATTTTCCCCCCCATCTAGTAGTGGTCGGCCATGACATTAGGATGGACAAAGGGTGATGGGCAAAACATGTCATAGACATGTTGTGTTGGTGCATCATGGGAGGAAAAATAAAATAATGAGCATGGTAATTAAATAATGAAAGGGAGGAGTGATGAAAAAAAAATGGTCTCATCCATGCCCCCCCTTTTGCCGTGAATGGAAGAAAGAAAACAAAGAAAATAAAATGTGTGTTCATCCTTGAACATCTTTGACCGAAATTCAAAAGGAAAGAAAGGAGGAAATGTTGAAGAGGTTCGGCCATGCATGTAACTAGGCTAAGGTATGTTTGAGGTTGCTCCATGAGATTCATGTATATTTTAGTAGTTAGCTTGAGTTCTAACTAGCCCATGGTTCAAATCTTTACTATGTCATGGAGATGATATTCGGCTAAGGTGGATTTGTGTTGATATCATTTGCATGCTAAAAGTGAAGCTTTGTAATGGTGCATGTGATGGTGGATTGATGATTCTTGAATCTTCTTTTTAGCATTTTTGAGTGAGACATTAAGTTCTTTGTTTAACCATGACCAAAAATTGAAATGGTATGGTGTTGTGATGCATTCGGCCATGGTAGGATGTAGAAGGGAAAATATGGTTGTTGTTAGATGAAGTAGAGTCTAACGAATGAGCACATATGTGCATTAGTTGCTAGATGGAGAAGAATCGGCTAGCAAGTTGTGTGCTAAGGCCGAATATAATTTTTGTATATTAATGAGTAATGCATGTGTTGAATTGATGGAAAGGGAGAGGATGCTTTACTAGTGTATATATGTGTATGGGCCAAGTTTTGAACTTGAAACAAAATGGTGTTTAGTCAATACAAGTGACCATACTTGTAGAATGTATTGAGTGTTGCAATCGGCCTCAACATAGACATGTATGTTCCGCCACATGAATAAGTACATAAGTTATGTGTATGTTCGGCCATAGGTAGCCTATTGATGGCTTTAGCTTGACTTAGGAAATTCGGCTAAGGGGAAATATTAGCTAGTATGTTGAATTCGATTCGTGATTTCGTACATATGTGACTCTAGTGTCTAATGTATATATGGGCTAAGTACCTTGAGCTTCTATTTTGATGTTCGAATAAATTGTATTAAATTGCTTGATGTGATTAGAAATGCGTATGACCATTGTGTATTTGAGCTAAAAGGTGGCCATATGACCAATCAAACTCCTTGTCATATTCGGCCACAAGCTAGCATAATGAGACTTTAATAAGTTAAATTTGTTTGAATTAGCTCAAGAGCTTAGAGGACCACAGTTGGATAAGGGAAACGAAAAAGTTATCGAATAGCCGCTGAAAACGTTCGACCACATCCGAGGTAAGCTCTTGAGTAATAGAGCTTAAATTATTATTTGATTAGATCATGTTTTAAGCAAATCAAAATCGTGCTCTTTGTGTGTGGCTATTGAGCCGAAATGGCAAGAGTGATAAGTGTCTTGTGTTTGAGTTTTGCTAATGAAAATGAAATACGAATGTGTCATGATTTATTGTTAAATGTGCATGGTTATTCGAATGATGTCCGGGCTAAGTCCCGAAGGCTTTGTGCTAAGTGACCATATCCGGACTAAGATCCGAAGGCATTTGTGCGAGATACTAATTTCGGGCTAAGCCCAAAGGCATTGGTGCGAGTTACTAAATCCGGGTTAAGTCCCGAAGGCATTTGTGCGAGTTACTAAATCCGGGTTAAGTCCCGAAGGCATTTGTGCGAGTTACTATAACCGGGCTATGTCCCGAAGGCATTTGAACGAGTAGCTATATCTGGTTAAATTCCGAAGGTATGTGATTTGGGAATGAATGATCTTGCTGTAAAAAATTCAGTTAATACGCTTGTAACATCCCAACATTGAGGTATGTTCCGTATGTACTTTGAATTAGTTGAGCCCTTACAAATAAGTATTCGCTCAGTTGATAAATGAGCTACCGGCCTTTGGCTAAGTTGATCTTTGTGTATGAATAAAAGGGTTGGTAATGTGAAGTAAGTTTGCTATTGAAAATTTGTGCATATGAAATTATCCGTTTAGCTACATGAATGCTATACTTTGGTTGTGTCTAAATTCTTTGCTCAAAACTTACTAAGCATTTAATGCTTACTCCGTTTCTTTGATTCTCTGTTTTATAGATTTTGGTTCTTCAGCTATTGGACTCGGGATTTTTGGAAGTCGAAGTCTCCCACACTATCAAAGTCCCCTTTTGGTACAATTTTGGTTGAACTTTGAAATGGCATGTATAGGACTACCCTTTTGTTGTCGGTCATGTACCCTTCGGTTTTGTGTAAATTTGGATAGCCATGCGAAAATGGCTTAAATATACTTTGATCATAGCATTATAATCGTTTTGTATGTTGTCCGTCGAGAGGTATGGAAATGTTGGTAACGGTTAGCCATGGGAATGGTTATTCATGATCACTTTTAGAATATGTATGACAAACTCTAGTTGATCCATGGAGGATCATGAAATAGGTAAAGTTTACCTTAAAAATAGATGCGGGCAGCAGCAGTGATGTGGTTGTGAAAAATCACTAAAAATAGTAGGAATAAATAGTGAATAAATTATGTAAACGAACCTTGATGAATCTATTTTCATAGGAAAGTAATGAAACGATCATATGAACAGTATGTTAAGAGATATTCAGGTTTTCGTGAGACAGGGCCAGAACGGTTTTTGGATTCCCTGTTCCGAATTTGGAAATTCATTATAAATTAACCAGAGATAATTAGAAGTCATGCCATATATGCATAGATTCCTTTTTGAGTCTAGTTTCTATAGAAACAAACGGCATCAGTATTGAAGCCCTGTACAGGGAGATATCCAAGTCGTAATGCGCAAAGGTCAGTGTAGTCGATCCCTGTAACATGGGAGACTTTGACTAATAAACTGTACTAATTGGCCCCACCAAAAATTCTAGAAAAAAATTTGTAGATGCATATATGAGTCTAGTTTCAGAGAAAAATCACGAAGCTGATTTTTGAGTTGTGAAACTCAAGATATGATTTTTAAGGTGACAGTGACGCAGTTAGCCAGCTTGCCTGGAAAATTTAAAATGGATTGTGCAAAGAAGTGATTTAAGTCTGCAAACCCCTCGTGTCCGACTCCGACGACGGACTCGGGTACGGGGTGTTACATTTCCCCATAGGATTATTTGTATATTCCTAAGTAGCACCAATTGACTAAACCTTTTAAATTTGCAATATCACCCGTAATATTTTAAGAAGTTATATCGATGGGGTTGTTATGGTTACTCAAAAAGGAATAGCCATATAATTAAGGGGTTCAAAATATACTAATAAAAGTCTTTTAGAACTTGAAAAATAAAAATAAAAATAAAAATAAAAGGAAAAGCAAAACAAAGTGAACGTAAATGGACACACAAGTTTGCATCGGTAGCTAGATCGTGAGGTCGTGGTGCTGGAGGTGAAATGTGGAAATGCTAGCAAATCTATTGCAGAGTCACCTCTATGCTTTCAAATCCTTGAGCATTGCTATTGAGCTACTGAATGCAGTATTGCTTGAATCGAGTCAGGTGGTCAGAAATTTCTGTCAATGTAGGAGCCGCATGAACTGGTCTGTGACTCGGCGGTGTCAGAGAAGGTGGTCCTCATCAAAGGAAGGGATATCGTCAATAAATCCTCGGGGTCATCCTAATCGGTAGCTCATGCTAGTTGGTATAGAGAAGGATCGAACCCACGACGACGCTCTACCGTCCTCATGTAAAGCATACTTGAGATGCCCTGTGGGGACATCCAACAGATAAGTGTGAGGGATGAGGACTGCGTCGATTTGTTCAGGAGCCCAAAATGTCTAGCTAGATGAGTCACGGAAGGGCCGATGCAAATGGCTCTCTTTCTGTGTCGTTCAGTCTGATGGCGAAAGGTGAGGGCTACGAAGTATGCGAGATCGAAAATATGCCCTTGCCTCATGCTCCATAAGAAGTATGCATCGTGAGTATTAATGACGCCAAGGCTCTCTCGTCGCCCTATTAAGGTTTGAGCTAAAAGGGTGTGAAGATATCGTAATGCTGGAGATAGAGCCGATGCCTTGGAGCGGTTGGGGTCATAGATGCCTGTAGCAGGAATGAGTGCTACCCAATATGAGGAAGGTGCGTAATGAATGTGACTGTGGAGATGGGGAAAATTGTCGGCCTCCATAAATTCTTTTGTATAAAGTCCCAAGGCAACTTCGAATTCTGGGACACTCAATTGACGCACTAGACTTCCAAGACGAAATTGGACTGTGCCTGGGTCGTCGAACACTGACATGACCATCTGCAACTGAAACGTTGAACAAAGTTCCAAAGTGAACTCTAGGTATGTCGACTCAATAATGTCGAAGAAACGGTCCCAATAAGTGGTAGCGAGAAGGGCCCAAACTGGGTTAGCCAGGTGGACCTGCTCTAAGGTGGCCCAATCGATGCACCGGCCCACACTAAGGGGTCGGGCACGTAGAATCTAAAACAACTCCTCCTGAGATCCTAGTGGGAACTGTAGAAAGGGATGGCGTATCTCAATGGTCGCACTTGAGGATGTCGCTCCTGGACCCTTCTGTTTTTTAGAAGCTAGGACTGCAGACTTTTCACCACGAGTATTTGTCATTGTGTCCCTGAGAATAATCAATAAAAATATGAGGATAAAGAACCCACTAAGTCAGAAAATGCCAAAGGATGAATCATAATATAATGCATATAGTGGGACTAGCAGGAAAGAAAATATGCGCACAGATAGGAATTCCTGACCTAAAAACTTAATAGGGAAATCCTAAATAAATGAATCCTAAGTGGAAAAATAAAGGACTGTATGTCAAATAACACCAAAACAAGGTTAAATGTTTAAACATGTAAATTTCAAATGATAAACTAACTATCAAAGAGGAATTCCAATAAGCACAATATGTTGTGAATGAACGATTCTCAAGCATAAAATAGCAATAATGGGAAACAATCTATTTTACGAAATAACAAAGAAAATAAAATAGCAAAGAAATAAATATGTAAATAAATAACTAAATGTAATAGTGAAAGAACCGATAGAGATGGGAAACGGTAGTGGTTGGCTGATGTTGGAGCGTAGGGCAAAACTTGTGTGAGGGAAAAGGAAGGAGAGGGGGTCGTAGGCTCTGGAGGTGAGCAAAGAGGGAGGAGGGGAAAGGAAAGAAAGAAAGAAAAGAAGGAAGGAAGGGAGGGAGAGTGGGGGTGTCGATCGCCGGTGGTTCGTCGGGAAATTGTGGCCGGAATAGGGAAGATGAATAGTGAAAGGGGGTGTGATGAGTGAATAGTGGGGTTTAAATAGGAATGGGGGGATTTTAGGGTTAGGGTTAGGGTTTTAATTAAAAATAGGGCCACAATCGTACAGACCCCATTTTGGACCATACGGAAGTGGCCCACGCCAATGTGTCTCGCTCCTAGCCCGTGTTTTTCATGAAATTTTAGGTCAGTATCGCACACGGCCTTTTAGACACGCCCGTGTATCCAGGCCATGTGGCACACATGGTCGTGTCACACAATCATGTGCTCTTTCGTTCGTTTCTCCCACGCCCTTGTGAGTTCCAACACGCCCGTGTTCTGTAGTCAGGATTGCCCATGACTTTTGCACACAGCTGTGGGATATGCCCGTTTTCCATTCTGAGTTGTTGTAAATTTCAAAGTGTGTGCTCAGGTTCCCACACGGCCTCAGTCACACCTGTGTTTCATGACCATGTGGGTTACACGGCCACATTGCACGGCCATGGTGATTTAATGCATTCTGTGCCTCTACCAATCTTTTGGGAAATTAAAGTGCAATTTCACCATGGCCTTAGGCACGTCCGTTTCCCTCAGCCTTATTGTTCGCACGGTCGTATCGTACGGTCGTGGCTAGTTATCGTAGCCTATGTGTCACTTGGATTTGGGAAAATTTTTGTCCTATTTTAACATGGCCATGGACACGCCCGTGTGTCCAGGCCGTGTTCGCCACTGTCAAATGCCAATAATAAAGCTTTAAGAGTTTACACGGTTCAAAGCATGCCCATGTCTCCAACCTGTGGTAAGCACACGGCCTAGAACACGCCCATGTGTCAAGCCGTGTGTGTCAAAAATACTTGCATTAAAACTATGAAAAATGAAAGAAAAATAAACTTATTTAGTGGGGTTAGTGCTCGGGTTGCCTCCTGAGGAGCGCTTATTTAAAGTCTAAGCTCGACTTTACCTTGTGGGAATATTTGGGCGGGTTTGCGGAGCCGTAGCTCTTCTCTATAATCTTTAAAATCCTCACTGTTATAAAGTTTAAGTCGATGTCCATTTACCTTGAAGGTGCCATGGGTTGGATGACTTACCTCTACTGTGCCATATGGGAAAATGGTTTGGACTACAAATGGACCTAACCATCGTGATTTTAACTTCCTAGGAAATAATTGGAGCCTTGAGTTGTATAGCAGGACAAGATCTCCAACTTCAAATTACTTGTGTTGCTTTAAACGGGTATCATGGCGGCGCTTCATTGCTTCCTTGTATAATCTTGAATTCTCATATGCATTAGCTTTCCATTCATTTAGCTCGTTCAACTGCATCAACCTTTTCTCATCTGTATGTTTGAGATCAAAGTTTAGAAACTTTATAGCCCAGAATGCTTTGTGTTCTAGTTCAAACGGTAAATGACAACTTTTCCCATAAACAAGTCTGTAATGAGATGTTCCTATAGGGGCTTTAAAAGCAGTTTTATAGGCCCATAAAGCATCATCTACTTTCATTGTCCAATCCTTCCTATTTGACTCTACTGTCTTTTCTAGGATACGTTTAAGCTCTCAGTTTGCTACTTTGACTTGTCCACTAGTTTGAGAACGGTAAGGGGTAGCTGTTCTATGGTAAACTCCATATTTCTTAAGGGTTTTATCAAATTGAGCATTACAAAAATGAGTACCCCTATCACTGATAATTGCTCTAGGTGTTCCAAATCAAGAGAAGAGTTTCTTAAGGAACCTCACCACCACTCTAGTATCATTAATAGGTAAAGCTTGGGCTTCCACCATTTGGATATATAATCAACAGCTAATAAGATGTATTTATTCCCAAATGAGGTAGGGAATGGACCTATAAAATCAATACCCCATACATCAAATATTTCACATGAAAGTATATACGTTTGAGGCATTTCGTCATGTTTGGAGATATTACCCGTTTGTTGGCATTTATCACAAGAAGTAACATACTTGTTGGCATCTTTGAATAGTGTGGGCCAATAAAAACCTTATTCAAGTGCCTTATGTACGGTCTTAGTCCCACTGTAATGTCCTCTAGTCAGTCCTGAGTGGTAATGCTCCAAGATTTTAATTGCTTCTAACTTTGTAACGCATCTTCTAATGACTTAATCTGCACATATACGGAAAAGAAAAGGATCTTCCCAAAAGTAGTTTTTAACATCAGTAAAGAATCGCTTCTTCTGCTGATGTGTCAACCTTTTTGGCCTAATGTTAGCAGCTAAATAATTCGTAATGTCTGCAAACCAAGGTACCTCAGAGTTAGATATAGCAAAGAGCTATTCTTCAGGGAATAAGTCATTTATCTCATGTTCATCAAGCTCCTTAAGATGTGGGTTTTCTAATCTGGACAGATGATCTGCTGCAAGATTTTCTGCTTCCTTTTTATCTTGAATTTCTAAATTGAATTCCTGCAACAATAATATCCATCTTATTAGTTGAGGTTTTGCATCTGATTTAGAAAGGAGATATCAAAGAGCTGAATGGTCAGTATATACGACAGCTTTAGATAATATTAAATATGGTCTAAATTTATCGAATGCAAAAACCATAGCCAATAATTCTTTCTCAGTCATAGTATAGTTTTCTCGTGTGTCTGTCAATGTCTTGCAAGCATAATAAATTGGTTAAAAATGCTTGTCTCTTCGCTGTCCAAGAACTGGACCTACTGCAAAATCACTTGCATCACATTAGTTCAAAGGGTAAATTCCAATCAGGTACAAATACAATCGGAGAATTAATTAATTTATCTTTTAGAGTGTTAAATGCTTCTAAACATTCCTGATTAAAATCGAAAGGCACATCCTTCTCTAGTAAATTCGTTAAAGGCTTAGCTATTTTAGAAAAATCCTTAATAAATCTTCTATAAAATCCAGCATGTCCTAGAAAGCTTCGAATAGCCTTAATTGTACTAGGGGGAGGTAATTTCTCAATAGTTTCAATTTTCGCTTTGTCAACCCCGATCCCTTTACTAGAAATTTTGTAGCCTAATACAATCCCTTCACGAACCATGAAATGACATTTTTCCCAGTTCAGTACAAGGTTCATTTCTTCACATCTCATTAGGACTCGTTTTAAATTTGTAAGGCAAAGATGGAAAGAGTTATTGAATATCGAGAAGTCATCAATAAATACCTCCATAATGTCTTCTACGAGCTTATCAAAAATAGCCAACATGTATCGCTGAAAAGTAGCAGGAGCATTATAATCCAAAAGGCATTTGTCTATAAGTAAACGTACGGTATGGACATGTAAATGTCATTTTCTCTTGGTCTTCAGGAGCTATTGGGATTTGGAAGTAACCAGAGAGTCCATCTAAGAAATAATAATACATATGCCCAAATAATCTTTCCAACATCTAATTAATGAATGGTAAGGGGAAGTGATCTTTTCTCGTGGCATCGTTCAACTTCTTATAGTCAATGCAAACTCTTCATCCCATGACGATGCATGTTGGGATCAATTCATTCTTCTCATTAGCCACAACAGTCATGCCTCCTTTCTTAGGGACAACCTGTACAGGACTCACTCGAGAACTGTCAGAAATAGGATAAATAACTCCAACATCTAAAAGTTTAATTACCTCATCTTTTACGACTTTTTTCATGTTAGGATTCAGCCGTCTTTGAGTTTGCACACAAGGTTTACACTCATCTTCCATTAAAATTTTATGTGTGCAAAAAGAAGGATTGATCCCTCTTATGTCAGAAATCTTCCAAGCTATACCTCTTTTATGCTCTTTTAATACTTAAAGTAACTCGTCCTTTTCGATTGGCTGTAAATCTGAAGTAATAATCACTGGTAATGTGGAATTATTTCCAAAAAACGCATATTCTAGGTGATTTGGTAGTTGTTTCAAGTCTAATTTAGGAGGTTCCTCAACATAGGGTTTTAATTTTAATCATTGTTTACCTCAATACCCTCATATTTTTTCTGTTTCAGTGAAGAATCATTTAATTCGGATTTTTTCTTACCTAATACAAAATTATTGTCATTTACCTCCTCTCCTTGTGCAAGATATAGTTCCAATGTATCCTTATGAACAATTTCCTGTAACGAATCTTGAGTAGCATGATCAATAGAGTCGATAAAATAACAGGAATCATCTTGTTCTCTAGAAAATCTCATGGCATCATAAATTTTGAAATAATCTCTTCGTTACCTACCCTAAGTACAAGTTTATTATCACTCACATCAATAACAGCTCTAGCAGTGGCTAAAAATGGGCGACATAAAATTAAAGGCACCTCAACATCCTCATCCATGTCAAGCACAACAAAATCAACAGGAAATATAAATTTATCTACTTTTACTAGTACATCTTCAATAATACCCCTAGGACATTTGATAGATCTATCAGCTAGTTGAATACTCATCCTAGTAGGTTTTGGTTCCCCAAGGCAAAGTTGCTTGAACATTTTGTAAGGCATCAAATTTATGCTAGCGCCTAAATTAGCTAGTGCCTTCTCAACATTTAAACTACTAATTAAGCAAGGACTAGTAAAACTTCCTGGATCTTTCAGTTTGGTTGGTAGTTTATTTTAGAGTATTGCTGAGCACTCCTCATTAAGTCTTACTGTAGAGAATTCTTCAAACTTCTTTTTATTTGTTAGAAGCTCCTTCAAGAATTTTGCATATATAGGCATCTGCGAGATAGCTTCAACGAAAGGTAAGTTAATATGCAACTGTTTAAAAAGTTCAAGAAATTTACCAAATTTTGCATCCATGCGGTCTTTCTTTAATTGTTTTGGATATGGGATTGGTGGTTTATATTCCCTCAGCACCGATTTTTCACTAATTTCGGGTTTTACCTCCTCATCCTATTTTCTCTTAGCTTTTTGTGGCAGCTTCTTTTTAGATTCAGTTAACACTTTCCCACTACTTAGGGTAACTGCTTTCACATGCTCTTTTGGGTTGGATTCAATGTTATTAGGCAGGCTCCCTTGTGGTCTCTCTGAAATCATCTTAGCCAGCTATCCTATTTGATTCTCGAACCCTTGAATCGATGCTTGTTGATTTTTAAGTGCAGTTTTCGTGTTTTGAAAATAGGTTTCTGCCACTAAAATACACTTCGTCATCATCTCTTCAAGGTTCGACTTTTTCTCTTGCTGGTAAGGCTATTGTTGGAAGTCTGGAGGGGGTGGTGGTCTCTGATTTCCTTGGCCTCCCCATGAGAAGTTTGGGTGGTTCCTCCAACCTGCATTGTAAGTGTTACTATAGGGATTATTTTAAGGTCGAGGATTATTACCCATGTAATTTATTTGCTCGTTTTCCATGTTGGGGCAGAAGGGTAAATACTCTGACTTGCCCATTCCACCTCCACTCATGTCATACTGCACCACTAGATATACTTGAGTGGAACCACATAGACCGTCAATCTTTTTATTCAAGAGTTCTATATGGTTTGATAACATGGTGACTGCATCTAGGTTGAAAACACCGGCTGATTTCGTTAGCTTTGTTCTCATAACTTGCCATTGATAATTATTCAGTGACATCTCTTCAATGAACTCATAAGACTCCTCAGGTGTTTGTTATTTATGGTTCCACCGACCGCTACATCGATCATCTATCTAGTTGAGGGGTTCAAACCATTATGGAAAGTTTGAACCTGTAGCCATAAAGGTAACCCATGGTGAGGGCACCTTTTCAATAGATCCTTGTATCTCTCCCATGCATCATATAGTGTTTGTAAATCCATCTACACAAAAGAAGAGATATCATTCCTCAATTTAGCTTATTTTAACTGGCGAAAAATATTTGAGTAAAATTTTTCGATCATTTGTTCCCATGTAGTGATTGACCTTCGTGGTAACGAGTTTAACCACTATTAGCCTTATTCCTTAATGAAAAAGGAAACAACCGAAGGTGAATGGCATCGTCAGAAATGCCATTCATCTTAAAGGTGTCGCAAAATTCTAGAAAATTTGCTAAATGAGTGTTTGGATCCTCGTCCTGCAAACTATCAAACTGAACAAACTGTTGTATCATTTGAATAGTTTTAGGTTTCAGTTCAAAATTATTTGCAGCAATAGCAGGTCGAACAATAATCGATTCAATTCCTATTAAATTAGGCTTAGCATAATCATACATAGTACGAGGAGCAGGATTCTGATTAACAGGATTTGCAGCAACCACAGGAGGTAACGGATTATTCTGATTATCAACCATCTCCTTGGTTGTAGTATGGATATCGTCCTCTCGCTCTTCCTCTATGTATTGTAGGCTTCACCTTATTTCTTTTTGATTTTTGTGAGCTGTACTCTCTATTTCATTATCAAAAAGCAAAGGCCAGAAATGGGTTCCTTCTAGTCATAAACTAGAGACACCTGTCAGAAGCAATTAAAAAGGAAAATTAAAAAGGAATTAAAAAAGTAAAAATGGCTAAAGTAATAAAATTTAAACGTTCCAAATATCTTACTCCCTGGCAACGGTGCCAAAAACTTGATGGTCGCTAAACTAACTAAAATTTTTTACTAAGGCAAGCGCACCTATCGAACAGTAGTATAGTTGTGGTGAGACCAGAAATATCGTACCCACAAGGACTAAAAGTATTAGTACTTACTATCTTTTTATTATCTAGCCTAAAAATTAAAGGGATGTTTTTAACTAAAATTAACTATTTAATTAACAAAGAACACGACAGAAAATAAAATTTAGAGAATACTTTTGGAAAACCGATGGAGAAGACAATACCCAAGGAAGAATCCACCTAGACTTTACCTATTACTTCTGAATTAGACGATTTATTCACTTGATTTAATCCGTAAAAATCCCTGATTTATGTTAATATCTCTCTCGAGACTAAAAACAACTGACTCTAGGTTGATTAATTGAAATCTATTTCTAATTAAAACCCTTATTGTCGCATTAACATCATCTATGGATTCCCTTATTAGATTTGTGATAAACCGTAATTTATACATACATATTTCTATCTCATGCTTAGCACATTTTATGGATGATTTTTCCTTAAAATTGGTGAATTTGATGCTCCTAATGCCTTAATTTCATGTTTTATACTTAGGTGAGCATAGGAGAGTGAAAGGAACGAGAAACGGGCCAAAAAGGGAGAAAATGGGCCAACCACGAAATCAACACGACCTGGACTTCCTCACACGGGCAGACCACACAGCTGTGTCCCTTTGGCAAGGTCAAAGCACGATTTACACGGGTAGATCACACTCCCGTGCCCATTTAACAGCCTTGACCATGGCCTTAAGCAATCGCACACGGGCGTGTCCCTGCCGAGCCCAAGTTTAGTCCAATTTGAAAAAGGCCAATTTTGAGGGCTCTTAGGCATTCCAAAGCCTATTTAAACACCGGATGAGGCACTTAGACGGGGGACAGACAAAAGGAAGTAAGGAATTGCTTAAGGAAAGCCAATCATCCATCTCAAAAGTCGGATTCACCATCAAGACTGAAGATCTCCCTTCAAATTTCCCCAGGAGTTTTGGGTTTGCTTATGTTTTGTTATTTTTATTCTTTTGAGATGTGTTCTTTCATTAGTATGAACTAAAACCCTTAAATACCTAATGGGAATGAAACCTAAGACAGATTTTGCTATTATTATCTGAATTGTATGATAAATATTTGACTTGTTCTTAATTATATGTTCTTAATTCTTGTTTTGATATTCCAGGATATTGATTCAAGTTAAGCTCTTATTCAGAGGAGAAATAGACCCTGTCTAAGAGTAAATTTGTCATAATTAAGCAGAGTTGGTTGCGCGCCTAGAGATAGGGTGACAAGATTTTGCCGGATTAGGGTGAAACCTATCCATAGATCGAGTTAATGCAACCCTAGGGCGTTAATTAGAAAGAGATTTCAATTATTCAAACTAGGGTTAAACGTTGTTAGTCTCGAGAGAGATAATAATAATATAACTTAGGGATCTCTACGGAACAAGTTGAATGAATAAATCGTCCGATTCAGAGTCAAATAACAGGTGAAGTCTAGGTGGATTTTTCCTTAAGTATTATCTTAATCAATCGATTTTTCCAAAAAGTATTTTCCCTAAATTTTTTTCTGTGATTTCTTAGTTTAATTAATTAGTTAGATAAACAAAACCCTTTTTATTTTTTTAGGCTAGATAATAAAAAGAAAGTTGATACTAGTACTTTTAGTTCCTTTGGGTTCGATAATCCGGTCTTGCTAAAGCTATACTACTGTCCGATAAGTACACTTGCCTTCATCGTGATAATAGTTAGTTTCAAGAACAATTCATTATAAATATTTAAAACCTATCACGAATATCACGTATCAAGTTTTTGGTGTCGTTGCCGGGGAACTAAGATATTAGAAACACTCGATTTTTATTACTTTAGCCATTTTACTTTTACTGCAATTTAAATTTTATTCTAATTTTTTATTACTAATTCTTTTTTTTCCTTTTTTCTGGCAGGTTCTTATAGTTTATGACTGGAAGAAACCCGTCAGGACCATTACTTTTTGACAGTGAGATCGATCGCACAGTTAGCAGAAACCAAAGAGAAATAAGGCGAAGCTTAAGATACACAGAGAATAAGCAAGAGGACGATATTCAAACCACAACCGAGGAGATGGCTGAAAACCAAGAAAATCTGCTACCTCCTGCGATTGTTGTAAATCAAAATCCTGCTCCACGCACTATGTATGATTATGCTAAACCTAATTTAACAGGAACTGAGTCAAGTATAGTTAGACCTACTATTGCTGCAAATAATTTTGAACTGAAACCTAAAACAATTCAAATGATACAGCAATTTGTTCAATTTGACTGTTTACAGGACGAAGATCCCAACGCGCACTTAGCAAACTTTTTAAAACTATGCGATACATTTAAAATTAATGGTGTTTCTGATGACACCATTCGCCTTCGGTTATTCCCTTTTTTTATTGAGAAACAAAGCTAAATAATGGTTGAACTCGTTACCACGAGAGTCAATCACTACTTGGGAACAAATGACAGAAAAGTTCTTATTAAAATATTTTCCACCAGCAAAAACGGCTAAATTACGTAATGATATCTCTTCTGCAGATGGATTTAGAAACACTCTACGATGCATGGGAGAGATATAAGGACCTTTTGCGGATGCCCTCACCATGGGATACCACCCTGGCTACAAGTTCAAACTTTTCATAATGGCCTGAATCCTTCAACTCGACAAATGGTTGATGCAGCTGTTGGCGGAACCATCAATAATAAAACACCTGAAGATGCCTATGATTTTATAGAGGAGATGTCACTAAATAACTATCAGTGGTAAGTCATGAGGACAAAGCCAACGAAAATAGCCGGCACTTATGACGTTGATTCGGCCACCATGCTCTTTAATCAGGTAGAACTCTTGAATAAGAAAATTGATGGTTTTCTTAATTCTTCATAGGTTCACCCAGTACTGCAGTGCGAAGCAAAGGGAGGTGGATCGAGCAATTCAGAATACCCTACTTATGGCCACATCATGGAGAACGAGTAGTTAAATTACATGAGTAATAATCCTCGATCTCAAAACAATCCTTATAGCAATACTTACAATGCAGGTTGGAGGAATCACCCAAATTTTTCATGGGGAAGCGAAGGAAATCAGAACCACCACCCCCTCCAGGCTTTCAGCAACCACTATACCAGCAGGAGAAAAATCCAAACCTTGAGGAGATGCTAACCAAATTCATCTTGGTGTCAGAGACTTGTTTTTAGAATACTGAGAGGGCACTCAAAAATTAACAAGCATCGATCCAAAGGCTCGAAAAAGAAGCCACAACAAGAAGCTGATAGAAGCAAAGGATAGGAGGTAAAACCCGAAAGCAATAACAATCTAATGCCGAAGGAATATAAACCACCAACTCAATACCTAGAAAAGTTGAAGAAAGACCGCATGGATGCACAATTTGGTAAATTCCTTGAACTTTTTAAATAACTACATATTAACTTACCTTTTGTTGAAGCTATATTGCAGATGCCTACATACGTAAAACTTTTAAAGGAGCTCCTAATGAACAAAAGGAAGTTTGAAAACTTATCTACAGTAGAACTTAACGAGGAATGCTCGGCTATACTCCAAAACAAACTGCCAACCAAACTAAAAGATCTAGGAAGTTTTACTATACCCTCCTTAATTGGTAGTTTTAACGTTGATAAGGCACTAACTGATTTAGGTGCTAGCATTAATTTGATGCCATATAAAATGTTTAAACAACTTGGTCTTGGGGAACCTAAACCCACTAGGATGAGTATTCAACTATCTGATAGATCTGTTAAATATCTTAGGGGTATTATAGAGGACATACTTATTAAAGTAGATAAATTTATATTCCCTGTTGACTTCGTTGTGCTTGATATGGATGAAGATGTTGAAGTTCCTTTAATCTTAGGGCATCCATTTTCAGCCACTCCTAGGGCTGTTGTTGATGTGGGTGATGGTAAAATGGTACTTAGAGTAGGTGACGAAGAAATCGTTTTTAAAATTTATGAGGCCATGAGATTTTCTAGGGAACAGGATGACTCATGTTATTTTATTGACTCTATTGATCGTGTTGCTCAAGATTCTTTTCAGGAAATCAAACATAAGGACACGTTAGAACTGTGCCATGCCTAAGGAGAGGAGATAGATGACGATGATTCTGAGATAAGTAAAATAAAAGCTAAACTAAACTTCAATGAATCTTCCCAAAGACAATCAGAATATGAGGACATTGAAGGGAACAATGATTTTAAGCAAAAACCCTCTATTGAAAAACCTCCTAAACTGGAACTCAAACAATTCCCAAATCACTTGGAATACGCATTCCTTGGAAATAATTCTACATTACCAGTTATTATTGCATCTAACTTGCAACCCAATGAGCAAAAGGAATTAATCCAAGTATTAAAAGAACATAAAAAAGGCCATAGCTTGGAAACTTTCTGACATTAAAGGGATCAACCATTCTTTTTGCACCCACAAAATTTTAATGGAAGATGAATATAAACCATGTGTGCAAGCTCAAAGATGACTGAACCCCAACATGAAGAAAGTTGTTAAAGCCGAGGTAATTAAACTTCTAGATGCTGGAATTATTTATCTTATTTCTGACAGTTCTTGGGTAAGTCCAGTGCCGGTTGTTCCTAAGAAAGAAGGCATGACTGTGGTAGCCAATGAGAAGAATGAACTAATTACAACTAGGACAGTCACAGGTTGGAGAGTTTGCATTGATTATAGGAAGCTAAATGATGCCACGAGAAAAGATCTCTTCCCCTTGCCATTCATTGACCAAATGTTGGAAAGACTATCAGGGCACATGTACTACTGCTTCTTAGATAGACTATCTCGCTATTTTCAAATCCCAATAGCTCCTGAAGATCAGGAAAAAACAAAATTCACATGTCCATACGGTACGTTTGCTTATCGAAGAATGCCTTTTGAATTATGTAATGCTCCTGCTATGTTCCAGCGCTGCATGATGGCCATCTTTGATAAACTCGTAGAAGATATCATGGAGGTATTTATGGATGATTTCTTGGTATTCGGTAACTCTTTCCATCTTTGCCTTAAAAATTTAAAACGAGTTCTAATAATATGTGAGGAAACGAACCTTGTACTTAATGGGAAAAATGTCACTTTATGGTTCAATAAAGTATTGTGCTAGGACATAAAATTTCAAGTGAAGGGATTGAGGTTGATAAATCTAAAGTCGAAATCATTGAAAAATTACCTCCTCCTAGTTCAGTTAAGGCTATTAGAAGTTTTTTAGGACATGCTTGGTTTTATAGAAGATTTATTAAAGATTTTTCTAAAAGAGCTAAGCCTTTGACCAAATTACTAGAAAAAGATATGCTCTTTAATTTTGATCAGGAATGTTTAGAAGCATTTAATACTTTAAAGGATAAATTGATTAATGTTCCAATTATAATAACACCTAATTGGAATTTACCTTTTGAACTAATGTGTGATGCGAGTGACTTTGCAGTAGGTGCAGTTCTGGGACAGCGAAGGGACAAGCACTTTCAACCTATTTATTATGCTAGCAAAACTTTGACAGCCGCACAGGAGAACTACACCACCACGGAGAAAGAATTGTTAGCTGTGGTTTTTGCATTCGATAAATTTAGGCCATATCTAATACTATCTAAAGTTGTTAGCTGTGGTTTTTGCATTCGATAAATTTAGGCCATATCTAATACTATCTAAAGTTGTCGTTTATACTGACCATTCTGCCCTTTGCTACCTGTTAACTAAGACTGATGCAAAACCTCGACTCATTCGATGGATTTTGTTATTGCAGGAATTTGACTTGGAAATTCAAGATAAGAAAGGAGTAGAAAATCTCGTAGCTGATCATTTATCTAGGCTTGAAAATTCAAGTACTAAAGAGCTAGATGAAGTGGAAATAAATGATTCATTCCCTGAAGAACAATTTTTTGCTATTTTTGACTGAAAGGTACCTTGGTTTGCAGACATCGTGAATTTTTTAGCGGCTAACGTTATCCCAAAAGGGTTGACACATCAGCAAAAGAAATGATTCTTTACTGATGTGAAAAACTACTTTTGGGAAGATCCTTTTCTTTTTCGTATATGTGCAGATCAAGTCATTCGGCGATGCGTTACAAGAACAAAAGTGTTAAAAATCTTGGAACATGGCCACTCAGGACCAGCTGGAGGACATTACAGTGGAAATAAGACCGTACATAAAATACTTGAATCAGGTTTTTATTAGCCCATCTTATTCAAAGATGCCAACAGGTATGTTATTTCTTGTGACAAATGCCAAAGGACAGGTACTATCTCTAACTGTCATGAAATGCCTCAAACATATATGCTTTCATGTGAAATATTTGATGTTTGGGGTATCGAATTCATGGGTCCATTCCCTAGTTCATTTAGAAATAAATACATCTTAGTACCTGTTGATTATAAGTCTGAGTGGGTTGAAGCCCAAGCTCTTCCTGTAAATGATGCTAGAGTAGTGGTACGTTTCCTTAAAAAACTTTTCTCTCAATTTGGAACACCTAGATTAATCATCAACGATAGGGGGAAAGATTTCTGTAACGTCCAATTTGAAAAGACCCTCAAGAAATATGGAGTTTACCACCGAACAGCTACCCCTTACCACCCTCAAACTAGTGGCCAAATCGAAGTGGCAAATCAAGAACTTAAACGTATGCTAGAAAAGACGGTAGGATTAAAAAGGAAAGATTGGGCAATGAAAGTAGTTGACGCATTATGGGCTTATAGAACTGCTTTTAAAGCACCCATAGGAACATCACCATACAAACTCATTTATGGAAAAAGTTGTCATCTACCATTTGAGTTAGAACACAAAGCATTCTGGGCTATAAAATTTCTAAACTTTGATCCCAAACTTGCAGGTGAAAACAAGTTGATGCAGTTAAACGAGTTAGACAAATGGCGAACCTATGCATATGAAAATACCAGACTATACAAGGAAGCAAAGAAACGACGCCATGATGCTCGGTTAAAACAAAATAAACAATTTGAAGTTGGAGATCTTGTACTATTATATAACTCAAGACTCAAATTGTTCTCTGGGAAGCTTAAATCACGATGGTCAGGTCCGTTCGTAGTCAAAACAGTTTTCCCATACGGCATCGTAGAAATAAGTCACCCATCGCAAAGTACTTTCAAAGTAAATGGACATCGCCTCAAACCTTACAACAGTGAGAAATTTAAAGATGATAGGGAGGAGCTACGGCTCCACAAATCTCCTTAAGTATACTTACACGGTAAAGTCTAGCTTAGACTTTAAATAAGCGCTTCTCTAGAGGCAACCCGAGCACTAACAATATTACTTTCTTTAAATTTTAGTTTTTAAAATCTAACATACTAACCAAATCATTGAACACAGGCTTTTCAGAACCATACGGCCAGGTACACAGGCGAGTCGTAGGCCGTGCACATACCACGGGATGCAACACGGGAGTGCTTTAGGCCTTGTGAAAATAGTGCAAGAATTTCTTCCCCAACACGGGATGCGATAAGTAGCCACGACCGTGCAACATGGCCGTGGGCGAAACTACCAAAATAACACAAGCGTGCAACACGCCCATGTTTTAAAACCATGGGTAAACCTGTCAATTTAACACAGGCGTGCGCCTGCATACACTGGCGTGGGAGAAGCGAACGGAGATCGGCCCGACCGTGCAACATGACCGTGTACACCAATGCGCCTAATTTCAAAAATTACAAAACGTACGGGCTGAGCTTAGAGCAAACAGGCGTGCCCCACGGCCTTGTGCCCCAATTTATCTACAAAAACCTATTATTTATTTTATTTTATTTTTATCTCAATATTTTGAAATTATTTTTTTATTTCCTTTTAATAGAATTTTATCCTAAGTTTTTAAAATTTTTATTCTTCGACTATTTCATTACGAGTAATTATGCTTCAGTATACCTCTTAAAGAGTTCCTAATTTTATCACAGTCAGAAAGAGCTCCAAAGCTCATCCTCTCATAGGAACTAAAAACTCCACTGGGAAAGGTTCTCCACGACTGCCATGTCCTGCTCGACCACGACCGTAGGTACCACCAGATATAATATTCATTTGGTGCAAGACTTATGGACTAATGAACCTCTAACACCACCGGAGTATCCTCTTCCACTCTCACGTCGATTATTCTCCAAAACACCAGTTCCAGGAATTCATTCATCATTCAGGAAGTTCCACTTCTCTCCCTATCTTATGATTATAAATCTATCTTTTTCAATATATCTACCTTTTTACATTGAGGGCAATGTACATCTTAAATGTGGGGGGTCTTTTATATCATCATTAGAAATCCTTGAATTGTGTCTTATTCTCATGTAAATCACTTATATCACTATTAGAATGAATTTTAATTAATTTATGATTTTTATTGATATGTCTTGAATTAAAACATAGGTATTTATGCATTGAGTGTTTAAACTTTAAGACATTAGGGAACCAAGCATGATAAGTTGATTTTTGAAGAATTAAAAACTTTTAGGTTGTTTTTCCCAAGTTTAGGTATTACCTTGAGTTGAAATTCACAGGTTTAAACATCAAAAAGCCATATTTTTGTGAGATTTTAAGCCTTTAGAGCATCTATCATTTCTTTCATGCTCACTTTTATTGTTGCTTTGAGTGCATCAGTATTGAATTGTTATTCTAGAACTTGCTTGATTAAGCATGTCAAGACCACACCATTTGATTTGATATGTCAAAATGATAAAAGCATTTAGGTTTAACCCACTCACTCCATAAAATCCTACCTTCACAATTAACCCTTAGTGAACCTCCTCGAGCCTAACAACCCATTCATTGATTTACCCTCAATATTAACCCATAAACCATTATTGTTGAAATCCCCTAATTTGATCCCTATTTTTGTCGAGATTTGATTTGAACTAATTGCTTAGCTATGTTTTGCTCTTATATGTATTTGACTTGTTCTTAAAAGAAAAATTTACTTACATATTAGTAGTAATTCGGTATTGTTGAGCCGCAGTATCTAAATTCTATCTTCTGGGAAGAAGCTCACTTGTACTCAATTGATATTTAATTACTTTTTCTAGTTAGGAAATTTTTCAATTCAATCACGATTCTAACCTTTTCTTTTAGCTTGTGACCACACCCCCTAACCAAAGCCACGTTACAGCCCTTTAAAGACCTTTTGATTGATGTTCATCTCAATATATAGTGGTGGAGATTTGATTTTCATGCAAGCATATGGTAATGACTTTTCATTATTGACTATTGAGTGCTTCATTAATTGTCCTTAAACACCTCGAGTGATTTGAGTGAATCTTTAGTGAGGATGTAAAACTCTGTGATATTTTGAATCAAAGGTAATTACTTATATGAGGGGAGACACCTATGTTTTCATGATAAAATGCTCAACTTGGAATGTTTGAACTTTATGTTCTTTCAGTTGAATTTTCAATGTATGATTACCTACGAATTATTTTGAGATATTATCGATAGAAATTATAAGTTGAGGAGAATTTATTTTGATTATGAGTTGAGGATTTTGCTTGAGGACAAGCAAATGCTTAAGTGTGGGGGTATTTGATAAACCGTAATTTATACATATTTCTATCCCATGCTTAGCACATTTTATGGATGATTTTTCCTTAAAATTGGTGAATTCGATGCTCCTAATACATTAATTTCATGTTTAATACTTAGGTGAGTATAGGAGAGTGAAAGGAACGAGAAATGCCCAAAAACGGAGAAATGGGCCACTGTACAAAATCAACACGGCCTGAACTTCCTCACACGGGCAGACCACATGGCCGTGTCCCTTTGGCAAGCTCAAAGCATGATTTACACGGGTAGATCACACGCCCGTGCCCATTTAACAGCCTTGACCACGACCTTAAGCAGTCACACACGGGCATGTCCCTGCCGAGCCCAAGTTTAGTCCAATTCGAAAAAGGTCAATTTTGAGGGCTCTTAGGCATTCCAAAGCCTATTTAAACACTGGAGGAGGCACTTAGACGAGGGATAGACAGAAGGAAGCAAGCAATTTCTCAAGGAAAGCCGATCGATCCATATCAAAAGCTGGATTCACCATCAAGACTAAAGATCTCCCTTCAAATTCCCCTAGGAGTTTTGGGTTTTCTTATGTTTTGTTATTTTTATCCTTCTGAGATGTGTTCTTCCATTAGTATGAACTAAAACCCCTAAATACCTAAGGGGAATAAAATCTAAGATGAATCTTGTTATTATTATCTGAATTGTATGATAAATATTTGACTTGTTCTTAATTATGTGTTCTTAATTCTTGTTTTGATATTCCAGGATATTGATTCAAGTTAAGCTTTTATTCATAGGAGGAATAGACCCTGTCTAAGAGTAAATTTGTCATAATTAAACGGAGTTCATTGCGTGCCTAGAGATAGGGTGACAATATTTTTTTGGATTAGGGTGAAACCTAATAAGGGATCCATAGATCGAGTTAATGCAACCTTAGGGCGTTAATTAGAAAGAGATTTCAATTATTCAAACTAGGGTTAGACGTTGTTAGTCTCGAGAGAGATAATAATATAACTTAGAGATCTCTACGGAACAAATTGAATGAATAAATTGTCCGATTCAGAGTCAAATAACAAGTGAAGTCTAGGAGGATTTTTCTTTAGGTATTGTCTTAATCAATCGAGTTTTCCAAAAAGTATTTTCCCCAAATTTTTTTCTGTGATTTCTTAGTTTAATTAATTAGTTAGATAAACAAAACCCTTTTTATTTTTTTAGGCTAGATAATAAAAAGAAAGTTGATACTAGTACTTTTAGTTCCTTTGGGTTCGATAATCCAGTCTTGCTAAAGCTATACTACTGCTCGATAGGAACACTTGCCTTCATCGTGATAATAGTTAGTTTCAAGAACGATTCATTATAAATATTTAAAACCTGACACGAATATCACGTATCAATTTGACTCTAATCCAGCAGATTTACGTCGTCCTATGTCTAGGATTGCATTCAACTCTACTTAATTATGCTAGATCTACTCTTAAGCAGGGACTTTTGCTCCACTGAATATGCACATCAAACTTGAATTACTATCCTGAAATATTAAAGCAAGAATTAAGAACGCATAATTAGGAGTAAGAAAAAGTATTTATCATATAATTCAAATAATAATAAGATCTATCTTAGGTTTCATCTCCCTTAGGTATTTAAGGAGTTTAGTTCATAATGATGGGGGAAAACATCTCAAAATTGGGAAAACAAAAAAACATAAATAAACCCAAAGAACTTCTAATGAAATTGAATGGAGATTTTCAATCTTGAAGTAGATCTTGCTTCTGAGCTGATTCTGATGTCTGTCTTCGAGTGTTCTCTTCCTTCTGCTCTCTCTGTCCCCCTTGATCCTCTTCTAGGGTGTTTATATAGACTTTGGAATGCCTAAAATTAGCCTTTTCCAAATAGAATTAGACTTGGGCTCGACAGGGACACGTCCGTGTGCCACTCCCGTGTGAAGGTGCTCAGGCCGTCTGCAATTTTGATATGGTTTTAAGTCGACACGGCCATGACACACGGGCATGTAGTCTGCCCATGTGTCTAACACAGGCACGTGGATTACCTGTGTGGAAGTTTTTGGGCCGTGTGCAGGACTGAAATAAACCTATTTTGTCCATTTTTTGCCTTTTTCTTACACTTTTCGGGTTCCTATGCTCATCTGGATATAAAACATGAAATTAAAGGATTAGGAGCATCAAATTCCTAAATCGATAATTCATCCAAAAATATGCCAAGCACGGGATTGAAATATGTTACTATTGAGGTTTATCAGATGACTTGTTCGATCAATTGAGAGGAGTAACGGTATTCGTGAAGATTGATTTAAGATTTGGCTACTATCAGCTGAGAGTCAAAGAGTTAGATGTGTTGAAAACCACTTTCAGAATGAGGTATGGACACTGTGAATTCCTTGTTATGTCTTTTGGATGAACAAATGCACCTGTTGTTTTTATGGACTTGATGAATAGAATCTTCCGACCATATTTAGATAAGTTTGTGGTTGTGCTCAACGATGATATTCTGATTTATTCTCAAGACAAGTCTGAACATACCGAGCACTTAAGAACTGTATTGTAGACTTTGAGAGATAAGAAATTATTTGCTAAATTTAGTAAAAGTGAGTTTTGGCTCCGAGAAGTCAGATTTTTGCGACATATTGTTTCAGGTGATGGTATTCGAGTTGATCTACGTAAGATTTTGGAAATTGTTGACTGGAAACTACTAAGGAATGTATCTAAATTTAGAAGCTTTTTGGGTTTAGTTGGTTATTACCGATGTTTTTTCAAAGGATTTTCAATGATTACTACTCCTATGGCCAAGCTGTTGCAAAAAGATGTTAGGTTTGAATGGTCTGAAAAATGTCAAAAAAGTTTCGAGAAGTTGAAAGCATTATTGACAGAGGTACCAGTTTTAGTGCAACCTGAGTCAGGAAAAGAGTTTGTGATTTATAGTGACGCGTCACTGAATGGATTGGGAGGCGTGTTAATGCAAAGGGTCAAAGTGATAGCTCATGCCTCGAGACAGTTGAAACAACACGGGAAGAATTATCCGATGCATGATTTGGAATTAGCTGCCATTATGTTCGCTTTAAAAACTTGGAGACTATCATTTGTATGGTGAGAAATGTCATGTCTTTTCTGATCATAAGAGTCTAAAATACTTGATGACTCAGAAAGATTTAAACTTGCAGCAACGGAGATAACTCGAGTTACTAAAAGATTATGAGGTAGTAATTGATTACCACCCGAGTAAGGCAAATGTAGTCACAGATGCGTTGAGTAAAAAGACTTTGTTTACTTTGAGAGCAATGAATACACGGTTGAATTTTTCTGATAATGGTTCAATTCTAGCTAAGTTGAAAGCTAGACCATTATCTCTTCAACAAATTTGTGAAGCTGAGAAATGTGATAGTGATTTGCAAGCCAAAAGAGTTCTTTGTGAATTGGGTAATGATTCAGATTTTCATATCGGATCTGAAGATTGTTTGATGTTCCGAGGCAAAATTTATGTACCGACAAATGATGAACTTATTCAAAAAATTCTTCATGAAGCACATAATGGTTGTTTATCTGTGCATCCGGGTAGTATGAAAATGTATAATCATTTGAAGAAATTGTATTGGTGGTCAGGTATGAAACGAGATATTTCAGAGTTTGTTTCAAAGTGTTTGATCTATCAACAAGTGAAGGTTGAACACCAAGTGCCTTCGAGTTTACTTCAGCCAATGATGGTACCTGAGTGGAAATGGGATAGGATTACTATGGACTTCGTAACTGGGTTACCTTTGACTCTGAAAAAGAAAGATGTCGTCTGGGTTGTTGTTGACAGATTAACGAAATCGGCTCATTTTATTCCAGTACGTACTGACTACTCACTTGATAAGTTAGTCGAATTGAACATTTCTGAGATTGTGAGATTTCACGGGGTGCCTATGTTTATTATTTCAGATAGAGATTCAAGGTTCACATCGAGATTTTGAAAGAAGTTACAAGAGGCTTTGGGTACAAAGTTGAACTTTAGTTCCGTATTTCATCCGCAAACTGATGGTCAAACTGAAAGAACGATTATGTACTCGAAGATATTCTTTGTTATTGTGTTCTAGAATTCGAGGGTAGTTGGGAAAAGTATCTAACATTAGTCAAGTTTGTTTATAACAACAGTTTTCAGTCGAGTATTAAGATGACACCTTATAAGGCATTGTATGGCTACAAGTTCCGAACACACTTGTATTGGATCAAGCTTAGTTAGAAATAGATTCACAGGGTTGACTTGGTTAGGGTAACCGAAGAAAAAATAAAGGTAATCCGTGATTGCTTGAAAGCAACTTTAGATCGACAAAGGTCGTACACAAATTTGAAAAGAAAAGAGATCCAATACCGGGTCGGTGATAAAGTATTTTTGAAAGTATCTCTGTGGAAGAAGATTCTAAGATTTGGTTGTAAAGGCAAGTTAAGTCCACGTTTCATTTGGCCGTACGAAGTCGTTGAAAGAGTAGGGCCAGTAGCATATCAGTTAGCTTTACAAACAGAGTTGGAAAGCATCCATAATGTGTTTCATGTCTCAATGTTGTGACGATATTGTTCTGATCCTTCACATGTGATTTCTCCAATAGAGATTGAGATTCGATTGGATATGACATATGGTGAAGAACTGATCAAGATTTTAGCTCAAGAAGTTAAACAGTTGAGAAATAAGAGTATAGCCTTAGAAAAAGTTTTATGGCAACGACATGGGGTCGAAGAGGCTATGTGGGAAATCGAGGAGACTTTGAGAAAATAGTACCCAAACTTATTTTCTGGTAAGATTTTCGGGGACAAAAATCCTTAAAGGGGGAGAATTGTAACAACCTGATTTAGGGCCTAGTCAAAACAATGGTTTCGGGACCATGAATTTGACGTAGTAAAACTTGTTTTTATTACATTTTTATGGTCTAAATTTTTATGGAATAATTTCGTGAAAATTTCGTTTGAAAATTTTGACGTTTGGGCACTCAATTTGGTCAAAAGGACTAAATTGTAAAAGTGCAAAACTTGAATTCTATATGCTAGAGGTGTCTAATTGTTATGAAATTTTAAATTGAAGGTCCTTAGATGGTAATTAGACCATTTGTTAAGTTAGTAAACAAAAATGGACATGAAGTAAGAGAAATTTTATGTTTTAAGTTAAAGGCATTTTGGTCATTTGGCTAATAAATGAATTAAAAATCAAATTAAAAGCTAATTTTTTTCCATATTCTTTCCATGGCTAAAATTTTCAATGGGGAACCATAGCTAGGGTTTGTTCATCTTCCAAGCTCGATTGTAAGCTTGTTCTAGCCCCATTTTTAATGATTTTTATGTTTTTGAGATCCTTGTAACCTAATATAGCTATTTCAAGGACTAATTTGAAAGAAAATAAAAGTCTACAATTTTACCCATGAAGAATATTTTTGCATTTTGATGTCTAATGGTAGAAAATGTATGTTAGATGTAAGATAAAGAACTTTTGCTAGGTGATTTTTGATGAAAATGTCAAAAGGACCAAATTGTAAAAAGGTTATAAAATATGTGTAAAAGTATGATTTAATAAGAAATGTGGGCTATTATAAGCATAGAAGAGTTTCAGCTAGGCTTGGGAATCGAAGAAATTGAATCTATTTCAATTTACAAGGCTAGGGACCAAAGTGTAAAAAATGACAAAGTTTAAGGAAAAATGTAATTTTACTACAATGTGATTTTTTAACTGATTGAATAATGTGAATAATAAATGAGTTAAATTTACTATTATAGATCAAGAGAAACGAGGTTCGGACCTAGATCAGAGGAAAAACAAGGTGTTTGACGATTAGGTCCCATTTCTACTATTTTTGTATCGAGGTAAGTTCTTTTGTAAATAATGCATTGTTTTAATTATTTTTTAAATGCTTTATTATTGTATGAAATGTGATTAACTCATGGATGTATTCAACAAAGTTACGACAAGCGTGAAATCTTGGTTGAACCTTGGAATGGATAGGATACAAATGTCATGACATTAAGGTTACTGAAACTATATGTAAGACCATATCTGGGATATGGCATCAGTATGAGACTTTGTGTAAGACCATATCCAGGATATGGCATCGATATGAGATTTCGTGTAAGACCATAGTTTGGCTATTGGCATTGATACGAGATTACATGTAGAACCATATCTAGGATATGGCATTGGTACGATTCCGTGTGTACGAGACTCACGAGTATCCTTTTGTATTCCAAGTGGTTCAATGGGTAATTTAACGAGTATGTCAAAGATGAATTGTGTGTAAATCCAATTTAAGAAGATTCAGGTATGTACGTAAAACTCATACGAAATGAGCTCGTTATGTGATGAATCCTCGGTAAGGTTATGATTGAGTAAGTTATAATTATAAGATCTTAATAATATTTATGCTAATTACCATCATGTTAATTGCTTGTTAAATATTGGTTTATGATACCTATTATTTGCATGGGAACTTACTAAGCTATATAGCTTACTCCCATTTTCTTTCCCTTGTCTTATAGTGTCACCAAGCTAGCTCGGGGATCAGATACTATCTGAGATCCACTCACACTATCAACTAATTATTTTGGGGTACCAATGAATTTGACATTCTGAGTTATGACATGTATAGGGACTTAGTTATTTTGGTTATGTGTCATAATTGAATTGGCCTAATGAGTTAGCCTATATTGGTTGATAATTCATTTTGTAAATGGCCATATAGAGTTGGGTAATATTGGTTTAAGTATATATCGATATGATGATGTTTTCATGGATGTGGAAGTTTACATGATTGAAATTGATAAGTAGGTGATGTTGTATGTGGTATATGGTAGCATGTGAATGATGTCTAGATGCCTTGATTGTGGCTGAATTAGTTGAATGCAATTTCTTGGATTGGTGTTATGTTTTGTTGTGCAGGTGTGTTCATAAAAGGGTGACAACATGGCTTGGAAAACAGCCTTGTTTTTGTCCACACGGGTAGACACATGGGTGTGTGTCTAGGACGTGTGTGACACATTGCTTGTCCCATGGGCGTTTGAAGTCTGCACCTGTGACAGCTCTAATGTGACCCTAGTCGGGAAGTGGTTTCGGGACCACAAAACCGAGTTATGAAAATAATTAATTGTTATATTCTATGTTTATTATGTGTGTACATGCATATGTGGAAGTTTCATTCCCTAATTTTGCCAATTGCATGAGGAATTATTAAACAGGGATCAACATGAGACATGGTGAAATATGATAGGCTAATTTTAAAGGGCTTATTAGTGCATGTCAACACAAGGGTGGACTTGCATGTCAAATTGCCCAATTCCCTTATAGTGGCCGGCCAAGATGGATTGATGATGGGCAATATATTTGTTGAATTTGATATTATAATAAGAAATTGGGTTATTGGAGTTATAATAAATAAAAGAAAGAATAAAAAAGAAAGGGAATGAAAACAAAGCTTGTATCCTTGGTTCTTCTTGGCCGATTGTAAAGAGGAAGATAGGAGGGAGGCATTCGGTCATCCTAGGCTAATAGCAAGGTAAGAAATTTATATTAGTTCATGAAATTTTGGTTAAGCTTGAGTAAGATATCAAGCTACTTTGGAAACCCATGTAGAAATTTTGATTTGTGTTATGGACTAGGGCTTTCGACTATGGTATTTGACAATGGTAAATTTTGTTGTTTCATGATAAATTTAGATGAGCAAAGATAGATGAGTGTTTGAGCTATACAAATAATCATATGTGAGCAATGGGTGCTAAAGGGAAAGGAATCGACTACCTTATTATGTACCAAGGCCGAATGTGTACTTGAATTAGGAAGTTATTGAGTAATGTTTGTACCTTAAGTGATAGAATAGAGTGAATGCTTGGAATGTGATATGTGTGAATTATATGTTAAATTAAGGTTTGCTAAGCTAGCTATTAAGGTGAAATGCAAATGTTAGTATTTGATTTGGTAATAACCTACTTGGGGACAGCAGCAGTAAGGTGATTTTGGAAAATCGCCATAATTTGTAGGAGTTGAATTAGAAGATGAGTAAATTATGTCATTAAAGCTTGAAGAGCCTATTTTCTTACAAAAGAAACTATAAAAATAAAAGAGTTACCGATCTTGAGATATTTGAAGTATTGTGGGGCTGAGTCAAAATGACTACTAGATTCCCTGTTCTGTTTTTAGAAAATCATTATAAATTGTACAAAAATTATTATAAGATAAAATATATATGCTTAAACTCCTTAATGAGTCTAGTTTCAAATGAAATCAAATTCAAAACATTTTGAATTCTGTAAAATGAGAAATTTGATTCGTAGTGAAGAGTGGTCAGATTAGTCAAACAGTGAAACAGGGGAAACTTTAAGAAAAATCTGGTATTGATTGGCCAAGCCTAAAATTCTGAAAATTTTGTGGATGGAAGATATACGAGTCTATATTCAGGGAAAATTAACGGTAAGTGATTTGGAGTTTTGTAGCTCCAGTTATAAATAATTTAGTGACTGCTGCTCAGGAAAACAGCTCGTAGTGAATATGTGATTATGTTGTAAACATTAATGAAAATTTGCTAATGAATTATTTATTGATTTTTATAAAGCTTACTATAATCTATGTGTGTGAAAGTCGAATCAATATATATATTATTCTGAAAGTAATACTTGAATAGTCGATTAATGACTATTTTAAAATTTGTTGAACTTAAGCTCAAGGGCAAAGGGGAACTAAATCCGATAAAGGGAAGGAAAAAGTAATTGAATAGCCATTGAAGTCGTTCGACAACATCCGAGGTAAGTCTTCGAGTAATGATCCTACTTGAATTATATTGAAATGATTAGTCATACTATGACGGATAGTCGAATGTGCATAGAGACTATGTTATAAAGCCAATCGAAATCATGCTCTTTGTGTGTGGCTATTGAGCCGAAATTGGAAAGGTTTAATAAATGTTTTGTGTTTGAGCCTTAGTAACGAAAATAAGATATGGGTGTGTTATGGTTATTGATATATGTGTGCTTGAGCATTTGAATACATCCGGGCTAAGACCCGAAGGCATTTGTGCAAGTTGATATATCCGGGCTAAGACCCGAAGGCATTTGTGTGAGTTGATATATACGGGCTAAGACCCGAAGGCATTTGTGCAAGTTGATATATCCGGGCTAAGACCCGAAGGAAATTGTGCAAGTTGATATATCCGGGCTAAGACCCGAAGGCATTCGTGCGAGTTGCTATACCCGGGTTAAGACCCGAAGGCAATTGAGCTTGTGGTTATATCCGGCTAAATTCCAAAGAAACTTGGGTTTGAATGTGAGCGTTTTGTGCTGTAATAAATTCAATTAATACGCTTGACAAACCCAAACGATAAGGTATGTTTGCATGTGCTTCGAAAAAGTCGATTCGTTTTAAATAATATTCGTTCAATCGACTAACGAACTTTCGGCTTTTAGATAGGTTAATACCTTGTGTGTGTATATGTTGATGAAGTGTGAAGTAAGTATGATTATGAGAATGTGAATTAATAAAGTGATTCATTTAGCTATGTGAATGTAATACTTTAGTCAAAGCCGATTTCATTACTTGAAACTTACTAAGCTTTAAAATGCTTACCCCGTTGCTTTGGCTCTCTGTTTTATAGATATTGTTCGTTAGCTATCGGATTCGGGATCATCGAAGTCGAAGTCATCCACACTATCAAAGCTCTTTTGGTACTCTTTTAGTTGAACTCTGGATATGGCATGTATAGGACTACCCCTTGTTGTTTTAAGTACTTTTTGTGATGTATGTGTGTACAGCCATGCGAAAATGGCTCGTAGAAGTGGAGTATGGCATTAGACCATTTGTGTTTATGTATGTATATATGGTTTCATGATGTGACTATGGATTGGAATGGAAGTGTTGGGCAAATGATCAGCCATTGGAATGGCTAAATATGATCATATGTGGACCTATGTATGACAAAACCCTAGTTGGTCCATGGTAACCACGAAATAGGTAAAGTTTACATTGAAAACAGCTGCTGACAGCAGCAGTGGTGTGGATTCGAAAAATCACAAAAATTTGTAGGGATGGAATTAAATAGTGAATAAATTATGTAATCGAACCTTGATGAATCTATTTTCATATGAACTCGAGATATGATTTTTAAGGCGACAGTGACGCGGTTAGCCAGCTTGTCTGGAATTTTTTTTAATGGACTGTGAAAACAAAGTAATTAAGTCTGTTAGCACCTCGCGTTCGACTCCGGCAACGGTCTCGGGTACGGGGTGTTACAATTTTATTGGTATCAGAGCTACGGTTTAGTCGATTCTAGGAGTACCGTAAGGCGTTGGGTCTAGCTATACATGCCATTTTATGTGATTATTTGATAGTGTGGATATTTCTGACATTTGCAAATGTGTTTATTTATAGTAATGGATCCCGATCCCGACCGAGCGGTAGCTGATGATCTTGAGAGTGTAGCGCCTGCTCCCGCACAAGGGACAGCGCCGGCGGACTCTCAACCTAATGCTAGTAACCCGAATGATGAAGCTAGACAAGCTTTCTATAGCGTGATGAATGATTGGTTCAACCAATACATTCGAACTAATACGGCTGTTCCACAACCTCCATTCCCGACAAATACCACCCCCGCACCTACAATACCTCCGGTAACTGACCAAATAAGGTCAAATAAGCCCCCAGTTGACAGAATCCGAAAACATGGGGCTACTGAATTTAAGGCTACGGATAGCGACGATACCAAGCAAGCTGAATTTTGGTTGGACAACACTATCCGGGTACTCGATGAGCTATCTTGTACACCCAATGAATGCCTAAAGTGTACTATCTCCTTGCTACGCGATTCTGCCTACTATTGGTGGAGTACTCTGACTTCTGTTGTGCCCCGAGAGCAAGTAACTTGGGAGTTTTTCCAAACTGAGTTTCGGAAAAAGTATATCAGTCAGAGATTTGTTGATCAAAAACGGAAGGAATTTCTTGAGCTTAAACAAGGTTCTATGTCAGTTACTGATTACGAGCAAAAATTTGTTAGACTTAGTAGATACGCTCGGGAATGTGTTTCGTCCGAGGCTATCATGTGTAAACGCTTCGAGGATAGGCTGAATGAAGATATAAAAATGTTCGTTGGCATTCTTGAAATACGAGAGTTCGTAGTACTTGTCGAGCGAGCTTGTAAAGCCGAAGAGCTTAGAAAAGAAAAACAAAAAGTTGATGTGGGAACTGGAGAGTTTCGTAAAAGATCCTCGGGAAAGTCTCTTCAACAGGCATCGAAGAAATTTCGAGATGATGTAGGCCGGTCTAGAGGCACTTCGGGCCTTTTTAGACGAGATCGTGATCGACCCCCTGTGGGTACACGAGGCACTTCGGTCGCCAGTGTTGGGAATGAACGTCGAGACAGAACGGAATGTCGACATTGCGATAAATGGCATTCGGGGAGTTGTAGATTCCATGACCGCTCCTGTTACAAGTGCGGATCAGTTGACCACTTCATTAAAGATTGCCCGAGACTGTCTGAACAGAATGTAAACCAGAGTGGGAAACCGGGTGCTACCACTACTCGAGGTAGACCATCTAGAAATACGGGCAATGCTAGTGGTGGTCAGAGAGGATCTAGAGATGCTACGACCAGATCCGAGGCTCGTGCGCCTGCTAGAGCTTATGCTATACGTGCCCGCGAGGATGCTTCTTCGCCTGATGTTATTACCGGTACTTTTACTCTCTTTGATACTAATGTAATTGCTTTGATTGACCCCGGTTCTACTCATTCTTACATATGTGAAACCTTAGCATCCAGTAAGACTTTACCTATTGAGTCTACTGAGTTCGTAATTCGGGTGTCAAATCCCTTGGGTCGTTACGTGCTTGTCGACAAAGTGTGTAAGAAATGTCCCCTAGTAATCCGAGGTTCCTGTTTTCTGGCGGACTTGATGCTTTTGCCGTTTGATGAATTTGATGTTATTCTCGGGTTGGATTGGTTGACCGTGCATGATGCGGTTGTGAATTGCAAAAGCAAGACTATTGATTTGAGGTGCGCAAATAACGAAGTAATCCGAGTTGAGTCTACGGACTTGGATGGGTTGCCAGCTGTAATATCCTCAATGTTGGCCCAGAAATATGTAAGAAAAGGGTGTGAAGCATACCTTGCGTATGTACTTGATGACAAAGAATTAGAAAAGAAACCCGAATCTGTGCCGGTGGTTTGTGAATACCCGGATGTTTTTCCTGAAGAATTGCCGGGTTTACCACCTGTTCGGGAGATAGAGTTTGGTATTGAGCTTGTACCTGGGACTACGCCGATTTCGATAGCTCCGTATCGTATGGCACCAACCGAGTTAAAAGAGTTGAAAGCTCAGTTGCAAGAATTGACGGATAGAGGTTTCGCTCGACCAAGTTTCTCACCTTGGGGTGCACCAGTATTGTTCGTGAAAAAGAAGGACGGAACCATGAGGTTGTGCATTGACTATCGTCAGCTGAATAAAGTGACAATAAAGAACAAATATCCGTTACCACGTATCGATGATTTGTTCGACCAACTGAAGGGAGCCTCAGTGTTCTAAAAAATAGATTTGAGATCGGGCTATTATCAGTTGCGAATTCGAGATTCGGACATACCCAAAACTGCCTCCAGAACGAGATATGGTCACTACGAGTTCTTAGTGATGCCGTTTGGGCTCACTAATGCCCCTGCAGTATTTATGAATTTGATGAATCGGATCTTCAGACCATATTCGGATCAGTTCGTAGTTGTGTTCATTGATGACATCTTGGTCTATTCAAGAGATGAGACCGAACATGCTGAGCACTTGAGACTAGTGTTGCAAATTTTGCGGGATAAGCAGTTATATGCTAAGTTCAGTAAGTGTGAGTTCTGGTTAAGAGAGGTTAGCTTCTTGGGTCATGTGGTATCCGCATCGGGTATTCGAGTTGAACCGAGCAAAATTTCAGCCATACTTAACTGGAAGCCTCCAAGAAATATTACCGAAGTTTGGAGCTTCCTGGGGCTCGCCGGTTATTACCGACGATTTGTCAAAGGTTTCTCGATGATAGCCACACCAATGACGAAGCTACTTCAAAAGGATGTTAAGATCGAATGGACGGAGAAATGTCAGAAAAGTTTTGATCAACTAAAAACTTATTTGACTGAAGCTCCAATTTTAGTGCAACCCGAATCAGGCAAAGAGTTTGTCATTTATAGTGACGCATCCCTACTTGGGTTGGATTGCGTATTGATGCAAGAAGGTCGAGTGGTGGCCTATGCGTCGAGACAATTAAAGCCACATGAGAAAAATTATCCGACCCATGATCTTGAACTAGCTGCCATCGTGTTTGCTTTAAAAATATGGCGACATTACCTATTTGGTGAAAAGTGCCATGTATTTTCGGATCACAAAAGTCTCAAACATTTGATGACTCAAAGAGACTTAAATCTGCGACAAAGACGTTGGCTTGAGTTGTTGAAAGATTACGAGGTTGTCATTGACTACCACCCGGGAAAGGCTAATGTGGTTGCGGACGCCTTAAGCCGGAAATCATTGTTTGCTTTACGAGCGATGAATGTGCACTTGTCTGTTCTACCCGACAATGTGTTAGTAGCTGAATTAAAAGCCAAACCATTATTGATTCATCAAATTCGTGATGCCCAGAAAGTTGATGATGAATTGGTTGCAAAACGGGCTGAGTGTGTTCCGAACAAGGAATCGGAGTTTCAAATTGATGATGATGATTGTTTGAGGTTCAGAAGTCGTTTATGTGTTCCAAGGAATTCGGAACTCATTTCGATGATTCTGAACGAAGCCCATTGTAGCCGAATGTCAATTCACTCGGGGAGTACGAAAATGTACAACGATTTGAAACGTCGGTTTTGGTGGCATGGTATGAAACGAGACATCTCCGACTTTGTTTAGAGATGTTTAATATGTCAACAAGTGAAAGCGGAACATCAAGTGCCTTCAGGATTACTTCAGCCAATCATGATACCTGAATGGAAATGGGATCGAGTCACGATGGATTTTGTATCTGGATTGCCATTGTCGACAAGTAAGAAAGATTCGATTTGGGTTGTTGTTGATAGACTGACTAAGTCGGCTCATTTCATCCCCGTACGTACGGATTTTTCATTGGATAAACTAGCTGAATTGTATGTTTCTCAGATTGTGAGATTACACGGGGTACCGATTTCTATTGTGTCGGATAGAGATCCGAGATTCACCTCGCGATTTTGGAAGAAATTGCAAGAAGCTTTGGGTACCAAGCTGCATTTTAGCACTGCTTTTCATCCACAAACCGATGGTCAATCCGAGCGGATAATTCAGATACTTGAGGATATGTTAAGATGTTGCATCCTCGAGTTTAGTGGTTCATGGGAGTGGTATTTACCTTTGATTGAATTCTCTTACAACAATAGTTTTCAATCAAGTATTAAGATGGCACCTTACGAGGCTTTGTACGGGCGTAAATGCCGTACACCATTGTTTTGGACCGAGCTCGGTGAAAGTAAAATTTTCGGAGTTGATTTGATTAAAGATGCTGAACGGAAAGTAAAAGTAATCCGTGAAAGTCTAAAGGCAGCCACAGATCGCCAGAAGTCGTACGCGGATTTGAAACGAAAAGACATCGAGTATCAGGTGGGAGACAAAGTGTTCCTTATGGTTTCACCTTGGAAAAAGATACTCAGATTTGGCCGTAAGGGCAAATTGAGTCCGAGATTCATTGGGCCGTATGAAATCTCCGGACGAGTTGGTCCAGTTGCGTATAGATTGATTTTGCCCCCTGAACTTGAAAAGATTCACAACGTTTTCCATGTCTCGATGCTTCGACGATATAGATCCGACCCGTCGCATGTAATCGCTCCATCTGAGATCGAGATTCAACCTAACTTGAGTTATGAAGAAGAACTGGTTCGCATCTTGATGCGAGAAGTAAAAGAGTTGCGAAATAAGAAAATCCCATTAGTGAAGGTGTTGTGGCATAAACACGGAATTGAAGAAGCCACTTGGGAACTTGAGCACTCTATGAAGGACCGATATCCAAAATTATTCACCGGTAAGATTTTCGGGGACGAAAATTTCTTATGTGGGGGAGAGTTGTGACAGCTCTAATGTGACCCTAGTCGGGAAATGGTTTCGGGACCACAAAACCGAGTTATGAAAATAATTAATTGTTATATTCTATGTTTATTATGTGTGTACATGCATATGTGGAAGTTTCATTCCCTAATTTTGCCAATTGCATGAGGAATTATTAAACAGGGATCAACATGAGACATGGTGAAATATGATAGGCTAATTTTAAAGGGCTTATTAGTGCATGTCAACACAAGGGTGGACTTGCATGTCAAATTGCCCAATTCCCTTATAGTGGCCGGCCAAGATGGATTGATGATGGGCAATATATTTGTTGAATTTGATATTATAATAAGAAATTGGGTTATTGGAGTTATAATAAATAAAAGAAAGAATAAAAAAGAAAGGGAATGAAAACAAAGCTTGTATCCTTGGTTCTTCTTGGCCGATTGTAAAGAGGAAGATAGGAGGGAGGCATTCGGTCATCCTAGGCTAATAGCAAGGTAAGAAATTTATATTAGTTCATGAAATTTTGGTTAAGCTTGAGTAAGATATCAAGCTACTTTGGAAACCCATGTAGAAATTTTGATTTGTGTTATGGACTAGGGCTTTCGGCTATGGTATTTGACAATGGTAAATTTTGTTGTTTCATGATAAATTTAGATGAGCAAAGATAGATGAGTGTTTGAGCTATACAAATAATCATATGTGAGCAATGGGTGCTAAAGGGAAAGGAATCGACTACCTTATTATGTACCAAGGCCGTATGTGTACTTGAATTAGGAAGTTATTGAGTAATGTTTGTACCTTAAGTGATAGAATAGAGTGAATGCTTGGAATGTGATATGTGTGAATTATATGTTAAATTAAGGTTTGCTAAGCTAGCTATTAAGGTGAAATGCAAATGTTAGTATTTGATTTGGTAATAACCTACTTGGGGACAGCAGCAGTAAGGTGATTTTGGAAAATCGCCATAATTTGTAGGAGTTGAATTAGAAGCTGAGTAAATTATGTCATTAAAGCTTGAAGAGTCTATTTTCTTACAAAAGAAACTATAAAAACAAAAGAGTTACCGATCTTGAGATATTTGAAGTATTGTGGGCTGAGTTAAAATGACTACTAGATTCCCTGTTCTGTTTTTAGAAAATCATTATAAATTGTACAAAAATGATTATAAGATAAAATTTATATGCTTAAACTCCTTAATGAGTCTAGTTTCAAATGAAATCAAATAAAACACATTTTGAATTCTGTAAAATGAGAAATTTGATTCGTAGTGAAGAGTGGTCAGATTAGTCAAACAGTGAAACAGGGGAAACTTTAAGAAAAATCTGGTGTTGATTGGCCAAGCCTAAAATTCTGAAAATTTTATGGATGGAAGATATACGAGTCTATATTCAGGGAAAATTAATGGCAAGTGATTTTGAGTTTTGTAGCTCCAGTTATAAATAATTTAGTGACTGCTGCTCAGGAAAACAGCTCGTAGTGAATATGTGATTATGTTGTAAACATTAATGAAAATTTGCTAATGAATTATTTATTGATTTTTATAAAGCTTACTATAATCTATGTGTGTGAAAGTCGAATCAATATATATATTATTCTGAAAGTAATACTTGAATAGTCGATTAATGACTATTTTAAAATTTGTTGAACTTAAGCTCAAGAGCAAAGGGGAACTAAATCCGATAAAGGGAAGGAAAAAGTAATTGAATAGCCATTGAAGTCGTTCGACAACATCCGAGGTAAGTCTTCGAGTAATGATCCTACTTGAATTATATTGAAATGATTAGTCATACTATGACGGATAGTCGAATGTGCATAGAGACTATGTTATAAAGCCAATCGAAATCATGCTCTTTGTGTGTGGCTATTGAGCCGAAATTGGAAAGGTTTAATAAATGTTTTGTGTTTGAGCCTTAGTAACGAAAATAAGATATGGGTGTGTTATGGTTATTGATATATGTGTGCTTGAGCATTTGAATACATCCGGGCTAAGACCCGAAGGCATTTGTGCAAGTTGATATATCCGGGCTAAGACCCGAAGGCATTTGTGTGAGTTGATATATACGGGCTAAGACCCGAAGGCATTTGTGCAAGTTGATATATCCGGGCTAAGACCCGAAGGCAATTGTGCAAGTTGATATATCCGGGCTAAGACCCGAAGGCATTCGTAAGAGTTGCTATACCCGGGTTAAGACCCGAAGGCAATTGAGCTTGTGGTTATATCCGGCTAAATTCCAAAGAAACTTGGTTTTGAATGTGAGCGTTTTGTGCTGTAATAAATTCAATTAATACGCTCGACAAACCCTGGATATGGCATGTATAGGACTACCCCTTGTTGTTTTAAGTACTTTTTGTGATGTATGTGTGTACAGCCATGCGAAAATGGCTCGTAGAAGTGGAGTATGGCATTAGACCATTTGTGTTTATGTATGTATATATGGTTTCATGATGTGACTATGGATTGGAATGGAAGTGTTGGGAAAATGATCAGCCATTGGAATGGCTAAATATGATCATATGTGGACCTATGTATGACAAAACCCTAGTTGGTCCATGGTAACCACGAAATAGGTAAAGTTTACATTGAAAACAGCTGCTGACAGCAGCAGTCGTGTGGATTCGAAAAATCACAAAAATTTGTAGGAATGGAATTAAATAGTGAATAAATTATTTAATCGAACCTTGATGAATCTATTTTCATATGAAAGTAACGAAACAATCATATGAACAGTATATTAAGAGATATTAAAGTTCTCGTGAAACAGGGCCAGAACGGTTTCTGGATCTCCTGTTTCCATTTTGATAATTCACCATAAATTATCCAGAGATAGTTAGAAGTCATGCCTTATATGTATGGATTCCTCTCTGAGTATAGTTTCTATAGAAACAAACGGAATGAGTATTGAAGGTCTGTACAGGGAGATATCCAAGTCAGAATACATGAAGGTCAGAGTAGTCGAACCCAGAATCAGGGGAGACTTTAACTAATAAACTGTACCAATTGGCCCAACCAAAAATTCTAGAAATAAATCCACAGATGGATATATGAGTCTAATTTTGGGGAAAATTTACGGAATCAGTTTTTGAGTCTTTGAACTCGAATTTTTTTTAATGGACTGTGAAAACAAAGTAATTAAGTCTGTTAGCACCTCGCGTTCGACTCCGGCAACGGTCTCGGGTACGGGGTGTTACAGCACCTATTTTATGAAAAATCAAAATTATTAAATCGACCACACAGCCTAGCACACGGGAGTGTGACTTGGCCGTGTACCTTTAATTTGTTATTGGGTGACAAACAGAGAGTTACACGGGTTAGGGACACGAGCGTGTGTGACCATACGGCCTGCCCACACGAGCGTGTCCCAAGCTACACAGGCGTGTGGCTCTTAAAACATGAAAAATTTTCTAAGCGTTGTGAATTTTTCTAAAGTTCTCGGTTTAGTCCCGAATCGCCTCCAATGCATGTTTTGGACCTCGTAGGTTCGTTTTAAGGACAATATGAATGTATATTAAAAGTTTTAAATTTGGATGGAAATTTACGTCTCGATTTTGTATGTTTGCCTGTGTATAAGTCCAGTAATGCTTCGTACCCTATTCCAATGTTGGATACAGGTAAGGGGTGTTACACCGAAATTAACTAATATTGAAATGCATTCATGAATTATAAATTATGTAACGACTCGAAAGTTAGTGGTATTAGAAAGTGTGATATTGGGACCCCGTTTTCATAAATAGAAGTCGTAAATATTTTTATCAACTATTTATAGAGTTATATTATATGCGAATTGAATTTAGATCAAGTAACTTCGATAAGTTAGGGATTAATTAAGGTACAGGGACTAAACTGTAAAAGTGTTAAAAGTTTAATTCTCAAGGAATATTTAATTAAAATTAAATTAAGGGATGTTTATAGCAATTAAACCATAATAATATTGATACTGGACGTTAATGTACTTAGAAATTGAAGAAAATGTCATAAAATTATAAAAAAAAATTAATAAATAAACTAAACCATTAATAATAAAAATCAAGTTAGTAGGAAATAAACAAACTATTTCATCCATTTTCTCATGAAAACACCAAAATATCAAAGGGGAGGAGAAGAACTCACTACCTAGGGTTCTTGATATTTCAACCTTCAAATGGTTAGTCAGTTTAGTCATTTTTCTTGTAATTCTTATGTTTTCGGAATCTTGGAAGCTTAAGCTAGCTGACCCATGTCCTATTTTTCAATACATTTTAAGTTTTAGGGTGCTCCCATTATTGAATAGTTTAAGTTTTAGGGACCAATTTGATAGCTTTTAAGTTTAGTATTGAAAAAGACTAAATTATAAAGTCAATTGATGATTTTGTGCAGTAAGGACTAAATTACACAAACTTCAAAATTTGTGGTAGAAATGAGAAATAGGAAGCTAAATTAGGCCTATATTGAAATCGATATTAAAATTGGAGGTTAATTTTGAAAGTGATGTTAGTCACGATTTTAGGGACTAAATTGAATAAAATGAAAATTGTGCATAATTTAGTAATTGAATGTGAAGATGGTTGTATATCGATTATTTTATATATTTTTTTAATCCATAGCTAATGTCGACGCAAATTCTTTGAAAAAGAAAGGGAAAGACAAGGTCATCGACGAATAGCTCGGAGTTTACAATTTGTGTTTCTATAATCCGAACTACTTTTAAATTGCTACATATTGAATTATTGTTGCATGGTAAGAACTTAAAGTGAGATATTTTGATATAATGAGATGTTTTAGGATTGATTTGAATTAATGATGATTATGAGGACTAAATTGGGTATATTTGAAAAATGTGTGTATTTATGTAAATATGAAAATTGAGAATTTATATTGGGATGATTATCGTTGCTACATATGTTGGATAAATGCATTCATAATAAACATAAATGTGAATGGAGTTAGTGGTTGATAATGAAATATGAAATGAATACCCTATTAAATGTTCGGGCAAAGTTGGATATAATGGGCATGCCATAGGATATGAAAAGTTCAGGGTTACTTCGACTACGAGTCGATGAAGCATTGGGTGCCAATTTTCTTCTGTTATATCGATGAGACACTGGGTGTCAAACTTATTGATAACACTGGGTACAACTATTTGCTTTGGATTTATCCGATGAGGCACTAGGTGCAAAACTGGTGTGTTGGTTGGATTCGTGTATTTGTTTGAGTCCGAGTCGTGTTAATAGGGAAACAAATGGCAAAAATGAGATACTTGATATTGAAATAGAAAATAAATGAGAATTGGAAATGGAGTACTCAAATGTGAAAAGCTTTGGAACATTGATAGAAATGTTCATTTGAAATTATGGATTGAAAATTTTAAATGGAATGTATCATCATATGAGTTGAGATATCATCATATGAGTTGAGATATCAAATGATTTGTGAAGTAGATTTGTCATGTTTCAACACTAGTAAAATGGGCCAACTACGAAATCAACACGACCTGGACTTCCTCACACGAGCAAACCACACAGCTGTGTCCCTTTGGCAACGTCAAAGCACGATTTACACGGGTAGATCACACTCCCGTGCCCATTTAATAGCCTTGACCATGGCCTTAAGCAATCACACACGGGCGTGTCCCTGCCGAGCCCAAGTTTAGTCCAATTTGAAAAAGGCCAATTTTGAGGGCTCTTAGGCATTCCAAAGCCTATTTAAACACCGGATGAGGCACTTAGACGGGGGACAGACAAAAGGAAGCAAGGAATTGCTTAAGGAAAGCCAATCGATCCATCTCAAAAGTTGGATTCACCATCAAGACTGAAGATCTCCCTTCAAATTCCCCCAGGAGTTTTGGGTTTGCTATGTTTTGTTATTTTTATTCTTTTGAGATGTGTTCTTTCATTAGTATGAACTAAAACAATTAAATACCTAAGGGGAATGAAACCTAAGACGGATCTTGCTATTATTATCTGAATTGTATGATAAATATTTGACTTGTTCTTAATTATGTGTTCTTAATTCTTGTTTTGATATTCCAGGATATTGATTCAAGTTAAGCTCGTATTCAGAGGAGAAATAGACCCTGTCTAAGAGTAAATTTGTCATAATTAAGCAGAGTTGGTTGCGCGCCTAGAGATAGGGTGACAAGATTTTGCAACCCTAGGGCGTTAATTAGAAAGAGATTTCAATTATTCAAACTAGGGTTAAACGTTGTTAGTCTCGAGAGAGATAATAATAATATAACTTAGGGATCTCTACGGAACAAGTTGAATGAATAAATCGTCCGATTCAGAGTCAAATAACAAGTGAAGTCTAGGTGGATTTTTCCTTAAGTATTATCTTAATCAATCGATTTTTCCAAAAAGTATTTTCCCTAAATTTTTTTCTGTGATTTCTTAGTTTAATTAATTAGTTAGATAAACAAAACCCTTTTTTATTTTTTTAGGCTAGATAATAAAAAGAAAGTTGATACTAGTACTTTTAGTTCCTTTGGGTTCGATAATCCGGTCTTGCTAAAGCTATACTACTGTCCGATAAGTACACTTGCCTTCATCGTGATAATAGTTAGTTTCAAGAACAATTCATTATAAATATTTAAAACCTATCACGAATATCACGTATCAAGTTTTTGGTGCCGTTGCCGGGGAACTAAGATATTAAAAACACTCGATTTTTATTACTTTAGCCATTTTACTTTTACTGCAATTTAAATTTTATTCTAATTTTTTATTACTAATTCTTTTTTTCCGTTTTTTCTGGCAGGTTCTTATAGTTTATGACTAGAAAAAACCCGTCAGGACCATTACTTTTTGACAGTGAGATCGATCGCACAGTTAGCAGAAACCAAAGAGAAATAAAGCGAAGATTAAGAGACACAGAGAATAAGCAAGAGGACGATATTCAAACCACAACCGAGGAGATGGCTGAAAACCAAGAAAATCTGCTACCTCCTGCAATTGCTGTAAATCAAAATCCTGCTCCACGCACTATGTATGATTATGCTAAACCTAATTTAACAGGAACTGAGACAAGTATAGTTAGACCTACTATTGCTGCAAATAATTTTGAACTGAAACCTAAAACAATTCAAATGATACAGCAATTTGTTCAATTTGACTGTTTACAGGACGAAGATCCCAACGTGCACTTAGCAAACTTTTTAGAACTATGCGATACATTTAAAATTAATGGTGTTTCTGATGACACCATTCGCCTTCGGTTATTCCCTTTTTTATTGAGAAACAAAGCTAAATAATGGTTGAACTCGTTACCACGAGGGTCAATCACCACTTGGGAACAAATGACCGAAAAGTTCTTATTAAAATATTTTCCACCAGCAAAAACGGCTAAATTACGTAATGATATCTCTTCTGCAGATGGATTTAGAAACACTCTACGATGCATGGGAGAGATGTAAGGACCTTTTGCGGATACCCTCACCATGGGTTACCACCCTGGCTACAAGTTCAAACTTTTCATAATGGCCTGAATCCTTCAACTTGACAAATGGTTGATGCAGCTGCTGGCGGAACCATCAATAATAGAACATCTGAAGATGCCTATGAATTTATAGAGGAGATGTCACTAAATAACTATCAGTGGTAAGTCATGAGGACAAAGCCAATGAAATAGCCGGCACTTATAACGTCGATTCGGTCACCATGCTCTTTAATGAGGTAGAACTCTTGAATAAGAAAATTGATGGTTTTCTTAATTCTTCATAGGTTCACCCAGTACTGCAGTGCGAAGCAAAGGGAGGTGGATCGAGCAATTCAGAATACCCTACTTATGGCCACATCATGGAGAATGAGCAGTTAAATTACATGAGTAATAATCCTCGATCTCAAAACAATCCTTATAGCAATACTTACAAAGCAGGTTGGAGGAATCACCCAAATTTTTCATGGGGAAGCGAAGGAAATCAGAACCACCACCCCCTCCAGGCTTTCAGCAACCACTATACCAGTAGGAGAAAAAGCCAAACCTTGAGGAGATGCTAACCAAATTCATCTTGGTGTCAGAGACTTGTTTTTAGAATACTGAGAGGGCACTCAAAAATCAACAAGCATCGATCCAAAGGCTCGGAAAAGAAGCCACAACAAGAAGCTGATAGAAGCAAAGGATAGGAGGTAAAACCCGAAAGCAATGACAATCCAATGCCGAAGGAATATAAACCACCAATTCAATACCTAGAAAAGTTGAAGAAAGACCGCATGGATGCACAATTTGGTAAATTCCTTGAACTTTTTAAATAACTACATATTAACTTACCTTTTGTTGAAGCTATATTGCAGATGCCTACATATGTAAAATTTTTAAAGGAGCTCCTAATGAACAAAAGGAAGTTTGAAAACTTATCTACAGTAGAACTTAACGAGGAATGCTCGGCTATACTCCAAAACAAACTGCCAACCAAACTAAAAGATCTAGGAAGTTTTACTATACCCTGCTTAATTGGTAGTTTTAACGTTGATAAGGCACAAACTGATTTAGGTGCTAGTATGAATTTGATGCCATATAAAATGTTTAAACAACTTGGTCTTAGGGAACCTAAACCCACTAGGATGAGTATTCAACTAGCTGATAGATCTGTTAAATATCTTAGGGGTATTATAGAGGACATACTTATAATAGTAGATAAATTTATATTCCCTGTTGACTTCGTTGTGCTTGATATGGATGAAGATGTTGAAGTTCCTTTAATCTTAGGGCGTCCATTTTCAGCCACTGCTAGGGCTGTTGTTGATGTGGGTGATGGTAAAATGGTACTTAGAGTAGGTGACGAAGAAATCGTTTTTAAAATTTATGATGCCATGAGATTTTCTAGGGAACAGGATGACTCATGTTATTTTATTGACTCTATTGATCGTGTTGCTCAAGATTCTTTTCAGGAAATCACTCATAAGGACACGTTGGAACTGTGCCATGCCTAAGGAGAGGAGATAGATGACAATGATTCTGAGATAGGTAAAATAAAAGCTAAACTAAACTTCAATGAATCTTCCCAAAGACAATCAGAATATGAGGACATTGAAGGGAACAATGATTTTAAGCAAAAACCCTCTATTGAAGAACCTCCTAAACTGGAACTCAAACAATTCCCAAATCACTTGGAATACGCATTCCTTGGAAATAATTCTACATTACCAGTTATTATTGCGTCTAACTTGCAACCCAAGGAGCAAGAGGAATTAATCCAAATATTAAAAGAACATAAAAAAGGCCATAGCTTGGAAACTTTCTGACATTAAAGGGATCAGCCCTTCTTTTTGCACCCACAAAATTTTAATGGAAGATGAATATAAACCATGTGTGCAAGCTCAAAGACGACTGAACCCCAACATGAAGAAAGTTGTTAAAGCCGAGGTAATTAAACTTCTAGTTGCTGGAATTATTTATCTTATTTCTGACAGTTCTTGGGTAAGTCCAGTGCAAGTTGTTCCTAAGAAAGGAGGCATGACTGTGGTAGCCAATGAGAAGAATGAACTAATTCCAACTAGGACAGTCACAGGTTGGAGAGTTTGCATTGATTATAGGAAGCTAAATGATGCCACGAGAAAAGATCTCTTCCCCTTGCCATTCATTGACCAATGTTGGAAAGACTATCAGGGCACATGTACTACTGCTTCTTAGATAGACTATCTGGCTATTTTCAAATCCCAATAGCTCTTGAAGATCAGGAAAAAATGACATTCACATGTCCATACGGTACGTTTGTTTATCGAAGAATGCCCTTTGAATTATGTAATGCTCCTGCTATGTTCCAGCGCTGCATGATGGCCATCTTTGATAAACTCGTAGAAGATATCATGGAGGTATTTATAGATGATTTCTCGGTATTCGGTAACTCTTTCCATCTTTGCCTTAAAAATTTAAAACGAGTTCTAATAATATGTGAGGAAACGAACCTTGTACTTAATGGGAAAAATGTCATTTATGGTTTAATAAGTTATTGTGCTAGGACATAAAATTTCTAGTAAAGGGATTGAGGTTGATAAATCTAAAGTCGAAATCATTGAAAAATTACCTCCTCCTAGTTCAGTTAAGGCTATTAGAAGTTTTTTAGGACATGCTTGGTTTTATAGAAGATTTATTAAAGATTTTTCTAAAAGAGCTAAGCCTTTGACCAAATTACTAGAAAAAGATATGCTCTTTAATTTTGTTCAGGAATGTTTAGAAGCATTTAATACTTTAAAGGATAAATTGATTAATGTTCCAATTATAATAACACCTAATTGGAATTTACCTTTTGAACTAATGTGTGATGCGAGTGACTTTGCAGTAGGTGCAGTTCTGGGACAGCGAAGGGACAAGCACTTTCAACCTATTTATTATGCTAGCAAAACTTTGACAGCCGCACAGGAGAACTACACCACCACGGAGAAAGAATTGTTAGCTGTGGTTTTTGCATTCGATAAATTTAGGCCATATCTAATACTATCTAAAGTTGTCGTTTATACTGACCATTCTGCCCTTTGCTACCTGTTAACTAAGATTGATGCAAAACCTCGACTCATTCGATGGATTTTGTTATTGCAGGAATTTGACTTGGAAATTTAAGATATGAAAGGAGTAAAAAATCTCGTAGCTGATCATTTATCTAGGCTTGAAAATTCAAGTACTAAAGAGCTAGATGAAGTGGAAATAAATGATTCATTCCCTGAAGAACAATTTTTTGCTATTTTTGACTGAGAGGTACCTTGGTTTGCAGACATCGTGAATTTTTTAGCCGCGAACGTTATCCCAAAAGGGTTGACACATCAGCAAAAGAAATGATTCTTTACTGATGTGAAAAACTACTTTTGGGAAGATCCTTTTCTTTTTCGTATATGTGCAGATCAAGTCATTCGGCGATGCGTTACAAGAACAGAAGCGTTAAAAATCTTGGAACATGGCCACACAGGACCAGCTGGAGGACATTACAGTGGAAATAAGACTGTACATAAAATACTTGAATCAGGTTTTTATTAGCCCATCTTATTCAAAGATGTCAACAGGTATGTTATTTGTTGTGACAAATGCCAAAGGACAGGTACTATCTCTAACTGTCATGAAATGCCTCAAACATATAAGCTTTCATGTGAAATATTTTATGTTTGGGGTATCGAATTCATGGGTCCATTCCCTAGTTCATTTAGAAATAAATACATCTTAGTAGCTGTTGATTATAAGTCTAAATGGGTTGAAGCCCAAGCTCTTCCTGCAAATGATACTAGAGTAGTGGTACGTTTCCTTAAAAACTTTTCTCTCGATTTGGAACACCTAGATTAATCACCAACGATAGGGGGAAAGATTTCTGTAACGCCCAATTTGAAAAGACCTTTAAGAAATATGGAGTTTACCACCGAACAGCTACCTCTTACCACCCTCAAACTAGTGGCCAAATCGAAGTGGCAAATCAAGAACTTAAACGTATGCTAGAAAAGACGGTAGGATTAAATAGGAAAGATTGGGCAATGAAAGTAGTTGACGCATTATGGGCTTATAGAACTGCTTTTAAAACACCCATAGGAACATCACCATACAAACTCATTTATGGAAAAAGTTGACATCTACCATTTGAGTTAGAACACAAAGCATTCTGGCTATAAAATTTCTAAACTTTGATCCCAAACTTGCAGGTGAAAACAAGTTGATGCAGTTAAACGAGTTAGACAAATGGGGAACCTATGCATATGAAAATTCCAGACTATACAAGGAAGCAAAGAAACGACGCCATGATGCTCGGTTAAAACAAAATAAACAATTTGAAGTTGGAGATCTTGTACTATTATATAACTCAAGACTCAAATTGTTCTCTGGGAAGCATAAATCAAGATGGTCAGGTCCGTTCGTAGTCAAAACAGTTTTCCCATACGGCATCGTAGAAATAAGTCACCCATCGCAAGGTACTTTCAAAGTAAATGGACATCGCCTCAAACCTTACAACAGTGAGAAATTTAAAGATGATAGGGAGGAGCTACGGCTCCATGAATCTCCTTGAGTATACTTACACGGTAAAGTCTAGCTTAGACTTTAAATAAGCGCTTCTCTAGAGGCAACCCGAGCACTAACAATATTACTTTCTTTAAATTTTAGTTTTTAAAATCTAACATACTAACCAAATCATTGAACACAGGCTTTTCAGAACCACACGGCCAAGTACACGGGCGAGTCGTAGGCCGTGCACATACCACGGGATGCAACACGGGAGTGCCTTAGGCCTTGTGAAAATAGCGCAAGAATTTCTTCCCCAACACGGGATGCGATAAGTAGCCACGGCCGTGCAACATGGCCGTGGGCGAAACTACCAAAATAACACAAGCGTGCAACACGCCCATGTTTTAAAACCATGGGTAAACCTGTCAATTTAACACAGGCGTGCGCCTGCAAACACGGGCGTGGGAGAAGCGAACGGAGATCGGCCCGACCATGCAACATGATCGTGTACACCAATGCGCCTAATTTCAAAAATTACAAAATGTACGGGCTGAGCTTAGAGCAAACAGGCGTGCCCCACGGCCTTGTGCCCTAATTTATCTACAAACACCTATTATTTATTTTATTTTATTTTTATCTCAATATTTTGAAATTATTTTTTTATTTCCTTTTAGTACTATTTTATCCTGAGTTTTTACAATTTTTATTCTTCGACTGTTTCATTACGAGTAATTATGCTTCAGTATACCTCTTAAAGAGTTCCTGATTTTATCACAGTCAGAAAGAGCTCCAAAGCTCATCCTCGCATAGGAACTAAAAACTCCACTGGGAAAGGTTCTCCACAACTGCCATGTCCTGCTCGACCACGACCGTAGGTACCACCAGATATAATATTCATTTGGTGCAAGACTTATGGACTAATGAACCTCTAACACCACCGGAGTATCCTCTTCCACTCTCACGTCGATTATTCTCCAAAACTCCAGTTCAAGGAATTCATTCATCATTCAGGAAGTTTCACTTCTCTCCCTATCTTATGATTATAAATCTATCTTTTTCAATATATCTACCTTTTTACATTGAGGGCAATGTACATCTTAAATGTGGGGGGGTCTTTTATATCATCATTAGAAATCATTGAATTGTGTCTTATTCTCATGTAAATCACTTATATCATTATTAGAATGAATTTTAATTAATTTATGATTTTTATTGATATGTCTTGAATTAAAACATAGGTATTTATGCATTGAGTGTTTAAACTTTAAGACATTAGGGAACCAAGCATGATAAGTTGATTTTTAATGAATTAAAAACTTTTAGGTTGTTTTTCCCAAGTTTAGGTATTACCTTGAGTTGAAATTCACAGGTTTAAACATCAAAAAGCCATATTTTTGTGAGATTTTAAGCCTTTAGAGCATCTATCATTTCTTTCATGCTCACTTTTATTGTTGCTTTGAGTTCATCAGTATTGAATTGTTATTCTAGAACTTGCTTGATTATGCATGTCAAGACCACACCATTTGATTTGATATGTCAAAATGATAAAGGCATTTAGGTTTAACCCACTCACTCCATAAAAGCCTACCTTCACAATTAACCCTTAGTGAACCTCCTCGAGCCTAACAACCCATTCATTGATTCACCCTCAATATTAACCCATAAACCATTATTGTTGAAATCCCCTAATTTGATCCCTATTTTTGTCGAGATTTGATTTGAACTAATTGCTTAGCTATGTTTTGCTCTTATATGTATTTGACTTGTTCTTAAAAGAAAATTTTACTTACATATTAGTAGTAATTCGGTATTGTTGAGCCGCAGTATCTAAATTCTATCTTCTGGGAAGAAGCTCACTTGTACTCAATCGATATTTAATTACTTTTTCTAGTTAGCAAATTTTTCAATTCAATCACGATTCTAACCTTTTCTTTCAGCTTGTGACCACACCCCCTAACCAAAGCCACGTTACAACCCTTTAAAGACCTTTTGATTGATGTTCATCTCAATATATAGCGGTGGAGATTTGATTTTCATGCAAGCATATGGTAATGACTTTTCATTATTGACTATTGAGTGCTTCATTAATTGCCCTTAAACATCTCGAGTGATTTGAGTGAATCTTTAGTGAGGATGTAAAACTCTATGATATTTTGAATCAAAGGTAATTACTTAGATGAGGGGAGACACCTATGTTTTCATGATAAAATGCTCAACTTGGAATGTTTGAACTTTTATGTTCTTTTAGTTGAATTTTCAATGTATGATTACCTACGAATTATTTTGAGGTATTATCGATAGAAATTATAAGTTGAGGAGAATTTATTTTCATTATGAGTTAAGGATTTTGCTTGAGGACAAGCAAATGCTTAAGTGTGGGGGTATTTGATAAACCGTAATTTATACATATTTCTATCCCATGCTTAGCACATTTTATGGATGATATTTCCTTAAAATTGGTGAATTCGATGCTCCTAATGCATTAATTTCATGTTTAATACTTAGGTGAGTATAGGAGAGTGAAAGGAACGAGAAATGGCCAAAAATAGAGAAATGGGCCACCGTATAAAATCAACACGGCCTGAACTTCCTCACACGGGCAGACCACATGGCCGTGTCCCTTTGGCAAGCTCAAAGCATGATTTACACGGGTAGATCACACGCCCGTGCCCATTTAACAGCCTTGACCATGACCTTAAGCAATCACACACAGACATGTCCCTGCCGAGCCCAAGTTTAGTCCAATTCGGAAAAGGCCAATTTTGAGGGCTCTTAGGCATTCCAAAGCCTATTTAAACACCGGAGGAGGCACTTAGACGAGGGATAGACAGAAGGAAGCAAGCAATTTCTCAAGTAAAGCCGATCGATCCATATCAAAAGCTAGATTCACCATCAAGACTAAAGATCTCCCTTCAAATTCCCCCAGGAGTTTTGGGTTTTCTTATGTTTTGTTATTTTTATCCTTTTGAGATGTGTTCTTCCATTAGTATGAACTAAAACCCCTAAATACCTAAGGGGAATAAAATCTAAGACGAATCTTGTTATTATTATCTGATATTCCAGGATATTGATTCAAGTTAAGCTTTTATTTAGAGGAGGAATAGACCCTGTCTAAGAGTAAATTTGTCATAATTAAGCGGAGTTGGTTGCGTGCCTAGAGATAGGGTGACAATATTTTTTCGAATTAGGCCGTTAATTAGAAAGAGATTTCAATTATTCAAACTAGGGTTAGACGTTGTTAGTCTCGAGAGAGATAATAATATAACTTAGAGATCTCTACGGAACAAATTGAATGAATAAATTGTCCGATTCAGAGTCAAATAACAAGTGAAGTCTAGGAGGATTTTTCTTTAGGTATTGTCTTAATCAATCGAGTTTTCCAAAAAGTATTTTCCCCAAATTTTTTCTGTGATTTCTTAGTTTAATTAATTAGTTAGATAAACAAAACCCTTTTCATTTTTTTTAGGCTAGATAATAAAAAGAAAGTTGATACTAGTACTTTTAGTTCCTTTGGGTTTGATAATCCAGTCTTGCTAAAGCTACACTACTGCTCGATAGGAACACTTGCCTTCATCGTGATAATAGTTAGTTTCAAGAACGATTCATTATAAATATTTAAAACCTGTCACGAATATCACGTATCAATTTGACTCTAATCCAGCAGATTTACGTCGTCCTATGTCTAGGATTGCATTCAACTCTACTTAATTATGCTAGATCTACTCTTAAGCAGGGACTTTTGCTCCACTGAATATGCACATCAAACTTGAATTAGTATCGTGAAATATTAAAGCAAGAATTAAGAACGCATAATTAGGAGTAAGAAAAAGTATTTATCATATAATTCAAATAATAATAATATCTATCTTAGGTTTCATCTCCCTTAGGTATTTAAGGAGTTTAGTTCATAACGATGGGGGAAAACATCTCAAAATTGGGAAAACAAAAAAACATAAATAAACCCAAAGAGCTTCTAATCAAATTGAATGGAGATTTTTAATCTTGAAGTAGATCCTGCTTCTGAGCTGATTCTGATGTCTGTCTTCGAGTATTCTCTGCCTTCTACTCTCTCTGTCCCCCTTGATCCTCTTCTAGGGTGTTTATATAGACTTTCGAATGCCCAAAATTAGCCTTTTCCAAATAGAATTAGCTTGGGCTCGACAGGGACACGCCGTGTGCCACTCCCGTGTGAAGGTGCTCAGGCCGTCTGCAATTTTGATATGGTTTTTAGTCGACACGGCCATGACACACGGGCGTGTAGTCTGCCCATGTGTCTAACACAGGCACGTGGATTACCTGTGTGGAAGTTTTTGGGCCGTGTGCAGCACTGAAATAAACCTATTTTGTCCGTTTTGGCCTTTTTCTTACACTTTTCGGGTTCCTATGCTCATCTGGATATAAAACATGAAATTAAAGGATTAGGAGCATCAAATTCCTAAATCGATAATTCATCCAAAAATATGCCAAGCACGGGATTGAAATATGTTACTATTGAGGTTTATCAGATGACTTGTTCAATCAATTGAGAGGAGCAACGGTATTTGCGAAGATTGATTTAAGATTTGGCTACTATCAGCTGAGAGTCAAAGAGTTAGATGTGTTGAAAACCACTTTCAGAATGAGGTATGGACACTGTGAATTCCTTTTTATGTCTTTTGGATGAACAAATGCACCTGTTGTTTTTATGGACTTGATGAATAGAATCTTCCGACCATATTTAGATAAGTTTGTGGTTGTGCTCAACGATGATATTCTGATTTATTCTCAAGACAAGTCTGAACATACCGAGCACTTAAGAACTGTATTGCAGACTTTGAGAGATAAGAAATTGTTTGCTAAATTTAGTAAAATTGAGTTTTGGCTCCGAGAAGTCAGATTTTTGCGACATATTGTTTCAGGTGATGGTATTCGAGTTGATCTACGTAAGATTTTGGAAATTGTTGACTGGAAACTACTAAGGAATGTATCTAAATTTAGAAGCTTTTTGGGTTTAGTTGGTTATTACCGATGTTTTTTCAAAGGATTTTCAATGATTACTACTCCTATGGCCAAGCTGTTGCAGAAAGATGTTAGGTTTGAATGGTCTGAAAAATGTCAAAAAAGTTTCGAGAAGTTGAAAGCATTATTGACTGAGGTACCAGTTTTACTGCAACCTGAGTCAGGAAAAGAGTTTGTGATTTATAGTGACGCGTCACTGAATGGATTGGGAGGTGTGTTAATGCAAAGGGTCAAAGTGATAGCTTATGCCTCGAGATAGTTGAAACCACACGGGAAGAATTATCCGATGCATGATTTGGAATTAGCTGCCATTATGTTCGCTTTAAAAACTTGGAGACTATCATTTGTATGGTGAGAAATGTCATGTCTTTTCTGATCATAAGAGTCTAAAATACTTGATGACTCAGAAAGATTTAAACTTGCAGCAACGGAGATAACTCGAGTTACTAAAAGATTATGAGGTAGTAATTGATTACCACCCGAGTAAGGCAAATGTAGTCACAGATGCGTTGAGTAAAAAGACTTTGTTTACTTTGAGAGCAATGAATACACGGTTGAATTTTTTTGATAATGGTTCAATTCTAGCTAAGTTGAAAGCTAGATCATTATCTCTTCAACAAATTTGTAAAGCTGAGAAATGTGATAGTGATTTGCAAGCCAAAAGAGTTCTTTGTGAATTGGGTAATGATTCAGATTTTCATATCGGATCTGAAGATTATTTGATGTTCCGAGGCAAAATTTATGTACCGACAAATGATGAACTTATTCAAAAAATTCTTCATGAAGCACATAATGGTTGTTTATCTGTGCATCCGGGTAGTATGAAAATGTATAATGATTTGAAGAAATTGTATTGGTGGTCAGGTATGAAACGAGATATTTCAGAGTTTGTTTCAAAGTATTTGATCTATCAACAAGTGAAGGTTGCACACCAAGTGCCTTCGAGTTTACTTCAGCCAGTGATGGTACCTGAGTGGAAATGGGATAGGATTACTATGGACTTCTAACTGGGTTACCTTTGACTCTGAAAAAGAAAGATGTCGTCTGGGTTGTTGTTGACAGATTAACAAAATCGGCTCATTTTATTCCAATACGTACTGACTACTCACTTGATAAGTTAGTCGAATTGAACATTTTTGAGATTTTGAGATTTCACGGGGTGCCTATGTCTATTATTTCAGATAGAGATTCAAGGTTCACATCGAGATTTGGAAAGAAGTTACAAGAGGCTTTGGGTACAAAGTTGAACTTTAGTACCGCATTTCATCCGCAAACTGATGGTCAGTCTGAAAGAACGATTCATGTACTCGAAGATATTCTTTGTTATTGTGTTCTAGAATTCGAGGGTAGTTGAGAAAAGTATCTAACATTAGTCAAGTTTGTTTATAACAACAGTTTTCAGTCGAGTATTAAGATGACACCTTATAAGGCATTGTATGGCTACAAGTTCCGAACACTCTTGTATTGGATCAAGCTTAGTTAGAAACAGATTCACAGGGTTGACTTGGTTAGGGTAACCGAAGAAAAATTAAAGGTAATCCGTGATTGCTTGAAAGCAACTTTAGATCGACAAAGGTCGTACACAAATTTGAAAAGAAAAGAGATCGAATACCGGGTCGGTGATAAAGTATTTTTGAAAGTATCTCCGTGGAAGAAGATTCTGAGATTTGGTTGTAAAGGCAAGTTAGGTCCACGTTTCATTGGGCCGTATGAAGTCGTTGAAAGAGTAGGGCCAGTAGCATATCAGTTAGCTTTACAAACAGAGTTGGAAAGCATCCATAATGTGTTTCATGTCTCAATGTTGTGACGATATTATTCTGATCCTTCACATGTGATTTCTTAAATAGAGATTGAGATTCGACTGGATATGACATATGGTGAAGAACTGATCAAGATTTTAGCTCAAGAAGTTAAACAGTTGAGAAATAAGAGTATAGCCTTAGAAAAAGTTTTATGGCAACGACATGGGGTCGAAGAGGCTACGTGGGAAATCGAGGAGACTTTGAGAAAATAGTACCCAAACTTATTTTCTGGTAAGATTTTCGGGGACAAAAATCCTTAAAGGGGGAGAATTGTAACAACCTGATTTAGGGCCTAGTCGAAACAATGGTTTCGGGACCATGAATTTGACGTAGTAAAACTTGTTTTTATTACATTTTTATGGTCTAAATTTTTATGGAATGATTTCGTGAAAATTTCGTTTGAAAATTTTGACGTTTGGGCACTCAATTTGGTCAAAAGGACTAAATTGTAAAAGTGCAAAACTTGAATTCTATATGCTAGAGGTGTCTAATTGTTATGAAATTTTAAATTGAAGGTCTTTAGATGGTAATTAGACCATTTGTTAAGTTAGTAGACAAAAGTGGACATGAAGTAAGAGAAATTTTATGTTTTAAGTTAAAGGCATTTTGGTCATTTGGCTAATAAATGAATTAAAAATCAAATTAAAAGCCAATTTTTTTCCATATTCTTTCCATGCCCAAAATTCTCAAGGGGGAACCGTAGCTAGGGTTTGTTCATCTTCCAAGCTCGATTGTAAGCCTGTTCTAGCCCCATTTTTAATGATTTTTATGTTTTTGAGATCCTTGTAACCTAATATAGCTATTTCAAGGACTAATTTGAAAGAAAATAAAAGTCTACAATTTTACCCATGAAGAATATTTTTGCATTTTGATGTCTAATGGTAGAAAATGTTTGTTAGATGTAAGATAAAGAACTTTTGCTAGGTGATTTTTAATGAAAATGTCAAAAGGACCAAATTGTAAAAAGGTTATAAAATATGTGTAAAAGTATGATTTAATAAGAAATGTGGGCTATTATAAGCATAGAAGAGTTTCAGCTAGGCTTGGGAATCGAAGAAATTGAATCTATTTCAATTTACAAGGCTAGGGACCAAAGTGTAAAAAATGACAAAGTTTAAGGAAAAATGTAATTTTACTACAGTGTGATTTTTTAACTGATTGAATAATGTGAATAATAAATGAGTTAAATTTACTATTATAGATCAAGAGAAACGAGGTTCGGACCTAGATCAGAGGAAAAACAAGGTGTTTGACGATTAGGTCCCATTTCTACTATTTTTGTATCGAGGTAAGTTCTTTTGTAAATAATGCATTGTTTTAATTATTTTTTAAATGCTTTATTATTGTATGAAATGTGATTGACTCATGGATGTATTCAACAAAGTTACGACAAGCGTGAAATCTTGGTTGAACCTTAGGAATGGATAGGATACAAATGTCATGACATTAAGGTTACTGAAACTATATGTAAGACCATATCTGGGATATGGCATCAGTATGAGACTTTGTGTAAGACCATATCTAGGATATGGCATCGATATGAGATTTCGTGTAAGACCATAGTTTGGCTATTGGCATTGATACGAGATTACATGTAAGACCATATCTGGGATATGGCATTGGTACGATTCCGTGTGTACGAGACTCACGAGTATCCTTTAGTATTCCAAGTGGTTCAATGGGTAATTTAACGAGTATGTCAAAGATGAATTGTGTGTAAATCCAATTTAAGAAGATTCAGGTATGTACGTAAAACTCATACGAAATGAGCTCGTTATGTGATGAACCCTCGGTAAGGTTATGATTGAGTAAGTTATAATTATAAGATCTTAATAATATTTATGCCAATTACCATCATGTTAATTGTTTGTTAAATGTTGGTTTATGATACATATTATTTGCATGGGAACTTACTAAGCTATATAGCTTACTCCCATTTTCTTTCCCTTGTCTTATAGTGTCACCAAGCTAGCTCGGGGATCAGATACTATCTGAGATCCACTCACACTATCAACTAATTATTTTGGGGTACCAATGAATTTAACATTCTGAGTTATGACATGTATAGGGACTTATTTATTTTGGTTATGACATGTATAGGGACTTAGTTATTTTGGTTATGTGTCATAATTGAATTGGCCTAATGAGTTAGCCTATATTGGTTGATAATTCATTTTGTAAATGGCCATATAGAGTTGGGTAATATTGGTTTAAGTATATATCGATATGATGATGTTTTCATGGATGTGGAAGTTTACATGATTGAAATTGATAAGTAGGTGATGTTGTATGTGGTATATGGTAGCATGTGAATGATGTCTGGATGCCTTGATTGTGGCTGAATTAGTTGAATGCAATTTCTTGGATTGGTGTTATGTTTTGTTGTGCAGGTGTGTTCATAAAAGGGTGACAACATGGCTTGGAAAACAGCCTTGTTTTTGTCCACACGGGTAGACACATGGGTGTGTGTCTAGGACGTGTGTGACACATTGCTTGTCCCATAGGCGTTTGAACTCTGCACCTATTTTATGAAAAATCAAAATTATTAAATCGACCACACGGCCTAGCACACGGGATTGTGACTTGGCCGTGTACCTTTAATTTGTTATTGGGTGACAAACAGAGAGTTACACGGGTTAGGGACACGGGCGTGTGTGACCATACGGCCTGCCCACACTAGCGTGTCCCAAGCCACACAGGCGTGTGGCTCTTAAAACATGAAAAATTTTCTAAGCGTTGTGAATTTTTCTAAAGTTCTCGGTTTAGTCCCGAATCGCCTCCAATGAATGTTTTGGACCTCGTAGGTTCGTTTTAGGGACAATATGAATGTATGTTAAAAGTTTTAAATTTGGATGGAAATTTACGTCTCGATTTTGTATGTTTGCCTGTGTATAAGTCCAGTAATGCTTCGTACCCTATTCCAATGTTGGATAAGCGTAAGGGGTGTTACACCGAAATTAACTAATATTGAAATGCATTCATGAATTATAAATTATGTAATGACTCGAAAGTCAGTGGTATTAGAAAGTGTGATTTTGGGACCCCGTTTTCGTAAATCAAAGTCGTAAATATTTTTATCAACTATTTACAGAGTTATATTATATGCGAATTGAATTTAGATCAAGTAACTTCGATAAGTTAGGGATTAATTAAGGTACAGGGACTAAACTGTAAAAGTGTTAAAATTTTAATTCTCAAGGAATATTTAATTAAAATTAAATTAAGGGACTTTTATAGCAATTAAACCATAATAATATTGATAGTGGACGTTAATGTACTTAGAAATTGCAGAAAATGTCATAAAATTATAAAAAAAATTAATAAATAAACTAAACCATTAATAATAAAAATCAAGTTAGTAGGAAATAAACAAACCATTTTCTCATGAAAACACCAAAATATCAAAGGGGAGAAGAAGAACTCACTAAGTAGGGTTCTTGATATTTCAAGCTTCAAATGGTTAGTCAATTTAGTCATTTTTCTTGTAATTCTTATGTTTTCAGAATCTTGGAAGCTTAAGCTAGCTGATTCATGTCCTATTTTTCAATACATTTTAAGTTTTAGGGTGCTCCCATTGTTGAATAGTTTAAGTTTTAGGGACCAATTTGATAGCTTTTAAGTTTAGTATTGAAAAAGACTAAATTATAAAGTCAATTGATGATTTTGTGCAGTAAGGACTAAATTACACAAATTTCAAAATTTGTGGTAGAAATGAGAAATAGGAAGCTAAATTAGGCCTATATTGAAATCGATATTAAAATTGGAGGTTAATTTTGAAAGTGATGTTAGTCACGATTTTAGGGACTAAATTGAATAAAATGAAAATTGTGCATAATTTAGTAATTGAATGTGAAGATGGTTGTATATCGATTATTTTATATATTTTTTTAATCCATAGCTAATGTCGATGCAAATTCTTTGAAAAAGAAAGGGAAAGACAAAGTCATCGACGAGTAGCTCGGAGTTTACAATATGTGTTTCTATAATCCGAACTACTTGTAAATTGCTACATATTGAATTATTGTTGCATGGTAAGAACTTAAAGTGAGATATTTTGATATAATGAGATGTTTTAGGATTGATTTGAATTAATGATGATTATGAGGACTAAATTGGGTATATTTGAAAAATGTGTGTATTTATGTAAATGTGAAAATTGAGAATTTATATTGGGATGATTATCGTTGCTACATATGTTGGATAAATGCATTCATAATGAACATAAATGTGAATGGAGTTAGTGGTTGATAATGAAATATGAAATGAATACCCTATTAAATGTTCGGGCAAAGTTGGATATAATGGGCATGCCATAGGATATGAAAAGTTCAGGGTTACTTCGACTACGAGTCGATGAAGCATTGGGTGCCAATTTTCTTCTGTTATATCGATGAGACACTGGGTGCCAAACTTATTGATAACACCGGGTACAACTATTTGCTTTGGATTTATCTGATGAGGCACTAGGTGCAAAACTGGTGTGTTGGTTGGATTCGTGTATTTGTTTGAGTCCGAGTCGTGTTAATAGGGAAACAAATGGCAAAAATGAGATGCTTGATATTGAAATAGAAAATAAATGAGAATTGGAAATGGAGTACTCAAATGTGAAAAGCTTTGGAACATTGATAGAAATGTTCATTTGAAATTATGGATTGAAAATTTTAAATGGAATGTATCATCATATGAGTTGAGATATCATCATATGAGTTGAGATATCAAATGATTTGTGAAGTAGATTTGTCATGTTTCAACACTAGTAAAATGTATTTGAAGTAAACAATGAATATATGAACTTGCACATTTGACATGTTAATTGATAGCATCATCTAATTTTAACTTGAACATTTTAAATGTGTTATGATTTACTTTTATGTTTAGATTATAGAAATACAATTGTGTTATATTCAACATATGATTTTATTTTTCGTATGCAAGTTAGGTACTTTACAAATCGATCATCAACTCAGCCTAACGACAATCCCGGACTCAAGTGTTGATGATTTTTTTTATTTTGGCCTTGGATATACCTAAGATGTCTTATGGTTATAATATTCATTTTGACATTTTGAAGATTATGTATATTAATGTATATGTATGTGTTGAGAATGATCATGATGTCGTCTTGCTCAAGTAGTTGGCTTCTACACTAATGGTTTAATGGTTGAGTAGATAATATACAAGGTGATATATTTGGTTGTTATGCTTGTGTTGATATTGGAATGAATGGTAAGTTTTGGTACATGTTTTTCTGGTTGAAGTTGAGTTGTTTCATTATGTCTTAAAGGGCTAAGTGATGTTTTCTTGATGAATATGTTGAGGTGCTTTTGAAGGTATACCCGTATGGTTGAATATGATAAAATGGTTGATTTTGAATTGTACATTGAGGTGCCAATTATGGCATATTGGTTAGGCATTTATGATGGTTGTTAAAATTGATGTTTTTGGTATGACTTTGATGTTTTTGCATTAGTTGATATATGGTATGATGATGACTTTGTTGGAAAAAAGGGTTTGGAAAATGCAACGGAAAATAAATTTAGGGAAAACTTATTTTTTAAAATTTTTCAAAAAAAAAATTTTGTGATATCTAAAATAATAAACACTTAATCAAGATTGTACATTTTTTTTTCATGTAGGATGAACGCTTCAACCGAGTAGTCTTCTCTGCTATCTTCAAGCTCACATTTGTCGAGTGTGGGCTCGCTTCGAATAAAAAAATTCACAAAAATTACTAGTGCGGTAATTTTACAATTTTTCTAAAATTTTGGGTCAAGTTGTAAATTAGAAAAATATATCTAGAAATTTTATGAAATAATCTCTTCAGAGAATTTTCTCTCTACAACTTTCTTGTAACAACCCTAATCCGTATCTGCCACCGAATTAGGGTTAAGGAGCATTAACATGCAAATAGAACATTTAAATATACATTTCATACATTATCATAAACACATTATAAAACAATCATTCACATACATATTATCCTTAAAGCGAACCCTCGAGGCCCTAAAATTACTTTAGAAGCAATTCGAGACTAAATTGGAAACATTTGGAAAGTATAAGAAATATTCACAAAATTTTGGAAACAGGGGTCACATGGCCATGTGCCTCACACGGTTGAGACACACGCCAGTGTCTCAAGCCGTGTAACCTTCAAACTAAGGACACACGGCCATGTCCCAGTCTGTGTCCTCACCCATGTAACTCTCTGAGTAGGATCACATGGTCGTGTCACACACTCGTGTGTCAAGCCGTGTAACTCTCGAAATAGCCCCACACATTCGTGTGCCAAGACATATGCTACGTCATGTAACTAATTGACTTGCATACAAAGATATCTACAGAAGACACACGGTTGAGTCACACACCCGTGTCTCAGGTCATGTGGACATAAATTTGCCCAAAATCAAGCCATTTCAATACCAAATCATGCATAAACCTTAAAGCCTTTTGTACACATAATCAAGGTATCAAAACCCTATCAAAACATACATATAATGACCAAATCAAGAGTCCTAAATCAATAAACCAATATGCCATTCAAGGTACCTCAAATGCAATTATCAAGATTTACTTAAGCATGCATATTTTATTGCTTACCATTCATCAATCACTAGTTCCAAAACTTATCAAAACATGTTACAATGACACAACTAGACCATTATATTCCTTTACAAAACATGTCATTTGAGCCATTCAAAAACATGCAACATGATATAGTCACAATGACACAAATTAGCAAGGCATCAAATGTACCAAACCAAGATAACATTCATAACTGATACATGTTAATAAGTCCATCCATTAAACATTCAACTAAACTTCATTATAAGCCTATCTATACATGTTAATAAGGCCATTTTCATCCATAATAACCTAGTTCAAATATGAACATAAAACATGTTACAAATAACCATTTTCATACCATCATCAACATGCCAAGAAAACCTTATAAACAAGCACTTCAAAGCAACCAAACAACCTATCTTGGTAAAAAACATTAAAGTGTACTAAACCAATATAGCTTTCCAATGATTATAAATGTCAAAATTCCATTAACACATACACCTAAATACCATTTCAAATCACCCTATAAGGCCATTATAAACCTTAGACAAATTACTCATAAACTACTGAATTGTCCACTGGATAATGTGATATATCTCCGACGAACTTCCAACTAATTGAGCTTTCGATAATTTGTAAAGTAAATGAAAATAACTACGTAAGCAATGATTTCTTAGTAAGCTCGTATAAACCTTAAATATAACTTACCACTTTAATATTAATACATAGATTAAACATGATTCAATACAAATATTTTAAACTTGGTAAAAACCTATTAAAAAACATTCAACTCACAAATGAGTAAGTTCATCAACATCACATATAAATGAATTTATCCATAATATAAGTAAACTTCTCACACACAAGCTATCATTTAATTTATCAATCTCTTTTTACATAAGACATCATGTTACATATGAGATCATCCATAATATAGGAAATTTACCATCTATGAATATAACCTTTAATTCACCAACATTAGCATATCATCAACCTTTTCATAAAATTATGAATCATTTCATTTACATACCACTCATTTCCAAATGTTTAGCATAAGCCTAAAAAACATCATCAATTCACAAGTTAGTGCACTTGTACATGATTTAAATGCATTCATCCATGTAAGACGTAGATTTATACACATATTCGTAGCATTTAGATCATAAATACTTTTCATAAGTTCATGATTCATTCCATTTGGATACTTACCATTTCGTTTCCTTTTCATACCCGTTGAACCATCTAGAATTTCATTAAATCCTTAGGAAAGCTCACACAAAGTGTGCTTAAACATATAATTGTAACCTTTCCTTTACATCATTACTCACACGAGCTGTGAAATGGGCCTGCTCACACAAGCTGTGGAGTATCCACAACAAATGTAGGACCTCAACCATCGGTAGAACATTCAAGAACAACAGCCGAAACATGAAATCCCTAATGATATGTCATCTGTATCCAAAGAATTCTTAAGGTTCAATCGAGACTCGACATCCGTCAATTCATCACTGCCCCATTATATTGATATATTAATTGATTTACATTAAAACAACATAATAAACTTTCAATTTACACAACATTATTCCGAATACGGTTTATATGAACTTCCTTAGCTAAATTGCAGCAATGACTAAATACAAGGGTTATTTGATAATTTTCTCTTCTCCTCGATTTTTCACTCGTTCTTGATCTAAATTAATAATTTCATTCAACTCATTAATTCAAACTGCAAAATCAATTCATTTTATGTAATTAAGTCATTTTTGACACTTTTACAAAATTGCCCTTAATGTTTTACTTTTATGCAATTTAGTCTCTAAGCCCAAAACATGAAAATTAACCATTTTTATTCAATTCCATGATGAACCGAATTGCTTTGAACCGTACAACCCATATTTGTTGTTATTTCATAACAAATCTTCGTACTTTTACTAATTTCACATTTTAGTCCTTAAACACTAAAATCATCAAAAATTACTTAACAAAATACTTATATTTAACAATAAAACTTAATAATCTATCATAAAATTTCAAGAACACCTCAAATTCATCCATGGTAAAATTTTTAAACATTTAACAATTTAACAAATTGACCCCCGGGTTAGCTAGACTAAGCTAATACGATAACAAAAATATAAAAATCATTAAAAACGGGATCAAAATGCTTACCATGCACACAAAACCAATTTGGCTGAAAGCTTTCTTAAGCTATCCATGGAGGTTTTGGTTGTATTTAAGAAAAACCAAAAAGATGATAGCATTTAGGCCTTTTGTTTCTTTTAATTTCATTTAATTATAAAATTACAAACTTATCCTTCTAAAAATCAACCAAATTTCAAGGTTTTAATTATCCAAACCATCCACCAATAATTCAATTGGTATAATTACCAACTAAGTCCAACAATTTACCTTTTCATAGCTATTAGACACATTTAATTAATAGAATTAAACTTTTACATCTTTTACAATTTAGTCCTTTTCAATTAAATAACTATTTAAACATTAAAATTTCTTAACTAAACTTTAATAAACCTTAATAACACTCCGTAAATTTTTAAATGTTTACGGCTTAGTTTATAGAAACGAGGTCTCACTACCTCATTTTTTAAAACCACTTGACTTTAGGGTCATACCACTTGAACCTAATTATTCATTCAAATAGCATAAATTGTCAATATTAAAATTTATTTTAATATCATATTTGACTCGAAAATATTAAATAATAATATTTATGAACTCACTTATTAGATTTCTGGCCCAGAAACCGATGTTTTTGACACCACTGAAAAACGAGCTGTTAGATTTCTCTTGAATTCAAGTTTATGAAAAATAATAACCCAATGCTCTATTTATATAAAGAGAGTGTAGAGAGCTCAACCATGATTAAACTTAATCACTTTAATATTAAATTAATATAATATTTTCAAGATAAATATTTGATTAAATTTAATCTTAAATCTTATTAAAATAATAGAATGTTGATGTACAAGATAAACATTAAATTAAATTTAATATTAAGATAATCACTTTAAAATTAAATTAATAAAATATTATTAAGATAAGTATTAAATTAAATATAATATTATTTTTGAAATAGTTAACTGAAATTAAATTCTCCGGTAGAGTCACAATAGGAGTATAACTCTTCCAGTGCTCAACCATCGAAAACCAATCGCTGTTGGCCACCCGAATGCCGCCATCGTAGCCGCCAACACCACCGTGTTCGATGATGCATGTGCGACACCCTTATGGCACCTTGAGCTTGTTCGGTTACTGCCGGTGTAACACCCCATACCCGTAACCCACACTGGAGCGGAATACAAGGCATTACCTAACTCGATCTCATGCACACACAAATGTTCCCCAAGTCACCAAGACTTGGTCCATATTAAAAATTTTCAATTTCTACTTTAAACTTTTTTATTATGGGCCTACCAGCCCCAAATCGGCCACTAAAAACTATTCGGGATCAACCCGGTTCCTTAAACCATTTATAGAAAAATTTAACTTTAAAACAGGGCACATACCTGTGTAGAATGGTAACACGCCCGTGTAGAATTAATTCTAAATGCAATCCGACAGGGGTTTTCAAATGGCCTAGTACACGCCCGTGTCCCTGGCCCGTGTCCTTCAAACGGCTATGACATGCTCGTGTCCTAGCCCGTGTGCAAAAACCTGGACATTATGTTTCTGACGTCAGCATACCCAAAATGCCACACAGTCAAGGCACACGCCTGTGTGCTAGGCCGTGTCCATCACACGGCTGAGACATACGATTGTGTCTCTGCCCGTGTGTTTACTATCATGCATAAGACTTAAAATTTTTACGTGCAGGGGACACACGGCCGGACCACACGCCCATAGGGTAGACCGTATGTCACACACGGCCTAGACACATGCCTGTGTGTCTACCCGTGTGGACAATATAAGGCTATTTACCAAGTCTATCTGCCACCCTTACTTACACAACCTACACAAAAGCAACCAAACCAATACAAGGATAACTTATTTAAACCAATCAGCCACAATAGATAACATTCCAATAGTGCATTTTATTCATTTATGAAAATACATCTTTGTATATAAATCAAAATGAATATTTGCCACCACTCAAGTCTTAATACAAAATGAAGGGTTACCAACCCAAGCCAACACATTTGGTCAGTTCTCAATGACACAAAAATAGTAAAGTCTAAGCCCTATACATGCCATATTCAAAAACATAAATCAAACTATACTGAAAGCTTCGATTGATAGTGTGATCGATATCTCTGACTTCCTTTTATCCTTGAGCTAGATAGGCAGCACTATAAGAAAATGCAAAGGAGTAGGAGTAAGCATAAGGCTTAATAAGTTGCATATAAATAAATATACAACATAACTTTACCATTTATCAACAAGTATCATAATACACAATGGGCATAAGCAAAACTTACTCATCAATATTCAATACACCTCATATAGCATATATTAAGCTCACATTTCATACATATCATATAGGTACCTGTACCACTCACAACACAGTTATACTTTCCTTATTAACTTGAAATCATACCTTCACTGTTGAACCATTTGGAACATTATCAGATACTCATTTAGCCTCAAACATGGGGTCAAGTGCTGATGCCATGTCCCAAACATAGACTTACACAAGTTCTAGCATATCTATGCAGATGCCATGTCCCAGAAATGGTCTTACACTGACACATCTCGTAGCTGATGGATATCCCAGACATGTCTTACACTGGCTTACGTCTCGAGGCCAATGCATGTCCCACACATGTCTTACACTAGCACTCGTCTTAAAGCCGATGCCATGTCCCAGACATAGTCTTACACAAGCTCTCATAATGTGGCCATTGCATGTCCCAGGCATGTCTTACACTAGTTCACAATAACTCATATGTTATAGCATGAATATCCGATTTATTTCCTAGGTTCAAACGGGAACTTTACTATCTCTATTACCATCATGCTTTCTCAATTCTACAATCAAGCAATCCATGCTACATTAAATTCAAGTACAATTCAACACATACATTAACATTGTAGTTGTATTATTTACAAACAACTTACCTCGGATTACAAAATGTGGTAACTAGTCGATTTAATCGATTTGATTGGCTTTCCTCCAGTCTAGGTTCGAATTCGGTATTTCTTGATCTACGATAGCAAAATGTACTTATTTACTCACTAAATAAAATTTAACAATCGAAAATTCATATCTTTGGTAAAATGACCATTTTGCCCTTAGACTTTGACAAAATGATGATTTTACCCCTAGGCCCGAAAATCAATTTTTATCAAATTTATTCGTATCTTAAGCTTATTCGAACCCTTTTTACTCGTATAAAAACTCTAAATTCCCACTATTTCACATCCTTAACACCTATTTTACAACTTATGCAAAATAGTCCTTTTAGGTATTTTCATGCTAACACATTTCACAAAAGTTGTTTATAAGACACCCCAAACTCATTTTCTTCCATAAAAACTCAACAAAAATTACAAATCCTTTCATGGAAAAACCCTAAACTCTTAATCATTTTGAAAAATAGTACCCTCATTTGAAAACTTATGCTTCAAGGGTCTCAAAAGTACAAAAATTTCAAGAAAGTCATTAAAATCACTTACTTGTGAAGGTTTAAAGTTGCTGAAATTTCAAGCTCTTAAAACCCCATTTCTTTGCTGAAAATTTTAGTCAAAAGAAAGGATGGAGAAAAGGAAATGATGGCTAGCTTTTTGGTATTATTATATCATACATTATGTCATCAAATTACCTAATGTTGACTTTTCAACATTTTCATCACCCATGGCCGACCAAGCTATCACAATAGGGTCTAATTGCCCTTTAAATACCCTCAAATTTTATTCTCTAGTTATTTGACACCTTTAGTTATCAATTTAGGACTTTTGTATTTTATGCGATTTAATCCTTTCTCGCAATTGGACTCGCAAACGTTAAAATTACTTCACCAAATATTTCATGCACTAATAAAAACATGTTTTAATATCATAATAATATAATTTCTCTGACTTCAGATTTGTGGTCCCGGGACCACAATTCTGATTAGGCCCAAAATTAGACTGTTACAGCCAGTTTTGTCCAGGTCAATGGTAACCTGACTGGTCTGGTCTAGCCACCGGTTGGACCGTCAGCTCGGTTTCACATATCGGGCCTGATTTGACAAGTTTTTCGGTCTCAATTTTGGGCTCCCAGGCCTAATTTATGATCTCAGGTCCAATTTTCAAGTTCAATTACCTATTGGGCCAATTATCTAACTTGAGAAATTAATTTCCGAACATATCATATTAGTTTTAATTAATTTGATAGATTTAATTTTACTTGATCCAAATTATTTTTCCAAAAATCACTTAGATTTTCCAAATTAAATTTTCAAGAAAATTCTTTAATCAAATTCTCTAGTTGAACAATTCTCATAACCACCTAATTTAATTCCACATCACATAAATCGACTCAATTAAATTATCTCCAAAGTCATAGAATTTTCTTCTAATCAAATGCAATCCGATCAGGCTTTTGTTGAGCTAGTGAAAGGACTAATCATACATATACAATTAGGCTCTATTAATTGCAATTATGTCTAGAAGCATCGTTCCGATAATTTGTAATTACTTAGTCATAGAGTTAGTCCACAAGAAGTACCATGATAGAAAACTCCTTATTGAATACTCTTTACGAAAGCAATTCATCCAACTACTTTGTCCAATGACCTCGTCAGGTGTGTGTTACCCTCATATGATATCCTTGATTTCTTTTAGTTAAATTCGTTCACTCAATACAATCTTATTTTATCTCATTGTCACCATTGTGTCTTATTAATGATAAATATGATTACTGTCAATAAATGACTATGACAAATTGATCGTTCGAGAACAAGAAACCTGTGGTCACATTCCATATTTATCAATCCACACAATGCTAATGAGAAGATATCATTAACCCTTTAATTGAGCAATAAATTTCACTATTGCTAGTAGAGCCGTTTCATACACAAGTGATGTATCCAACATACCGGCTATGGGCTCGATCATCTTTAGAGTATAAGCCTCTACTTATGTCAAAGCATATGAGTTGCATAGGCATGGTCATTGACTAACTCAGGATTTAGGTAAACCATACCATGAATGTCACAAGTGAATTAATTCACAAACAAATTCATAATTAATTCATCTTAGGTCCAGTCCAATGTATCATTCTACTAATCAATACATCTATGTCTCTACTCGTAGAGTCAACTGCTTCTATAGCCAAGACTTGTAACACCCCAAACCCGGCCTAGACGTTATGGCCGAATCTGTGATGTCACATTGGAGTGTTTTCCAATATATTAATTGATGAAAATTTTGTTCTTTATAAACACTTCTTTAAATTCATAACAAAAGGTTAGGAGGCCTAGTTCATTGTGAAAACTCAAGTTGTTTAGGTAAAATATTACTTAAACCAGTTTATTACTAACTTTAAAACCGTGTTTGTTACGGAAGCTTTTAAAAAGTGTTGCGTGAGCGTGAGGTTTTCAGAAAAAAATTGTTTGTATTTTCATGAAAATCAATGTCCTACTATTAACAGGTAAAATAAAATAATTAGATAAATAATCTAATTAAATCTCCCAAATTTAGTAAAAATTAAAGCGGCCTTATTATATAATAAAAACCCAATATAAAATCTTAATTATAAAAAAAAAGGAAATAACTAGGTTGAGTGGCCACTACTAAGTCCTCCATCGCCTCGATCTGTCTAAGCTTGGGGATTTCTTGCACAAATAATAGATGGTTGAGTTTACGAAAACTCAGTGTGAGAAATGCCAAAATAAAAAACAATTAGAGTAAACGCGATCTGGGCCTCGGCTCGTTAGTTCCAGTTAGGGCCTTAGCCTCTTTTTCAGTAACAGTATCAGTCTGGGCCTGAGCCCATTTTAATAACAGAGGCAGTCTGCGCCTTAGTCCATTTCAGTACAGTATGTAAACAAAGAATCCTACCCAATCCATCCGCTACACACCATCTTCGTACTAGCCCTACACACCATGTGGGGATAAAATCGACCCACCCAACCCTACACACCAAGTCGTACTAATTTCAGTACTAAAACAATATTCGCAGCAGAGCTACCAGTAATAGGCTTATAGCCTTTCAGTACACTTCCTCCAAAATCATGTATCCCACCCCATGTAATGCAACATAATATCATACGTGTATGCAGAAATGTCATGCTCAAAAATAGTCATACATAATACATGTGTAACACCCCGAACCCGAGGCCGTCGCCGGAGTCGAACACGAGGTGTTAACAGACTTCAAACCACTTAAAAAAAATTTCCCAGACAAGCTGCCAATCTGCGTACTAGTCGCTTTAAAAATCATATCTTGAGTTCTGAAACTCGAAATCCAGTTCCGTAAATTTTCCCTGAAACTAGACTCATATGCCCATCTACATATTTTTTTCTAGAATTTTTTGTTGGGCCAATTAGTACAGTTTATTAGTCAAATTCTCCCATGTTACAGGGATCGACTACACTGACCTTTGCGCATTACGACTTGGATATCTCCCTGTACAGGGCTTCAATACTGATGTCGTTTGTTTCTATAGAAACTAGACTCGAAGGGGAATCTATGCACATATGGAATTACTTCTAATTATCTCTTTTTAATTTATAATGAATTTCCAAAGTCGGAACAGGGAATCCAGAAATCGCTCTAGCCCTGTTTCACAAGAGTTTAATTATCTCCTAACATACAGCTCATATGGTCGTTTCGTTTCTTCTATATGAAAATAGACTCATCGAGCTTCGATTACATAATTTATTCATTAATTAATTCCACTCCTACTATTTTGAGTGATTTTTCAATCTCACGTCACTGCTGCTGCCAGCATCTGTTACTAAAGCAACTATGCCTATTTCGTGATTTCTCCTTGATCTAACTAGTAATTCATCATACATATCACAAATTATGATCATGACTAGCCATGCCAAGGGCTAATCATTGTCAAACATCTCCCTACTACACTATTGCCATGTCATGAAATTTGACACCAAAAATAATCAACCATGACATATGGCATAAAAATCGAATTTCCAAGACTTACGACCTAACATTATAGAACCAAATCCAACCGAACATTTATGCCATTTTCGCATGGCTAAAAGTTTACATACCAAATTTCAACAAAACATATTAGCCTATACATGCCGAAATGTTCTCCTAGACCGACTAAAAAGAAGATACCAAAAGTTGCTAGCCGGTGTGATGACTCCGATGACGGCCCGATCACGCAAAAAGAGACGAGTCCAAGAAACCTAAAATAGGTGACAAGGAAACACCGAGTGAGTATATAACTCAGTAAGTCATGAGCAATGCACTACCATCCATTAATAACATTATCACAAGAGGAAACAAAATGGAACGAGGCTAGTTACTCCATCCATACCGAACCATACCATAGTTCCTTAAACCTATCGGTTCAATCTCATACCAAGTCATGCATTCACATTCCATATACTAATCAATAGGATATTTGAGGCATTTTCATACATCATTTTATTTTCGTTACAATCATACAACTAAACGACCTTTCACCTATTCCACGATAAATCTTATGTACGTGACTTCAATTATAATTGTCACATAGGTTCAAACTTACCAAGCTCAACTTCAAATATAAACATAGCGCCTATTAGTCACGAACTCAAGGTACTTACCCGATCCGCTGTCCGTGATCAACTCAATAATGTCGCACACTTAGTGCCATAGTGATTCAAAAATATATATTAAGTCCGCACACTCAGTGCTATATAATCAACTCGCACACTTAGTGCTATATAATCAAACTCGCACACTTAGTGCTGTACAATTTAAACCCGCACACTTAGTGCCAATCTCCTGATCATAAATGTTTATACCCGCACACTTAGTGCCGAGATCAACAACTCAATGCATCTCACCTCTTTTCTTTTCATTCAACACTTTCATCACCACATGCATACATGTATATAAATTTATCATTCCATTCGGCATAATTACATAGACATTATGTCTATTTAGATCAATACAAAATATATGCTTGGTGACTTACCTTATGTTGGGTAAAATAATTCCAAGTCGGCTACTCGATGACCTTCGATTTCCCCTTGTTGGACGCCTCTCCTTTAGGTTCTTGAGCTTAAATAAATAAATTAACTAGTTTAATTACCTTGCTAGTTATTTATATCCCATAACATTAATAGTTTCATATCAGAAGAATCATACGGCAACATTTTATTTTTATTCACCTTATGCTTTTTACTAACTTTAAGCCATTTGGCTATTGATCACCTAAGATCCAATTACTATAATTAACCCAATAAATATTTCAATAAAACACACATAAATATTATATACACGGCAACCACCCTTGTTAATTACTCATATATATTTTAATAATTTTCGTTTCATCTTACAACCATTCTTGTTCAAAACATTAGAACCTTAACTAATACTTATAAATTGTCTCAAGGCCGAATGCATTCTTACTTCCAAAGTAACATAGTCGATGATATATTTTATTTCAAGGTACATATTCATAAATCAAATTCAACCATATAAACCAATATCACTCACTTGATCAATTATAGAGAATTAAAGTTAATATCACAATGTGTACTCTATATGGCCCATTATACATAATCAAATTTAACATCATCTATATATTTACTCATATGGCCGAATATACATACCCCCATATAATATCATTTTCATTCCATTTAACACTTAATTTCCACCACATAAACACTTGGCCGAATAATCCTAAACTAGCAAAACTCCACATTTGTTCATACCATCTTTTAAATTCACATATATCTATTTAGGTAGCTCATATTTTCCCCTTTCTAATATTTCAATCCAAAATATCAAAACACCATCCTTTTAGCATTTATCCAATAATACCGTATGCACAATTTGTCACCAAAACTAAAGAAAAATCAACATATGGGTTACAATAAGAGCTTGACTACTACTAGATTCTCATAAAAATCAATAGAAATAACATGAACTCCTACCTTATTTAACCTCCAAGATAGCCGAATGCCCTAGACAAATTCCTTCCTCTTTCCCCTTTTGTTTCGGCTTTGCAAAAAGGTAAGGAAGATGAACACACTCTTACCTTTATTTCACTAATATTATTTTTTTCTCACATAATGCCATTTCTTATTTTAATAACTAATTAAACATATATATTTGCCCATCAACACCCATCTTGGCCGGCCACTATAAAGAAAATTGGGCAATTTGACATGCAAGTCCACCCTTGTGTTGACAAGCACTAATAAACCATTTAAAATTAGTCTATCATATTTCACCATGTCTCATATTGATCCCTATTTAATAATTTCTCATGCAATTGGCAAAATTAGGGAATGAAACGTCGACATATGCATGTACACACATAATAAGCATAGAATATAACAATTAATCATTTTTACGACTTGGTTTTGTGGTCCCGAAACCATATTCCTACTAGGGTCGAATTAGGGCTGTCACAACAGGGGTATTTCAGTCAATTTACCTCAAAGGGGTATAATGGTCATTTCATCAGTATGGAGTCCAAGTGTACTTACTAACCCAATAGTAGGTCCACAGTCGTCTCGAGCGACCTGTGCAACCTTAACAGTCGATCAGTGCTAATAGGCCTATAGCCTATATTGTGGGCCCATATCGGCCCACACTCTCGTATGGCCCACATAGCCCAAAAATGGCCTCAGTCGTGTAGTTCACACAACCTAGCCCACAATTTTCTATATTTAGCGCGATTTTTTTGTGTAGGGCCCACAAGCCCATACGGCCTAACGTGGCCCAGTATCATTTTGGTCCATGAGAATGCTCGTGGCCATCTAGTCACCCACACGGCCATGTTTGATTACACGGCCTGCCACACAGGTGGCCACGCGCCTGTGTGGTACCGCCAGCCCACTTTTCGGCTTTTTGGCTTTTGCTGTTACACATCTAATGGTAGAGTTCACACACCTGTTATGGAACTGTAGATGCAACACTTCCGAGGTCGAAGCACCTATGATTCACAACAACCCTACCATTAGTCACATACGTGGTTAATCCAAAACCAAGGTATTAAAAATAATTTACCCTACTCATCGCTACTTACCAATCAACCAAACACAAGACCCCCTTTTGATCCAACCAATGTATTCTCTCCAAAACTATAACCTTCACACGAAATAGTTAACCACTTCATAAGAATTTGTAACCCAAAATAACTATGTAGAACTTAAAATACTCACCGCGAATGAAAGGATCACTTGTAGGGGAAAGAGTAATCGACCCTAAACCTTGCTTATAAAAACAAACCCTTAGCAACTAACGGCAAAATCACAGTGTTACAAGTCAACCATTAAGGAGGAGAAAAGAATGAGTGAGAAGGGTACATTCAGCCCACAGAAAGAGAAATCGACATTTCCTGAGAAGAAGACTTACTAATATTTAGCCAAAACACAAGCCTAGAAGTCGCCCAAATTGAAAAAGAGTGTTCGACCAAAAACTATTCGACCAAGAGAAGGAAGAATAAAAGTGGGAACAAGGTGTTCGGCTTTGAAGAACAAATGACCTTAAGTTCAGCCTACACAGTAGAAGAGTAAAAAAAGTCGAAGGGAAGAAGAGGAAATAATCGGCCAAGGAATCAAGAACAGAAACCCGAAAGTTGAGAAGGAGAGGAAGAGGAGACAGTTGATCAATAAGCACTGTCATAAAGAGCCAAAACTAAATAGGCAAGTGCCCGAATGGTCAAAAAGAGAAGTAACCCCAAGACCCCTAGCAGAAAATGGCTACTCAGTATTTGTGGAAAAGACTCCAAAACGTAAAAAGGGAAAACGAGAGTACAAAACTGACCAAAATGAGAAGTATGACCCCTAAGCCAAATTCTTTAGTGCGTAGAGTCCCCATTCGGCACTAACTCCCCCCAACTTCAAAATCCATTAATTCTCTCCTTAACTCCTTCCTACAATCTCTCCAAGACCGATTCAAACTCCCCTCCCCTTATTAGAGTTTCGGTCAAACACTATTACCTCCCAAGGCAAGCAATAAAAATAATCTGCCCTTGCACAATCTAGGATTCGAACCCTAGACTCCTTTCACACACCACATGCCACTTACCACTAGGCTAGCATTATCACTTTGTCATGTTTTTAACAAGTTCTGCATATAACCATGTTGACCAAGGGTAGGGGTTTTAACCTTAAAAAGCCAAAATTTTACTCAAGCCAAGGCTTGAACCCATGACTTCCCAGATACTCCCAACGTACTAGACCACTAAGGCAAACACACATTCACGCCACAACATACAAAAATAATTTAGCAGGGGTTTTCGGGATTTTGGGCTTTACAAGACTAGCCATCTCCCCAATTGGAATTGTCGATGACATAATAATCCTTATCAATATTTGAATCAAATGCTCACTTCGATTCTTTTATGGGGTTACGGACTTATTTAGATTATCTACTAAAGTAAGTTGTCTTTCTCACAATGTAAATGTTCTTACAATGCCACTTATCTTCAGTTTGAACTTAGACAATCAATGAGCAAATATTTGTCTATCACAATTTCGCTATGCATGCAAAATATAAAAGGCAAAAATACAAAAGACATAATAGTGAAATGTGAAATTAACTTTATTTATTTATTCATCGTTCAAATAAATAGAAAATATTTACATGTTTATTACAATATGGGCACATTCCCAACAGACTTGTGGCATAATTGAGCTAGGGGTAGAAAACTTGCGTTGAAAGGTTTATCTATGTATACACGACCTGGTACACGGCTGTATGCCTTACATAGCACCGGACACGGCTGCGTGGTCTATAAGATTTGGATGATTTTTTGTGCATAGAGTCACAGTATGTTACACGACCCAACAACACAGCCATGTGACATATTTTTAAATATTTACACTTTTGAACCACACGGCCTTGGTGAGTGTGCATGGTTGTTCACATGGCCGTGTGACCCCAACCCCCACACAACATAAATCTGTTGCACGACTTGTCTACAAGGTCGTGTGACCTCATGTTTACATATTTTTCCTAACTTTTTTTTTTGTTTCAAAATTATCCCTGTTTAGTATCAGGTTGGTTTAAGCTTACACAAGCTCCATATTAACCCAAAATTGATTGAACTGTAGCACTCCTAGCCCGTATCCATCGTCAGATTAGGCTACGAGACATTACCGATCATATCTCAGTTCATACTAATATGCATTGCATTTTTTTATTTAAAAACACATCAATGCTCATGACATTATCAATGTTAAATCATAAAGATTTATATCGTTCATATAATAATATGTTTAAATCATAATTCAGCATATATTAAAACAAATTATACATTTATAAATAAAACATATAACAATTTAACAGCTACATTAATGGAATATTAACCTAAAACAATTCATTTGAATATATGCATGTACAAGTGAGGGTGATTAAGCATACTCGAGTAAAGCTTTACAGCAAATCGTACTTATGGTTTAGTAAACAACTAACATGCCAAAAATTTTGACATGATTCACTGAGCTTAAGTACATTACATTATTTTATCATAACCATTTTCGGACATATTAAACAACTTTAGCACATGCATATGATAAAACCAATTTAAATCTTATTACTAAATTTAACTAGCAATCGCAATACAATTTAATGCCATAACATGACCAAACATACTATTAATGCATATATATATATATACACGTAGCATGCACTTACCCTAAAAATCAAGGCCACGTTTAGCATTGAAATTCATACCAAAACATTTGACTAAACCATCATGGAACATTTTATTTACTTAATACTTTGCATAGCCGAATCTTATTACTTAAAACTGCATTCACATCCAAAATTTCCATCACCAAATTACCAAGGCTAAACTCATTAAGCATTATAACTAAGAAAATATCAAACCAAGTCTAAGCATAATAAGCAATTTCACATACACCTTATCTTAGTATAAAACACATCCTAAACCAACCAACTTACTAGTGTTCAGTTCATTCATACCAAGTCCTAGTCATTAACCAACTCCAAGTATATATTATCTACCATTCGTAAATCATAATTCACCTATCACAAACATCATTTCATCATATCACTTAACACTATAACCAAAATGATTTCAAACACAATCAAGCATAACCGAATTTAGCATAGAAATAAGCCATTTTCGTATGGCCTTGATGCAAAACCAAAGTTTATTGTTTCAAAAAAAATTCCAGCCTATACATGCCATAATTCAAGTTTGATTATTTAAATACCGAAGTTGTAGATAGTGTGATAGACTTTGCTGACAGATAGACTTTGCTAACAATCCCCGAGCTTGTAACTTGAATCCAAAATTTATAAAACAAAAACACATATAAAACACAGAGTAATCTTTTTGAAGCTTAGTAAGTCATAAGCAAAAAAACATTCAATAATATTTTCAACATATTATAAATAACCGAATCATATTAACCTTATCGCATTTGACCTCAAACTTACAAATAAGATAATTAAGACATTTATAAACAATTTATCCACTTGGCCAAATACTCATACATTCACTTTAGCATAATATTAACCAACCTCCAAAGCCAAGTAGACATAAATAAACTTAGTCCAAATTCACTTAAGTAGATTTTCCCATGTATCAAAATGATTCAACATATACATATACTAATTATGTAACCAAAAATACTTAATCATATAGTGCATATTTATGGATTATTCAAGATATACAAGTTTCTCATTCACAAAGTCAAATATAAAAATCACATATATATATTCTTCATTTGCACCCTTACAAGATTTACAATAAATAACTAAGGTACTTGCTTCCCTTACCTCAAATAAGTAACAAGTTATTTCATGCCTGACATATATCTCGTTTTACACATTTGATCTCAATTTACCTTTGCCCGATGAACCATTCGGAATTGGGTAGGACACTCGGATAATCACACATATATCGTACAATACCAACGTCCTAGACGTGGTCTTACACGTAACCACATATCGATGCCACTATCCCAGACAGGGTCTTACTCGCACACATATATCGTAGTCACATATCGATGTCATGGTCTTACTCGCACACATATATCGGAATCCTATGTCATGACATATCTATCCTAACTATTCCTAAGGTTTATACGGGGCTTTCAGACGTCGTAACTCGGTTGAAACGACTTCGAAAATATAATATCCAAGCCTTTTCATTTTCGGCCATAGCATATAAATATTCATACATTTCATAGCAGCATATATATCTAGCATTTAACTACAATTAAACACGTCTATTTGCCTATAAACTTACCTCAGACGATATATAACGGAACGGAGCGGCTAGTCAACAACTTTCGTTTTTCCCCGATCTAAATCCGATTTCTTTGGTTCTTGATCTAGACATATTCAAATTAAGCTCATTCAAACATATTTTCATTCAATTTAGTCCAAAAACACATAAATGGATAAATTACCATTTTACCCTTGACATTTACAATTTTTACAATTTAGTCCCTATTGCACAAAACACAAAATACACAAAATTTCTCCATACCCAAGCTAGACCGAATATTACCCATATCCATACAAGCCCATATAATTCATTTATTTCACATTTTAGTCCCTCAAATTATTATTTTTGCAATTTAGTCCTAATTACTCAAAATTATCAAAAAACTCTAATACAAAATATGTTAATCTAAAACATATCTTTCATATTTCAACATCAAACAACAAAAATCACAAGCTCTCAACAATGGCATAACTCAAAATATTCACCAAAATAAAAAAATTCAAGCATGAGTTTTGTAGTACTCGAAGCAACAATATCAAAAAAAGTAAAAATTATCAAAAACCGAGCTGAACTCTTATCTTGATTGAGCTTGGAAAGCAACCGAACCCTAGTTTCTTTTTTCTTTTATTTGGTTTTGGAAAGAACAATGATAATAACACATATATTAACTTTGTTTTATGTTTTATTATATATATTATAACATATTATAACTTAAAGTTTAATTTACCAATTTAACCTTAATGAATTATTATGAAAACTTTATATGATAAGCCTAATACCGTCCACATATATTAATAATGGCATAATTGCCACCTTAAGGCTTCAATTTAGAAAGCTACTAACAATTCAACCCCTTTTAGAAATAACCCCTAAATTTTCATTTTACGCGATTAAGTCCTTTTATTTAATCGAAAACTCAAACAATAAAATTAAATCATAAAAATTTCACAGATATAAATTCACACAAAATAAACACAGAAAATAATTTTAAAATATTTTTCTGACTCGGATTTGTGGTCCTGAAACCACCATTCCGATTAGAGTCTAAATCGAGCTGTTACATGAACTACATGTTAAACTTGATTATATATAAGATATGTTGATAATTAATTGAGATTTCGAACTATAATTTGCATGTAATTGTTTGGTATTTGTTTGTAGCATCCTATTACTCAGGTTCATCGATTGAACTAGGTAAGGGGTGTTACAAATTGATTCGAAAAATCCAAAGGCTAAAATCACTTGACTATCATAGGAAAAGAAATGAAATTGATGTGGCTATTGAGAGAGTTGATAAAGGATTAAAAATGAAGTTTTTTAAAAGAAATATTTTTTTGAAATTTTTAGAATTAAAACTAAATCGACCAATTTGTAAATGTTAAGGGCTAAATTTATTGAATTTTTAGAATTCAAACTAAATTGACAAACTTTGTAAACATTGAGGTCTGAATTTATTGATTTTTTTTATATATATTTAGGATCAAATTGATAGAATATGTGAGCATTACAGTGTTAAATTTGTTATTAAACCAATAAAAAAAGCCCTCGTCGGCTTTACTAATAGGAGAGTGACTAAAATATTTAATTTTGAAAAGTTTAGCAACTAAATTAAAAATAATAATACTTGAGTGACCAAAATAGAACGAAAGGCATAATTAGATGATATTTTTGTAGATTACCCTTAAGAATTATTAGGTAACAAATTTTATATTACATAACAATTTCCAAAGATGTTGATTAAGTCTTAGCTCGATTGGCATGAGTATTGTTGTCAGTGCAAGAGGACGTAGGTTCGAGCGCGTTGAAGCGCATTATCCTCCTATTTAAGGGTTGGGGTGGGACTATGGGTAGTTTTAGGCATTGCATCAAACAAAATAAATATGATAAGAATCTATAATAAGATTAATGTTAAAAAGGAACAATTTGAAGAAACTAAACTCAATATTGAAATAAAATATATTATAATTATAAATATTTTAGACAGACATTGAAAATTTTAGAAAATAGTTATAATTTTATGAAATTTGGACATATAAAATAAAAATCGAATAAAAATACTTTTAATACGAAATTTATATAGCATATTTTGATTTGAAAAAAAATTAAAATATGATATAAAATTAAAGAAACATAATCTTTATAATTACACAAATGTTTTTAAATATATATAAAAGAAATGTAATTTTAAAATTATACGAAAATTTCTAAAATTGAAAACAAAAACATATTTTTTAATTTTATAAAAATTGTAGCTATAAAGTTAACCTTTAATTTTCAACATAAATTTTTAAATTTATAGATAATGCTACAATTTTTATAAATTTAAAAATATCAATTTTTTTAATTTTAGAAATTTTCCTATAATATTAAAATTCTAATTCATCTATATATATATAACATTTGTATAAAAAATATTATTGTAAAAAATTAAAAATTAAATACAAAAAATGGAGAAAGACCACTTTCACAAATATATAAAATTATTTTATAATTTTTTACAATTTTTTTGAATTATATGATCATTTTTTAATAATGTGTTTCAGCGCACTCGAACCAACATCTTTTTGATAACAATATTAAAAATTCAATTTTTTTATGATAACATTTTTACATAAATGTTTTATTTATGTATATAAAAAGATAAAAGTTTAAGATTATATGAAAATTTATAAAATTAAAAAAAATTATATTTTTAAATTTCTAAAAATTGTAGCATTATCTATAGATTTAACTTATAAATTTATGTTGAAAATTAAAAGTTAATTTTATAGATAAAGCTACAATTTTTTATAAATTTAAAAATATCATTTTTTAATTTTAGAAAATTTTGTATAATTTTAAGATTACATTTTTATATATTTTTAAAAATATTTGTGTAATTATTAATATTACATTTCTTTGATTGTAACTCGACTGGCACAGGCATTGTTGTTAGTATAAGAAGACGTGAGTTCGAATGTACTGAAATGTATTTTCCTCTTAATTGATTTGGCTCAGGTGAGTAAAGTCACTTGAAAAGATAAACTTTTGGGTGGGTCGGGTTCTGGTTCTCTCAGTGGTGCCACTAATCTCGATTTAGAGTTTGAGGATGGTGATATCCTTAGATTTGTCATAAATGGAATTCCTGGCATTGACTTTTTGATCGACTAAAAAAGATTATGGTTAAAGATATGGAGTCTACTTTGGTGGTCAAGCTATTAGGGCAGAATATATGTTATAGGGTTCTACACAATCATATTGTCAGTCTCTAGCAACCCTCACAATTCTTTCATATAATGGATGTGGCTAATGGGCATTACCTAGTAAGATTCCAGAGCATGGTTGATTATGAAGTGGCGCTGACCTACAGTCCGTGGATAGTGTTTAGGCACCATCTCACAGTTCATCTATGGACGATGGGCTTTGACCCATCGAGACCTTTCCTGAATGGGGTATTAGCCTGATTAGCTTTCCGGCTCTGCCGGGATTCCTATACCAAAAGAAAATATTATAGGAGATTGAAAGTTTAATTGGGAAAGTGGTAAAACTTGACATTAAAATGGACAGTGGTGTGAGGGGGCAATTTGCCCGTATGGCCGTGGTTGTTGATCTAGAGAAACCTCTAACGTCACAAGTTCGGGTCAACTGTCAATTACAATGAGTGGAGTTTAAGGCATTACTTGAGGTATGTTTTTCATGAGGAAAATATGGTCACCTTAAAAGTTTGTGTACTTCTTCTTAGATAGATTGAAGCAGTCACAGCGGCGGAGAGAATTCTACAAGCTTGACAGTCAATGATTCAGTCCTGACGAAGATGGGTGAAGCTCTGGTGGCCACGGGCTAAGTCTTCGATCCGTGAATAGTGGTCGAACTTAAATCCCGGAGTAAATAGGACAAAAATCTTGTCTTAAAGCAAAAATTTCAGGGGAAATTTTGGAAGGTTCCAGATTTGGAGCTTTGTCCTCTCTGGATGTGGAGGCTCAAATGGCAGATATAGGGGCACTATCTACAGGACTGGGGAATATTAGGCTTAATAGGGGTGCCTTTCTTAAAAATTTAAAAGGTAAAAGGGCTGAAATTAAGGAATGGGTTGCTGGCTAGAGGAAAATTAGATGAGGGTCTGTGAGGCCACGGTGAGGAAATAAATTAGGGCCTTCGAGGGAGTTTTACACTGGGCAGGAGCTGGGGGCATTGGGCGAATTCGGCGTGAGTTGATGGCCTGTCACAGAAGGGTACTCAATCGCAACAACCAACAAGCCTCACGCCTAAGTGTCCTGGGCCCCAGTAGGTAATGGGTCAGAATCTCATTTCCTTGGATTTGAGTTCAAATGGCGTAATGGGATTAGTGCAAAAAACCTAACTGCTCCTATTTCTCTTCCAAAAGATAAGGCAACCTCCTTACATGGGAATCCTACTTTCGAAGGACGGCATGGGGTAAAAGTGAATTTAATTTCTAAGGTCCTTGACCCTAAAAGACATACAATAGTTACTTTCAAGGAGAATTTGGATAATAATTCCAAATCAAAAATAGAGAAACGATTATTAATGGTGCATAGGGATCCTTCTAGTATTTCTAGAGGGTATGGTGTTGAAAGTCGAAAAGGAAGGGGGCATAATGGGAAATTGATAATTAAATCTATTCGTAGGCGTGGGGTAAGATTTAAACCTGTGGGTAGTTCACGAGTCTCTCTTCTGGAAGTTATGGGATTTATGGCAGAGTTTTTTAGCACAGAAGTGGAAATTTCTTCAGATAAATCAGACGCTAAAGTCGGTAGTGCCGAAGCTTCTGCTACTTTATGAAAGGGGTTAGCCTTTTTTTACTCATATTTATTTTATTTATGAATTTTACTAATTTTTATTGGAATTTTCATGAATGTGCGAGTTCGAAATTTATTCAAGTTTTTCGGGAATATAATCGAGAACATTGTCCAAATTTGATTAGTCTATTAGAAACAATGGTTAGTGGTGAAAAATTGGATTTGATTATTGGTAAGCTTGGTTTCCAAAATTCACACCATGCGGAAGCAGTTGGGTTTTCTAATGCCATTTGGATTGGATGGAGAGACTCTGTTAATGTGGAGGTACTTCAAAGTCATCGTCAATTTATCTTAACAAAAGTAACTATAGCTCCTTCAAGCAACTCTTTCTAGTCTCCTTTGTGCATGGTAGTCCTAATATTCAAAAACGGAGGAATTTATGGGAAGCTTTACAGGATAATATTCCGTTACATGGGTCTTCGTGGGTAGCGGTTGGTGATTTCAATGCTATTATTTCCTCTAGTGAGAAAAGGAAAGGGCGAATTATAGGGAAAATGTGCTCCTTTTTTGGGAGTTTTATGGATTCCACTCAACTACAAGACTTAAGGTTCCAAGGTTCACACTTTACTTGGCAGATAGGGGATTGTTGAACACTTGGACAGAGCCATTTGTAACAATGCTTGGAGTGCAAACTTTCCAAACTCCTTGATGACACATCTGCCATGCCTCAAATTCGATCATAGACTTTTAAAACTGTCCCTTATGCCTGAGTTCCACTCTCCATGGGGATGGCCGTTTCAAATATTAGTGGGTTGGATTGAGCACTCGACTTTTTTAGATTTTGTCAAACATAATTGGAATGTGTTTGCTAGCATGTCGACTTTGCATTCTAAGTTTACTGATCAGATTAAAAGTTGGAACAAAGAGGTGTATGGCCATATTTTTACCCGTAAGAAAATCATGTCTTGTAAGTTGGAGAACATTGAGATTGAGCATAATAGGACAAACTCAGATTATCCTAAGCAAGTGGATATGGATATTAGAGAGGAATTGGAGAATGAGTTACATCATGAGAAGGTCCTTTGGCAGCAAAAGGCACGCTGTGATTGGTTGGTTTTAAGGGACTGTAACACAAATTTTTATCACACGCGTACTCTAAAGAGGCATAAACAGAATAGAATTATTGCTTTGAAAAATGGTTTGGATGAGTGGATTATAGATGATGAACAATTGAATAGATGATGAACAATTGAAGCTTGAAGCGGTCAATTTTTATTCTACTTTGTATGGTGAACATCTTAGGTCAAGGAAAGATTTCCCTTCGAGTGCTTTTTTTTAGGCTTAATGATAAAGATTTTAATTTCCTTAATACACCAGTGTCTGATGAGGAAATCAAAATTGCTCTTTTTGATATGACACCCTTGAAGGCACTAGGGAGTGATGGGTATCATGCCTTGTTCTATCAAAGTCAGTGGGAGAATGTTGGTGACTCGGTTTGTACGTAGGTGAAATGGATTTTTGAAGGTAAATGTATTGATTTGGAGTTAAATAAGAATTCGGAGGACTTCTATTAATTTCAACCAATCAGCTTATGCTCTGTCCTTTACAAAATGGTCATGAAGGTAATTGTTGATCGTTTTAAAGTGGTTTCTTCAAGGCTTATAGCTTCTGAGCAAACTAGTTTTGTAGCAAGACGGAACATTACTGATAACATTGTTATTGCGCAAGAAGTTATACATTCCATCAGGGGTACACAGAAAAACATGCAATGTATGGCTATCAAAGTAGACCTCGAGAAGGCCTATGATCGAGTTCGTTGGGATTTCATCGATGCGTCACTTCAAGCTGCATGTATTCCTATTTTTTTACGAAATTTTATTAAGTCTACAATTTCTAGCTTTACTATGCAGGTTTTGTGGAACAGTGTTTGAATGCAAAAAATTTGGCTAGTTAGGGGCATTCGACAGGGATGTCTTTTATCTCCCTATTTGTTTATTCTTTGTATTTAGTAGTTGGGTCATAGTATTTGTAATACTAATGAAGTTGGCAATTGTTCTCCTATTAGACAAGCTCAAGATGGCCCACTGTTATCTTATCTTTTCTTCGCTAATGGCTTGATTCTTTTTGGCCATACTGATGATAACCAAACCTGTGTCATGAAAGACATTCTTGATGAATTTTGTGACTATTCGATATACCAGATCAATATACAGAAGACAAATATTTTCTTTTCCAAGAGTGTGGATGACAGCTTGGGGAGATGTATAAGTGACTTTTTGGGTTTTCCAGAAGTAATTAATTTGGGGCATTATCTTGGTGTGCCACTTTTACATGACAAGGTTACTAGTAGCACATTACGCTTTGTGGTGGATACAGTGCATAGTAAATTGACTAGCTGGAATACCAAACAACTCTCTTTTGTTGGTAAGGTCACTTTGGCGCAGTCGATTTTGCTTTCGATTCCCATTTGCTTCATGCAGACGATGATGGTTCCCAAAGGCATTTGTGCTGAGATTGAGTGCATGTTAAGGAAATTTGTTTTGGGGATCTCATAATGGTAGCTCTAAGATGGCCTTGGTTAGTTAGGATTCGGTGTGTCAACCTAAGCCTTATGGAGGTCATGGTCTTAGACAGTTGAAAGATTATAACACTTATTTCATGATAAAGGTTGGTTTTAACATCATTTCGAATGTCAATGCCCTTTGGATTCAGGTTCTTTGGTCGAAATATAGTCCCTAGTGGTTTTCTATAAAAGTTATCAATGAGTCGTTATTCCTTCTTATGGAGATCCATTTCTAAGATTTGGTCCCTCATTCGTGAGAATTTGGTTTGGTTGGTTGGAGATGAGAATAGTATTAAATGTTGATAAGATTCCTGGATTCAAAATTGTTGTCCCTTACTAAATTTTATTCCTTCCACTACTAACCTTAATTTGGATTGTTCCCTTACTAATTTGACTGTAGGTGATGGCTCGTGGAACTTGGATATTTTTAGACTGTGGGTGCCAAAAGAGATCATTAACAAGATTGTGAGTGTTCCACCGTCGCATCCTGTGTCGGGTCTAGATAAAATTATTTGAAGAGCTACCTCAACCAACTCTTTCTCTCTCAAAAGTGCTTATGGGAAGGTTTACGAAGGTACTTTGAACTCTAAATAATAGTTTTGGAGGATACTTTGAAAGTTTAAAGGCCTTCATCGAATCCGCTTCTTCATTTGGCTTGCTCTAAAGGAACGTTTTCTTACAAATGTTGAAAGGGTAAGGCAAGGTTTAGGGAGTAGCAGTGCTTGTGATAATGTGGACATGATTTTGAGGATGTGTTACATATCCTCAGAGATTGGCACGCTGCCAGAGGCATTTGGGATAAATTCATTCCACAATAAAGTCGTTCGAGATTTTACATTGGATCTCTTTTTGAATGGATGACGAACAAATTTCAAAATCATATGACTTCCTTGGTGGGGGGAATTGATTGGTCGTATCTCTTTGGGATTACTTCGTGGCGTATTTGGAAGAATCGAAACTTGTTTATTTTTCAAGGCACTTCCTGGAATGTTGATGAGATAATTAACATCTCGTTTAGCTGGGCAAAGTAGTATTCCTCAGTTTCATTAACCTCATCTCATGAATCACAAATTTATCTTCCAAATTGGCCTCTAACTAGTAGTTGGGTATGTTTCAATACCAATGGTTTAGTTAAGATTGACGAGGGCTTTACAACTGATGGAGGTTGTGTGAGGGATCATAAAGGGGAGTGGATCATAGGGTTCACTAGATATTTGGGTAAGTGTACAGTGTTGGAGGTAGAGCTTCGAAGATTCTTGGATGGGTTGAACCTTATTTTGATTAGACGCTTTGAGAAGCTATTAATTCAAACTGATAGTATTGAAGCTATTAACGCGATCAGGGAAGATGCTTTGAGGAACTCTAATTCTACCATAATCAGGAGAATTCATCAGACTCTAAAAAGGGTGAAACAATGGGAAATTTAGCATATTCTTAAAAAGGATAACTTAATTGCTGATAGTCAGACCAAGACAGTTTATACTAAGAGACTAGGCTTAAGACTGTTTGAGGATCCTTGTTTGAGGCTCTAGTTTATTTATTTTATATTATTCCTTTTTTCAAAAAAAAATTAAAATTTTATAGTATTTTTTTGTGTTATTAGAGCCAGAGTCTTATTAAAATTAGTTGTTTGAGACTGGTCTCCAATATTCTATTCGAAATTGTATACAAATTCCTAGAGAATTAATATTCAGTAGCATTTTGGCGGTGGTGATGGCAATTATTAAAATAACATTGGAGTTTGAGTGATCTCCTCGATTTCCTTCATCACATCTTAGGATTTATTGATTTCAAGTACTTCGATTTTTTATTAATTTTTAACACTTTTCAAAACTTTATAAATATTATAATTATTTTTAAATTCTGGATTTTTTAAAATAATTTTAGACTTTTTTTCAAATTTTTATAAATTTCTAGATGTTTAATAAAATATTTTTTATTTTTTAATAATATTATTCTTTTTATAATTTTCAAATGTTTTTAAATTTTGATAATTTTTATATATTCATTTTTTTCATGTAAAAGAATAAGAAAAAGTCACTCTTTGCAATTTCTGCTGCATGGCGTGATATGATGTGCCATTTAACATAAGCAACCCCCAAAAAATAGAAGTTAACGATAAAAAGATGATCAACGTTAGAACATAACGATTAACAATGTTCAAATGATTTAATTGATGTATTTTCATAATTTAAATATTTAATAAATAATTTAATTGATATATTTTTACAATTTAAGTATTTAATTAAGTAAAAAATAGGAATTTAATTGATATTTTTAAAGAAAAAGTTGAAAAGTTTTTTTAAACTCTTAAGCGCTAAGTAAATATATTAATTTAGTTGAACAGTAATTATATTCCTTAATGAAACTAATTGGGTTATGGCAAGCAAATTATATGTTTAAACTTTAAAGCGGGAATATATAAATATTGTTGAAGGTGCTCAATATTTTGAAGAGGATAATAACAAAAACAATAGCGTAAGACGAATAATATAAAATATGATAATTAGTACGTTGCAGAGAAAAAGAATTTACATTAATTTTTGAACAATCTGCAACAATAGGAAATTAGATGAATTAATAACTAATCATAAGATAGGGCAAAAGATATACATATAGGAAATCGAAAATCACTATGAAAATATTATTTGTTTATTTAATTATTAAAGGAACAATTAATATTTCAAATAAAAATTCAAAATTTACAGTTAAAATAAAATGGAAGATGTAAAAATTAACCAAATTTATTCTAAAAATCAAGTTCAATCTTTACAAAATAATTCATTAATCTTTGTTTAAAGCTTCTTATTCTAGTACTTGACTTGTGAAATCCATCAGCTTGTTCGCCAGCATCACCGTTACTGTAAAATAAAAATTTACAGACTTTAAAAAATTAGTTTGGAAAATAAAAAAGTAATCACGAAAAAATAATAGTTAATGTTAAAAATAAAAATAAAAATACTTACAGATATGATTTATTCTCCAAATCAGGAGCAAGAAATGATTGTGGTGATCTGGGTATCTTAGAGGAACTCGACTCTTCCATCGAAAGAATTGAATGGCTTGTAAAAAGAAGCATATACAAATTGTGGAAAATTGAGATTACGATTTCAATAAAAATAAATATATATTGAGAATATAATACATAGAAAGCAGAACGGAAGTAAAGAAAATTACAGTACTGATGACTCATTTTCTGATGCAAGTCTTTAATTTATGTTATCCGGTATAGGTACAGACATTAATAATAAAAATAGTAATTATTTACCTTACTAAAATTTTAAATTTTGATTATAAAATATAAGAAGATAGTAACCATTTTTTTTTAAAATTTTATTCATCTAGCTAACTATTTTTTTAAAAATATAAAATTAAAAAATATTAGCTTAAAAAGTAGTTATTATAGGGTTTAAAGTTTAGTGTAGGCTAATAATTAAAATAAATACTAATATTTTCACCAAATAAATAAATAAATACTAATATCTAATATAAATAGTAAATAATTTAATAAAAATTTAATTTAACTGGAAAAATAGTTTTTTTAAAATTCTATTTATCTAATTAAACATTTATTTAATTTTTAAATTTTTTTACCTAATTAAATTTTTATTATAAACTTAAAATTAACTTAAAATTAAGTAAAAATAATAAATAATGAAATAAGAATTATTTAAATTAAACTAAATGAACTTGATTTTCAAATTCTTGTTTATCTAATTAACCATTTATTTTAAACATAAACTTTTATAATTCAAAAGATAATAATTATAGAAATTATCTTTTACAAAATATGTGAATTACATAAAAAATATAGTCGTGCTACTTGTTGCAATTAATGTGTAACTTGTTATATTATATATATGATTTTTCTCTTCATTTAAAACATTAAAAAATTAAATTATGCTTATTTTTTATTTTTATATGATTTTAATTAGTAATAAGCATTACCCTCAAAAAAATTATTATCATTGAAAATAAAAAGATAAATGGGATCCACTTAAGTGAAAGGGGGCATAGAAAAAGGTCCTAGGTAACCCTTCAATAACTTTAGGAGGATGCAAATTCTATTCCATTCCATCCACAATGCTTTTTTGCTTATTCTTTCTTTTCCTCCTATTGGATTGCTTTAGACTTTAGACATACTTTAAGGGAAAGTGATGGAACAATTCAAAGAGAAATAAAAGATTTCATTGCATATATTTTTATTATGAGAGAGACAAAAGGAAGAAAAGAACAGAAAAAGTGGGGTTTGGCGATTAAGCTTTGTAATGTATGGATTCCAAATGGCTGGAGACGAGCTTTTCTCCTTCCATTTGCTTTTGTAATGTGAACTTGTTTTTGCTTCCTAGCAAGAATCAGAATATTGGAAAGGACTGATATTTTTGGGACGGTAGTGACCTTTAAATAGATTTAGGTTTACACGATGAGAACATAGATATAATCAAATTTATATTCAAGTATATAAAATATTAAAGACAATTATTACAAAGTAAAAATAGTTATTAAATTTAGGTTTAAATCCTCTTATCTCATGCCAGAGTCTGTGGTGGTGGGCTGAGAATACCAACAAATGGTTTCAGACCAATCCTAAAACCTTAGAAGGTGGAGTAGACTGTGGTTGGGTGCCTTAAATGACTTTTAACAAAAAGTTTAATTTTAGGGTTGTTCCGTGATTTCAATTCTAGTAAAATGTTATTTTTTTAAATGTGATTATTGAGGATTTTTTATTAAACAATATAAAAGTAATACCCAAAATAGTATATTTTATAAATTATTTATCAAAATAATATGAAAATTACAGTGATTTTGAGTGTGGCACATGTCATGAGTGACTTTATTCTAAACTATGAATAAACAATTATTTATATAATTGTTGAAATGAAAAAAGGGTTAATACGTAATTTATCTTTTGAATTTGTCTAAAACTACTTATTTGGTATCTAAAATTTTTATACGTATTTAGTACTTGAATTTGTATTCCGTCACCTAAATTAGTACCTTTGCATTAATACCATTAATTTGTGCTGACATTATATATATATATATATTTAGTCAGTTTATATATTTTTTTATATAAAATATCAGTTTTTAGGCTATTATTATTTTTCAATATATATAATATAAATTTATAAATATATATAATTAAAAATATATAAAAAGTGTATTATATAAAATTATAAAATATTAATAAAAATTAACAGTATTAGTGTAGAGGGAACCTAGTGTTTTGCATTTTGGAATATTTTGCATTTAGGTGTCTTATTTTAAAATTTGATTTAACTCCATCCTTAATTTGTAGTTTCAATATTTTTATTTAATCCTTGTTTTTAATATTTTCGAATTTAGTTTACATCTTATATGATTTTTTATAATTATTAATGCCTTTGTATATATATGGTGAAGATTCAATTTGTTGTATAATAATTTTAGTTGTGTCTAGTTACATGTCTCTTTTAATGTAGATTAATTGTACAATAATTTTAGTCTTGGTCAATTTCTAATTTGTATGTTAATATGAATTTTAATTATATATAAATGTATCTTATTTTAGAAGATGAAGTTTTAGAAAATCAATTACCAATTATTGTACAATTAATTTATATTAAAAGAGACATGTAATTAGACAAAACTAGAATTATTATACAACAAATTGAACCTTCACCATATACATACAAAGGAATTAATAATTACAAAAAATCACATAAGATGTAAACTAAATTTGAAAATATTAAAAACAAGGGCTAAATAAAAAAATTTAAAACTACGAACTAAGAATGAAATTAAATCAAAATTTCAAACTAGGGGACTTAAATGTAAAATATCTTAAAATACAAAATATTAGCTTCCTACCCAACTCATGTGAAGGACAAATTTTGCAAGGAGTCCCCAGCCCCTTTTTTATTTTTTATTATTTCAACAATTATGTAATAATGTTTAGTTGATATGTTAGAGTAAAGTTGCCCATGGCATGTGAGATATCCAAAAACACTATATATTATTTTTAAATGCACCTTATATCTTAAATGTATAGTTTCTTTATTCATATGAGTGTAATAGAATTTTTAGTTATTATATAATTGTTGAAACTAATTAATAATAAGAACATATTCAATATGTATGATATTGAAATGAAAAAATAAATTAAATTGTGAGTGAAACGACATCGGATTAAGAATATTAAATGGACTACAATTATTTACAGTAATGTTATAATCAATCTTAAGTAGAAGTTGAGCTAACTTGCGGTACTATGGTGGCTCTGTATAGCATTATGATGCTCTCTAGTGTGGTGTAGTTACTCGAGTATCCAAATTATATTACTATAGTTCATCAGGCTATTTGTTAAAAGAAAATATATGTATTGACTTCTTAAATTACTTGGAAATGATATGTTTATATGACTATTGAAATGTTAATGGATGGAATTTAATAAATGATGAATGTGTGTTTAAAAGTTGTTTGAAACGATATCAAAATGATTGGAAAGTTTATAGTTATTTGTATGAAACGCTTGCTTTGTAAACGTGACATATAGTGACAAAATTATATGTTTAAAAGAAATGGTATATGATTATGAATATGAATTGACATAATCAATTGGTTAATATGATTTACATGTTGGATCATTCTTACTGAATGATACGAAAATATGTTGTACTAAATGATTGAGAGATTATATGATCGATACGTGAAATGCTTACCTTGTTGTTGTAAATGTCTTGACAGAAAATTGTATTAAATTAGTTATATATGTTTACTTAATTGTAAACTGAGGTAAAAGTTTTGTTTAAGTACTTATGAACTTACGAAGCTATATAAGTGATGAGCATTGAAACCACAAAATAAAAATTCCTATGACAAAATAATACTAAATAGGAATATAAAGCAGTAAGAACAAATCCTCAAGGATTGGTTATCTAATTCCGCCTTTTCTTGTGACCAGAATTATTGTCGCGGAAATAGTCCTGCCCACGACTCGTAACGAACTTGCTGAAAAAATAAATATATAAGGGGAGATGAAAATGTTTGGAAAGTAAACAAAGTGAAATTGCAGCAATAAACAATTATATTAATAAAAATAAAATAAAATAAGAAAATGGAATTGAATTTAGTAAGCAGTAATATAAAGTCTTAGCCTTAGACTCGGTGAATTTTCGTTCCAAATCGATCCTTAAAAATGAATTTTCTCTTCCGAACCATAAGCTGGTTATAGCGACCAAGAACGTTCCGACCGCTAATTTTTCCTCTCATAGTTGATTCCGATACAACTTGCAAACCAACCCTTACCAATTGTCTAACCGCGATACAGGCGTTTGTAATTCAAAACCCCAACAGCCTTACATTTTGAAGAACCTAACTCGGATCAACAGCCTCAACCGCGTGGGTCATTTAAATTCAATCACTATCATCATTGACAAAAATCCCACTAGTATGACCCCGCCAGGATATGCCAATTTGTTTGTGGAAATTTGAATACTAGACGACCGACTCATCTTCCTAACTATATGCCAAAACGACTCCAACCCAACGTGCACTTTGTGTTGAAATTGAATTAACTTTAAGGGATAGATTTGTACTATCCCATATTCCGGAGAGATAATGAATGCCATTATGAAATATTTTTAGTGTGGATTCATTTTCTCACGATTCTTGATCGAGAAGAATATCGGCCTAAAGCTAAGTAGAAGTTTAGTGTAGCATGAAATTAATCATGCTTTGTTAGTTTGTGGAAGGGATTAAATGGTAAGGTTGAATGGTGGATTTGGATGTAATTGTGGTAGGTCGAAAGGAGTAAAGAAGGAAGGGACTCAAAGGGAAATTAGACCAAAGTAAATAAAATAAAAAAGAACTATAGAAACCTTGTATTCTACGAACACATGAAATAGAAAGGAATAAATATAATTTTCATTCAATTTCCAGTGTCTTTTTCAAAGGCCACCAACCATCCTACTTATATACATATCATATACTAAAATTAGCCTAACTCACCTAACAACCAATTACATAAAACCAAATTTATATTAGATTTGAAACACTCTAAACCTAGCCTAGACGTTATGGTCGAAGTTGGAGATGTCACAAAGAAGGATTTTGAAAATAGAGTTATTTCGAAAAATCATTCAAGTTTTATAACTATTATTGGAAGCGTTATTTAATTAATTCATTTGCCAAAACATAATTTACAGCGGAAGTCACAGAAATCGTATATTTGAAAATCCCGTTCGTATTTTCAGAAAAATCTTTGTTTTAGTAAAAACCATGTTTTTAGTCAACCATCGCAAATAAAGAGTTAATTCGACAATCCAAATACAAAATAAAACCATACACTCTGGAGAGTCCTTTAATTACAAAACCCCCAGAAATAATCCACACTTAAACAAAAACCATTAATTAAAAACAGTTCACAAACTTGTGGTCACCATGAGACTCTACCGCACAAATTCGCCTAAGTCTATGGATTACCTAAACAGAACAGACAAACAGATATGAGTTTTCGTAAACTCAGTGTGTAACCCAACAGAAGCAAACTTACAACATACACAAAAATCTCATATACAGACAGATACAGATTTGGACTTAGGTCCATGACTGATGCAGATAACAAAATTAGATAAGCAGAGTCCTACCCCCATCCTCTACACACCATCTCCGACCATCCCATCACACCATGTAGGGTTAAAAAAATACACCCATCCCTACACACCATATAGTGTCGATGTGACACATGTCAGGTAATTTGCAGACAAGTTACCAGAAAATAGGTGAAAAGTCGCCATACAGATCACTTCCTCCGCATATACAATTCTTACCCCTATCATCAATACAAAAATGTAGATACAGTAATATCATGCACATCATGCTCATATACAGATAACAGAATAGTCAGATATACATATCGGTACCCTATCTAGAGCAGTCCATCAGAATATCAGATCACATAACTTAAGGTTTTGTTAGCCTTTATCGACCCTGTGGTAGGCCCACAGTCGGTCGGAACAACCCGTACGACCCTAGGGAACATTTCTAAATTATGGGCCCACACGTCCAGATTGACCTTACCCATATGGCCCACACGGCCTGGCCAAAAACGCACATGCCCATGTGGGCCTACACGCCTAATTTGGCCTAGCCCATATAGCCCACATGACCATACTCACACCATCATACAGTCGTGTCTTGCACATGGCCGCGTCTTCGTTAGACACACAGACGTGTCTCGCGCATGGCCAACCACATGGCCAGGCACATGCCCGTGTGGCTTCGATAGAATGATTTTTCGGCTTTCATCGAAACCTGATTTTCTGTGTTTTGGGAACACACCTAGTACAGTTTTGATGCGAAATCACTCCCGAGCCAACCAACAACTAAATTTCATAACGACTCCTACTACAATTCTACGAAAAGAAAGTCCCATTCTTCACGATTTGTTACAAAGCTCAAGAACATCGAAAAGCCAAAATACCGAGATTGAACAATTAAATTGATAGAAAAACGCAGAGAAAAGGGGAAAACCAACATCAAATTTTTTGAGAAAGAGAGAACCGAAATTTTTGAGAAACAAAAATAAAATTAGATAACTTCAATATCCCAACTCCCCACTATCATCTCAACCACAACTACATACTCACTTAGACTCCCAATCCCATCTAAACTCTCTCTTAGCCAACAGAGGAAAAAATTAATACCCTCGCTCCCGCAGGGATTCAAACACAGGACCTCCAGCACAACCATCCCATCCCACTCGAATTAACAGGCTCATTCTGATATGAGTTTACTAAAGATAGAGTATAACCCAAGCCACCAAGGATAAGGCTAGGATTAGAAAAGAAAAAAAAATTCAAATGTGGGACTTGAACCCAAGACCTAATACACACACTCATAACACTTAACCACTAAAGTAGATACACATTTGTGTCAGGTATTTACAGAAACAAAAATAAATTAAGTGGGATGTTACAACTCTACCCCCTAAAAGAAATTTCGACCTCTAAATTTACCTAATCCGAACAAATGAGGATACTGCTAATGCATCAAGTCCTCAGGTTCCCACGTGGCTTCCTCAATGCCATGATTCTGCTACAGAACCTTAACCAACAGGATAGACTTCTTTCTCAGAACCTTAATATCATGATCTAAAATCTGAACTGGCTACTATTCAAAAGTCAAATCCGATCTAACCTTAATCTCCTCAACAGAGACAACGTGAGATGGATCAGACCGATACCACCTCAACATCGAGACGTTAAACACATCATGGATATGGTCCAACTATGAATGTGGCTGCAACTGATAAGTGACTGGTCCCACGCACTTCAGAATCTGATATGATCTAATAAACCTAGGGCTCAATATCTTAAGAAACCTTAAGAAAAACGAAGTCACCCACAGAGTACTCAATATCTCTCCTTTCCAAATCTGTATAAAACTTCTGTCTATCAAAAGCCATCTTTAGATGATCCCGTATCAGTCTAACTTTATTTTCAGTTTCGAAAACCAACTTAGGACCCGAAACCCATCGCTCACCCATCTCAGTCCAACATAGCGAAGTACGACACTTACGACCATACAAAGCCTTGTAAGGTGCCATCTGGATTCCAGACTGAAAACTGTTGTTGTAGGCGAACTCATCTAGCGGCAAAAAATCTTTCCAACTACCTTAAAAATCAATCACACAACTCCAAAGCATATCCTCCAGTATCTGAATCACCCTCTCAGATTGACCATCGGTCTGAGGATGGAACGTAGTACTGAAGTCCAATCTTGAACCCAGAGCCTCATGTAGTTTCTTCCAGAACCGAGAAGTGAAGCGAGGATCCCTATAAGAAATTATCAAAACTAGAACCCCATTCAATCTTACAATCTTAGAGATATAGAGTTTCACTAACTTTTGTAGAGAGTAGTCTATCCGAACCAGAATAAAATAAGCGGACTTGGTCAATTGATCCATGATGACCCAAACAGAATCCTTCTTAGTGGGTGTCAAGGGAAACCCACTAACAAAGTCCATCATCACTTGTTCTCATTTTCATAAAGGAATCTTAACAGGTTGTAGCAAACCTAAAGACAACTGGTGCTTAGCCTTAACTTGCTGGTACGCTAGACAATGAGCAACAAAATTCATAACGTTACGTTTCAAAATCTGCCACCAATATAGCTCACAAAGATCAGGATACATTTTATTACCATCGGGATGCATAGCATAAGGGCTACTACGCACCTCCCTTAGAATCGATTGCCTTAGATCAGAATCATTTGGTACACAAACCCGACCTCGAAAACACAGAACTCCATCCTTATTCAACCTAAAACCATATGTACTGCCACTCTCAACCTAACAGAACCGTAAAACCAGAAACTCATCCCCTAACTGCTTATCCCAAATTTGATCAATCCAAATAGGCTTAACTTGTAACTTGGCTAACAGACCTCCATAATCAAACAGACTAAGACGAGCGAACATCGCTCTCAAATCAGTCATTGCTCTACGATTGAGAGCATCGGCCACCACATTGGCTTTACCAAGATGATACTCTATCGTGTAGTCATAATCCTTAAGCAACTCAATCCATCGATGTTGCCTAAGGTTCAACTCCTTCTGAGTAAAGAGGTACTTGAGGCTCTTGTGATCGGTATAGATAATACACCTCTCACTATATAGATAGTGCCTCCAAATTTTTAACATAAATACCACACCAGCTAACTCGATATCATGAGTTGAATAGTTTCCCTCGTGTGACTTAAGCTGACGAGACGCATAAGCGACAACCTGACCATCTTGCATCAGTACACAACCCAAGCCAACGTGCGACACTTCACTATACACCACAAACTCTTTAACAAATTCAGGCTATATCAGAACAGGAGCCTAAGTCAGAACAGAGTTGAGCTTCTTGAAGCTTGTTTTTTGCACACCAGACTAGATAAAAGGAACACTCTTAAGTAGAAGCTTAGTCAAAGGAGCTGCAATAAGAGAGAACCCCTCAACATAACGCCGATAATATCCTGCAAGACCTAGAAAACTATGAATTTCTGATACATTTTTATGCTATTTCCAATCAACCACAGCCTCAATCTTTCTAGGATCAACTCAGATCCCCTCAGTAGAAACCACGTGTCCTAGAAAAGTTACCTTTCGCAACCAAAACTCACACTTGCTCGACTTAGTGTAGAGTTGTTTTTCTCGAAGTATTTGAAACACTACTCTAAGATGCTTATCATGCTCATCCTCAGTCTTAGAGTAAACCAGAATATCGTCGAAGAAGACTACGATGAACTAATCCATATACAATTGAAAAACTTGGTTCATTAGATCTTTGAATGCAGCCGGAGTATTCGTCAAACCAAAAGGTATAACTAGGAACTCATAGTGCCTATAACGAGTCCTAAATGTCGTCTTATAAATATCCATGTCCTTATCTCTTAGCTAATGATACCCAGATCGGAGATCTATTTTTGAAAACACTGAAGCCCCTTGGAACTGATCAAACAAGTTGTCAGTTCATGAAAGTGGATACTTATTCTTCACAGTCAATTTATTTAATTGCCAATAGTCAATGCACATCCTCATGGTACCATCATTTTTCTTTACAAACAGAATTGGTGCCCCTCACAGGGACACACTAGGATGAATGAAACCACGATCCAGAAGCTCTTGAAGTTCAGCCTTAAGCTCTGTAAGCTCTTTCAGTGCCATACGATATGAAGCGATGGACACTGAAGCTGTACTAGTAAAAATTCAATGCCGAACTCAACTTCCTGATTTGAAGGTAAACCCAACAACTCCTCAAAGAAAAAAATCTAAAAATTCCATCACTGTTCTGATATCCCTGACAGAAGATTCCTTAGAAACTGAAACACTAACGAAAGCCATATACGCCTTACACCTTTTCCGAACCAATTTATTAGACTCAAGGCGGAGATCACATTGGACAGATAATCTCGATACTTTCCGATCACAACTATTTCTTTATCATCCATGGTTCTCAGAACAACCCTCTTAGTCGCCTAATCCAAGCTAACTCGGTGCTCAACTAACTAGTTCATACTTAAAATTAAGTCAAACTCCCCAAACGGTAGCTCAATTAGATTTTCTGGAAACATAGTTCCTTGCACCTCTAACGACACATTCCTATAGAGTTTATTTACTTGAATAGATTACCCCAACAGACTCAATATAGTAATCTCACTAGGAGTACACTCAATAGAAATTCCCAAGGTTTCGGAAACATTACTAGCTACATAAGAATGTGTAGAACCTATGTCTATCAGAGCAGTATATGGAGCATCAAAAATAAAGAATGTACCTATGATAACATTAGGGGTATTTCTGTCCTCTCGGCATCGAGCAGCATAAACTAATACAGCTACCTCACCTCAGTTTGATTAGCACCTTTGCCTGATGCTCTTTTGTAACAACCCAAAATCCGTGGGCACCAGAAAAGTGTGTTATCGGGCCTCCGTCTTAGTGAAATAAGTTCGAAAATAATTATTAAAAATATTTATGAGTCTAGTAGTGTGTTTAATTAGGTTTTAATTAAGTAAATTTAGCTTAATTTAGAGTAATTAGTAAAAAGGATTAAATTGAATAAGAGTAAAAGTTTAATTATAGATTAAAGAAAAATTAGAAGGACTTAAGAGGAAATTAAACCATTTCCTATAGCTGAGGCGGTTTAACGTGGAAAATATCAAAGATTTTATTGATTAAAAAAATATATATTTATTTAATAATTAAGTATATTATATTATATTATATTATTATTATATATAAAAGAAACAAATAAGTTAAAAGAAACAGAATGAAAGCAAACGAAACAGAGAAGAACAGGGGGAGAAAGAAAGGAAAGAAGAAAAAAAGGGGAAATAAGGTTTATGAAGCTTGGAGTTAATTGGTAAGCTCAATCAAGTCCTTTTCTCATAATTTTGATATTTTAGAAGTCTTAAAACAAGTTTTTGATGAAATTAAGTTGTTAGTTTGGAAGTTCTTAGGTTTTTAAACAAAGTTCATGTTGAATAAAATGATGAAATAGGGGTTTAATTGAATGAAATTCAAGTTAGAATAGATATAAGGATTGAATTGCAAAGTAAGCTATAAGTTTTGTGTTTTAGGGATTAAATTGAGGAAAATTCGAAATTAAGAAAATATGTTGAAAATTTAATAATTAAATTTGAGTTTAAATGAAATTTGAATAGGAATAAGGTGTGAATTGGTGTTATAAATTTGGTTATTAACATTTTACATCAAAATAGTTTTGGGAAGTAGCAATGGTCTGACTTTGAAAATTCACTAAAAATTTTATAAATTAAACTAGAGGATGAACAAAATATGGAATTAAAGCTTATTGAGTCTAGTTTCTTATAGTAGAAACAGTGTAAGCAATTAATTGATGAATCAAGAGATATTTGAAATTTTATAATACTGGTTCGGGGTGATTTCGAGATGCCCTGTTTTAACATTGGAAAATCATTAAAAATTGTACAAAAATTATTATGGAAGGTAATTTATATATGTGAACTCCTTAATGAATCTAGTTTCAAAATAAATAAACAAGAACCTTATTCGAGTTCTGTACAATGAGATAATTTATTATTAGTAGAGAGAGGTCAGAACTGTCAAATGAAATAACAGGGGAGTATTTAACGAATAAACTGTACTAAATGGCTAGACCAAAAATTCTGAAAATTTTATGGTTAGAAGATATATGGGTGTAGTTTTAAGGAAAATTTACAGATATTAAATTGGAGTTTCGTAGCTCAAGATATAAATAATTTAGTAACAATGACTCAAGTAGACAGCTTAATGGTGAAATTATATATATACATTAAAAATGGTTAAATTTGCATGTTTAGGCTCATGAATTAAATTGAATCATGTTGTATTGATGATTATAAATTATTATTTTCGTAGCCAACAAAGAACCTGAAGCATCAGCATCGAAAGGAAAGGAGAAAGTCATCGAGGACTAAAACGGGAGAATTACGGTGTGTATTACTATAATTCGAATTTTAATTATTATTGATTGCTGAATTTTTTTATTGTTATGTATGGTAAGTAAGACTTGAGGTAAGTATGTGAAATTGATATGAATATTGAGTGAAAATGAAAGTGATGCAAATTGAATCAAATTGAATTGAATAAGTGAATTATGGAATATGTAATTATTTGAAAAGCGTATTGATTGAAAAATTATTGGTGATTTGAATTGTGAATTGAAAGTGATATAGGATTGAGAAAGTGAATTGAATACCCTATTAACTAGTCGGGCTGAGTCGGATATAGTTGGCATGCCATAGGATTGGAAGTGTTCAGGGATACTTCGACCTCGAGTCGATGAGACACTGGGTGTCAATATATTTCTTCAGATAGATTCGATGAGGTACTGGGTACCAACTTTACTTCGGCTAGGCCGATGAGACACTGGGTGTCAACTATTACTTCGAACTATCCGATGAGGCACTGGGTGCCATATTGGTGTGTTTGGTTGGATCCGTGTATTCGCCAAAGTCCGAGTTACGTTAATAGGGTGAAAAATTGAAATGTGAATTTGAGGCATTGAAACGAGAAAAATAAATTGAATTACGAATTGAAATTGGAATTGTGATAATAAGAGAAAAGTATGAAATGTATATTCATAAGTGATATAAATTTAAGTTTGAGAAAATACATTGATTTATGAATTAGTACATATGACATTAATTGTTAGGTATTTTAATATTTATGTTTTTACTATTGTTGATATAATTTGAATTATGGTAATATCACTGAGTATATCCATACTCAGCGTACGGTTGTTTCCGTGCGCAGATTAGTAGAAGTCAAGTGTCCCAGTTCAGCATCCAGAACATTCCCGACTCCAACACAAATTTGGTGATGTATATTTTTCTTTTGGGTAAAGGTGGCATGTACATAGGTGTTATATAGTCACTTGAATATGCATATTACTTTGGGTAGTGAAGGTTGAATTATAAGATTTAGATGGTTAAATGAAATGGTAAGAAAAGTATATGATAGTTATTAAGTTGAAATTATGTTAATGATATAAATATTAGTTATATGAATGTGAAAAATTGGTGCTGGTTGTTTTAGTTTGAATTTGCAGGAGGTTTTAGGTAAAAATAAGCAGAAATGCTGCCGAAATTTTTATAAAAAAAATTCAGAATATTCGAACAAGTCCCGTTCTACTTTTAATACGTGCTTGAACTTTGAGAGTTCAAGATAGGGACTCAATTATTATATTATACTATGAAAATTTTTAATAATTGTAAATTATTAGTAAGTTGTCTGATATGTCCGGTAATGCCTCATAACCTCGTTCCGGTAACGGTTTGGGGTTAGGAGGTGTTACATCTTTGTCCTCGGCCCATACCATCCCTAGTCGGTCTACAGCCCCGAGATGGCTATTGTATTGCCTTCTGTCCTAAAGCTTGCATCTGGTCAGCATGTTGTGGACACTCTTTAATTCGATGCTTCAAAGTCCCACACCTCAAAAAAGCTCCTAACCTCCTCCAACACTCACCCAGATGGTGCCTACCACAATCACCACATGACTGAAACCCAGTAGGAGCAATAGGAACCCCCACTCTAATAGGCCCATCATGTCTGGCCTGTTTCTTATGCCTCTAAACAAAACTAAAAGGCTCTAAATCCCTCTTGTTCTTACCCGCTCACAATCCCTATTTTGGCACTCCACGCGCTTAACCTCCACGATGATTTTCGCCTTATCAACAAGAACTAGGAACTCTCTCTCCCTCTATGAAGCAATTAGAACACTCAAACTGTTCCTCAAAGCGTTATCAAAACAGACACATTTCTCATACTAGACGCCACCATGCCTCGAGTGTAGTGGCTTAACCTCAGAAACTCGACCTCATATTTGGCCATAGATCTATCACCTTGTGTGAGATTCATGAACTCAGGCCTACGAGCATTAATATAGCTCGCCCCCACATATTTCCCCTAGAAAGCAGTCTTAAAATAGTCCCAGTTCAGATGATCCGACTGAGTAACCATTGATATGCCTCGTAGCGAAGCAAAGTGACTGCACCTTTTGATTTTTGCTCAAGAGTGCAGTCAATGTCATTAATAATTTTCTCAGTGGCCTCCAACCAATACTTGGCCACAATAGGGGTGACTCCAGTGACACCCCTAAATAGCTCAGCTGCATTGGACTGGAGTTGTTCAGTTATAGACCCACGGTCTCCAAATCCAAACTGGGGTCCACCGACCCCCTCCAACACCCTCAACATGGCTTGGGATAGTGCGTCATCCCCAACCGAGAGACTTTGGGACCCAGTCTCAATAGCAGGTGAAACTGGTGTCTAACTTGTGTCTAAATTCGGTATACTGTCCAGAGAGGAAGACTTAGCTCAAGCCCCTTTATGGCCCCTACCACGCCCACGAATACCAAGACCGTGAGTTCCACTAGTGCTCATCGTATAAAATTTCATGCATTAGTTCCAATATTTATTAACAGATATTTTTTGCTTTAAATTTTTAGAACTTCAGAAATATTTCAGAGGTTTCAGTTTCTAACTAACTCAATACAGTTTCAAAAAGTACTAACTACACTGTTTTCATAAAATTTCTATCTAAGTGCAGAGATACTTACAGGATCTATGCCGGAGACACGGTGTGCCACATACTTTCTCAAAATTATCCAAATTATTTGAAAACCAGTTCTTTGAAACATAATTTTGGAACCCAAAATTCAAAGCCCAAGTTTTGTAACCTGACTCTAATACCACTAAATGTAACACTCCAAACCTAGGCTAGACGTTATGGCCGAATCTAAAGATGTCAAAAAGAAAGGTTTTGAAAAAAATAGTCATTTTGATAAATCATCCAAGTTTTATAACTATTATTGGAAGCATTATTTAACTAATTCATTTGCCAAAACATAATTTACAGCGGAATTCATATAAATTGTTATATTTGAAAATCTCATTCGTATTATCAGAAAAACCTTTGTTTTAGTAAAAACCATGCATTAAAGGCGGTTTGGGACTAAACCGAGAATTTTCGAAAGTTTAAGGAAAACTTAGGAAAATTTTCATGAAATGCCCATGTGGACATAGGGACACGTCCGTGTGTCTTCAACACCCCCGTGTCCTCATGCCGTGTAACTCTCTATTTATGACGTCAGCAAAACAAATTGGACCACATGGCCAGGCCACACACCTATGTGCTAGGCCGTGTCCTCCACATGACTGAGACACATGGCCGTGTCTCTTCCCATGTGGCTAACACTTAGGCTATTTTCCAAGCCTTTTGTTTCCATTAATCCCTCACATCTTTACACACATCAAAGTTATACACCATGGCATCATTTTAATGATTTAGCATACTTCACTAAGGTGTATTCTTAACTTTAACATACTATTGTTCACAAGTTTCACATACTCATGTAATATCAAGTCTAAACACAATAATCCATATTCATTGACCTTGTCAAGTGACTTTATTTAAACATTAAGCATTCATGTTCAATCATCATCGTCTTATTTCTATACCATAAAATTACTTCATGGCTATAACCATTTTGATTGGTCATGAAGCATTTATCATACACACATGTCTTAACACCAATCATGCATGTCCCACAAGCATAAACACATCATCGCATCACAAGCATTAGAACTTATCACGGATAACTAGGCTTACAAGCCACAGTCATTATAAGCCACATCTCATGGCTATATACAATGAATCAATATAAGACAATACATCTGACTAATCATAACAACATCTATCATAAAAACTAAGTCCCTATACATGCCACTCACTTGAAGGTGCTTAATACATATATCCAAATACTTCAAAGGTGATGGCTTGATTGTGTGATGCTGCCTCCGATGATCTCCAACGTCGAGCTAACTTGACAACACTAAAGAAATAAAAAGGAGGGAGTAAGCTTTACGCTCAGTAAGTCCATATTAAAATAATAAGCAATATGCCAACATGCTTCTCAAGGTAATGCAACCATAATTACACTTTTACTTATATTCTGGTCATGTTATTTTCTTGAGATATAGTTACTAAATTATATATATCTGGAGCCACGGAACTCCAAATCATGATCCACTAATTTTCTCTGAAACTAGACTCACATATTTTCTTACAATAAAATTTTCAGAATTTTTGGTCTAGCCAATAAGTACAGTTTATTCTTTAAAGTCTCCCCTATTTCTCTATTTAACAGCTTCGACCTTTCTTCACTAAAATTTATTTATCCCTTAGTACGGGATTCAGATAATGTTCCCATCTATTTCTCTTGAAAATTTAGGATTTATTCACATGAATCATAACCCATAATTATTTTCATGCAATATTTTAATGATTTTCTAAATTTAAGACAGGGGAGCCTAGAATCACTCTGAGCCTGTCTCACAAAAATTCAAATATCTCACAATATGAAATTCTTTTACTTACACCGTTTCTCTATGTGAACCTAGACTCAATAAGCTTTAATTTCATATCTTATTCAGTCTCTAATTCATTTTCCACAAATTTTGGTGGATTTTCAAAGTTGGGCTACTGCTTCTGTCCCAAAACTGTTTTAGTGCAATATAATGATAACTATCATAAGTTCACTTTCAACTAATTGTAAACTCACCATTCAGAAATTCTATGTTCAAATACGCAATATAAGTTAACATGATATTTCAAGAAAATTCATAATCATAATTCATACATCTTAGCTCACCGATATCTTGACATTTCAAAGTCTCAATAATCATAAGCTAAGTGTACATACTTGTACCATACATTCTTACCCATTTTTTTCCACTTTTTATCCCAACATCTTGAATGGCCTGTTGAACCACCGAAATACTAAAGGACACTCGGGATTATTATACACCAAATAAAGTACCAATGCCATGTCCTCGACATGGTCTTACATGAATTCACATATCATCGTCAATGCCATGTCCCAAACACGGTCTTACACTGGCACACATATCATCGCCGATGCCATGTCCCAAGCATGGTCTTACACTGGCACACATATCATCACCGATGCCATGTCCCAGACATGGTCTTACATAGGCACACATATCATCACCGATGCCATATCCCAGACATGGTCTTACACAGGCACACATCTCATCACCGATGCCATGACCCAGACATGGTCTTACACAGGCACATATATCATCGCCGATGCCCTGTCCCAGACATGGTCTTACACAGGCACATTCAGCATGGTGTCATGGCATCCAAGTCCTAAGTATTCCTTTGGGTCAGCTGGGCTTCCGAGATACAAAGCTATCATCACATTATCACTAAATCATCACAAGTCAATTCCAATAAAGGCATAAATCCACGTTCCGTACAATGTCAAGTATTAAGCACATGATAATGAAGTTGATGAATTACTTTCACTACAAACTTACTCGTTTCAAAGAAACATCATATTCCATCAAACTTCCAATATATTAAATCATCACGTATCATGTTAACAACATTTAAGCTATCGATTACTTCATAGGGTTCATTATTTTCCCATACACAATATCATTAACATATAATTCAATGCAATCATAGTAAAGTGGACTTCAAGTATAATAAGAATAACACAAATAACATGCTTTTTTAGTCACACGAACTTAACTCGAATGCAATTACGACCAACTATTCCAACTTAGTCCATAATCTCGAACTTTCCCAACTTAAGCCCGAATCTCGGTTTTCTTGATCTAACATTTCATATATAGCTCATTTATTATTCACATTATTCAAATTGACCCAAAAATTATACTTTTACAAATTTGTATTTTTACCCCTAAACTTTCACTTATTTATGCTTTGGCCCCTAAGCTCGTAAAATAATTTTTATTCAATTTCTTTGCACTTTAAGCCAAGCCGAATAATTTTCGTAATTATAGTAGCCCGCAATTTCCACTAAATCACACTTTTATGACAAATTTTATAACTTTTACAAAACGATTCTTTTAAGCATTTCACCGAAAATCAGTTAGCAAAAGTCGTTTATTTAACAACCAACGTTCATTTTCTACCATTAGACATCAAAACACATACATATCACTCATGGGTAAAATTTTAAACATGAACCCTAGCTCAAAATAATGGTAGAAATTGGTAAATCGAGTTATCGCGACTTCAAAAATGTAAAGAAAATAAAAACGGGGCTCGGGTGAACCAAACCCTAGCCATGGCTTCCATGGTAGATTCGGCTGGACAAGAAGAAGATGGACAAATTTGGCTTATTTTCCCTTTTTAATTCTTTTAATTATTAGATTGCCAAAATGCCCCTAACATAAAAATATTCTATTTCACCCATTTCATGTCTATTTTTGTCCAAAAATTAACCGATGGTCTAATTACCAATTTCATAATAATTAGATACCTTTAACATGTAGAACTCACTTTCACACTTTTTACAATTTAGTTCTTTTGACTGAATTGAGTGCCCAAACGTCAATATTTTCGAACGAGATTTTCACGAAATCATTCCGTGAAATTGTAGACCATAAAAATATAATAAAAATAAACTTTCTTACGTCATATTTGTGGTCCCAAAACCACTGTTCTGACTAGGCCCTAATTCAGGATGTTACACTATCAAACTGTCATTTTGGGTATGGATGATTTTAAACATTTTGAGTATATGACATATATAGGGACTTGGTCATTTTGTTATATGTGTTGTTATGAATTTGGCCAGATGTCTTGGCTTGTAATTGTCAAAGGCTTGATGTGGTATTTGGCCATGTAACTTCTCTCATTGTGGTTGAATTGGTTGTAAGCTTATATATATATATATATACATATATACATGCATGTGCAATTATCTCTTGTGTGATGTGGTTTATAAATGCTTGGTAAATAGTTGAAGGTGATTTAATGGTTTTGTTGTTGAATGGTTAAGATGGCTAATTGGTATGCTAGTAAAACTAAGTAAAATCATGCATGTCATTGGTAGCCATATTGGAACTTGTAGAATGTGAGTTTGGTATGATTTGGTTTGGAAAAATATGATGTTGTAAATATGTTGAGTATGGATAATGAAATGAGATGATTTGACCTTGTTTGTGGATGTTTTGGTTGTCTAAATATACCATGGTTTATGCCAATAAGATTGTGGGTGTTTATGTGCAAATAATGGTGACAAAGGGTTTGATAAATTGCCTTTATTTTGTCCACATGGGTAGACACACAGGCATGTGTCTAGACCGTATGTGACACACGGTTTGCCCCATGGGCATGTGTTTCCACCGTGTGTCCCCTGCACCTTAATTTTGAGAAATAGAATACTTAGAATTGAGCACACAGGTAAAGACACGGGCATGTATCTCAGCCGTGTAAGGGACACGGCCTCAAGCATGGGCGTGTGCCCCAATCGTGTGAAGTCTGCACCTATTTTATGAAAATTAAATTATCCACAAGGCATACCACACGGGTGTGTAACTTGGCCGTGTGACTTCAGTTTTTTCATGCTTTGCAAAATAGAGAGTTACATGGGTTAAGGACATGGGCGTGTCCCAAACCACACGAGCGTGTGACCCCTATTCATAGCAAAAATTTTCCAAGTTTTGTAAAAATTTCTTGAGTTATTAGTTTAGTCCCGAACCACTTCCAGAGCATGTTTTGGGCCTCGTAGGCTCATATTAGGGACTTTAAATTGATTACAAATGGTTTCAATTTGGATGCAAGTTTATGACTCAATTTGTATGTTTGCGTGCGATGTAAGTCCAGTAATGCCTCGTATCCTATTCTAGCGTTGAATACGGGTAAGAGGTGTTACAGTTGTAATGTTTTTTTGATATATATGTTTTATGTTATATATCATGTAAAGAAATAATGAGAATTCAACAACGCTACGACAATTATCGAGCCCTATTTGAACCTTAGGAATATATAGGATACAATTGACATGTCATTAGGGTTACTATGTTTTGGGTGTTGGTCCTGAATGTCCTACCAATGGTTGAGTTTCGGCATTTTTTGAGGATACTTGTCAGCTTGTGTAAGCGGCATCATGTAGCTTACATTCTGACCATCAGCTTGTGTGAGCAGACCCATTTTATGGCTTGAGTGAGGAACGATGTAAAGGGAAAGGAAAAGGAATGGTTTCGACCATATGATTAGCACACTTTGTGTGAGCTTTATCGCGTATCTGATATTATTCTAAGTGGTTCAATGGGCATGAAAAGGGAAGGAATGGTAAGTATTCAAATGACTTGTGTCTTGAATATATGAAAAGGAATCAAAAGGAAATGTTCAATGAAAGTATGTTTATATTCATGAATTTGATAATTTCAAGTGATGTTGCTCATGTATAATGACTTATCTTATGATATTTCAAGTGAATTATGTGTATATGCACTAACATGTGTTATTGATAATGCTTAGGCTTTTGAAAAGCTTATGGTTGGATTATATCATGCTTAATTATAATGGTACACATTGAAATGCTAAGTGTCCAAATGGAAAAATGCTTATGTTCATGAAAAGGTTGTATGAATCCAAAGGTGTATCTTCTAATGAAATGGTTTATCATGTGGTTGATCCCTAAAGGGTTATGTACAAATGCACTAACTTGTCTATTGATGATGATGTTTAGACTTGTGTCAAACCTGTGGTTATAGTTGATGTTTATGCGGATGTCTTGTATTATGCAAATGAAACAGGTAAAAACAGGTAATGAAACGATAAGTTCATAATTGAGATGTAATATGATGATAAAAGGGTTAATGACTTGAATGACGTACTTATATGTGAGAAATTTTCTTATGCTATGGATGAATTTACTTATGTCATTAATAAATACACTAATTCGTGAATTGATAATGTTATTTAAGTTTATGCTAAGTAAATAGAATAGAAAGTGAGTAAATGGAGTAGTTCATAGTCTTACGAAAAGGTTAATGATGGCGTAACATGTCTTATAAAATCCTATTATGTTAGGAATGAAAATATATGTGATGTTGATAGACTTACTCATTTATGAGTTGATGGTTAAGTAGTTGGTAAATCTTGAGGCATTGGTATAACTTTATATCTAACTTATAAAGTTCATTATTGAAATGGAATATTATGTTTAAAGTTTATACGAGCTTACTAAACATTCATTGCTTATGTAATTGCTTTCCTTTACTTTACAGATTATCAGAAGCTCGATCGATTCGAAGTTCATTAGAGGCCTATCACACTATCCAGCTATTATATCGGTAGTTTTTGATGTTTTAGCCAAGCTTATAATAGCATGTATAGGTGGACTTATGTTTAATGTTTGGTTGAATGCTAAATGTTGATTTCGGTATGTATATGTGTTATTATGGTTAGTACACTTTTAGTACTTATTGTAACACCCCTAACCCGTGTCCATCGCTAGAAGAGGGTTACGAAGCATTACTGAATAAACGTAACCTAAAATCATTCATTTTCAAACTCTAACATAATCTTAGCATAATTTATAAATATACATGCATATTGTCCCTTATTCGAGCCCTCAAGGCCTTAGAAACACCCTAAAAATTATTGGGGACTAAATCGAAAACAATTGGAACATTAAGGAAAAAGTTAGAAAAATTCAAACTATAGTGATCACACGGCTGAGACACAAGCCCATGTCTCAGGCTTTGTAATAATCGAAATAGGGACATATAGCCATCTACCAGCTCGTGTTTGTGCCTGTGTGACTCTCTAACTTGGGTCACACGACCAAGCCACACGCCGGTGTGCTAGGCCATGTAACTGCCTAACTGTAACCTTTGAAACCTACAGGGGACACATCGCTGTGTCGCATGGCCGTGTGTCACACACAGCTTAGACACATGCCCGTATAGACAAGAAATTGGTCGAAATCAAGCCATTTCCTTCACCCAGCTCAAGCATGAACCTAATCACATTTGCATATATGACCAAGGCATCAAATCTTCCCAAAACGAACATAAAAATGACAAAATCACTATACCATTAATCTATACAACCAATATGCCAATAAGACACCTCAATCACAAACCACTAAATATAACAAAACATGTGCATATTTGGCCATTCATCAACCATTCACATCTAACTTATTTCCATACCAAACTTACCACAATTGACCACACTGAAACTACATCAATGCATACCATAGTGATCATTCAAAACATGATTAACTTAGTCATATTAACATCAACCATCAAGGCATAAAAATACCACAAACACATCAACCATAATAACACTTATACATGCCAAAATAACTAGACCATTAAACACAAGTCCACCTATACATGCTATTATAACCTTGACCAAAACATCAAAATCTACCGATATAATTGCTAGATAGTGTGATAGATCTCTGATGAGCTTCCAAACTGATCGAACTTCTGATAATCTATAAAACATAGGAAAGAAAACTACGTAAGCATATAATGCTTAGTAAGTTCGTAAATCATGAACATAACTTACCATTTCAATGAAAAGCCTTATAAATTCAACATGAATCAATCCAACATAAGCTTGGCACAAGCCTAAGCATCATCAACAACACAAGTTAGTACTTTAATACATAACAAAATCATCACATGGTAAGATAGATTTCATGAACATTCATGAACATTGTACAATTGAATTCATACTTTCCACAAGTATAGTTATACATTCTTTGATCATTAACATTTCATACTTTTCCATACGTTCATAATATAGTCGATCAGAACACTTACCGTTCCTTCCTTTTTCATGCTCGTTGAACCACTTAGAATAATATCGGATACGCGGGAAGCTCACACAAAGTGTGCTAAACATATGATCGAAACCATTCATTTCCTTTTCCTTTACATCATTGCTCACTTGAGCCATAGATGGGTCTGCTCACACAAGCTGATGGTCAGAATGTAGCTACATGATGTCGCTCACACAAGCTGACGAGTATCTACAACAAATGTCAGAACTCAGTCATTGGTAGGACATTCAAGACCAGCACCCGAAACATGGTAACCCTAATGACATGTCATTTGTATCCTATATATTCCGAAGGTTCAAATAGGGCTAGATAGTCATCATAACGTCGTTAGATTCTCAACATTTCTTTACATGATATATATATATAGCATAATGTATAAATATCAAAATAACATTACAACATTATTTAAACATACGAACTTACCTCGATTACAAAGACGTCGAAATAGAATCACTAATCCGAGACTTTATCTTTTCCTCGATCTTGATCCATACGAGGTTTATCTTGATCTAAATAGGTAAATTCAATCCATTTATTATTCATACTATTCAATTTAGTCAAAAATTTATACTTTTGCAAATTTACATTTTTTCTCCTAATATTTTAACTTCTTTACAATTTAGTCCTTAAGCTTGTAAATGGAAATTTATGCAATTTCATCCACATACCATGCTAGCCAACTTGCTTAGGGACTCATATCAACCCACACAAATCATCAATTCAGAATTTTACCATGACATTTTACTACTTTTACTAATAAGTCACTAATTGATAATTTCATCAAAAATCACTTTACAAAAGTTGTTTATTTAACAAGGACTCATAATCTTTCCTTAAAATTAAAGAATCATGCAAAAATACTCATGGAAAAACCCTAAACCTTTAACAGTTTTGCAAATTAGTCCATTGGCTAGCTAGATTACGCTAGGACTTCAAAAACATAGAAATCATTAAAAACGAACTCAAAATTCACTTACATGCAATGGAATAGCTTGACCGAAATTCTCTTCTTCTCTAATGGTGAATTTCAGCTAACACAAAGAAAATGGGAGGAAGATGATAACTTTTAGGTTTTGTTTTATTTAATTTAACCTTATTTACTCATTTACCTAATTAACCTTTAAAAACATTCATTATTACCATAAAAACAATTCATCACATTCCACTACCATCATAAATGGTCTAATTATCATCTAAGTCCTCTTATATTAAAGTTCTATAGCCATTTAACACCTTTAGCTACTAGAACTACACTTTTTCACCTTTTATGATTTAGTCCATTTCATGAAATTAAGCATGCAAACGTCAAAATTTTTTATCAAAATTTTTATATGTCACTACTAACATACCGTAGAAATTAAAATAATAATAAAATAAATATTTTCACATTGGATTTGAGGTCCCGAGACCACTGTTCCGATTCCACCAAAAACGGGTTGTTACACTTATGGCATCTTGTTGATGTTTGATATTATGGTTAAGTTGATGCATGATTTCATTAGCCAGTTTGGTATTTTATTGTATGAATGAGATATGGTCAATTATTCATTAGTTTAGATATGTTAGTTTAATTCTGATTGAGGTGTCTTATTAGCATATCGGTTGGATGAATTAATGATATAGTGAATTGGTCATCTTATGCATGTTTTGGGCATGTTTTAATACTTTGGTCATATGTGCAAATTGTGTCTAGGTACATGTTTGAATTGGGTGAAAAAAATGGCTTGATTTTGGCCAATTTCTTGTCGACACGGCCTAAGGCACGGGCGTATGTCTCAGCCGTGTGTGAGACATGACCTTGTGTCCCTTGTAGGTTTCAAAGGTTACAAGTCAAGTAGTTACATGACTTGGCACACGAGCGTGTGAGGCCATTTCAAACATTACACAGCCTGGCATACGAGCGTGTGGCTTGGTCGTGTTACTGTAGTTTGAGAGTTGCACTGGCTCGTACACGGTCGTGTGTCCCTATTTCGATTGTTACACGACCTGAGACACGGGCGTGTGTCTTAGCTGAGTGAGCCACATGGCTTGGCCACACGGCCATGTGACCCCTGCAGTTTAAAATTTCTAACTTTTTACTTAACGTTCCAAATAGTTTTGATTTAGTCCCGAATCATTTCTAAAGTATTTTTAATGCCTCGAGGGCTCGATTAAGGGACAATATGCATTTATATGAATGGATTATGCTATGTTGATATCAATGTTTGTAAATGTATGTTTTTATGATATGTTATTACGGTAATGCTCTATAACCCTATTTTGACGATGGATACAGGTTAGGTTAGGGGTGTTACAGGCACCGAAGTGCAAATCTCGTACAAGCGCGCATACTAACCCTATTAGCATGCCAATCGTATTCTAATCGTTTACTATGTCCAAATGAGAATTTTAACAAAATTATAACTTTTATGAATTAGAGGCACTTCCATATTTCTTAATACACATATTGTAATAATTCATAATCATTCCAAAATCACATATGTCATAAATCATAAATATTCAATTGTTTTCAAGTAAATCCTTTCTCACCTTTTATTCAATTGTAATATTTTGATTTCCAACTCACATATTAAACATCATATATATACATTCATAAATCAGCAATAACATTATGTGTATATATATGTACAATTCTATACCTATGAACTTACCTTGACAATTATAGTTGTAAAACGAGGCCGACGAATAAATCGACACATTAGCTTTTCCTATGTTTAGATTCGTTTGGTTTGTTTCTAGATATAAATAATAATTTTTCATTCAATTAATACAATTCTAGCACTTAAATAATATGTCTAATACAATTAAGTCCTTCTATAAACATTTTACAAATTTATCCCAATATTTTACCTTTTATGAAATTTAGTCCCTAAACCCAAAACTTGCAAATTTACTATTTTTAGTTAAAAATTCATGCTAGCTAATTTTCATAGGGTTCATAATTAGCCCATTTTTATCATCATTTCACAATATTTACCTTGAATTTTACTATTTTCATAATTTAATCCCTAATCATTAAATTCATTAAAAATCACTTAACAAAATACTTATAAATAACAACTAATACCTCAATGTAACACCCCTTACCCGTATCCATTGCCGAGACAAGGTCTAAGGCGTTACTGAACTCAAACATAAACATTCATGTGAAATCGGGCCATAAAATTTTGCTCAATTTAAAACCATTCAAACACAAGCATATGGTCCCTTATACGAGCCCACAAAGCCCAAAATGTACATTGGGTGTAGTTCGGGACTAAACCGAGAACTTTCAGAACTTTTGTGACACTTAGAAAAATTTCTTGTTTTGGAGCGTTACACGCCCGTGTGGCTCAGGACAAGCCTATGTCCTTAGCCCGTGTAACTCTCTATTTATGACGTCATCATCAAAATAGGGTCACACGGCCAAGTCACACGCCCATGTGCTTAGGCTGTATAACGAATTAAATTCCAAAAATTCAGGTGCAGACTTCACACGGCCTAGGCACACACCCATGTCCTAAGGCCGTGTCCTTCACACGACTGAGACATACGACCGTGTCTCTGCCCATGTATTTACTTCTAGGCATTATGTTTTACCAAATTAGGGTGCAGGGGACACACGGCCAGATCACATGCCCATGGGCAGACCGTGTGTCACACACGGTCTAGACACATGCCCGTGTGCCTAGCCGTGTGGACAACTTTGAGGCTATTTTCCAAGCATTTTGTCACCCTCAATAACACATGCACACTTACACATCTCAATGTTATCCTACATGGCATAAATGAGCATTTATACATTCATAAACATGGCTCATGCATATCAACTTCTTATCAATTTATACTTCCTTAAGACCTCATATTTTATTTAGACCAAGCTTACCAAATCATATGCAATATGAAACATCAATTTACTTCCATTTCATACATTCATCCCTTAATTGTTATTATGCCATTTACACACATTTCCATCATTAAACATCCATGATCATATCCATAATTCATCCATGCTAAATGAATTTAACCACATCATGAGTGACCTTAGCACATGCGTGCATATATGAATAGGATTACATCCCCATAATTAATTTGAGCCATATCTCATGTCCATATACAAAATGAATCATCAAATCATTATAAGCCAACACATTTGGCTAAACCAATATGACATAAAACAAAAAGACCAAGTCCCTATACATGCCATACTCAAAATACTTGAATTCACTATACCCAAAAGATTAGTTTAATAGTGTGAATCGAGCTCCACCATCCTTCAATCCCCAAGCTAGCTTGGTGATACTATAAGAAAATGAAAGAGAAAGGGGAGTAAACATAAAGCTTAGTAAGTTTGCATGTAAATAATTAACAACATTAACCATGCATTATTATACATATAACATAATAATATTGATCACAATGTCATCAAGTATCATAAGTACATTTTAAGTCATGTCATTTACATAACGCACAATAAAACTCATGATCATAATTCATTCATTCACTTTTTACCGAGGTCTCATCGATTCATAATCTCAATATTTATGAGCTTGTTACATACCTGTACCCTTTCAACATGATCATACCTTGTCATCTCTTTAACATAATCGTTGGATTTCCCATTGAACCACTTGGAATACTAAAAGATACTTGGGAACTCTCATGCACGTAGTAAGATGCCAATGCCATATCCCAGATATGGTCTTACATGGAATCATAGATCGAAGCTGATAGACCAGCTATGGTCTTACACGATGTCTCATATCGATGCCAATGCCATATCCCAGATATGGTCTTACATGGGATCACATATCGATGCCCTTTTTCTTTCAAATTTTTCCTATTCATTCCCATTTTTGTCCATAAAAATAGAAATTAGGACCTCTGATTAATAATCCATGGCAATTTCATGCTTAAAGCTTTTAGAACTCACATTTTGCAACTTTTGCAATTTAGTCCTAAATGTCAAATTATACACTTTATTAATAAAATTTCTTCATGAAATTTTTACACAACCTTGCAATCATATCATAGACCTCATAAGAATCATAAAATAATTATTTCTACTTCAAATTTGTGGTCTCAAAATTACTATTCTGACTAGACCCTAATTCGGGATGTTACACTCAAATTCATCATTTAACATCTAAAATCACAAAGATTCACCAATGGCTACATACAAAAACTTTAATAGTTTCAAAAACGAAAGGACGGGCTAGCTGAACCTAGTTGCTACGATATCAAAAACATAAAAAACACGAGAAACGAGATAAAAAAGAACTTACATGCATTAACTATAACATGATCGAAGCTTCAAGCTCCTAACCATGACTTTGGGATAAAGAAAAAGAAACTAATTTAGGAAGATGGCGTTTATTTCATATTATAAACATTATTACTTTTATTTTAATAATAAAAAATGACATATAAACTTAAAAGAAATTAAGGCTCAAACTGTCCCACCATCCTAAGAATGGTTAATTTACCATATTATTCATTAAGCCATTTAATCATTCAAATCTAATAGTGATCAAATTTTACATCTTTTACAAATTAATCCTTTTTAATTAATTAACTATCTAAACATTAAAATTTATTAACGAAACTTTAATAAACCTCAATAATACTCTGTAAATATTTATTAAAATATTTATGGCTTGGCTTATAGAAATGAGGCCCCGATACCTCATTTTCTAAAACCACTTGACTTTAGGGTCTTACCACTTGAACTTAATTAATCTTTCAAAACGTATAAATTATAAATTCAAAATTTATTTTAACACCATAAGTGACTGGTAAATATTAAATAATAATATTTACGAACTTACTCGTCAGATCTGTGGTCCTGTAACCACTATTTTTGACACCACGTAAAAACGGGTTGTTACAACCCAAGCACATTACCCCAGTTACTCAAAATGGCAAGTATCCAAACGGACTATTTTTCCCTACTCATGGTAGCTCGGTTAGTGGAGGGTAACACCCCTTACCCTAGTTCGACGCCGATACCGGGTACGAGGCATTATCATTCACAAATCACATACACATGTACTAAGTCAGATCATACGAGCCCGTTAAATTTTAAAACTTTTTTGAACTTGTTTAAACTCCTTAATATGGGCCTATGATGCCTCAAACATCCATTGGAAGCCATTCAGAACCAACTCAGGTCCTTAAACTGACTTTATAAAAATGACCCTTGAAACAGGGCACACGCCCATATGGAAGGGCAATAAGCTTGTGTGGTTCATTAAGACATGGCCATGTTGATGGCCCGTGTGGTTCACATGGCCTAAGCACAAGGGGACACGCCCATGTCCCGAGCCCGTGTGAATTAAATTCTAAATTTGAACCTACAGGGGTTTTCACACGGCCTGACACACGCCCGTGTCTATGACCCTTGTCCCTCACACGGCCATGATACGCCCGTGTTCTAGCCCGTGTCTAAAGACCTTGACATTCTATTTCTGACATCAGCATCCAATAAGGGGCACAAGGCCAAGGCACACGCCTGTGGCCAGAGGCCGTGTCCTCCACACAGCTGAGACACACGGCCGTGTCTCTGCCCGTGTGTTTATTACCATGCATACTGACTTACAAATATTACATGCAGGGGACACACAGCCAAGCAACACACCCATGGGGCTAACCGTGTGTCACACAGGGCCTAGTCACACGTCCATGTGTCTACCCGTGACGGTAAAATAGGGCTATTTACCAAGCCTTTTTGCCACCCCTACTTGCACTAACCTACATAACATCTAACATAGCAAATCCACACAACAATATAAGGTCTAATCGGCCACACAAGGCTTTATCTCATTCATGAAAATATCATCATTTGCATATATCAATAAGGAATCTGTAAATATAATGTATGACTTCTAATTATCTTTGTAGAATTTATGGTGAATTTCTAAATTCGGGACAGGGGATCCAGAAATCGTTCTGGTCCTGTTTCACAAGATTTTAAATATCTCATACAGTATAGCTCACATACTTGTTTTACTTCTTCCATGTAAAAATAGACTCATCAAGATTCGATTCCATAATTTATCCATTATTTAATTCCATTTCTACTATTTTTAGTGATTTTTCAATTTCACAACACCACTGCTGTCTGCCTCTACTATTAGAGTAAAATTTTTTTTCTATTAGAGTAATTTAGCATGCATATCACCAAGTATGATCATGACTAGCCATGCCCAAGGCTAATCATTACCAAGCATTTCCTTACTACTCAATAACCATATCATAAGTGTAACACCGGAAATGATTAGCCATGACAAACGGCATAATAATTAAATAGACTTTAACTGTTACTTATAACTAAGTATCATAAGACTCAATTCAACTTAACATTTATGCCATTTTTGCATGGCTAAAAGTATACATACCAAAGTTCAAACAAAACATAATAGCCTATACATGCCGAAATGTTCTCTTAGACCACCTAAGAAGAAGATACCAAAAAGTTGAAAGCTGGTGCGATGACTTCGACGGTGATCCCGAGCACACAAAAATGGATCAAAGGAACCTAAATAAGTGACAAATAAACACACCAATGAGTATATAACTCAGTAAGTCATAAGCATTACATACCGTATAATTATAAGAGATCATAAGAGAAGCAAATAATGCAAAAAAAATCAGTTACTCCAACTATACCGAGCTATGCTATCATTTCTTAGAATTTCGATTCAATCTCATGCCAAGTCCTACAATCAAATCAAACACCAAAACAACCCAATTGATTTAGACCCGATCCCTCAAAGCATGGAATTTTGATGCACTAGATAAATTTGTACCTACTCAGTACATGCCTCAAGTTCGATACTTTAGTTACTAGTTCTACCACTTCTTTCTTTCACGCTCATTTTATATTATTAATCGAATTTGCACACCTAGTGCTCGTCACACTCGCACACATAGTGGCATAGTACACCGCACACTCAGTGCATTGGATTTTCTCTTATACTTCAACACCCAAATCGGCACACATAGTGCTACTTAATTCCGCACACATAGTGCCATATGTTAACTCATTTTGATAAGGAAATTTACTTAATTTAAATAGCACATATGGTCATATTAATAAATAGGAAAATTATTCCAAGAGAACTCCTAACGAAAGGAATCCCTTTTATGATTCACTAATATTATTTATATACAAGCTAATCAACCTCACAGGAGTGCTTAAGGACTTACCTTATATTGGATGAAATGATTCCCAATCGACTACTCGATTATCTTTGCTTTGCCTTTGTTTGATTCTCCCCCTTTGATGTCTTGATCTAGAATAAATACATTTAGTAGTTTAATTTTCTTGCTGGATACTTATGTGTATAATTTAATGGTTTTCACTCCATTTCACAACTATCCTTGTTCAAAATATCAAAACCTTAACCAATATTCGATTAATGCTTCAAGGCCGAATGTATTGTCACTATTAAGGTAACCTAGTCTCAAGTATTTTTAATTCTAATGTACAACATCATGAATCAACTCAACCTTATAAGCCAATATTACTCCTTCAATCGATTATAGAGAGTTAGCAAAAAAATATTATCACAAACATATACACCTATATGGCCGAATATACCAAATTAAATTTAACCTTACTTATGTAATTACCTATAAGTTATTATACATCAAATTTCATACATTTAACCTTTTAATGCCTATTAACCATTCTTTTGATCTTAACCTAAAATGACAACTCCCATACTCAACATTTCAACCGAATTATCTCTATCACCCGAACTAAAATTCGCACCTTAACTTCATACATTTTTTTTATAACTTTCATAATTCATTCGGCCCCATCAAAGGACCCCTTTAACATACAAGGAAAATAATCATAGAGAAAGAAATTAACATTCTAATTAGACTCAATGTAACCGAATGTACCAAGTGCTACTAACCTACTTATTCAAAAATCTTCATTCCATACTATCATCCCCCTTTTATCACATACAACATGAAAATGACCTTCAATGTTAACACTTAGATTCACGGCATGATGCCCAAACCACCATAAAAGCTCCAACTTTCTTAACATTACCAAGAGTGCATCCAATTACTAACTTAACCTATCATAAAACTAAATCAACAATTCAAAACTTACCTCTTACTAGCTAAAGAAGAATGCCGAATTTCTTTTGGTAAGTTTCCCCTTATTTCTTCATCTCTTCATTCGGCCAAGAAGAACCGATTTCTTCTTTTGTTTTCATCACCTTTTCATTCCTTTTTTTTCTTTTATTATTTCCTTTCTTTTACATAAAATAATGACCACTTCATGGAAATTTACCACATATTCTAATATATGCTCCATCATGGCCGGCCACTATGTATAAAAAAGGAGTATTTGACATGCAAAACCATTATTTTCACTACATGCTTTAATAGGTCCTTATAGATTAACTTATCACATTTCAAAAGTGTCACACATAAGTCCTATTAACTAAATTCACATGCAATCGACTAAATCGAAGCTTAAAACTTTCACACATTCATATTCACATATTCTAGACAATAATTATCACATTCAAATACTTCGGTGACTCGGTTTAGCGGTCCCGAAACCACTTTCCGACTAGGGTCAATTTAGGGCTATCACAAACATCCCCACTTTCACACTTTACCTCAATAACTTTTCTCTCACAATCCACTATAACACTATGAGAAGTCAACCAATCCATCCCAAGGATTACATCAAATTCATTAAACGATAATAACATCAAGTTAGCCAGAAAGCAATGACCTCTAATTGTCAAAGGGCAATTTCTACACACTTGGTCAACTAGTGCAAGTCTGCCTAAAGGGTTGAACACCTTTACCACAAATTCAGTGGACTCTATTAGCATATTCATACGAGGTATCAATTCCATACAAATATAAGAGTGGGTAGACCCCAGGTCAATTAAAGTAACAACAAATATATCGTGAAGAGAAAAAGTACCAATAATCACATCTGGTAAAGACGCCTCTTTGCGAGCGCGAATGGCATAAGTCCTTGCAGTTGCTCAGCCCTCAGACCTCATAGCTGTATCTTTAGGAGCACCTCTACTGCTAGTTCTACTGCCCGAGTTCTTTTGTGGTCTACTCCTTGAAAGAACATTACTTGCTCTCTCATCCTGCTTTTTCTCTTTCTTATTTAAATCGGGGCAGCTTCGGATGAAGTGTTCTAGAGATCCACATTTGAAGCAACCTCTTTCATGCCCTTGGTACTCGCTGAAATGACACCATCACACTGCTAACAGTCTGGCCTATTTGGCTGAGCACTACCAACAATTGTAATAGAAGTGGTTTGGGCTTTAGACGCCGTGTACTACTTATTCTTCTTTCTACCTAAGAACTTCACTGAAACATTCGATCAGGTAATGAATTCCCTCGATATCTTAGATGAAGACCGATGCAATTTCCCCATCTATCTTTTCCTTGAGTTTCGGGACTCGATGTCAGCTTTTCTTTTCTCCTTGGACAATTCTTCGGCCTTACATGCTTTCTCCACGAGCACTACAAAGTCCCTCAATTCTAAGATTCCAACTAATAGACGGATATCTTTGTTCAGACCATCTTCAAACCTCTTGCACATGTTAGCTTCTGTAGATACGCACTCCCATGCATATTTGCTGAGTCTCACAAACTCACGCTCGTACTCCGTCACTGTCCTACGGCCTTACTTCAGCTCTAAAAATTCTTTCCTTTTTTAGTCTATAAACCTCTAGCTAATGTACTTCTTCCGAAACTCTTCTTGAAGAAATTCCCAAGTTATCCTCTCTCTCGGTACAACGGACAGGAGAGTATTCCACTATTAGTAGGTCGAATCTCGTAGAAGTGACACTGCGCACTTCACGCACTCCTCAGGCGTGCACGATAGCTCATCAAATAGCCTAATAGTATTTTCTAGCCAAAATTCTGCTCTCTTCGAGTCATCATCAATATTCACCCAGAATTCCTCGGCCCCTTGCTTACGAATCTTATCTACTGTGGGTTTCTCTCTCTTAACCATGTCTACTCCTTGAGGAGCTACAGGGGCATGCTGAGGAATCAGGGGAGGTGGGGGAGAAGAAGTATTCAGATTTACATGAATGAACTCCAAATACCACACGTCCATCATAAAGAGGTAAGCTTCTCTAGCTCCCCCACCCTGACTCATTGTCACGGGCCCACTATCTACTGGCTGGTCCCTTCAGCGGGAGCTGACGCATTACTCTCTACATCATCCGTCATAGCTACGTCAAGATCCACTTGCTATAAAAATAAAAACACAAATTATCTTATCAGGAGTCGTCACACTATCAATATACAATTATGGCATGAATAGCTAGACTCGTACTCACACAAGGTTAGTCCTAGAACCGACTAAACCATAGCTCTAATACAACTAAATGTAACACCCCTTACCCAAGTTCAACGTTGATACCGGGTACGAGGCATTACCGTTCATAAATCACATACACATGTACTAAGTCAAATCATATGAGCCCGTTAAAATTTAAAACTTTTTCAAACTTGTTTAAACTCCTCAATATGGGCCTACGAGGCCTCAAACAACCATTGGAAGCCATTCAAAACCAACTCGGGTCCTTAAAATGACTTTATGAAAATGACCCTTGAAACAGGGCACACGCTCGTGTGGAAGGGCAACACGCCCGTGTGGTTCACTATGACATGACCATGCTAATGGCCCGTGTGGTTCACACGGCCTAAGTACAAGGGGACACGCTCGTGCTTCGAGCCCGTGCAAATTAAATTCCAAATTTGAACCTATAGGGGCTTTCGCACGACCTGACACACGCCCGTGTCTATGGCCCCTGTCCCTCACACGGCTATGACACACTAGTGTTCTAACCCATGTCTAAAAACATGACATTCTGTTTCTGATGTCAGCTTCCAATAAGGGGCACACAGCCAAGGCACATGCCCGTGGCCGGAGGCCGTGTCCTCCACACAGCTGAGACACACGGCTGTGTCTCTGCCCGTGTGTTTACTACCATGCATACTAGTTTACAAATTTTACATGCAGGGAACACACGGCTAAGCAACACACCCATGGGGCTGACCGTGTGTCTCGAATGGCCTAAACACATACCCGTGTATCTACTTGTGAGGACAAAATAAGGCTATTTACCAAGCCTTTTTGCCATCCTTACTTGCACTAACCTACATAACATCTAACATAGCAAATCCACACAACAATATAAGGTCTAATAAACTACACAAAGCTTTATCTCATTCATGAAAATATCATCATTTGCATATATCAATAATAAACATTACCCATTATCCATGACTTTATACAAAATGAAGGGATTCATCCCAAGGCAACACATTTGGTTAAATTAACATTGACACAAAACTCAAAAGTCTAAGCCTATACATGGCATATTCAAAATAATAAAACCAACTATACCAAGTGCTTCGGTTGATAGTGTGATTGATGCCTCTGACGTCTGGTGATCCTCGAGCTAATTAGATGGCACTATAAGAAAATGAAAAGGAGAGGGAGTAAGCATAAAGCTTAGTAAGTTGCATGCAAATAAATATAACAACAACATTACCATTCATCATCATGCTCATAATACAAAAGTAGTCATAAGCACAACTTACTCATCACTATCCAATACAATTCACATAGCATATATTAAGCTCACATCTCATACAGTTCAAATAGGTACTTGTACCACTCACAACATGGTTATACTTTTCTCGTTTAACGCAAACTATAACTCTCACCATTGAACCACTTGGAATGCTATCGGATATTCACTAAGTCTCAAACATAGGGTATAATACCGATGCCATGTCCCAGACATGGTCTTACGCTTACTATCGAAAATTGAGGCCGACACCATTTCCCAGACATGGTCTTACAGTAGCTCTTACGTATCCGTGCCGATGCCATGTCCATGACATGGTCATACGCCGACACCTCTATACGTGTCGATGTCATGTCCCAAACATGGTCTTACACTGACATATCTCGTAGCCGATACATGTCTCAGACATGTCTTACACTCGCACACAAATAATCTGAATGTCATGGCATGAATATTAGATTTATTTCCTAAGGTTCAAACAGGAGTTCTACTATCTCAATATTCATCATACATAATCATTTCCACAAACAAGCAATTTATGCTATATCAATTCAAACACATATAATAACAATGTAGTTGTATTATTTACATACAACTTACTTTGGTTCTCAAAATGTGGTGACTAGTTGATTTAATCTATTTGCATGGCTTTTCCCCAGTCTAGGTTCATATTTTGTATTTCTTGATCTAAAATGACAACATTTAGTCATTTAATCATCAGTTAAATCTAAACACTCAATAATTTATGATTTGGGCAAAATGACTATTTTTCCCCTAGACTTTCACAAAGTGACCCTTTTACCCATAAGCCCAAAAATTGATTTTTATCGAGTTTCCTTATTAGTCAAGCCTAACCGACCATTTATCTCTCTTATGAAAACCCTAAATTTCAAATATTTCACAACATTACTATCTATTTTACAAACTTTACAAAATGGTCCTATTAGGGTTTTCATGAAAAGTCTCTTCACAAAAGTTGTTTATTTCACAACCATGATTCATTTTCTTCCATAAAATTTTTAAAAACAACATGAATACTCTCATGTTAAAACCCTATACTTTCAACCATTTAACAAAATAGTCCCCTTGTTAGAAAGCTCATGCTACAAGGGTTCTAAAAATGTAAAAATTTTCAAGAAAAGCCATTAAAGTCACTTACTTGCATGAGTAGAGAGTGGCTAAAATTTTGGAAGCTCAAAAACCCATACAATGGCTGAGTCTTCAGTGGAGAAGGAGATAGGGAAAAAGATGATATCTTTTCTCTTTATTTTATTTCATTTTGGTCAAATAAATTACCAAATTTCCACCTAATTTTGACTTTCACTGTCTTTTGTCTCCTATAGCCGGCCATCACTTATCCAAGGGTCTATTTTCCCTTTAAATACCTCTAATTTTGGTTCTCTAGCTATTTAACACACTTAGCTAATAAAATAGGACTTTTGCTCTTTATGCGATTTAGTCCTTTTTTCACAATTGGGCTCACAATCGCTAAAATTAATTCACCAAAATTTTCATACTCTCTTATAATCATGCCACAACACATAAAATAATATTAAAAATAATTTCTTTGACCTCGGATTAGTGTTCCCAAAACCACTATTATGACTGGGCCCAAAATCGGGTCGTTACATGGAATGTTTCTAATTTTTCAGTTCGTCACTCAAATCTTTTTATGCGAAATGAGATGGCAACCCAAACAACTTATCCCAATTACTAAATTAGTCACATTCCCGAAATCTTCGCTCATAACTTAAACTATTAGCGGAGTAGATTTAATTATTATTATTATTTTAGAAAGAAAAAAAATATTTAAAATAAAATAACTAAGAATGATATACTTACCAAGCAAATTTATAAAGAATCAATTTTCATGAAACAATCTAATTACAATATTTCAACTTTATAGCACACATGTCGATTAAACTAGATAATCAACACTTTCATTCAAGAACACCCAACTATCTATATTGACTAAGCATTGGAATTAGAGGCTCAATGTCAAACAAATTAATGAATAATCCCAGAAAAAGAATTAATACATGCAAAAGAGAAACAATCATGTATACTTACTAATCCAACCCCCTATTTAGCCTATGCTTGTCGTCAAGCATATTGTATAAGAATTAAAGTACAGTAGAGAGAAAGGTCAAATATGCACCCCATGTATATTTAACGTGGTTGTCAGCGTTGGGAGTGACTACTTTGCAGGATAGCCAGAATTGTGGAGACTTGGTTTTCCATTTTTTCAAGGCGAGCCTTGATGCGAGTTCAACGTTCCTCTATAGATGAAGGAGGCAGCTCATCTGGTTCCCTAGTAGTGAAATTGTGACATTGGCGAAAAACCCTATTATTGCGAGCAGTTCGTATACTTGGAAAAAAAATAATACACAATAGGGGTGCTGACAAGAAAACCCATAAAATCCAAACAATACTCATCTAGATGATCCATAGTATATGCACATGTCAAGGAGGAAAAATTGACTTCAGAAGGAAAAAGTTGGGAGATTAAATTTGCTATATATAGGCCAAGTATGAGTGGTCGATTAGATGTAAAACAACATGAAATTTTCATGAAAACCAATATCCTAAATTAACCTTATATCCAGAATGCATAAACCATAGGAAAAATAATTTTGTCTTGGTTAAAACAAATAATAAATCATTTCGACTTGAATAGCTAAAAGCTAAAATCCGATGAATATATTTTAAAGCTGGTTCATGCCCTAACAAGTCCTTAGAGGTCTTGGGATTATAAGGATGATTCCAAGATTGAGTTAAAATAAAATAAGCAACATTGGCATTGAAATTACTTGGTATATCCAATAAAGCAGTATGGTATGATTAGTTTTTACATCGTCAAGGTCGGCGAAACCCATGGCGATGTTAAAATCTAAAATTGACATTCTAAAATTCTTACCAAGCAATCAAAAACAAACAACATCTCAAGTTTCAACAGTTCATAATGCATTAATATTGAAGCTAAACGTTGTATAAAACTCATAGGCTAGTTCTTAATACACAACACATGAAATATTTGCAAACAAATTCCAACTAATAGCATCGAAATAGTTCAATATAACATCACGTATATTAAGCACTTCAAGAGTGTAAAGAGAAATTTTCTTATAGACCAAGAGTGGCCGTTGTCAAATGTCATTGTGTACAATGTCATAAGGTCGAAAAGTTCAAGGACCCTAGAAATCATGCTTCTGCCGATATAGTGTAGGTATGGCCTTGCCTATTACGTTGACTGCCTTGAGGTGGTCGAACATTTTCTTCAGGCGAGCTGGGTGCTAGACTCAGATTTTTAGCAGCTTCAATACAACTATAAGGAGTTGTTACTGGTTCATCAAGAGGTGTAATGTGCTCAAGTGGTGAACGACCGTGTTCAACACTCAGAAATGTGCTTGTTTCTATTCGAAGGACCTTCGCCATGGTTGTTAAAAGTCTCGGCCTCGTCCGAGCAACCTGTATAATTTGTTAGTAAAGGCAAAATAGGTTGTAAGTTAAGAATCGACCTTTCAGAAATAGCAAAACTACTGTGAGAGTGTTCTGTCTTGATTGTAGTTAGATTTCGTTAGCGATGATTCCTAATAGGCACTGCAGTTCACCTTGTAAGGGGCAAAGATGGTTTTGAGTCTTCATTGTCAAAATCAATGAGCGGGGTGCCAAAAATTAGTTTCGAACTTGATTAAGAGAAACTAAGAATCCTCCAGCTATTTGGTTCCTAGTACGAACCATAGCCTGCGTTCGGGCTTGAGAAGCAAACGACAATGTAACGCCTCATACCCAAGACCGTTTCCGGAGTCGAACACGAGGTGTTAACGGACTTAATTCATTTCTTAAACAGCTCATACAATTCATTTTAAAATTTCCAGACAAGCTGGCTAACTGCATCACAGTCGCTTTAAAAATCATATCTCGAATTCCGAAACTCAAAATCCAATTCCGTAAATTTTTCTAAAACTAGACTCATATATCTATCTACTAATTTTTTTCTAGAATTTTTTGCTAGGCCAATTAGTACATTTTATTAGTTAAAGTCTCCCCTATTTCAGGGTTCGACTACTCTGACCTCTGTATATTACGAATTAGATATCTCCCTGTACAGAGCTTCAATGACTATGCTGTTTGCCTCTAATAAAACTAGAATCAATAAGGAATCTGTACATATAAAGCATGACTTCTAATTATCTTTTTAAAATTTATGGTGAATTTCCAAAGTCAGAATAGGGGATCCAGAAATCGCTCTGGCCCTGTTTCACAAAAATTTAAACATCTCATAACGTATAGCTCATATACCTGTTTTGCTTCTTCCATATGAAAATAGACTCATCAAGCTTCGATTCCATAACTTGTTCATTATTTAATTCCATTTCTACTATTTTTAGTGATTTTTCAAATTCACATCACTACTATTGTCTGAATCTATTTTATGGTAAATTTTACCTATTTCATGGTTTCCATGGATTAGCTAGCAATTTGACATACATAACACCAAATATGATCATGATTAGCCATTCCAATGGCTAATCATTACCAAGCATTTCCATACCACTCAATAACCATATCATAAGACCATATATAAAAAATGATTATAATGCTATACATGCCATACTCAAAATATACAAGCCATTATGCCAAGATGGTATACGGATAGTGTGAGCGAGCCTCCGACCGTTCCCGATTTCTGAGCTGGCTTGTCAAAACTACAAGGAATGAAAAGGAGGAAGTAAGCATAAATGCTTAGTAAGCTCACATGCAAATAGCAAGTAACACAACAATATAAGCAAACATAAAACATCATTTGCATAATCATCACCGAGACATTCATATCACATTTTCATTTATCATCTTACCATATTGTTGTTATATCGAGTTTTCAACCCGAGGGTTTAGTACATACCTGTTCAAAGTATCCATTTCACAACACTTACCAATATGTCCCTTTCATCTTGAGTATTCCTCCATTTGAGTAGAACTTTACCCGTTGAACACATCGGAATATAATTCGGATACATGAAAAGTTTGCACATAAGTGCCACATATGTAGCCAAGCTACTATGTAACCCGCCCATAAGCGAACTCAGACTCAACTCGATGAGCTCGGGCGTTCGCATCCATGAGTGAACTCGGACTCAACTCAACGAGTTCGGATGCCTAGTTACATCTCACGAACTCGGACTCAACTCAACGAGTTCGAACATTTGCATCCATAAGTGAACTCGGACTCAACTCAACGAGTTCGGATGCCCAAATATCCTAGTGACATGTCACTTGTATCCTAATCTATTCCTAAGGTTCAAACAAGATTTTCCTCGAACACATCTCCATGCCATCTTCCGTAAAATACCGAAACCAATACTCGGTAGCACTTTATATTTAACAAATAATTCACATAATTTGCATTTTATTCGAAAATAACCACAAAGCATATATTTCATGATAAAAATCAGCATATCATATAATTAACATCAATAACTTAAAAATAACAATTATACTACATTATTTACACATGAACTTACCTCGTATGCGAAAATGACTACTTTTACTATTTCGTCCACAACTTGGTATTTTCCCCATTTTAGCCTGAATTTTAGTTTTCCTTGCTCTATCATTTAAAATATAGTCTAATTAGGACTCACATTATTCAAATTGACCCAAACTCATATTTTGGAAAAATTATAGTTTTGCCCCTAAACTTTCACATATTTACACTTTTGCCCCAAAGCTCGTAAATTGAACTTAAGCCTAGTTTATTATGTTTTATGACATGCTGATCATTTTTCCCTTCTATGGAAACATCAAATTCTCACTCTAACATGTACTTATGACTATTAGGTATTTTTACCGATTAAGCCCTTTTGCTCGTTTTCGCTTAAAACTGAGTAGTACAAGTTGTCTAACATAATTTAAAACCTCATATTATATCATAAAACACCAAAATACACAAATTTCACCTATGGGTATTTTTCCAAATATGAACCCTAGGTTGAATTATTGCTAGCATAAGCTTAATCGAGATACCGGGACTCCAAAAACGTAAAAATCATTAAAAATGAGGCTAGAACGAACTTACAATCGAGCTTGGAATCTTGAAAAACCCTAGCCATGGTTTCTCCTTGCTATATTCGGCCATGGGGTTGAAGATGAGCAAAATTGGCTTTTAATTTTGTATTTTAATTCATTTTACCTCTAAATGACCAAAATGCCCTTACTACTAAACTTTCCAAAAATTCCATCCATGTCCAATTTTTGTCCATAGACTTAGAAATTGGTAAAATTTCTATTTAAGACCTTCTAATTAATATTTCAAAACAATTTCATACTAGAAACTTGTAGAATGCAAGTTTTGCAAATTATTCGATTTAGTCCCTAATTTCAATTTAAGTACTTTATGCATAAAATTTCTTCACGAAATTTTCACACAATTATGCAATCATATAATAGACCTTAAAATAATCATAAAATAATTATTTCTATCTCAAATTTTGTGGTCACGAAACCACTATTCCGACTAGGCCCAAAATCAGAATATTACAGACAACATTTGTTTAAGGTTGCTCATGGCAGCGATTCATGACAGTGTTGGCGATGGCTAACAACAGTGACTCACAGTGTTTAGGCAGTGTCGATGTAGGTTGTGAATGTGTTAGAAAGGTTATGGTGGGGATTTTAAATATAGTGGTCGTTTGTGGAGGAAAGGGATGGGGCTTTGGTGTATTAGGTATGGGGTATGGGGTTTGGTGGTGGTTAGGTTTTTAAAGAAGTGGTGGTTACTTGGCATAGTAGTGTGTGGCAAGTAGAAAAGAAGATTAATTAGTGTTCGGCAATAGTGACAATGACAATGGTGGTGCACTACTAAAGGGAAGGTTTTTGCTTAAAGAGAGTTGGGGAAGAAGAAGAAGAAGAAGAAGAAGAAAAGGGAAAAAAAGAAAACAAATGAAAGGTTGGAGTGAGGTTTTATAAGGCTAGGGTTTTTTTCCTTTTCATTTTTCATTTTGGGGCCTTTTTGTGTTAATTTGGGCTTAACTTGGCTTGGGTTTTCTTTATTTGGGTTGGTTTTGGATTTGTTTATATGAAGAAAAATGGCAGCACTGAGCGTTGCTATGCCCACGCTACGATCAGAATCCATTCTTCGAGAAGAAAAAATTACAGCCTACACTAACATTCCTGGAAAATTACAGGTTAAAATGGATTAAATAATAATCTTGTTATTATTTATTTTATTTTCAACCTAAATTAAACTAAAATTCAAAAATAAATAAATTAAAATAAATACGAGTTGCCTCCCAAAAAACGTTTTTGTTTAATGTTGTAGAAACGCTTCAAACGCTGTCCATTGACTTTGAAGATTTTCTCAGATTCTTTGCTTTTGATTTTGACTGCACCATGCGGAAATATATGAGTAATAACAAAAGGCTATAACCATTTGGTTTGGAGTTTACCTGAAAAAATTCTTAGTGTAAGGTCATAAAGTAGTACTTGCTACCCAATTATCTATAAATCATGGAATGCCTTGATTTTGTCTTTACAAATTTGGGCATTTTCATATGCTTCTCGTTGAATTTCCTTAAGGTCTTGAATATGTAATTTTTTATACTTACCTATAGCATCCAGCTCCATGTTGCATTGGTTAACATCCCCAAATGCCTTTTGTTCTAATTCTCTAGGAAGATGACATGGTTTACCAAATACAAGTCGGTAAGGAGACATACCTATGGGTCCCTTATAAGCTATACGATACGCCTACAGTGCATCATTTAGTTGCAAACTCCAATCTTTCCTATCTGGCTTAATAGTGTTTTCCAAAATCAAATTGATTTCTCGATTTGACACTTTCGCTTGACCGTTTGATTGAAGGTGATAAGCCATAACAACACTTTGTACTACCCCATATTTTCTCAAAAGTACGTTAATTACCTTATTGTAGAAATTACTTCCCCTATCACTGATCAACGCTTTTGGTGTGCCAAATCTAGAAAAAGATGGATTTTTTTAGAAATCCTACTACAGTTTTAGTGTCATCTCGACGGGTGGCTCTAGCTTCCACCCATTTAGACACATAGTCAATAGCAAGCAAAATATAAATGTTACCAAACGATGAAATAAAAGGTTCCATAAACTTGATGCCTCACACATAAAAAATTTCACATACATGTACAGGTGTTAGAGCAATTTCATTCTTTTGGCTCAAATTTCCTACCTTTTGAAATTTTTAGCAAGTTTTATAAAATAAATACGCTTCATGAAAAATATGTGGCCAAAATAATCCACATTCAAGTACCTTATGTGTAGTTCATTTACGACCAAAATGCCCACCACATGCATAAGAATGACAAAAAGCTAAAATTGATTTTATCTCAATTTCTGTAACGCATCATCAGATTACCTGATCTGAGCAGTATTTCCAAAGGTAGGGGTCATCCCAAATAAAGTATCACAATTCTCGTTTAATCTTCTCATTTTCAGATCGTGATAAATTAGAAGAAATTATACCTGTAGCAAAGTAGTTTACCATGTCTACATACCAAGGAAAAATTATAATATCCCTAAACCAAGTCTAGTAGTTTCGGGTATATTTTTTGGGTTTCGAGTGTGAAAGTAGCAACTTATAGGGTTTCTAGTAATTTTTAATTTAATTTAGAAAGTTAATTTCATCTAAAATTGATTAAAAAATAATCCATAAAATTAAAAAATATATTTTTGAAAAATTAATTTTAAAGATTTTAAATAATTATTAGCGAAAAATAATCAAATTGGGTTGAAAATAATTTTTATTGGGGGTAATTTGAGTAAAATTTAAATATTAATTAAATATGATTTAATTGTAAAACAAGGGGAAATTTAGAGTATTTATATGGAAAATAAACCTTAAAATTTAGAATTTTGGATGGAAATGATTAAATGGTAAAGTAAGGAAAATGTGTGAGTAGCCATTAGACAAATTTCCTAATTTTTAAATTTCTGGCAGGTGGTTGTAGTTTTAAAACTAATGTATCTAGCCTACTTTTCCCACATTTTACATCAGATTAGAGAGCTTTAAAATTCATTTTCTTTGCATGATTTTAAAGATCTATCATCAGAGAATAAATCAAACCAATTTTCTTCTTAAAATACTCTCTCAATTCACCCGAAATTATTCTCAAAAGTAGCCAAAAATATTCTGAAATTTCTCAAGTTTCTTAAATTAAGATTTTCAATCAACGAATTTAGACCTAATCAAAGGTAATCTTCAATCCTAACTTGTTTTTATGATGATTACAAATATTTTTTACATGATTTGGGAGTCAATTAAAGGATTGTTATCAGTGTCATCTTCTTACAAGAACATATGGTTCGTTAATGGTTGATCTTGAATTTTGAGAGGAAATCCACAAATCAATGGATGTTCCAAGTCAAAATGGATCTATTAAAAGGTTTTCGATCTTATTTATCAAGATTAAACATGATTTGTGAGGTAATTTAAAGAAATCTAAATTTCATCATCTTCATGAACTGATTTTTTGAAATTTTGTGAAATTGATTTAAATATGAAATTGATGCTTTGTATAAGTGTATTTGGTCTAGTATTGATGATTGAAAGTGTTTGGGAGGGCTGGAGAGATCAATTTTGTGAGGAATCGAGTTTTTGACTTGATGTTACAAATCTGGTAATGTATCTTTGTGAGAGGATTTTGATTAGTATAGTTAATTAAAATTTGTGTTTATTATAGCATTGGAAAGGTGGTAATGTCTACTTTTTCTCTATTGAAGTTCCAAATCTTAAAGAGGACTAAGCTAACCTAAATTAAAGTATATTTGCTTGGTTGATCACTTGTTTATGGTAGAATAATTGTGTGGTAAGTGTTTCTAAGGGCGATTTGGTAAATTGACCCTCATTTATGTTTAATTAGTAGCTTAATTGATGATCTCAATTGATTAATTATGGTTCAATGGCTAACTTTTGCAAGATTGATGTTATATGTGCAAAAGTTGAATTTTTATTGAATAATGGTAAGTAAGCATTTAGGTGGTTTGTACAATTTAATTAGGTTAATTATATTGATAATTAAAGCATGTTTACTGGAGTTTTTTATCATGATATATTGGTGTTACAATTGGTAATTAAACATTGAAAAATGGCGAATAAAATGCTTGATTTAATTGGATGCTAAACGGCTATTTTACTTGTTACACATAAGCATTTTGTCACATTAAATTAAGCACAATAGTGACTGAATTATATGTTATGTTTGACCGAATATATTGGAAACATTTATGGTGGATCCATTGAATATAGTTGGCAAGCTATAGGATTTGTGAGTACTCACTTTTATTTGTGACATTGTGAGCATAAGTCTCTAGGTGGACTAATTTGTTTGGAGTACATAATGGAATGTTAAGCATGAGTCTCCACTCATTGGGTTATTTGAAGCGCTATAAGGGAGCATTTGCTTTGGCCTGCTCAACTCAGTAGACTGTATTTGATATTTGTGGGAGTTCGAAAATCCATTTATCCGATGTATGATCACTTGATTGAGCTATGAGAAGTGTATGCCAATATATTTACGTGTGATTATTGTTATATCATTCGATGTTTGTAAGCCATGAATAATTGATCCTTGATATTGATAAACAATATGGAAATTAAATTGACATGTTTCTTTATTATGGCTGATAATTGGTGATTCATTGGATGTGATTTAAGCATGATTTGGATGTTGATTTACTAGTCGTTTTTATTAACATTCACTAAGCTTTTTAAAGCTCACACCTCACAATGCGTGCAGACAATCATCGGGCTTGAAGAGATGAGAAGCGGAGAAAGAGAATTCCAAGAGATTTAGGCTTGGTACAGACATTATTACACATTTTAGTGACTTTAATTAGGTATTATGGAACCTCTGAGAATTAGTTTAATTTTGGTTGTAATTGGACTTTGGACATTGGACATTTTATTTTGGATGGTTTTATAATAATTTTGAGGCATGTTTGATTTTAATTATTGAATAATTTACAAGGTATTGTTGCTTGATAACATAGATATTGATAACATGGTGTTTAAAGGCATGAAATTTATACTAACGATTGTTTAAATGAAGCTTCCATGGAATGGGTTATTAGCGAGTTAGGTACGCCACTTGTTTGATTTATTCGGTGTTTCTTGTGCACGAAATTGATTTTCTAATTCTATATAATTGAGTCTTAGTTGATGTCAATAAATTCAATTGAAGGTGTATGTATATGCATGTTAAATTAATTGTAGTTAAATCAGGTTTAATTAGCCATTAAAATATGCAAATTTGGGTTTAAAACGAGGTTTTCACAAAAATAGGTGTAGTGGTTTTCATATAGGCATTTGTCTATCCACACAGGCGTTTGCCTGTCTACATGGGCATGTGTGATCAGCCTAAAAGTTTTTCACAATGTGAGCACGTTCGTTTAATGATACACAGTCTAGGGTACACGACTATGTGGTTTTGGGGGGAGGTTTGAACTTTTGTCTTTTTAAATATGTATTCTAATTTGTTTAAGTAACAATTTAGTCCTAAAAATTGATTAGTCTAATTAGAGCCTTAGATGATAAGGAAACTTGGTAAAATTTTAGGATTAGTCTCATAATGGATAAAATTAGATAGGAGCACACTTAATTTATAATTCAGAATAGGTCTTGATAGTTTATATTTGTTACAATTTAGTCCATAGTAATAAAACTTGAATTAGACATAGTAAACGAACTCAAATTAAGCTAAATTTTTCAGGCTTGCATAATTTGAGTAAAAGAAGGTCGGTAAACACTTAAATCTAAAATCAGGTTAGTTTTACCATAGGTGGTAAAATGACAAAAATTCCCATAGGTTAAATTACCTAGGAAAAGTTTAAAATTGGTTCATAGTTTGTTTCCACATTAATAAATAACTAATAATTAGATAAATATTGAGGTGTTATAAGGTTGGGGTGTGGCTTGGGTGGTCATTAGCTAGAGATTCACTTAGATGGCTAATATAATGTTTCAAATTCGGGCTGGTCCGTCCTGATCAGGTTTGGGGTGTCACAAAAACAACTTGTGCAAAAAGTAGACTTTCATATAGGAAATCGTCTTTAAGAGGGGTGACATCTTTTTATAGGGGTATTTGGCTCAAATGATCAGCTACCAAATTCTCGCATCCTTTCTTATCCTTAATCTCAAGTTCAAAATCTTACAAAAGCAAAATCCATCTAATAAGTCGATCAAATATTTAAGAGTTGCATAGTCAGAGAAAACAACAATTTTAGTTCCTAATAAATATGATCGAAAATTTTTCAAAGCAAAGACAATAGCTAAAAATTCTTTTTTAGTGGTCGAATAGTAGCTTTGGGTGGCATCCAAAGTTTTAGATACATAAGAGATAACGTGTGGTTTCTTCTCGATTCTTTGCCCAAGACCGCTCCTACACTGTGGTCACTTGCGTTACACATGATTTTGAAAGGATAGTTTCAATTTGTTGGTTGTACTATGGGTGCTGAAATAAGTTTGTGTTTGAGCGTGTCAAACGGATCCCTGCATGATTGATAAGCTCAAATTCTTTCTCTTTCTATAAAAGGTTACAGAGCGGTTGTACAATATTTGAAAACATTTAATGAATCGCTTGTAAAAACCTGCATGACCAAGAAAAGAACTAATCTCCCTCACAACCGTAGGGTATGAAAGTGAGTTAATAGAATCAATTTTTTCCCTTATCGTCTGAAATTCCTTTAGTAGAAATGATATGGCCTAGAACTAATCCTTTGTCAACCATAAAATGACATTTCTCATAATTTAGAACAAGGCTAAATTCTAGGCACCTTTTTAAAATCTTAGCAAGATTCGATAGACATATATCAAAAGATTCACCATACACAGTAAAGTCATCCATAAATAACTCAATTATTTTCTCAATGTAGTCGGAAAATATACTTGCCATACACCTTTGGAATGTGGCTGGTGCGTTGCAAAGTCCAAATGGCATTCGTTTATAGGCGAATGCGCCAAAGGGACATGTAAACATCATCTTCTCTTGGTCTTCTAATACCACTGGAATCTAGAAAACACTTGAGTAACTATCAAGGCAACAATAATGGGACTTTCCAGCTAAACGTTCAAGCATTTGGTCCATATAGGAAGTGGAAAGTGGTCTTTTTAAGTTAAAGAATTTAACTTCATGTAATCTATTTTAACTTCCTATAATCTATGTAGACTCTCCATCCATTTTGGATCCAAGTAGGAACCATTTCACTTGCCAAATTTTCAACTACAGTCATGTCGGTTTTCCTAGGCACCACATGAATGGGCTAACCCAATTACTACCAGAAATAGAATAAATCATTCCAGTGTCAGGTTGTGACAGCCCTATAGTGACCCTAGTCGGAAAGCGGTTTCGGGACCGCTAAACCGAGTCACCAAATTATTTGAATGTGATATTTATGGTCTAAAATATGTGAATATGAATGTGCGAAAATTTTAAGCTTCGATTTAGTTAATTGCATGTGAATGTAGTACATAGGACTTGTGTGACACTTTTGAAATGTGATAGGCTAATCTATAAGGATCTAATAGTGCATGTAATCAAAAGGGAGGACTTGCATGTCAATTTTCCCCCCTAATTAGTAGTGGCCGGCCATGAGCATGAGGGTGGACAAAATGTTATGGCTAAAATATGTCATAAACATGTTGGGTTAATGCTTCATGTAAGGAATAATAAAATAAAGAGCATGGGCAATAAAGTATTAGTGTTAGTAGGATGAGAAAAAAAAAGAAAGAATGTGTGTGATTGTTTCCCCCCCCAATTGCCGTGAGTTGAAGGAAAGAAAACAAAAAAAAAGAGTTCATCCTTGAACATCTTTGGCCGAAAACTTTAAGGAGAAAGGAAGAAGAAAGGTTGAAGAGGTTCGGCCATGCATGTAACTAGGCTAAGGTATGTTTGATGTTGCTCCATGAGATTCATGTATATTTTAGTTGTTAGCTTGAGTCTACCTAGCCCATGGTCTAAATCTTTGCTATGTGAGGGAGATGATACACGGCCATGGGTGTTGTCTTCTTGGTGGATGCTAGATGTTGTGTTGGTGAGGTATGAAGATGATAGAGTGTGTGTGAGAATTTGAAAAAAAAAGGGTAGGTCTTAGCAACTTCATGAAACAATCGGACATGGTATATCCATAAGTATGATTTATGCTTGTTATGTTACTCATGGTTAAAATGATTCGGCTATGCTTCATGTAAAAATAAAATATACATGTGAATTCGGATATATGTTTATATTTGGTTAATGATTTATCCTTGTGAAGTATAAATTTGTAACATAATTTGAGTTGGACGTTATTGTAATGTATTTGTGCATTCGGGTACATGATGAAAATATATGAAATGGTTATAATCAACCTTATGATTCGGCTCTTGCACATATATATATATATGTTTGCACATGATGTATTGGTATGCCATTTATGTGTGGTATTAAGTATATAATTGGCCTCAACATATACATGCATACTCGGCCACATGAGAAGATTAGTGTTGCATGTATTCGGTTAGAGGCAAGCATATTGATGCCTTTATCTTGACTTAGAAAATTCGGCTAAGGGGAATATTAGCTAATATGTTGAACTCGATTCGTGATTTCGTACATATGTGACTCTAATGTCTAATGTATATATGGGCTAAGTACCTTGAGCTTCTCTTTTGATGTTCGAATGAATTGTATTAAATTGCTTAATGTGAATAAAAATGCGTATGACCATTTTGTATTTGAGCTAAAGGTGGCCATATGACCCATCAAATTCATTGTCATGTTCAGCCATAAGCTAGCATAATGAGACTTTAATAAGTTAAATTTGTTTGAATTAGCTCAAGAGCTTAGAGGACCAAAGTTGGATAAGGGAAAGGAAAAAGTGATCGAATAGCCGCCGAAATCGTTCGACAACATCCGAGGTAAGTTTTCGAGTAATGGAGCTTAGATTATGATTCGATTAGATTATGTCTTAAGTAAATCAAAATCATGCTCTTTGTATGTGGCTATTGAGCTGAAATTTGTAAGTGTGATAAGTGTTTTGTGTTTGAGCTTTGGTAATGAAAATGAAATATGGATGTGTCATGATTTATTGATACATGTGCATGGTTATTCGAATGATATCCGGGCTAAGTCCCGAAGGCTTTTGTGCTAGGTGACTATAACCGGACGAAGATCCGAAGGCATTCGTGCGAGTTGCTATATCCGGTCTAAGACCCGAAGGCATTTGTGCTAGCGACTATATCCGGGCTAAGTCCCAAAGGCATCTGTGCTAGTGACCATATCCGGGCTAAGACCCGAAGGCCTTGTGCAAGTAGTTATATCCGGCTAAACCCCGAAGATTACTTGAGTTTGGGAATGAGCGATCTGCTGTAATAATTTCAATTAATACGCTCGTAAAATCTCAACAACGAGGTATGTGCTGTACATGCATTGGATTAATTGATTCCTCTTAAATAGCATTCGCTCTGTCGATTAAGGAGCTTCCGGTTTTTGGTTAAGTTGATCCCTTATGTATGAATATAAGGGTTGGAAATGTGAAGTAGGACTGATTTTGAGAATATATGTGTATATGAAATTATCCGTTTAGTTATATGAATGCTATACTTCAGTGGAGCCTAATTTCATTGCTCAAAACTTACTAAGCATTAAATGCTTACTCCTTTTCTTTGGATCTCTGTTTTATAGATTTTGGTTCGTCAGCTATCGGACTCGGGAGTGTCGAATTCAAAGTCGCCCACACTATCAAAGCCCCTTTTGGTACACTTTTGGTTGAACTTTGAAATGGCATGTATAGGACTACCCGTTTTGTTGTTGGTCATGGACCCTTTGGTTTTGTATAAATTTGGATAGCCATGCGAAAATGGCTTATATACACTTTGAGCTTAGTATTATAATCGTCTTGTATGATGTTCATTAAGAGGTATGGAAATGTTTGGGAACGATTAGCCATTGGAATGGTTAATCATGATCATATTTTGTGCTATTTATGCAAAAAGGGCTAGTTGAATCATGGAAACTATGTAATAGGTAAAGTCTACCTTAAAAATAGATGCTGATAGCAGCAGTGACGTGAATGTGAAAAATTACTAAAAGTAGTAGGAATGGAATTAAATAGTGAATAAATTATGTAATTGAATCTTGATGAATCTATTTTCATAGGAAAGTAACGAAACGATCATATGAATAGTATATTATGATATATTTAAGTTTTCGTGAGATAGGGCCAGAACGGTTTCTGGATTCCCTGTTCCGACTTTGGAAATTTATTATAAATTAACCAGAGATAATTAGAAGTCATGCAATATATGTATAGATTCCTTTTCGAGTCTAGTTTCTATAGAAACAAACGGCATCACTATTGAAACCCTGTACAGGGAGATATCCAAGTTGTAATGCGCAAAGGTCAGTGTAGTCAAACCCTGAAACAGGGGAGACTTTAACTAATAAACTGTACTAATTGGCTTGACCAAAAATTCTAGAAAACAAATTGTAGATGAACATATGAGTCTAGTTTCAGGAAAAATTTACGAAACTGGTTTTCGAGTTTTGAAACTCAAGATATGATTTTTAAGGCGACAGTGACGCAGTAACCAGCTTGTCTGGAAAATTTTCAAATGGACTGTGAAAATAAGTGGATTAAGCCCGTTAACCCCTTGTGTCCGTCTCCGACAACGGTCTCGGGTACGGGGTGTTACACAGGTAATTTCTGAATTTCTTTTCTTACCACTTCCATCATTGGCAAATTGAGACGTTTTTGAGTTTCTCTTTTGGGAATTGCATTCTCTACTACTAGAATTTTGTTCATACAAGTTGAAGGACTCAAACCTTTAATGTCACCAATCATCCATCCAATCACCCCTTTATAATTTCTAAGAACTCACACCAAATTTTCTTCTTCTAACTTCAAGAGTTTACTTGAGAATATTACTAGCAATGTATTTCCTTCACCCCAAAAAGCGTACTTTAGATGTTCCAGTAATGGTTTGAGTTCCAATTCCGAGCCCTGCAAAATAGATGGTAAAAGTTTAGTTTGCGAAGGAGATAATTCAAAGGTTTTAGCTGGATTTCTCTGAAATTGAGATGCCTCCGTATGAGAAACTATTTCGCGAATTGACTCTTTGACCATCACCTATTCCTTTAGTTTTTTCACAGTATGAAAATCTAAACTTTTGTAAAGAATAATTTGTAACTTATCTTCTTCATGATATTCAAAATGCAACTCAGATAAAGGCTCAATTATATCAACATTAGAAACATTCGTAATCGTGCTAGAATGGTTCATAGCCTCATAAACATTAAATTTCACCACTTCTCCATCAAACTGCATAGTGTGTATTCCACTCCGCACATCAATCTTTATTTGTGTAGTAACCAAAAATGGTCTCCCAAGTAGTATATCAGAAGGATTAGCCTAGTTGTCGTCCTCTATGTCAATGATGTAGAAATTTGCAAGAAAAATTAGTTCATGTACCTTGACAAGAACATCTTCTAGCACTCATTTTGTATACACTATAAACCTATCTACAAGATGAATGATTACACCCGTTTCTTTCAAAGGACCTGTGTTTAGTAGTTTATAAATAGAAAAAGGCACAACATTAATAGATGCACCTAAAAAAGTCATACCTACACTAACTATTTTGCAAGATATAGAAAACATACCTTGGTCCTTACACTTAGGTGGGATTTTATTTTGTAAAACAGCAAAGATGTTTTCTCTGACACTCACATTTGCATTACCCAAGATCTTCTTCTTACTTGTGCATAATTCTTTTAAGAATTTTGCATATCATGGAATTTGTTTAATCGCATCAAGAAGAAGAATGTTTATTTCTACCTTTAAAAAAGTGACAAGGATATCCTTTTCTTCTCATTCCTTTTTATGTTGGATGAGTCTTTTAGGAAATGGAGGCGATACTGCAAACGACTTCTGAGGAGTCAAATCCATAGTGGACACTAGATCAGGCTTCTAGGTTGTGGGTACGATTTGTGTTAGGAGTTGACTCCAAAAATGTTCCACTTCAATTTCATAACACTTACATTTTGTCAAGGATTAGGTTCATTTTGAGATGGCAAATTACCTTGGGACTCTAAACGACTTATGGTGAGTGCAAGCTTGCTCACTTGTTTACCTATTTCTTGCAAATGTGTGTCAGTTTTCTGTTGAATTGTTTTTAGTACTATTGGCTAACCTTTCCACTATGGCTTCAAAAGATGATTTTGGATGTGGTAATTGATGATTCAGAAGTGGCCTTTTTTTGTATGGTTGATTGAATTGAGGATTCAACCTATAACTCAGGTTTGGATGATGTTTTCACCCCACATTATAGGTGTTGGAATAGGGATCATATCGCCTTTGGGGTGGTCCTGGAAAGTTTCCGGCATCATTCGTTTGTTCTGTCAAACCCTCGTATAAAATAAGACATGAGTCTATCAAGTGATCTGGCATAACACAAATTCCACACAACCGTGCTGGGCTTGTTTTATCTGTAAGCAAATTTTGAACAACATTACTGAGCTTATAAATTTTATCTTCTAAAGATAGAGTACTTAATGCATGAACTCGTCTCATAGGTTCTGTAGCTGGTCAAAATTGTTGAGAATTCACATCCATGATCGAAATTAACTTTCTTGCTCCCTGAGGCTTCATATTTACAAGTGCTCCTCCACTTGTAGTATCTATCATCTTTATTTCCATTGGGAGTAACCCCTCATAAAAATACTACAAAAACGATTGTTCAATCAGGCCATGTTGTGGACAACTTGCACACAGCTTTTTGTATTGCTCTCAATAATCATAGAGCGATTCAGTCTCCTTTTGTTGAATTCCTACTATGTCTCTTCTTAATTTGGCTGCCCGAGCTATTGGAAATAATATGTCAAGAAATAAATGTGACATATTAGATCATGTATTAACTGAAACATGAGGTAAATAAAATAACCACTCTCTAGCAGAGTCAGCTAACAAGAAACGAAAAACACGAAGTTTAATTTAATCTTCAGTCACTCCCTGAGGTTTCATGCTTATGCAAACCATGTGAAATTCTTAAGATGGGTATGCAGATTTTCATTTTGCAATCCGCGAAAGGTGGGCAATAGATGAATTAAGACTGATTTCAACTCAAATGGTGTTTTTTTTTCCACCAGATAAGTTATACATAGTGGCTGTTATTCATCTAGTGTTGCTACAAGTTGGCATCTAATTTGATCTGTCATTTCATCTGGTTCATTGAATGAGAAAATAAATTTGGTATAAGATCTTGTTTCAAACTCAGGTTGTGGTTGTTGACTGCGTTGAATAGCCTTTCTTCGCAATGTTTGAGCCAATTTCTCTATTTCTGGTTCAAATTCTAGAGTCCTCGATTCTAACCAGGTCATAAGAAAAACAAACAAAAATTAGAAAATAAAAATTCAATCCCCGGCAACGGCGGAAAAATTTGATGGGCGTCAAAATCACCAAATAAAAATTCCTACAACAAAATAACACTAAATAGCAGTATAAAGTAGTAGGATCAAATCCATAGGGATTGGTTATCTAATTTCACATTTTCTTGTGACCAGAATTATTGTCGCAGCAATACTCTTGCCCACGACTCGTGACAACCTTGTTGAAAAAATAAATAAATAAAGAGAGATGAAAATGTTTGGAAAGTAAATAAAGTGAAATTATGGCAATAAAAAATTATATTAATCAAAATAAAATAAAATAAGTAAACTCAGTCTGACTTGCTTTCTTTTTCCCTGGGATGGGATGTCTTTCGCCAAGTGGATAAGGAATTGAATTTAATAAGCAGTAATATAAAGTCTTAAACTTAGACTCAATGAATTCTAATTCTGTAATAATGATAAATTTGTTTGTGATCATTGTGGAAAATTTGTAACAGCCCATTTTCAATGAAATCGGAACAATGATTTCGGGACCACAAATCTGAGCCAGAAAGAAAATTTATTTAAATATTATTGCATGGTCCATATTATGATATGAATGTTATATGAAAATTTTGATAAGAAAATTTTACCAATTATGTGATTAATTATGAAAGGACCAAATTTCATAAAATGCAAAAGTTGAATTCTAGTAGCTATAAGTATCAAATAGCTATGAAATTCAAAACTTGAGGTCCTTATAAGGTAATTAAACCATTAAAGAAAAGTTAGTAGATATTTTTTATGATGCTTCCATGGAAAAATTGGAAAAAGGGCAAGGACTAAATTGGAAATGAAAATAATTAAAAGATGATAAATTAAATAAATTTTTAAATAAAATTTTAATATTATCATTTTATATCATCTTCATCCCCAAATACATGGAAATGCTAGGAAAGAGAAAGCAAACTTTCTTGGCTTGAATGGGTATTTTTCCTTGTCTCGTTTTTAGTAATTTTTATATTTCTGATATTGGAATAGCTTAATCTATCTATTTTGGCGATTAATTTGAAAAGATATCAAAGTATAGAAATTTTTCCATGGATGAATATGCTGAAATTTTAAAATTTATGGTTGAAAATGAAAGGTTGTTGATAGATAAACAACTTTTACAAAGAGAATTTTCATGAAATTGTGATTGAGTGACTAAATTGAAAAATTGTAAAACCCATGGAAAAATTCTAACTTTTAAGAAATTCATGGGCTATTATTAATACATGTAAAAATTGGTTAGTCTTGGAATAAGGATTAAATTGCATGAATTTTATTTTCCGAGCCTAGGGATGAAATTGGAATTTATGTAAATTGAATCCAATTAAATACGAAATGTAATAAATTTATGATTAAGTTCATTTATATAAATCTGAATAACTCAAATTTGAAGCTAGATTGGGGAAAAGAAAAAGTGCCGGATTAGTAGACTTTTAAATACGAACAAGTGTCAAAGTAAGTTCGTGTAACTTTATTATGTGTATTAATATGTCTGAATCAAATGTTGTATTTGTGTGAATTGCATAAATTTTTAATTTATGAAATTAATTACATACCCAGTATTGCTCGATAAATGATAAGTTCCGTTTGAATAATGAAATGTGATGGATACAGTATTTTCTCGTATCGATTATAATCCTACATATGTTGCTGATAGAATATAGCTCGGACGAGCAATCCTGTTATAAGCTCTCTCGAGCATCCTGTTATATAGTTACTGCGAGCATCTTGATCGGTAGTGATTCTGCATGTGTTGTACACTAACGTAGCTCTTTGTGAGCGTCCTGTTACATGATTCGATCTGTTGTGATCTAGCATATTATGCAAACACAAACCTAGTCCACGTGAGTGTCCTGATATAAACTCTTATGAGTTTATTGATATGGCTCGCTTGAACTCTCTGTTACCCTATCCGATGCTCCCTGATAATAACTCTTCTGAGTTACCTATAAAGCTCCATGAGCTCTCTGATTTAAAACTCTTATAATTTTCCTGTTTACCCCGGATAAGTGTCCTGTTACATGGCTTATTTCAGCATCCTGATAGGTAGCTCGAAAGTGTGCTCCCTGATTATGTGCCCTAATGGGTACCCCTGATTATGAATTGACGGTTTACATATTTGTATACCTTATGTATACTACTTGAGTATCCATTGTTGTTTCAACAAATCAATGGATAAAACTCCTAAAATGAGAAATTATGAGATTAAAAGAATTATGTCTTTAATGTTTCTAAAATACCTGAAATTGTGAAACATGATGAGCTCATTCATGTTTATTTGATATACATGTGAATTATGTAACTAACTTGTTTAATTGAGTGTATGTGATTAGGCAAATTGCCAATTTGTTGGAAAACATGTTATTATTATGCTTATTTAATTGAATATGATTGGTAAGTTTAATTCCTATTATACGAACTTACTAAGCATTTAGTGCTTACTAGGTTTTTTTTTCTTTGTTTTGTAGTATTCGGAAGCTCATAAAGGTTGGAGATCGGTCGGAGTATCATCACACTATCCACCAGCTCGTTTTGGTATAAATAGTAAATTTATTTTGGTATGATGACATGTATAGGCTAACTTTGTCAATGTTGGAATGTAAATGGTTGATTGTAATCTAGCCATTGGAACGGCTAGAATGGTATGTTTTGGTATATAATTATGGCCATAACATGTTTGATGTGTTTTGAAATGGTTAAGTAGTAGATGAAATATGAATCAACTGGTAAATAAATCTGAGTTAGTATAAATGATACAAATTTACCTAAGAACATAAATGAAAATTTGGTAAGCTTAATCATTTGAATATACATTTTAATGTATCTTATACAATACTAGTATTTGCTTGATTTATATGACTTGAATTGGTTGGCAAATGTATGCAAATGTTGTTGTAGGTTGAAGATTAAATTTGGGTGAGAAATAAGATTAAGAAATGACCTTATTTTATCCACATAGGTAGACACACGAGCATGTGTCTAGACTGTGTGTGACACACGGCATGGCATGTGGGCATGTGGCTTGGCCATGTGTCCCCTGCATCTTAAATTTGAAAAACAAAATGCTCATAATTAGGCACATAAGCAGAGACATAGGCGTGTGTCTCAGTCGTTGTGGCACATGGCCTAGAACACGAGTGTGTGTCTTTGTCATGTGAATCCTGCACCTAATTATTTTTTGAAAATTAAATTGACCACACAGTCTAGCACACGAGCGTGTGGCTGGCCGTGTGACCCAAGTCAAAGAGTTACATGGGTAATGACACGGGCTAGGACATAGCCGTGTGCCTTACATCGAATGCCTACACGGCCTGAGATATGGGCATCGGCATTTCAGTAGGTCTGTTTGGTTGTTGTGATTGAAGTGCCTTTTAGGCATATTGGTTCTATGAACAAATATCATAATGATCTAGCATGATTATGCATGTTTTAGGTATATTTTGAATGCTTGAATGTAAGTGCAAATGGCTTGTATATGTGATCATATTTTGGGTGGAAAGAATGGATTGAAATTGGCCTACTTCTTGTCCACACGGCCTAAGTCACGGGCATGTGTCTCAATCATGTGTGACACATGGTCACGTGACCAGGCCGTGTGTACCCTGTAGGTTTTTAAAGGTTGAATTTTGAGAGTTACACGGCCTGGCACACAAGCGTGTGGGTTGGCCGTGTGAAACAAGTCAAAGAGTTGCACGGGCACGAACACGGGCTGAAACACAGCCATATGTCCCTACTTTGAATGCCCACACGACTTGAGACACGGTCGTGTGTCTTACCGTGTGACCCCTATAGTATGAATTTTTTTATCTTTTGCCATGAAGTTTTAAATGTTTTTGATTTAGTCCTGAATCATTTCTAAAGTGTTTCTAAGGCCTTGAGGGCTTGAAAAAGAGACGTTATACATGTGTTTGAATGGAATGTGATGTATTTTATAAATGATTGTAATTGAATGTTTTAAGTTAAAAGTTTTCGGTAATGCTCTGTGACCCTATTCCAGCGATGGATATAGGTTAAGGGTGTTACACCACCTACAACCATTATTTGTTATCAACCCTCAAAGTTTATATCCCTTACAATTTAGTCAATAATATCTAATTTATCAAATGGTTTAAGCTTGAATTGCTCATGATTTTATCAAAAATTACTCATGCATGAATCAAATTCCTAATATCTAATTTTTGTAAGGTTCTTCAATAATAATAATAACTTAATTAAACCTCACCAATTACATAATCTAAGGCATAGGCTAGTATTATCTAACATTCCTAAACAATTTCCTGGTAAAAATTCAAACTAAAACTCACCTTCTTCAAGCAAGCTAGTGGACAAGAATGGAGAAATGAATGGAAATTTGTTTCTTTCTTTCCTTGGTGTACGGTGGAAGAGAGTGAAGAAGAAAATCTTCTCTCTCCCACTTATCTTACATATATATACAAATTTTAGTCCTAGTATTTTTAATAATCAATTTAATTCAATCACACTCACTAATTCAACCCCTCAATTCCTTACTCAACATTTAATTATTCTATTTTAATTATCTATTAACTCAATTAAATTAATTTGATCTAAAATTAAATTTTATGACATCATTAGAAATCAGACTGTTATAAATGATGCTTGAGGTACGAGCAGCTGATTTAAGATGTATTGTACATGATGAGGATGGCCTAGTACTCAAAGGTTTAGCACATCATTTCCTAATTGTTGGGACACTACCTAGGCGGAGGCCTACGCAATGCAAATGGACCTTGAGCTTGGGCGGGACTCGAACTTTAGTGACACTATAATTTAATTCTCTCTTGGTAATTTCGAAATTTCTACATGTTGCATTGAATTTAACTCTCTTGGCCCCATTTGCCTATGTGTTTTAGAACTTTAATACTTTTAAACTTTCATTTTACCAGTAGGTAAGTTAATAAGGTTGCCAACATGATTAGTCGCATAGGCTTGTGTTAACTACACATGAAACTCGTTTCGGTGTGGATTATCCCACAAGTTTCATGATTTTCTCATTGCTGATTCTTTATGATGAATGAAACTGCTTTTTGTGACTTTTTATTTTTAAAAATAATCCCAAGCTTTAATTCAAAATAATAATAATAATAAACTCCAGCTAAATTTAAAAAAGTTAATCCCAAGCGTCCATCCCCTCACATTTGAATAATTTTGCAAGTCAAATAAAAACACCTCAAATACTGCAACTAATACTAAAAATTATACTAATTTGTTGTATATGCACCCATTAATAAAAATATAATTAAAACAAAAATTATTATATGTAATAATAAGGAGAAAAAAATTACATTAAAACTTGAAAAATAATATTGTTAAAAAAATAATCACCAACTCTAAAAAGTTTAATTTTTATAAATCATGAAACATACATGAATGATAATTTTTAAAAAATATATAATTAAAAATAATAAAAAATGTGTTGACAAATTAGAAAGCAACCTAAAAAGGTTCAATGGGAAGCACATTGCCTAGACAGGTTAGAACCTGAACAATTCTCCACTATAAACCACAATCAGATAACAATTATAAAACAATGGAATCAATTGGTTTCGATTGCTTTATTCTGATTTATGTAATATGGCACCATTTCATAGATTACATCAAAATTTTGTTTGATTTGCACTGTTTAAGAGACAATGAATGATGTCTTAACAGATAGATTATCAAGGGAACCAACGCGTGAAGAACCAGAATCGAACACCATCACATGCAAACCATTTACATTTGCATAAAAATATAAAAATTAAAGAACAAAAAAGTACGTTAACTATAAATAATATAAATATATAGACATATTCGAAAGAAAGCTTTACAGTCGACCTCCAATAATGATGCAAATAAACATAAACTTGAAGCTCTCCAAAAGCCATTGCTAGGAAAAAAAGGTACCAGCAAGAGCAGTCTAGGAGGAGATGCCTCTCTGTTACACATATTAACAACATACAGATTCTAAACTGACACCTAAATACCCTCTACAAATGTCAAAAATTTCATTGTAGAGATAACTGCAGACCCACTTAAAAGACCTACATAACCAAACAAAAGATACTTGACCTAAGAAATTACAATAAGATTACATGATAGTAGCTGTAATTTTTTTTTTTAAGACTCAGATAGTTCCCTAATGGCTTCCCAATCAATTTCCACTGAAGGGTACTTTTCCAAACCGAAAATTTCGTTGTCATCCCACTTTGAATCAGAGAAATCGAAGAAAGTGATATCAGATTCTGGTGAAGAAGATCCTGCCAATGACTCATCGGATAAATCCGGGGATGAGGGTGAGGATGATGATGATGACAGCGAGTTCATCTCAACTTTAGGACTAGCAAATCTTGGAGACTGATCAAACTCCTCACGCTTCACAGGGTAATCAAACTCAACCTTGGGATTTGAATCGGGAACAGAACAGGCCTTTCCTGAATTCTCTTGTTTCTGCAAGCTCTGGCAGATAGCTTGTAGCTTTGCATCAACTGCAGAATGGAGGGGCTTGTAGTCACCAAATTCTCCAGAAATATGAGCTCCTTGGTGCTTGAGGTGGGGGAAGTTGAGCCTGGCAAACTCTCCTCTAAGCTTATAGGCAGCCTTGTCATAAGCCAAAGCTGCTTCTTCTGCTGTATCGAAAGTGCCAAGCCAAAGGCGAGTTCGGTTCTTGGGGAGTCTGATTTCAGCTACCCATTTGCCCCAGTGCCTCTGTCTCACCCCTCTGTACAGCTTGGTAGGCTTTGGAGGGGTGGAAGACACATGTTTCATGGGTACAGCTTTTGGGGAAAGAAAGTTGAACCTTTGGTTTTTTAGGGATGCGGTCGTAGACTTGGAAGCAACCTCCTGCTGCTGCTGTTGCTGTTGATAGATTTGAGCTTGGATTTGGAGGATTTGAGAAGGGGTGAGTTGGTTTAGCCCAATTGAACCTGTTTGCTCAAAACCCATCAAGTTTTGATAGTTACAGAACCCTTGTTCTGAGCACAAATGGGTTCTCCATGGGGAGCAAAATTCAGGATACAGGTTAGACTGTGAATAAGAAGAAGAAGAAGATAAAGGAGAGGTAGATGAAGCACTTTTCATAAAAGGTTCAAGCGCTTTCATCAACTCCGCACTAAAAGGATCTGAGAAAACTGAACTGTTGCTATTGCTATTATACATATCTATAGCTGCTGCCATATTCAATAACTAGGTAAAAAACCTGTATCTTAACCAAAACTAAAGAACAGGTACTAGTTTGATTAATAAAAAACAACCTTGAGGGACCAAAAATAAACCCTCTTAGCTGATGATAATAAATAATAAAAAACAAAACAAAAAAAAAATCTGGATCTCTATTCTGGGATCACCTGGCTTTCAGAAAAACCAAAAACACCTGCTATGATAGTTTAGGTTTGTTCTTGACAGAAACTTTTTCGGCTTGAAAGACAGACGATTACAGAAAGGGATTCAGAGAAGCGGGGAGTTACAGAAAAGGGGGGGATTAAGAAGAAATCTGAAAATGCTCGAACAGTGTTGAAAATTCTGAAAACTCTCAATTTTTTATTTTATTTTCTGGAGTGGCCTCACCTTGGTGTTTTACTCTCATGCATTTCCAGGGTCACCTTATCTCTATTTATATAACCCTCTACCCATGTGCTTCTCTCTCAAATCCCTTTAGATTTTTTAATTAATTAATTAAATTAATTTATCACCTTCCTTCTCGTCAACTTTCAAGGATGCCTAACAATGCCTTTATTCGGTGGGGAAAGGAAGTTACTGGGCTCCAATGGGGGTTCGCCATTTACTTGAAACGTTAACCGGCAGGTGTCAGCCAGCGAAGGGTAGTTTTATACGTGTCTTACTATGATTGGTGAAAATTTGGTTGACTGTGCTGGGGTTAGCCTTTTACAGTTTAATGCATCTTTTTTGTCCTGTTGTGTTTGATTGGCGGCAAAGGCTGACCTGCCTGATGGAATTTCATATTCATAAAGCAAAATAGGTGCCTTTTGTGGTCCGCACCTTTTAGATGCTCTGAAACGGTGGCTACACGGTCTCTAATTTTTTTTTTACAAGTTTTCTATACAATATTAGGTGCGATCAAGTGACACAAAATAAATTTACACAAAAAGAAAACACAATTTAAAATAGTATGAAATATATGTCTAATGAGAATTTCAAATCACAGTTTTATATATGTAAAAATAAATTATTATAAGTTTTATAATATGAAGTTAGTAATTTTATTATGGTATAATGAAAATTTTAATTTTTAATGTTTATATTTTTTGTCATTTTGATTATTATTTATTTTTTTTGAATTAAATTTAGTTTTTAATCTTTTAAAAGAGTTGAATGTGATCATTAATCTTTTAAAAATACTCAAATTATTATTTTTTTAACGAAAATATTGACTAAAATGTTATATTTTTAGACATAACTTGTATAGCAATCCACGTATATTTTATACTAATTTTTTAAATTATTATGAACATTTTTTTTAGAATTTTGAGTTATTTTATTATATATTTTTTGAGTTTTTTATAATTATTAAATTATTTGTTACCGTTACATACAGCCAAATTTAGTTAAAAAGAGAAAGAATAAAGGCTAAATTGATAAAAAAAAAATATAAACCTTAAGAACTAAATTTATTTTTACTTTTTATATATTTTACAATGTTTAGTGGGAACTGAGATAATTATAGTTTTATTTTCATATTATAAGATCAATGTTTTCATATTTGTATAAAATTGTTAACAATATTAATAAAAATCCATTTAAGTGATTATTTAATCTCTTAAAATATAACTAGATTATGATACATTTATAATGTTAGTAAAAACAATTATATAATATATTAATTTAAAAATTTACATAAAAATTAAATATTGACTTTGGTTGAAATGGTAAAATGGAGAGAGTGAATATTAAGATGATATGAATTTGAATTTTGATACATGTATATATTTTTATAGATCTATCAAAATAAAGACATAAGTATCCAAAAATAAATATTTCCATTCTTCGAAAAAGTAATTTTCTTTTAATAAATTCATAATTAAGTTGATTTTCGGTTTATAGTGAAATAAAGGATGTGGACGAAAAAATTTGCATAATAATATAAAAATGTACATAATAATAATACTATTTTAGTTAAAGTGATAGAGTTGAACTTTTTATAAATGTGTTGTATGGATTCAGACCTATCTAAATGTAAAATATTTTGTTAGTTTTATTAAAAAAAAAAGTAAAAACACTCTTATATTAATATAAATTATTTTAAATATGAAAAGATATTTTATAATTTTTCTAATTAAATTTGTAAGACTAATTCAATTAAGAATTTTTAAATATATTATGAATTAATAGATAGAAGAACTAAAGCAATAAAATTTATTTATTTAAAACACATACTTCTCGTATTTGAACTCATATTCCAACTCTATTATTACGAGATAAAATAATGATAAGAAAGGAAATGAAAATTAAAAGTCACCTCATCTATTGAGCTTAAAAACATATAATCGTGATGGTACTGAAGTAAATCCATGATAATTGTCATTCACATAATAAGATTATTAGAAAATTAATTAGGTAATAATTCAATTTATAAACCCATAATGTTAGTAGCACTGGTGCAGTGACTTCTTTATTTGTCTTGAACTGAATTCCCACTAGAACTTTCAAGTGCCAATGCCATTTTGACCTTGATTACATCTCCACCAATGGCTTTAAGCCAAATTTTATTATTAATGTAACTTTTAATGATGTATAGGACAGTTTGCGGAGAAAATGAAGTGATGACAAAGTTTAAAGTTTGATGAAATATATTATTATTTTTCAATATAAGGCCAGAATCACCTCCAAAATCTAGTATGGTTACCAAGCAAAAAAAAAATCCTTTTATACGAGATTATCTTGGCAAATAAATTTATTATTTTTGGTAATTTGCTCTCGATATGAGAAGGATATATTCTTATAATTATAAAATATAGTACGAAATTTAATATTTATACTATTAATAAAATCTCTAATTAAATAAATGTTACGAGTTAATTGACTACCAACTTAGTTAAGATATAATTAATATATATTTTTATTAAATGATTATTATTTTTTTTGTCTTCTTATATTTTTATATAGTTTTTAAATAAAACAATTAAAATTAACATGTCTATGTTATGAATACTATTAAATATGGATGTTCAACCTTTCCCCTTTCATTTTCCTTAATTCTTCACATTTAATCTCCTTGCAACTCATTTCCTATTTATGTATTAGAGAATGAAGAGTCTAATCTCCCTATATATATATATATACAAGAGTATACTACTTGTAATGTGGATGAAAAAGAAGAGAAATGCAATAGAAATCCCCTTATACTCGTCTATTATTCTTGTGTTCTTTACATTATTATTTTTATAACACGTTACCAGTACGATTTTATTCAAAAGTGATAAGTCCTTAGTTTATGTCAAAATTTTGTTGGGCTCCAAGTATTGAAATTTAATTGTTTGATTAAAATATCATAAGTGGCTACTCGAGATTTGCTTGGGGTTGATCATTTTCTCTTCATTGCAAAGAATGCTCATAGTCTCTACTTCCCATCCACAATTACCTAAGCAAGTCTAATCATTTTTTTTAAAAAAATTATTTTGATTTCTATTAAGAAATTCAATTTATATATTTCTCTATTTGCATATCTATGAATTTATAAATTCCTTCTCGAGTTTAATTGTTGAGCTTTCTATGTGGAGATATATATATATATATATTTGTTCTTTTTTTAATAGAATTTGTTGGTTTAGTTTTAATTTTGATTAAATTATATGATTGTTCTTATATCTTCTTATCTATTGTAAATGTGTATTATATGCAATGATTAGTTCAGAGTTCAGATCTATACATGCTTCAAAACTGTATAATGATACTAATCATGAATTTTTGTAAAAAAACATGTAAAAGATTCTTTAAAATTATGGATTAGTTTTTGAAAGAAAATTATGATAATGAAAAAAAATGTCTCATTAGATCTACTTCATTCCCTAAGGTGAATGTAGCATTACATAATCAATCTTAAAAAGGATAAAGTTATAACAATGATTGTGAGCATGGTCTTTTATGGACTAGTATGGGTATAATAATCACTATTACAATAGTGATTATAATAATTCTTTTCTCTTATATAGAGTGAAATGATAATTTAAAAGAAAAAAGAGAACAATTAAAGTTTTCCAAATAGCCCTTCAAACAGAATGAAAATATTTATATGATACTCAAAGATCATTTGACACTTGCATATTGGTTGAATATTTTTCCAATGTTTGATTAAAAAGAAAAGCGAACAATATATAGACACATCACAATGATATTGAAGTAAATTTGCAAACAATGATGACTTTAACAAATTATATTGTTTATTCATTCCTAGAAGTGAATAGAACTTATTGTTGTTATTGGCAAATAGATAAGTGGAAGATTGATAGTCCAACATGTTGCTAAACGTTTATTCCTAAAACAAAATGATCAATGGTTTATACTAATTAATCATTCTTTGGAGAGGATAATATCTTATAATCTTATTGGCAAAGATTATGAGATGAGTTTACAATATTTTTCGAATTATTTCTTTTTGTAACGTCTCAAATTTTATTAGGTTTTGATTGTTAAATTCTATCAAGAAATTTGATTTGGTATGGTGGTTGAGTGCCTTGAATGTCTGCTTTAGGTCCTGAGTTTGATTCCCTTGTTTTGAATTTTTCCTATTAATTTTGAATTATGTCCAACCTGAGTCTTAGGACTTATCTTTTGATATCATGATTTGTTGATAAGGATGAGTCTCCTAGTTCAATGCTAAGGCTTCACCTTACTCCTAAGTCTTGTATTCGAATCTTGTTGTGCGTGGGTTAGGATTTTAGTAGAATCTCTATTTTATTTTTTTTATTTTAAATTTATCACATCCCTAAAATCACTCCCCCTTTTTACCATCTAACTTTTCCCACTCCCCCTTTTCACGTTTCTTCTCTTTTGTTTCTCCCCCATTTTTGTCACATTCTTTTTCTATCTATCTTTCTTTTGTTTTGTTTCCTATTGTTTTCCATTGAGTGTGTGAATTTTGGATGGGCTAGTATGGGTAAAAAAATTATGATAATGAAAAAAAGGTCTCATTAGATCTACCTTTTTACCTCTTGATTCTTCATTTGCGATCGTAAATCTAAGTAAGGGTAAGTAACGTCAATTTATTTTTTGATTTAAGGTTTAATTCGTTCTTTGAGCAAGGTGAGTTGTTAGTGTTTATTCTCATTTTTTTCATTATGTTAATCATTCTTTTGGTCTTTGATTAGGCGAAGGGTGTGGAATTCGAGATCCATCGGTGGAGTAGTCACTATTTCTACACTGTTATTCTGTGAAATCGGTACTTGTATGTTAATTTTAGGGACTAATTTCTTTTGGAAAAGAGGGTGTATTTAAGTGAAGTTTTGGGTTAAGTCGTGTTTGTTAATTGATGCAATTTGATACCATATGTAGGTTTCAGAGTGCACTATTGTGTGGTTGCTTAGAACTATCAATAGGTGTACAAATCTAACCCAAAAACTCGACTAGAACTCAAAAAAACCCAAAAATAGAGGTTGTTTTCAAAACTACTTTGTGTCACACGGCCGTCTGGCTGACAGTGTGACAGGCCATGTGCACCACATAGGCGTATGGTTGTCCATGTGCCAGACCATATGGAGTACACGGGCGTGTGCGATTACACGGTCTGAACAAATAGACCGTGTGTGTAACACCCCTAACTTGTATCCGTTGCCGAACTAGGGTTAAAGGCATTACTGGACAAAATCGAAACATAAACATCCATTTCATAAACATCGAAACATTAAAGATCAATCATCAATATAGAGTCCCTTATATAGGTCATCGAGACCTTAAACATGTATTAGAAAGGGGTCTGGACTAAACCGAACATGTAACACCCCCAACCCCAAACTGTTACCGGAACGAGGTTATGAGGCATTACCGGACATATCAGACAACTTACGAATAATTTACAATTAATATAACTTTCATAGTATAATATAATAATTAAGTCCCTATCTTGAACTCTCGAAGTTCAAACACATATTAAAAGTAGAACAGGACTTGTTCGAGTATTCCAAATTTTTTTATAAAAATTTCGGCAGCATTTCTGCTTATTTTTACCTAAACCTCCTGCAAATTCAAACCAAAACAACCAACACCAATATTTCACATTCATATACTAATATTTATATTATTGACAAAATTTTAATTTAATAACTATTATAGCATCATTCAAAATTGATTAAAAACTTCATTCATTTAACAACTTGATGTTCATGTATCAAAATATCATGTACTTTCCTTACCATTTCATTTAACCATCTAAATTTTATAATTCATCCTTCACTACCCAAAGTAATATACATATTCAAGTGACTAAATAACACCTATGTACATGCCACCTTTACCCAAAAGAAAAATATACATCACCAAGTTTGTATTGGAGTCGGGATTGTTCTAGATGCTGAGTCGGGACACTTGACTTCTACTAACCTGCGCACGGAAACAACCATATGCTGAGTATGGATATACTCAGTGGTATTACTATAAATCAAGACTATTTAATATTAATAAATTACAAACATCAACCATAAATTTTATAATTATTTAAACTACTTTTATATATAATTATTTTACTTCATAAAATCTTAAATTCATAATTCATTTTTCTCATACTAACTCAATTCATAATTTAACTCATACATTCTTTCTCGTACTTTTCAATAGTGCTAAAACAAATAATCTCATTTTCAAAATTTCATTTCAATTATTTACCCTATTAACAAATAATCTCATTTTCAAAATTTTATTTCAATTATTTACCCTATTAACAAAGCTCGGACTATGACAGATACGCGGATTTCCTCCCAAACACACCAGAATATCCAACCCAAACACACCTGGAATATTATAAATCCTCCATAACACACCAGTATATCATATCCTCCCAAACACACCAATAATGCATTAAATGCCTCTTTGGATAAACCGAAGTATATAATAATAGAAATATCTTCTCGGCCGAACTACAAATCTCCCCATTACATCACAAATCCAATGGCATGCCATTTGTATTGAATCTAGTCCGACGAGTTAATAGGGTATTATTTTACTTTTTCTAATTTCAATTTCACATACTTACCTCAAGTCTTATTTACCATACATAACAATTAAAATTTCAGCAATCAATAATAATTAAAATTTGAATTATAGTAATACACACCGTAATTCTCCCGTTTTAGTCCTCGATGACTTTCTCCTTTCCTTTCGATGCTGATGCTTCAAGTTCTTTGTTGGCTACGAAAATAATAATTTATAATCATAAATACAACATGATTCAATTTAATTCATGAGCCTAAACATGCAAATTTAACCATTTTTAATGTATATATATATAATTTCACCATTAAGCTGTCTACATGAGTCATTGTTACTAAATTATTTATATCTTGAGCTACGAAACTCCAAATTAATATCCGTAAATTTTCCTTAAAACTAGACTCATATATCTTCTAACCATAAAATTTCCAGAATTTTTGGTCCAGCCATTTAGTACATTTTATTCGTTAAATACTCCTCTGTTATTTCATTTGACAGTTCTGACCTCTCTCTACTAAAAATAAATTATCTCATTGTACAGAACTCGAATAAGGTTCTTGTTTATTTATTTTGAAACTAGATTCATTAAGGAGTTCACATATATAAATTACACTCCATAATAATTTTTGTACAATTTTTAATGATTTTCAAAAGTTAAAACAGGGCATCTCGAAATCACCTCGAACCAGTATTACAAAATTTCAAATATCTCTTGGTTCATCAATTAATTGCTTACACTGTTTCTACTATAAGAAACTAGACTCAATAAGCTTTAATTCCATATTTTGTTCATCCTCTAGTTCAATTTATAAAATTTTTAGTGAATTTTTCAAAGTCAGACCATTGCTACTTCCCAAAACTGTTTTGATGTAAAATGTTAATAACCAAATTTATAACACCAATTCACACCTTATTCCTATTCAAATTTCATTTAAACTCAAATTTAACTATTAAATTTTCAACATATTTTCTTAATTCCGAATTTTCCTCAATTTAGTCCCTAAAACACAAAACTTATAGCTTACTTTGCAATTCAATCCTTATATCTATTCTAACTTGAATTTCATTCAATTAAACCCCTATTTCATCATTTTATTCAACATGAACTTTGTTTAAAGACCTAAAAACTTCCAAACTAACAACTTAATTTCATCAAAAACTTGTTTTAAGACTTCTAAAATATCAAAATTATGAGAAAAGGACTTGATTGAGCTTACCAATTAACTCCAAGCTTCATAAACCCTATTTCCCCTTTTCTTTCTTCTTTCTCCCCTGTTTCTTCTCTGTTTTCATTTTCATTTCCTTTTATTTTAACTTATTTGTCTCTTTTATATATAATAATAATATAATATAATATAATATAATATAATATAATATAATATACTTAATTATTAAATAAATATATATTTTTTTAATCAATAAAATCTTTGAAATTTTCCACGTTAAACCGCCTCAGCTATAGGAAATGGTTTAATTTCCTCTTAAGTCCTTCTAATTTTTCTTTAATCTATAATTAAACTTTTACTCTTATTCAATTTAATCCTTTTTACTAATTACTCTAAATTAAGCTAAATTTACTTAATTAAAACCTAATTAAACACACTACTAGACTCATAAATATTTTTAACAATTATTTTCGAACTTATTTCACTAAGACGGAGGCCCGATAACACACTTTTCTGGTGCCCACGGATTTTGGGTCGTTACAGAACACATACAAAATTTCTTCAAAATTTAAACATTTTTCAAACAAGTACAGGTCACACGCCTGTGTGAACAAGCTGTGTGCCTTACACGATATTAGACACGAATGGTATATTTCTTTCGGAATTCAGCTTGAAAGAAATCTCAAGTAACCCATTCACTTGGAACCACAGATGTCAAAGTCTTCCACCAATGGTACGCCATATCTCTCAGAAGGGAAACAACACATTTTATGCATTCTTCAAGATTTAATGATAATTCGTTAAACACTCTTATCGTGTACTCTACCAAAACTCGACTTTTTCAGCATCATCACTCGTTGTAGCTCGGAACTCTTCAGCCCCATATTTTCTAATCTTATCGACTGGTGGTCTACTTAACTGAACCTAATTCACTGGTGGCATAACAGGAGTTTGAGGAGAATTAATCGGGGGTGGAGGTTGTTGTACAGCCGGAATGGTTCTAATATATTGGCTAAACCAATCATTCATCATCTGATAGAAGGCTTGTTTAGCCTCACCATCACGACTACTCGTAACCGGTCTAGAATCAGATGGTGCTGTCCCTTGTGCGGGGCAGGTGCATTGCTTTCAATATCATCCGCTACGGCTCTTTCGGGATCCATTTGCTATATAAAAGCACATTTCATTGTCAGGATTCATCACACTATCGTAATTAAAAAATATGGCATGTATAGCTAGACTCACATACACTATGGAAATCCTAGAACTGACTAAATCATAGCTCTGATACCAATAAAATGTAACACCCCTAACTCATATCCGTTGCCGAACTAGGGTTAAAGGCATTACCGGACAAAATCGAAACATAAACATCCATTTCATAAACATCGAAACATTAAAGATCAATTATCAATATAGAGTCCCTTATATAGGACATCGAGACCTTAAACATGTATTAGAAAGGGGTCGAAACTAAACCGAACACATACAAAATTTCTCCAAAATTTAAACATTTTTCAAACAAGTACAGGTCACACACCCGTGTGAACAGGCCGTGTGCCTTACACGGCATTAGACACGCCTATGTGTCTAGGCCGTGACAAAACAGGGCATACTTATTGACTTGCTCACACGACCACAAGACACGCCCGTGTGCTTTGACCGTGGTCAAATCTGATTTGGGCCACACGGCTAGCCACACACCCGTGTGCCTTGGCCATGCTCGAGCTTGACTTACAATTGTAGGGTACCTTAGGGGACACACGGCTGTGCAATATAGCCGTGTGTTGCACACGACTGAGACACACGCCCGTGTCCCTGCTTGTATGGACAAAAATAGGCCATTTGAATAGCCAACTTGCCACCCTAATTGGGTCAAACCTACAAGTACCAAACCAAACATATTTACACAACAGTTTAGCCAATTTCTATACCAAACCATACAACATTCATGCAATAACATTATCAACCATATACATGCTTATAAACTCAGCTCAATTGTGCCAAAACATAATACCAAATCATATCAAAACGTATGGTCTCATAATCTCTAAACTCATGACCGAATCACATACCAAAACTTGCCAAACTTACCATTTCTCTTAGCCATTCATGAACATATCAAATAGATCATTTTGCATCACATTACATATACGAAAATCAAGACATAAACATAACCATATCAAACCATATCACATGGCTAAATATAAACATTACAAAACCTATCCAAGGTACTTCTAGCCTATACATGCCATACTTTACTATATATATTTTCAAAAGGTACCAAAATGAGATTCAATAGTGTGGTGACGATCCTTGACGATCCCCGAGCTCACAGTAGCTTCGATATCTATAAAACAATGCAAACACACACACACACACACACATACAAAGTAAGCTGTCAAAATCTTAGTAAGTTCGTCCCAAAATCAACAACAGTATATAAAATATGAAACAATAACACAAAAGTACTTATAAATTCTCTACTCATCTATCAATTTCATGCCAACATCATCCATACATTTACACCAATTAAATAAACTTTATATGCATAATACCATCTACCACATACGTATTAAACTTACCTGAACATTTCTGTATTCATTTATTTTCATTTTCATCTCTTGTTCGGATATTTTAAGACTTTCCAAAGATTACCAATGCTTTAAACATCTGCACACTTAGTGCTTTAAAGATTAGCCGAAGCTATAATAATTCCACACACTTAGTGCTTTCTCAATTAACCAAAGTTATCTCGATATCGCACACTTAGTGCCTCATATAGCCGACGCTAGTTTAAATCACATACTTAGTGCCAAATACCATTGATTAAAATCATCGTATTCATCCAAACTAAATGTATATACAATCTATGTAACACCCCAAACCCGGCCCAGACGTTATGGCCGAATTCGACGTGCCACATTAAAATTTAAAATCCATGTTTCGTTTTTAGTGTTTTAAAAACCAACTTTTGTTAAGCTAACAAAGTGAATGGAAGCTGGGCACCAGGTAGGTATCCATAACAGAGGAGGTGAGCCATGAAGGCTGCTTAAGTACCAAGCTCTTCGATTGGATCCAATCCTAGACATGCCCACAACCATTGCCACACTTGGTTATAACGAGTTGAAATTTATTTGAGTGGATATCTTTGATAAACCAATTAATTGTGATGTTGTGTTATTTGAAAACGAGTATCGTTTTGAAAACGCGCCCTAAATTTAGCCCATTTGAATTATTATCAACCAGTTTAAAGTTACTAAAATAAATAATCCCAGAAAAGAGAAGAAAATAAAGTTAAAATGGCCTTATTACAACCCAAAAATAAATAATAAATAAGGTAAACTTAAGAAAACCAATCACTTATTTCAAAAGCCCAAAAGCGATCACCGTGGCCACTCTGAATCCCCTCCGGCTCCAAGCCCCCACATCAAGGCTCACCTGCAAGGTTAAGAAAGAGGGTGAGTTTGGAAACTCAGTGTGTAAAGTATCCCAACCAGAGCCCAAATCAGTCCAAGCTTTACTGGGCCTAAGCCCTATTCAGAATTTAGTGTTAACTAGGTCTTAGCCCATATTAATATTAATCTGGGCCATAGCCCCTTACAGTAACAGAGTATACTGGGCCTAGCCTATATAGGTATCAATCTGGGCCGTAGCCCTATTACAAGTCGAGATATATTAGGCCTTGCCCATATTAACACAGTTGGGCCCATTTCAATACAGTCTCATATGATTAATGCATGATATACCCATTCAACCCTGCACTTGCCTCCGTCCATCCCTGCACTTCCTGTGGGGAATAAATCACCCAGGCCATCCCTACACTTACAGTGTTAGCACCGGTTGCGGCACTAACTATAATCCGCAGCAAAGCTGCTTATATCATAATTTGTGGCACAGCCACCAGAACGGGTTCTTCCTCCATAAAAAAACTCAACCCCATGCAACAGATATACATGTCATGGCATACAACAAACATAATCAGAATATTATGCATTTCAGTCAAAATTAACCCTAGGGGTATAACGGTCATTTTGCACCTAGGGGTAAAACTGTAAATTTTCCACTTTTAAAGGTATTTCAATAATTTATCTATTTTAGGGGTTTTCATGCATATTCCTACCTTTCATGTACTAACAGAATCACTTACCGAGGGTTCTTACCGAATTAGGCTCGTTGGCCCATTATTCCAATTTTGGCTCATTAAGCCCAAAAATATCGAGGGCACAGAAATCATGCACTTTGCAGTCCAAACATTGCAGCTTACCAAAAACATTAATCAATTTACCTCACGAGCATTCGCACACTCACAAATCTACAAAATACCGGTTTTTCGGCATTTCAGCTTTTACCGATCTAGGCTAAGAAAGGGTGACAGTTACACACATGTTTACGACGAAATGCTGACGAGTTCCACACACGAACTACCTACAATCAATTACTAATACGTTAACCATGAATCCATAGCAACTTATCTGCAAAACTCCTTACCAAAAATCGACCATTAACACTTTAGGCACTAGTGTTCTTACCTTTGCCGAAATATGAACTAGATCCAGATTCAATCGTTCCAATTATCCAAGCCTTTGATCAGTTGCCTTTAATCCACACTATAGGAAAACAAATCAAATATCACCACTAAACCCTTTGAGTACAATCAACAGGCACCCTTTGCATATAGGGGTTTTTCGGCTTTTACCTTAATTCATGAATAACGAAAGAAAGATTCGAGCGTTTACCTATGTCATTATGACACTACTCCCAATCGATTGTAGATCCAACCACCGCACAAGAAGGGAAAATACTCAACCAAGGGTTCGGCCTTTGCAGTACCTCAAAATAGTAAGATTTCGATTTTGGAAGAAAAGATACGAGGTTTGGCTTCAATGGAAATTCGACTAACCAGTTTTGTTGAGGATTTATGAGAAAAAAGAAGAAGAAGAATATGAAGGATTTAGGTTCGGCAAAGAGATAGAATGAAAATCGGCAAGAGGAGAAAGAAAAGAGAAGAAGGGAAGAGATGAGAGAAGGAAAGAAAATAGAAAATGAGAGAATTGTTCAGCTTTTGGGAAAAATAGAAAAGAATATGAGCAAAAGAAATAAGATAAGATTAGAATAAAATAAAATCCTTTTCCAATTTTAATTCCTTCCTTGTCTCCTTACTTCATGGCCAAATTCAAAGTTTGAATTTAATTCAAACTCCCCACTGCTGAGCAGCAGTCTACCGCTCAGCCGACTCCTCCTGGTGCTAGTAACGTTTCAATACCGTACGGTCCCTCGCACGTGCATACAGCAAAAAAAACACCTTTTTGCACATAACACTGTTTGAACCTCGAACCTTCAGGTTGCCCAACATGCTGCTGGCCACTGGGACACGCATTTGTTTTCAATAATATACCGTCACATTTTATCTTAAAGGTTACCTGCTGAAGTCCCGTTCATTTTAAAAATATAATATTAAAACATACCTTCACTTGGACTCAAACCCGTACCTTTGTGAAACTCCTAGCACCCTACTGCCACTGCGCCATAAGCTCTTTTTATGTTAAATTATACTCGTAACTCCTCTTAACCCTTATTCTAGCCATGATCTGCATATTAAAAAAAACACCCAAATTGGGCACGCCGTGCCTTGAACCCAAGCACCTCTTCCACCCTCCTAGCATACTTGGCCACTAGGCCAAATGCTTGCTTCTGACATGAATTAGCCTGAACAATTAATAAGGCCTACCTGCAATAGCCCTTGGTTTTTCTAAAATAAAAACCCACATTTGCGCACGCAAGGGATCGAACCCCTGCTCCCTTCCTACTGCTTAACACGCCTAACCATTAGGCCGGACTCCTCCTCATGTCTAGTTTTAGCCCAACTTATTAATAAACGTTAATGCCCAGATCCCCTAAAGAAACAAAAATAATAATTTTTGCTAGAGCCTTGGACCGAATTTTTCCCACACTTTAAATACTTCTAAATTTATTTAAAAACTAAAATAATAATAATAATAACCATAATAATGAAAATTTCAAATACGATAATATATATATTTTCCTAATAATAATAATTATAATTTCCATAAATCAATAAAAATAGATACAGTAAAATTTTCTAATAATAATTTAATTTAAACACTAAATTAACAACAATAATTTTATAAATATATTTGTATCTAATAATTGTAATGATAATAATTTTCATAAAAATTAAAATATTAGCAATAACATAAATATTTTATCAATATATATATATTTAAACACTAGTAATATTTAAAACTTCTCAATATTCAGGTTTTCTTCTATCCGAATCCCAGACTCAAAGTCCAACTCTTCTAGGCCCAATTTTTGGGGCGTTACAATCTATGTATAAACAAAGCATCAAAACATACTTATAACATCATGTTTTATGTACGAACTTACCTCGTACATGGAATTGTCGACTCGGATTGTATACTCTATAACCTTCGACTTCCCTCGGTCTAAATCCGAATTCCTCTTTTCTTAATCTATATGTATTCAAAATTAACCCTTTTATTCACCAAATAATTCAAATCAATCCATAAACATTCATTTAGGGCATTTCACAATTTAACCCTCACATTTCACATTTTGACACTTTAGTCCCTAATTCACAAAATTACAAAATACACATAATTTGCTTGTACACAAGCTTAGCCGAATTTTTCATAGCTCTCATATAATTCCATACATTTCATTTATTTCACATTTTAGTCCCTCAAAATAACATTTTTATAATTTAGCCCATTTTACTCAAAATTATAAAAAATCCAAAGACAAAACATATAAACCCAACATCAAACTTTCATATTTCATCAATTAACAACATAAAGCTCATGAATTCATCCATGGCACATTTCATAATCATCAAAAAAATTATAAATTGAGACATGGGCTCGATAGTATTCGAAGCAACGATTAAAAAAACGTAGAAATTATCAAAAACGGATCAAAAACCATACCTTAATCACAATCACAAGTGCCGAAACCCTAAAAGCTTTTATTCTTTCTTTTCTTTTCTAATTTCGGCTATGAACACATAAAATAGATTTGTTTTCTATTTTTTTCATATAATTAACTTAATAGGCTAAATACCAATTTTGCCCTTTTATTAAACCATATATGAATTATAACATAATACCCATTTCAGTCATTTTATTCATTAAATGGTCAAATAACCTCATAAGGATCTCACAATCATAAAGCCAAGTCAAATAGGCACTTTTAACAAGTAGCAGACAACTTTTACATTTTACGCGATTAGGTCCTTTTTCAAAATTAAGCACACAAACATTTAAATTTTCATACGAAACTTTCACACATACTAATTCACACAACATAAGCACGAAAAATAATATTTAACTAATTTTTTACTCAGATATGTTGTCCTGAAACCACTATTCCTACTAGGATCTAAACCGGACTATTACAATTCTCCCCCTTGGGCATTTTCGTCCCCGAAAATCTTACTGTTAAACAAATTCGGATATTGTCGTCTCATAGCATCTTATTCAATACCATGTCGACGGCACATCACTTTTAGTAACGAAATTTTCTTATTTCGCAGTTCTTTAACCTCGCGAGCTAAAATACGGATCGGCTTTTCTTCGTAAGTTATATCAGATTGAATTTCAATCTCAGATGGAGAAATCACATGCGACAGATCAGATCTGTATCGTCGAAGATCGATACGTGAAACACATCATGAATCTTTTCTAACTCTGGTCGTAACAAAAATTTATATGCTACCGATCCAATAGGCTCAGTAATCTCATAAGGTCCAATAAACCTCAAACTTAATTTATCTTTTTGAACAAATCGAAGCACTTTCTTCCACGGAGATACTTTTAAAAACACTTTGTTGCAAACCTCAAACTCAATGTCTTTTCTTTTCAAATCTGCATAAGATTTCTGACAATTAGAAGCTGTTTTTAGACTATCTCGAATCACTTTCACTTTCTGTTTAGTTTCTTTTATCAAATCAATCCCATGAATCTTATTTTCGCTAAGCTCCGTCCAATACAAAGGTGTACTGCATTTGTGACCATATAAAGCTTCATACGGTGCCATTTTAATGCTCGACTGAAAACTATTATTATAAGAGAATTTAATCAAAGGCAAATACTATTCCCACGTACCTTCAAACTCAAGAATACAACATCTCAACATATCCTCGAGTATCTGAATAATCTGCTCGGATTGACCAAACCGTTTGCGGGTGAAAAGTAGTACTAAAATGCAATTTAGTACCCAGAGCATCTTCCTACTTCTTCCAGAATCGTGATATGAATCTCGGATCTCTGTCTAATACAATAGATAATGGCACACCTTGCAATCTCACAATATCAGAAATGTATAACTCAACTAATTTATCAAGTTAGTAATCAGATCGAACCAGAATAAAATAAGCTGATGTCAATAATCGATCAACTACAACCCAGATAGCATCTTTCTTTCTCGGATACAGGGGTAAACCCGAAACAAAATCCATTGTTACTCGCTCCCATTTCCACTCCGGAACCATGATCGGTTGTAATAAACCAGATGAAACCTGATGTTCAGCTTTCACTTGCTGACAAATTAAACATTTCTAAACAAAGTCAGAAAATATCTCTTTTCATTCCAGACCACCAGTAATACTGTTTCAGATCATTATACATTTTCATACTACCTGGATGCATAGATAATCGACTATTGTGAACTTCACTCAAAATCATCTAAATTAACTCCAGATTTTTCAGAACACAAATTCAATCTCGGAATCTCAGACAATCATCTTTATCAACTCTGAATTTTGAATCAGACTATAAATCACACTGAACTCTTTTATCTAAAATCTTATTATCAATCTTCTGAGCTTCGATAATCCGCTGTAAGAACAAATGTCTTGCTTTTAATTTAGCTAAAACTGAACCACCATCGGACAGAACCAAATGAGCATACATTGCACGCAAAGCAAACAACGATTTTTGACTCAAGGTATCAACAACAACATTTTCTTTTCCCAGATGATAATCAATCATAAGTTCGTAGTCTTTTAGCAGTTCTAACCATCTTCTTTGTCGCAAATTCAGATCTTTCTAAGTCATCAGATATTTCAAACTCTTATGATTAGAATATACATGACATTTCTCACCGAACAGGTAGTGACGCCAAACCTTTAGAGCAAACACAATCGCGGCTAACTCAAGATTGTGTGTCTGATAGTTCTTTTCGTGCGGTTTCAACTGTCTCAAAGCATAAGCAATGACTTTGCCTTCTTGCATTAAAACACATCCCAGACTGATCAACAAAGCATCACTGTATATCACAAATTCTTTACCCGATTCAGGTTGTACCAATATCAGAGCTTCAGTGAACAAAGTTTTCAACTGATCGAAGTTGTTCTGACACTTTTCAGACCACTTAAATTTAGCATCTTTTTGAAGCAACTTTGTCAACGGAGTCACAATCATAGAAAAGTATTTTACAAACCTTCTATAATAACTGACGAGTCTCAGAAAACTACGGACTTGAGAGACATTCCTCGGAGGTTTCCAATCCAGAATAGCTGAAATCTTGCTTGGATGAACTCGAATACCAGATGCTGATACAGTATGACCCAGAAAACCAATTTCTCGCAATCAGAATTCACAGTTACTAAATTTCGCATATAACTATTTATCTCGTAGAATCTGTAACACTAATCTCGGATGCTCAGCATGTTCAGATTCATCACATGAATAAATCAATATGTCATCAATGAATACAACAACAAATTGATCTAGATACGGTCTGAAAATTCTATTCATCAAATCCATAAAGATAGCAGGTGCATTAGTTAACCTGAAAGGCATAACTAAGAATTCATAATGGCCATACCTCGTTCTGAAAGCAGTTTTAGAATGTTTGAGTCTTTTACTCGCAACTGATAATAGCCTGATCTCAAATCTATTTTTGAAAACACAACAGCTCCTTTCAACTGATCAAACAAATCGTCAATTCGGGGCAGAGGATACTTATTCTTGATAGTCACTTTATTCAACTGATGATGATCTATACACATTCTCATTGTACCATCTTTCTTTTTCACAAATAGAACTGGAGCACCCCAATATGGGAAACTCGGTCTAGCAAATCCTCTATTGGTTAACTCTTGCAACTGAAATTTTAATTCTTCTAGTTCGGTCGGAGCCATTCTATACGGAGCTATCAAAATCGAAGTAGTACCAGGTACCAATTCAATGCCAAATAACCCGAGCTTCATCCTCCTTCCCACGAAAAACAAAATTATTTTGGTTGTTCCAGCTATTCTACAATATTGTTATAAAGTCTGCACCAACTTTCTTATCTAAGATATGCATGACATCTTCGATCCAATCAATGCAGTAGAGGTAATCTTTGCTGAGGAGCCTACCATCTAAACCACCAAGGGTAAGAATGGCTCGAGCAATAGGGCAAACTTTAAGAGCGTGAACGAGGGTTATTGTACTTGTAACATATCTAGGGCAATCCCTCATAAACCCTTGTCGAATAGAGGAGATCTTGGCATTTGTAGGAAGGATATCATAACCCACACCCAAAGCGAAAACCCAAATTTTTGGGAGGGTTTTGAGCTTTCAGATTGTCTTCCAAAAAAATCTGTGAGGACCAAAACGCATTTGCTTGAGAAGAAGCCATGAATAGGCAGACTTAGAAATGTAAAAGCCATAGGGTCTATGGAACCAAACCATTCTGGGCCATTTGAAATAATAGGTAAGTTATAAATCTGATCCCCTACATAGCAGCCATAAAGATCATAAATCTGATCTGTATTCCAGCTCGTATGGTTACTAACTTAGAAATCGCGTACCTTTTTTTCAAAAATAATTGAAGCAGTGACATACAAAGATTCACCATTTAAACCTTCAAAGCCCTAGTTATCTTTACGGATATTAATACTGTTCCTATCTCCAACTTTCCGGCCAAAACCATTTTCAATGGCTTTAGCTACTGTAACGATGCTAGTCTAGGTGTATGATGATTTGTCCACTTTTTTAAGATGGAAGAGGTCACCATTAGGGAAATATTTCGAGCTAAGCACATGATAACACAACATATCTTTAATGGTGAGGAGCCTCTAAACTTGTCTGCCAATGAGAGCCAATTTAAAAAGACGTAGGTCTTTAAAGCCAAGTCCTCTTATGCCCTTGGGAAGACAAACTTTGTCTCATGCAAGTATTGCCCAGCCTCTACCTTTTTCTTTGCATGCCCACCATAGTTGACATATTTTAGATTGCATCTCCTCTAAGGTAGCTCTAGGAGCAAGGAAAATAGATAGTGCGTAAGTCAGAAGTGATTAAAGAATAGAATTTATAAATATTTCTTTACCACCGTAAGAAAGAAGCCTCTTGGACTAGCTATTTTTCCTGCAAGAAAAACGGTTAAAGATATTATGAAAAGCCAACGATTTCTTTTTTCCGACAGGGATGGGTAATCTAAGGTAGTTTTCCAAGTTATTGACCACTCTTATTTGGAGCAAATCACCATAAAGCTGACATTGGTCCATGGGTGTATTCGAGATAAAAAAACACCATTGATTTGTCAAGATTTATTTTTTGTCCCAAAACTTGCGCAAACTCCCTAAGGATTTTCATAAAGGCTTTGACTTCACTTGTTTTGTTCCTAATAAAGAGAAGGGCATCATCGGCAAAAAAACAAATGGTTAATACAATGGCCATTTTGACTAGCCTTAATGCCACGAATATTACCATCACTTTGTGCATGTAAAAGCATTCTTGAGAAAGCCTCTATGCAAAATAAAAAGAGATAAGGGGAAAATAGGTCCCCTTGTCGAAGACCCCTCTTAGGAGCAATAACCTCCGAGAGAACCATATTACATTTAACCACGTATCTCACTGACCGAACACAACGTATGATTTTATCAACCTAAGCATCCTTAAATCCCAAATTCTTCATAACTTTCTTGAGAAAATTCCACTCGATGTAGTCATAAGCCTTGCTCATGTTGATCTTTATTACAAAGCCTTTGTTCAGGCCATTTTTCGAGATCTATAAATAGTGCATCAGCTCGTGAGCAATAAGAATGTTGTCATGAATCATGCAACCCGGGATGAAGGCACTTTGATTCTGACTAATGCAAGGGGGGAAAGGGAACCTTTAGGCAGTTTGCTAATACCTTGGAAATGACTTTGTAGATCACCCTGCACAAACTAATAGTTCGAAAATTAGTCATGTCATTAGGGTCCTTAATCTTAGTGATAAGGACGATCATGGTATCGTTAAGACAAGAAATGTCCTTGTTACCATCTAAAATATCATGGAAAAAATTAAGAACATCTTTACCCACCACCTCACAATTCTCTTTAAAGAAAATACCCAAAAGACCGTCAATCCCAAGAGCTTTTTCGAGATCCATTTGATTGAAGGCTTCAAGAATCTCATCATTCGTAAATTGCCTAGCAAATATGCTGCTAACATCCTAAGTCACGCTCCTTTGAATGTAACTCAAGTTAAAGTCATCATGAGAGGAAGCTTCCGACTTAAAGAGATTATGAAAATAGTCCCAAGCAACCTTACATATATCATTTGTATCATTCACCCAAATAACATTAGAATCCTTTAACCTTTCAATTTTATTCTTCTTAAGTCTGCTAGTGGCCTGAACGTGAAAAAAACATGTATTTCTATCCTCCTCTTTAAGCCATTTAATACGCGATCTTTGTGCCCAATAGCTCTCCTCTTCGGCATAAAGATGCCCCAGCTTAAGACGAGCAATTTTCAACATGTCAGCATTAGACTCCTCATAAAGGCCATCAATAAGCTTTTTGATCCTTGCAACCAGCTTTCGAATACTATTTTTCATCCTTCTGTACCGACCATGTTGCCACGGGTCAAGCTCCTCATGCACCTTCTTAAGTTTCTCAATAATGTTTGTATCATTACTGCTCCAAGCTTTCTTAATAATATCTTTGGCTTCTTTCTCTTTCGCCCAGCACGTATCAAATTTAAAGAAAAGTCTCGAGTCTTTGAAATCCTCTTTAGGCTTTCAACCCATAGTATCCATCAAAATAGCATCGTGATCAGAGTTTGCTAGTCTCACCAGATTTGTCGTAAGGAAGGGGAGATTATCAATAGTATTAGCAGAGATTAAGAATCTATCCAACCTCTCTTTTACCATGTTATTACCATCACGATTATTAACCCACGTGAACTAGTCCTTGTCAGTTTTCATGTCAACAAGAGTCAGCTCCTCCATCACATCTCTAAACTCATCCATGGTCACCCTAGATTTCCTATGACCCCCTTCTTTTTCAGCATCATTGATGATGGCATTAAAGTTGCCACCCACAATCCAATCCTCCTTAACCGAGCTTCCCATCATTCTAAGGATATCCCAAGACCAACTTCTCAAATTTGGATTAGCATGACCATAAAAACCCTTGAACTTAAGGCTATTTTGACTCTCCAATCGAATAAGTGAATCAATATCGTGACTAGAGTAGTTTTGTATAGACACATCAACACCATCTTTTCACAGCCAAGCAACCAGACAACCTATTACGAACAAGTCTAAAATTGTTAGAATGCAATTTTGTTTCACATAAAAAGCAACATCAGGGTTATTTGCAACGATGAGTTGCTTGAGTTCCCGAATTGTCACAGGGTTCCCAAGCCCATGACAGTTCCAGCAAAAAAACTTCATTGCTCTTGGCAGGGCTGGTCACCAGCCACCGCCTTGCAAGGTGAAAGACTGTCCACTAATTTCCTTCGAACCAATCTAGTAGGACTCTCTTCGTTATTCTCCTCATTACTCCCTTTTGTTCTTTTTCTTTTACACTTCATTTTGCCCCCTCTATCACTTACTGATTTTGTTGGACACTTCTCCATAAGGGAGCAAGATTCTGATTCCTCTTCCCCAACTCTGACTTTTTCTTTTCCCTTTAGCGTCGTGAATTCATTTTCATCCCCATTCCCAGCTTTGTTACCATTATTCTCTTTACTCGAGTTTATATTTTTTTTCCAGTAATTAGATTCTGTTTCACCAGTTTCCTCTATTTTGGGTTGACCCCCCTAACTGAGCTTTGAGCCAGCTCCCATATTTAAAACTTAGGTTACTTGACTCGAGGTGTTCTTTTTTTTTAGTACATTTTTGTTTTGTGTGTCCAATGAGGCCGCATATGTAACAGAAGGCTGGTAACCTCTCATACTTATGGCACAAACAGTTTCGGTTCCCTCACTTCCAACCAGATGAATAACCCTTCGAAAGGGTCTTAAAACATCTATTTTGACCCTAATCCTTATGTAGTCAGTCCAGCCTCCACCTCTATCCCGCCAGTCAATTGCCACAACATCACCTATCGTCTTTCCCACATCGATGGCAACCTATTTATCCATTTTCTCAAAGGAGATGTTATAAATCTTAATCCAAAATGGCATAATATTAAATACATAGTCGTCCAACTCTTGACCCTTTACAAACGGTAACATCGCAAACAGGCATTGATCAAAAAGCCATGGAGTCAGGTTTAAAATTCTCGTTCGATCATTGGTATTACCAAATTTCACAAGTATTACTGCTTCATTTAAAGCCACAGAGCTGACTTCTTCCTTGGTAAACTATAAGGATTTTAGAGCACGGTACATGGCTTCTCTATTAATTTTTTCCCCAGACATAATCTTTCCAACAACCCACGCCTAGTAACCCTGTATGTTTGCTAAATTCCTGTTCGTGCTTATCACCCTTTTTTATTCTTCTTCAGAGAAATTTAGCCTTTCCAGCAAATTATTGATATCCTCAACCATTCTTAAAGCCAGAGAAGCGAGCAACCTCAACAAGCACCACCACCAAAACCAAGCAGACCCAGATCCTTCAACAGGATCAAAACTAAAAGAAAACTACAAAGACCATAAAGAAAGAAAACATCAAACTCCAAAAGAAAAAATAATAAGAAAAACAGATAAAATGAGAACAGATCCAGCAATATCACCAGTCAATATGAAAGATCTAAGAAACATTAAAAGAGATCGTCCCACAAAACAAGTGGAAATTGGGCAAGAAAACCAAAAGAAGTAAGGAAACAGTTAACCATGAAAAACAGAAAGAGCGTCAAAATTGAGATAGAAAAGGAAATCACCTGTGTTATGTACCACAAAACAAAACCCATGAAGAGGAAAGCAAGCAGCTCTTTAAAAAAGGAGAGCTAATGAGAAACCAGAAAAATCGATTAATATGTCAAAGAGAAACAAAAAGAAGAACAAAATAGAAAAGACTACCAAAACCCTAATAGTAAACTACGTACAAAATAGAAAAACAGAGAGTAGAAATTTTATGAGAAAACTCAACGTAATAAATGAGAATTAAGGAAATAGAAAAACAGAGAGTAGAAATTTTATGAGAAAACTCAACGTAATAAATGAGAGAATTAAGGAAATTCGAAAAGATGTTTGCATGCAATAAAGAAAAAAACATAAGAAAAGTCAAAGCACCAGGCCAAGAAAACATGCGGAAAAAGACGAAACCATGTAAGAAAACGTAAAAACATGCAAGAAAGATAAAGAGGCACAGAGAAGACGACAGAGATCACCGATCAAGAAAACCCTCGTTCCTTTTTTCACCCCCAAAGCAAGGTGTTCGCTTTTGCACCTTCCACGTAAAACACCGTACTCGTCTCGAAAAGCTCTCCTATGCAATCCTTGAAAACCCCACGAAACAGGGACGTACAAAACAACATACCACCGTCCAATTATTCTTATTAAAAAAGAACAAAGACGGACACCAAAGCAAAAAACGAATCAAGAAAGAAATTGCCAAAATCTTGGAGCAAAAACTCGCTGCTATGCTGCTATCAGTCGATGCTACAAGTCCTACGAAGTTTTGGATTTTTTAAACTGTTTTTGAGACATTTATTTTGGTATTTTTTCTTATTTGCAAACATAATATTTCAATTTGGTATTTCTGTCAAAGACAATATAACTATGGAAACATTATGATTTTCAAAATTAAGCACTCCGAAGTAGTTTTTTTCCGCTGCGAAAGTTTTGAAATCAATAAAAATGTTGGTTTACAATATCAAGTAGTTAAAGCAAATGGGTTTGTTTAAAAATAATTAATAAGACAAGTTTTCTACAAAACACGCTCTCACGAAATATCTGGACACTTACGTTTTTCATTAAACTAATTAACTTTATTTACTTTCGATTTAAACCTAGGCTTTCACGAAAATAAACGGGTAATGTTTTTGTATCGATCTAGCTTTCATAATCTGATCGTAGCGTTTAGGCCGGATTTAGGTGTTACACTTATACATTACTTGAAGTGAGTGTTTGTAATAAATATAATAAATTCTATTATCATTTTTTATCATTGAACTCAATTTGGATATTTGAAAATTTTGACATATTCCCTTAAGTGAATATTACATAAATTTGCATAAAAATTATATTTCTTTTGTTGAAATAATGACATTATGAACCTCTCATTAGTTTAGACATTTCTAGAAGTAAATGTCATAATATTACTTATATATGGTTACTAGATAAAATGAATGATAATGATCTTATCAATTATCACAATTTATATTGACATTATAATTCTACTAGTTATGAAAAAAGTATAAGGCTAAAAAAAAGGATGATGCTAATAAATATTATGATAAATATGAATGCATTATGTACGTGCCTGTAACATGTCTAAAACATTAAAATTTTCAATATCTTATTTATTTATATATATATATAAAATGAGATATTCCATAATGCATGATAATAAAATTTGAATTGAAAATATGCTATAAGAAGTGGAGGTTAGACAATTTTAATTTTAAATCTCTTAGTTGTAGCTTTAATATCTTATTGTGACATTATAATATTTTGTATTTTATTGTGTTATTGTATATAAAATAATTTATCCAACTGCATGCTTCTTAAAGTGATTGATTAGTGACATGAATTTATTTTTTTGCTATGTTTAACATATATTTTATTTATGCTTATTCATTATACAAAAATATACTTTTTACGTGAATAAATAAAGGTTTTTTTAATATCTGAAAATTTTATCATCTATGTTGAAAAGAATTGTAAAACTGTATATTATTTAAAATAAATTACGCATTCACTAATGTTATATGATAAAGTAATATTTTATTACATGCTCTTGAAGAGCTAATTAATATTGAATTAGATTGTAAAAGCTCTTGAAGAACTAATTTTGCTCCTCCTTATGATGTAAAATTTTGTAAAACATAATATTAATTTTCAGATCAAGAAGATATATGTTGAAGGAAATCTTTATGTGTATTATATTAAAACCATAGATAGAAATGCTATGAGATACTCATATTTTTGTATTATATAAATATTCACTGAAAGAATACATTACACGTATATTATTAACATAGGAAATAGTGAAAAACAGTTCATGGTGTTAGTATGACCGGTTAGACCATATCGAGTAAATGATGATGCAAAACAATTTGATGGTAATTTACATGATTTTATTGAAGAATTATAAATTGTATTTTAATAACACTTAATATAATATTTGGTACTTGAACTTGGCATGGTTTCCTAATTCGTACCTAAACTTTTTTTGGGTGCAATTTAGTACTTGAACTTGGCATGTGTTTCTAATTCGATACCTAAACTTGTCAATCGTTACACAAAATACTCCAAAGCGCTAACAGTGTTAATTTTTTTATGAGGTGGCACACATAGTCAATGTATTGCTGACACATGACATATGAAACCATCACAATTTCAGACGTAGAAAATGCATAAAAAATTAATTTTAATTTCTTAATTAAAAATTAATCTCCTTTTTAAAAAATTCTTTACTAAAACTTAATCACGTTTTCTTTCAAAACCTAAATCCTCAACCATACAACAACTAAATCATTCATCATCTTCTGATTTCTTTGCAATTAAAAAAAGAAATCAATATCAAGTAAGATTTGTATTTAATCTTAAGTGGGTCTACTAATTTTTTTAAATTTGAAAATCTCTTTTTCATTTTTTTTCTTTTGTAAACCTTTTTTTTAATTGTTATTTATGATTTTTTTTTATTTTATTTTAAAATGTGTTTTGTATTTGGGTTATGTTTTTTTTATTTACTTTAAGGAATTTAATAATCGATTAAAAGTTCTTTTTGCCTTTTCTTTGAAAATTATTTTATGAGTATTCAAAATTGATTTAAAGGTTCAAAATAAGTATCTAACTTGGGAAATCAAGTTGAGAGATTCTGAATTTGAATTCATGCTCTAATAAGTTTTCCCTGATATCGTTCAGAGTTATACTATGATTTTGAAACTCATTTTGATTTTGAATAATTAATTTTTTTTAAAAAAATTTATAATATTTCTTTAAGGAACCTACTTCTCTGAGAGTGAACTAAGTGAATTAAGATTATTGACTATGATTGTAGACATGTTAGGGAACAATGTTTATTTTTTTATTTGACTTTTTTCTATTTTCTATTTTTTATTTTTTTAAATTTGTTATTCAACTATCAAATTTTCAATATATTTTTTAGTAGATTAAAAGAGAAAGCCAAAGAGGGTTAGGCTTCATGCAGCCTATTACAAGAGGTCGTCCCTGTACTGTCTAAGCAAAGGATATGCTTCAACAAGTTTGGTGCCTTCTCCATCCAATTGAAGCTGATCGGATTATCATAGCAAGTCTTGGTAGAAAATCAACAACCAAATTCTATATCATATTTTGTGTTTGAGTTAGTGTTACAAATATCACATAGAATTGATATTTTGGATAAAAAAAAGTGATGTTTTAACCAATTTACTTATTTAGAGTTTGGAATGCTGTGATTTTGTTTGAGTAAATATCAAAGGCGGAGTAAATATAAATTTATTCATGAAGTGAGGACATACTGTGGTGCCAATGATAAGGCATTTGACTGCGTTGCATATGAGCAATTTGGTGTTATGAAAACTGGGGTTTCCTTATCGAAAGAATTGGTGTTGCACGTTGGGTCTCTTTCTTCTTTCTATAAGTGAGCAAATTTACAATAAATACATTATAGCAGAAGGAAAAAGAAAGTAATGGCATTCAGTTATAATTTATTCACCTTAATAGGTTGTATCGACGATTTTTGTGGTTGTGTAATATGAAACGAGTCACATGTTTCTTTTCCTTTCAGAAAAAGTTAAGGAATTGAATAACTAAAATTCATTTGTTTGAAAACCATGTTAAAAATTATCATGAATTAACAATAAACCGATTATGTTTTAAACTAAATAAAATTGTCTCGACTTCCAAGCATTATTCATTTTGACTGTGCATAATAGTTAATTTTATTATGTTATTCTTATGTTATTATTTTATTATGCTAGTACAATTAAATTATGGTTTGAATTGTTTGATTAAAAATTTAATCGATTAAAAATATATTGTTCTCCCTTCATACTTCAAACTAAATGTTATTGATTATGTTTGAAACTAAAAACACAATAAACAAGTTTTGAAATATCAAATGATGAAATATAACATCAAATGAAATTGAAAACAGATGAGGCCATACACATTAGAATTAAAGGTTCAAATAGTTGCAAACATTCAGAATTTCAAATGATGAAATATAACATCAAATGAAATTGAAAATAAATTTGCATCGTTTATAGCCAAAAAAATCCAAAAAATCTGCAAACATTCCTAAATAGTTATAACATCAAATGAAATTAAAAATAAATTTGCACCGTTTATAGCCAAAAAAATCCAAAATATTTGCAAACATTCTTAAATAGTTCTAACATTCATAATAGTCAATTTCCATAGCCAACATCCATGTTTTAATAGGACACAACTAACTACATCGAGTAATTAAATCTTAAAAGGCAAAGTTTCCAAATATTGTTATTTTTGAACTTTGGCATTTGTGTTTCTTCTTTCTTTTCTACCTATTGTTGCATCAATGTTAATTTCCTTCCTTTTGCTAGCTTTGTTTCTCTTTGGTAAAGAGATTAATGTTTCACCCTGGACAACATATTAAACGAACACCAGCTAAAGCTAGAGGCCGATTGCATTTTTAGATGATAACCAAATAATATATGAGCTCATGTATCACATGTGTGCAACCCGAAGTTTGCGATGTTATTTCTTGAAATAATTTGATTATGCACAACCTCTATAGTATGCAATTTGTGCTAACAACACTGGTGCACTATATCCCAAGCTTGATTTTCGTTGTTTTTGCTAGGATAATATTAAGTTTTTTATGCCTATATATATACTTAATGGTTAGCAAAACTATGACTCCATTTAATTGGTTAACCATTAATATAAGAATAGCTTTCCAATCAGCATGCAATTTTATTTTCATCAAGCCAACATGTAATACCCCTCACCCGGTCTAGTCGCCAGACCCGATTTACAAGATGCTCCGTCAATCAACAAAACTTAATCACTTGCATATACGGCTTCGAATAAGAGAAATGGCTACTAAAATTAACATTTAAAGAAAGGTTCATGGCTAATTTAAACATTTAAATGCCAATGGAAATAGTTTAAATCGTAATTAAGGTTCATTTTTAATAATTCTCGAAGTACCATGTAGGTACCAATACCGAATGAGCAAGTATCGATAATTTTATCACGAGTATCAATAGTCGAATATGGGTATTGATACCAAAGTTGGATTCTGTCAAATTTTGAAAACTTCCCAACTTTGAGGTATTAATATACGTATCCCAAGTATCGATACATTTACCCAAGATATCAAAAGTTCACAAGTTATAATGTTATCCATGCTCAAAACAATGTTCTACTCAACACACAATTATAGCCTAATTTAACCGAACTTATTAACATCCTTTAAAAATTTATCATGCCACATCCATACATTTAAATAAGAAAATCAAACATGTATTATCAACCTTAATCTCAAACGTCAATTTAGTCGCAAACGAAGTCCAAAACAACATTCATATTATGTCAATCCAATACAAAGATAGAATTAATTAAATAAAGTTAATAATCAAAACTAAAACTCTAATCCATATTGTCTTTATTTAGTGAGTTCAAAAGAATCGAAAAAGCCACCTACTAAAAAATATTGCTTTGCTTAGATCACTTTCTTTGTCACTCCACTCACATCGAAAAAAATAATTATCTGCAAGATGTTAATGTGGAGTGTGAGCTTAAATAAGCTCAGTGAATGTTCAAAACTACCGCTAAGCATACACAACGTTACATGTTAAGCAAGAGCATACTACGGCTCAATCATAACCACATTTTCATCAAGTCAAAATAACATTTTCACACTTCATTAAATCATAAAACTAACATCTCACATGTAATTACACTCAACACATATATATAATTCATATATTGATAATTCATCAAGACAAAACAACATATTCATACTTTGTGACTCATGAGCCTAGCTTATATATTCACATGCATTTACACACAACATTTTCATATATTAATCAATTTATGATAATTTAGCAACTTGGAAACATGAAACATAAAAGTGGACTCTACCACCACACATTGGATACATGGATCTCCATCACACCAATGACTCAATGAGTCTAACATATCCCACAAGTGTAGCATAAAGCTAAACGCTCTCCAACACACTAACATATCCTGTTATATCAACATCTCAATCCATAACTCACATACATTAAACATAATTTCACAACAAAGCAACAGTATAAGAAAGACTTACACTCGAAACTTAGGATAGGGGTTTAGGATATTCCTAAGCTCTCGATTATCTCTATGAATTGCGGATACCAGCAGTGACTCCGAACACTCACCAATCACGCTTCTGCTTACAAGCCGAAAGCTCAAACAAGCTTTTCCTTGCCTTTAAACTTTCTCGTCGTAGCTCTCGATTGATCCAACACTTTACACACATAACAAACACATTCTAAAATCATAAAAAGTTAGCCTTGAACACAACCAAACAACAAGAAATACTCAATTCAAGCCTCCCTTTTTTCAATACCAAAAATTAGCTAATTTTGTCGAAGTTTAAGTTTCAACATCCTAATCTCGTTTGTAATTCTCAATTTCAATTTCAAACATCTTAAATATGATTTAATTTCATATTTAGACCATTAATTTCACCTAAATTTGTAATCCTAAATTTTTCAAAAAATTAAAGCTTTCAAGAACATGTCTTATTCAAAAAATCGCTCTGACCCTGTCTCACTAAAATTCAAATATCGCTTAATATACACTTCTTTTGCTTACTCTGTTTCTTTCATATAAAAATAAACTCAATAAGATTTAATTCTATATCTTATTCATCACCTAATTCCATTTCTACTATTCTTGGATATTTTTCAAGATCACGTCACTGCTGCTGTTCAATACTATTTTAGTGCTAATTTCACTTTTTCATGATTTCTTTGTATTAACTATCATTTAGGCATACATAACACCGAAACATGTTCGTCATTAGCCATTTCAATAGCTAATCATTATCAAATTTTTACATACCATTCTTTAGCCATATCATAAGGACATACACACAAAAGGGCTAAGTCCCTATACATGCCATAAACTAGAACGTTTGTAAACGAAGATCCCATTTGGTAACTTGATAGTCGACAGTGTGAAGTGATCTCCGACAACCTCCAACCCGAGCTTGCTTTTAAGTAATCTGAAACATGGGAAAGTGAAAAAAGTAAGCTTATAAAGCTTAGTAAGTTCACATGTAAAATAATAAGCATTAGCAATCAATTTAGCTTACTACTATGCTGTCATTATTTGCTTAAATAATGTTTAGTTCTTACTTTCCCATCTTACTCATCGGTAACCTTACCAAAGGCTCAGAATACAAAAGGCACCTTACTTAATAGCTTGCTTACATACCTGCAACATCTCACTTAACACATGAATACCCTTTCATAATATAGACATATTGCCAATCATGTCATAAAGTGTCACAAGCATAACTGAAAACTTATCACTTACTTAATACTTGATAATCTCAATTACTTACAATCTCAATATTAAATAAGCCTTAAATGCATACATGTACACTTTCTTTATGTTCTCACCTTGTCGTTTCTTTGGCTTACTCTTTGATTTACTCAGGAACCTTTTCCTTTTTGAACTTACCATTGCCATGTCTTGACATGGTCTTACGTGTTATCCTTGCCTTATGAACTCACCAATGCCATGCCTTGGCATGGTCTTACATGGGACCTTTGCCTTATAGTAACTCATCAATGCCATGTCTTGACAAGGTCTTACATGATTTCCTTGCCTTATAGAACTTATCAATGGCATGCCTTGGCATGGTCTTACATGATATCCTTATCTTACCAAATGCCATGTTCCAAACATGGTCTTACATGGTATCCTTATCCTATAGAACTTATCAATGCCATGTCTTGGCATGGTCTTACATAATATCCTTATCTTACCAAATGCCATGTTCCAAACATAGTCTTACATGGTATCCTTATCTTAGTGCCAATGCCACATCCTGATGTGGTCTTGCATGGTGTCCTTAATCAATGCCAATGCCATGTCTTGACATGGTCTTACACGGTATCCTTAACCGTCAATTCCTCCTTAAATGCCATGTTATGAACATGGACTTTTCCGTTAATTCTTCCTTAATTTCCATGGTACAACCATGGGCTTTGAGATATCAATGCCTTGCCAAGTCATAGCTGAAACATACTTGTTCAAATTCTCAAGGTTAGTTGCATAACTCAATACTAACAATACTAAAACAATAATTGCATAATAATAAAATGCTACTCAACTTACATACTTACATTCTCAATCTCATCATATCATCAACTTAACTTATTCTCATCAAACTATGCTAGTCAATACTTTCTTCTTATCAGACAAAGCCATAATACGAAATTTGGTCTTACATATAAATTATACAAGTTCTCTTTCGAATATCGAATTATTATCGAACATTAATCATTATATCTGAAACTCAATACTAAAGTATTTATGGCCAAAATATCAATTTATCATTCAAATGTGCATAATTAAATGCTTATTAAACATATGAACTTACTTCGATACCAAAACGACCATTTTACCAACTTTCTTGATTTTCAGTTTTTCTCCTGTTCTAGGTCCAAATCTCACTTTTCGGGATCTAAAACATCATATCTCTCTTATTTAATTAATGTACTATTCAAAACATTCCCTAACTCAAACTTTGGAAAAATTACGATTTTGCCCCTAAAACTTTACAGAATTATGATTTTGCCCCTAGGATCAGAAATTAAAATTTATCCATTTTTCTTATGTTTTATGACACGCTAAATATTTTTCCATTCTATGGAAACATCAAATTCCCACTCTATCATGTACTTATGTACATTAGGTATTTTTACCGATTATGTCGTTTTACTCGTTTTCACTTAAAATCGCTTAGCAAAAGTTGTTTAACATAATTTAAAGCTTCATATTCTACCATAAAGCATAAAAATAAACACATTTAAACTATGGGTATTTTTCCAAATATGAACCCTAGCATGAATTATTGCCAGAATAAGCTAAATCAAGTTACTGGGACTCTAAAAACGTAAAGAACATTAAAAAGAGGCTAGAACGGACTTACTATTGAGCTTGGAAAGCTTGGAAACCCTAACCATGGCTTCCCCCATGCTATATTCGGCATCCATGAAGAATATGGACCAATTTTGGCTTTTTTTTAATTACTAAATGACCAAAATGCCCTTAAAGGCTTTTCTTTCAAATTTGTCCTATTCTTGCCTATTTTTGTCCAAACTTAAATATAATGGTCTAATTACTAAATAAGGACCTCCACTTTAAGAACCCATTTCAATTAAATCCCCTTTATTATCTAGAACACACATTTTGCTAATTTTACAATTTAGTCCTAATTATCAAATTAGGCACTTATACATAAAATTTCTTCACGAAATTTTCACACAATTATTCAATCAATGAATAAACCTTAAAACTTAATCGAAATAATTTTTTTGACCTTGGATTCGTGGTTTCACAACTACTATTTCGTTTAGGCCCTATTTCGGGATGTTACATTTCTCTCCCCTTTAGGGATTTTCGTCCCCGAAAATCTTCCCTACAAATGGATTCAAAATTGATTTCCAGCAACACTTTCAAATTCTCATTCAGCCTTGGCATACCCAACAATTTACTTCTTAAACTAAGGCTCTGAATTAGAATACCTACTGATAAGTAACTGACCTTATTTTATCATTAACCTCATACTCTTTGATGAAACGCAACTCACTCTTCTTTTCTTACCAAAATGGAAAATCTCTACCACTAACGTACTTTCAAAAAAAAAATACTTGTTTCTCTTTTGAGTGTCAATATTCTTACCTTTCGATTCTATATACAATTTTTGATAATCTGTCTCTGATTTCTGTAATTAATTTTCACTTTCCTCTAATCCTTTCTGCTCAAATTAATTCTGCAAATTTCTCTTCCTCAATTCAACTATCAGTACAAAGGTGACATGAAGTAACATTTAGCAATCGCATGGTCAAAACTTACTGTAGCTTTCTTCTGAAGTCACGGTGCAACCCTGGATTTCCAACCATAACAACTAAAATTTACACTCTGAATGAATTGATAACCTCAAAATGAATAATTCAGATAATTCTTCAGTAGAAAAACTCATTCGTACTGAGAAGAATACACAAGCTTCTTCAACAATCAACCATAGCTCATTTAACCTTTCGGTGATAATGCTAATTCTGTTGCACAATTCTTAGAAAAATCCTCACATTTTTACACAAACATAAATACTAACTGTAATTGCTTCTGAGATACTTGAAAATCAACTTTAACTCTCTAAAAGTTCAGGTATCAGATTCAAAGTCTGGTACATAACATTTCACACTCTTACTAGTATAACTAAATCAAGTTATCATCCATCTCTGTACTTCTCAAATAATCACATAATTATCACTGTGCTAGGCATCATAACTGTTGCAAAATCTCTTGATTTCTAATTAACACATTTCTAGAAACCATAAACTCTTTATTCAAACCAAGTTGAATCATAATGGATACTTCAATTGTCAATATCTTCAACTGTTTATACTTTATTAGCATGAATTCAAGCCAAACTAAACTTCATACAATGAGAACTTTAACAATCAGACAACTTGGATTTACAAAAATATACCTATGATGCAACCATTCTGATATGCGTATACAACTCTGTACCATAACCTCTAGAATATGTACTATTTACTCGGGTCATTTATCTATTTATACATGAAAAATCAGCATTTACCTCTAAAGCCATGAATAATTCAAACATACATATAACTCAATCAACTGCTCAATTGAATCAATCTCAACTAAAAGACAATAACTTTTCAAAAACTATTCTTCTCTATGCTGTCATGATATCTCAAACATACATTCTGTCGTGATTTCTTCAAAGAGCTAATCACAAATCATTATTACTGCATAACTCGAAAGAACATACCATTCGGTTTTTAACTCACTGATATATATATCAAGATTATGCAAAAAATGAAAATCAATACACATGTTTGAACTGAACTACACTGAGGCCACAAAACTCATACTACTCAAAAATCATAATGCCATAATAAGACTGACTTCTCAATTACTTTAGTAAATAATGTTCCGGTGAAAATAAAACATCCTAATCATCTACGAGATTTAAACACAAATTTCAATAACAACCAGTACAAAAGCAGAATCTTTATACCTCTAATAACTATACCTCTGTAGTTTCATTATCAGGCCCAAACTCGTAATCATCATAAACATACTCATAATAAGAAGAAACCATTTTCATCAATAGAGCATTTTCTGCTAATGTCTCATGGCTAATACTTTGAACAGTAATTTATTAATAAAACGAGATAATAAAATCTCAGAACATGGAGCTACACAGAATTCTTGGTAACCACATCTCATGTAGAATAGTTAAGGTTTCAATAGCATCTCAGAAAATTTCCAGAAGGAAAGGATAATATTCACAAGCACTGGGAACAACTATGACAGAAGCCATAAAATTTTCCTTTACTTTCATTAAGCAATAGTTAAGAATACAGATCACTAACATCTTACAGATCTTACTGTCAACCGTCCATCTACATTCAACTATTAATACGACTCAATATTATTCCTCTGTCTAATTCTGTTTTTCCTAAATTCACATTATCCCATTCACAGTTGGAATTTATTTGGAAGAAAATCTAGCAATCATATACCTTACACATCATACTTGAATGACTGCAGTAGCTGAGCCTGACCTTTCTTTTGCTGTGATATTTCAGTTATTTTGATGATTTTATTATTAACCTGGCATCCTTTCTGCAATTGTATTCATTTACTAAATCATTCTCGACTCTGATTACATCGTCAATAAATATGTCACTGAACTCTTTAGTTTTCCACTTCAGCCTATTCAATTTGAATTTCATGAAATCTCATTTTGAATTACCTTGCTGATAAGGGAGGTGAGGTTGTAACACCTCTGAATTACCTCTTACATACTCATGCATATAACTTAACACTCATCATATTAAAATATTATCACAATTATACAATTTGCTTCAAGCAACTTAACATGCACGTTCATAATACAATGACTTTATGATCATCTTATGCAAATTAGTGCACTTATACATGCATTCATAAATCTCGAGTAAAATTACTCATAGCATTCACTTAACTTCTCTAGTTATACATATAGCATCATACAAATGCCAAATTAACATGAACACTTATCTCAATATAAACTTTCCTTTCATCTTATCTCATCTTTCATATTTCCCGAACAATTCTTATTCACAATTTATTCATTATCACATAAACATCATGAACCATTATTCTTACATTTTATGAGCCTTAACTCATCATAAACATACTGTCTGTACTATCAAACTTAGCTCGGTTGGAGTGCGCATCTGTCTGACAAAACATTTTATATCTGGGTCGAGAGTCGTCACACTATCATAGTTCAATATGGCATGTATAGCTAGACTCTTACTCATATTGAATATTTCGAGAACCGATTAAACCTTTTCTTTGATACCAATAAATGTAACACCCCTTACCCGAGACCGTCGCCGGAGTCGAGCACGAGGCGTTACCTGACTTAACTTACTATTTTGGGGCATAAAATTTACTTTTAAAATTAATTTATTTACATTCATTCAATATGTCCCTAAAAAGGGCCCTCAAGACCCTAAAACATGCAATTGAAATGGTTCGAGACCAAACTGGGAACATTAAAATTTTTTAGAATACTTAGACAAATCAAAACAATTTATTTTATTATTCCTTATAAAACTACCCACTTGCGTCATAGTCACTAAATAAATCATAACTCGAGTCACAAAACTTAAAATTAAATTCGTGAATTTTCCCTGAAACTAGACTCATATATCCTCTTACTAATTATTTTCCAGAATTTTTGGTTGATGTGATGTCTCGTGATAAGTTTTAAATTTATGATTGATCGTACTTGAAAACTAACTATTATCACGATAAAGACAAACACACCTATCGAACAGTAGTATAGTTTATAACAAGACCAGAATGTTGAACCCACAGGAACTAAAAGTACTAGTATTAACTCTCTTTTTATTATCTAGCCTAAAAATAAAGGGGTTTGTTTTATCTAAATTAATTAACTAAACTAAGAATGCACAGGAAAGAAACTGGGGAAATACTTTTGGGAAAAAAACTAATTGATTTGGACAATACCCAAGGGAAACTCCACCTAAACTTCACTTGTTATTCGACTCTGAATCAGACGATTTAGTCACTTGACTTGATCAGTAGAAATCCCTAAGTTATATTATTATCTCTCTCAAGAATAACAACGTCTAACCCTAGGTTGATTAATTGAAATCTCTTTTTAATTTAAACCCTAGTGTTGCATTAACTCGATCTATGGATTCCCTTATTAGGTTTCACCCTAATCCGGCAAAATTATGTCGCCCTATGTCTAGCGATGCAATCAACTCCGCTTAATTATGCTAGATCTACTCTTAGACAGGGACTTTTGCTGCTCTAAATAAGCACATCAATACTTGGATCAATATCCTGGAATATTAAAGCAAGAATTAAGAACTCATAATTAAGAACAAATCAAATATTTATCATAAAATTCAGAAAATAATAACAAGATCTGTCTCATGTTTCATTCCCCTTAGGTATTTGGGGGATTTAGTTTATAAGTGTAAAAGAAAACATCTCAGAAAAATAATAATAACAAAACATAAAGAAACCCAACAATCTTGAAGGAAATCGAAGGGAAATCTTCAGTCTTGAAGGAGAATTCGGCTTTTGAGATGGATCAATCGGCTTTCTTCGAGTAATTCCTTGCCTCCTATTCCATGTGTCCTCTCTAGGTACCTCCTGGGGTGTTTATATAGGCTTTAGAATGCTTCAAAACCCTCAAGAGTGGCCTTTTCCAAATAGGACTAAACTTGGGCTTGACAGGAACACGCCCGTGTGACACGACCGTTTGGGGTGGCTTAAGCCGTGTTGTAATCTGTTAAATAGACATGGGCATGTAAGTTGCCCGTGTGTTGAAGTCCAGGCCGTGTTGATTTCCCATGTTAATCCATTTTCTCCATTTTTGGCCCATTTTTCGCTCTTTTTACTCTCCTATGCTCATCTAAGTATAAAACATGAAATTAAAGGATTAGGAGCATCGAATTCCACAAATCTAATGATAATTCATCCAAAAATATGCTAACCATGTGATAAAAATATGTATAAATTATGACTTATGAAATACCCCCACACTTAAGCGTTTGCTTGTCCTCAAGCAAAATCCTCAACTCACAATAAAAATAAATTATTCTCAACTTATAATTCTCATCAATAGTATCTCAAAATAACCCATAAGTAATCATACATTGAAAATTCAACTCGAAGAACATCAAAGTTTCAAACATTCCAAGTTGAGCATTTTATCACGAAAACATAGGTGTCTCCCCTCATCTAAGTAATCACCTTTGATTCAAAATATCACAGAGTTTCACGTCCTCACTAAATATTCACTCAAATCACTTAAGGTCTTTAAGGACAAGAAATTTAGCATTCAACAGTCAATATGAAAAGTAATTACCATAGGCTTGCATGAAAATCAAATCTCCACAACTATATATTTAGATGATACATCAATCAAAAGGTCTTTAGAGGGTTGTAACTTTACTTTGGTTAGGGGGTGTGGTCACAAGCTGAAAAAGAATGTTAGAATCGAGATTGAATTGAAAAATTACCTAACTAGAAAAAAACTAAAACTGACCAATTACATTCCTAATTAGATGATCGTAGAGTTGAGCTTTTCTTCTCAAAATATGGAATTAAATACTTAAGCTCTAAATAATGAATTACTACTAATATGTAAGTAAGTATGTATATTTTTTTTATTTTTTTTAAGACCAAATCAACTCAAGTAACATAGAACTTTGCTAACTATCAAAAATAAAACATAGCTAAGCAATTTATTCAATTCAAATCTCGAAAAAATAGGGATCAAATTAATTGAGGGGATTTCAACAATAATGGGTTATGGGTTAATATTGAGGGTAAATCAATGAATGGTTTGTTAGGCTCAAGGGGGTTTACTAATGGTTAATTATGAAGGTATGTTTTTATGGAGTAAGTGGGTTAAACCTAAGTGCCTTTATCATTTCGACATATTAAATCAATGGTGTGGTCTTGACATGCATAATCGAAGCAAGTTCTAGAATAACAAATCAATATTGACGCACTCATAGCAATAATAAAAGTGAGCATGATAGAAATAATAGATGCTCTAAAGGCTCAAGATCTCAAAAAAAAGTATGTCTTTTTGATGTTAAACCTGTGACTTTCAACTCAAGATAATACCTAAACTTGGGGAAACAACCTAAAAAAAATTTTTATTCTCAAAAATCAACTTATCATGCTTGATTCTCTAATTCCTTTAAGTTTAAACAATCAATGCATAAATGCCTATGTTTTACTTCAAGACATATCAATAAAAATCATAAATTAATCAAAATTCATTCTAATAGTGATAAGAGTGAGTCACGTGAGAATAAGACAAAATTCAGGAATTTTTCTGATAATGATATAAATAACCCCCACACTTAAGATGTACATTGTCCTCAATGTACAAAGATAGATTTACTGAAAATTATAGATATAAGATCATAAGATAGGGAGAGAAGTGAAACTTCCTGAATGCTAAATTGAATCCTTGAATTGGATTCATGAAGAGTAGCCGGCTAAGGCAAGTGTGAGATTGGAGGAGGATACCCCGGTGGTGGTAGAGGTTCGTTAGTCCATAAGTCCTACACCAAAATATTATTATATCTGGTGGTAGCTATGGTCGTGGTCGAGTAGGACATGACAGTCATGGAGAACCTTTTCCTGTAGAGTTGCAAATTCCTAAGTAATAGTGAGCTTTGGAGCTGTTCATAACTGCGATAGAATCATTAACTCTTTAGGAAATATAAAGTAGTATGATTACTCGTAAAGAAATGGTCGAAAATATAAATTACTTAATATAAATTATAAAACCTAAAGAAGAAGTAAAAATGGTCTTAAAAATAAAAAGTAATTTAAAAAGGTAAATAAAGATAAAAGAAATCAAATAAAAATAAAGTAAAGTCTTTAAAAATCCTCATCAACGGATGGCTCGCGAGGTGGGGGTGGCGATGAGATGTGAAGGTGCTGACAAATCTAATGTAATGTTACATCAATGTGATCGAAGCACTGAAAATATTACTGCTCGAATCGAGTGAGGCGCTCAGAGATGTCAAAGAGTGAAGCAGCCGCATGAACTGGACGATTAATAGGTGGTGGCTGAGATGGTGGATCCTCGTGGGGTGGTGGGACATCATTAGTAATGTCCTCTGGGTCCTCCTGCTCGGCTGACTGGATGAGACGATACTGGGGAGGATCAAATCCACATCGTCGTTCGATCATCCTCATATGGAGCATAGTCGAGATGCCCTATGGGGACATCTGACCGATGAGGGTGAGGGAGGATGCTTGTGCCGCCGTGTTGAGGAGATCAAAGTACCGCACCAAGTGAGTCACACAAGAGCCGATGGAAATGACTCCCTTCCTATGCCGCTTCGTCTGACAGTGAATGGCGAGGGCGATAAAATAGGCGAGGTCGAATACGTGTTCATGTTGACGACGCCGGTGCTCTCTCGCCGTCCTGTCAGGGTGAGGTCTAGGATGGCGTGTAGGTATCTAAGGGATGGGGCGAGAGCCTATGACTTGGAGCGACTAGGGTCGTAGGTGGCCGAAGCAAGAACGAGGGCCCTCCAACGGTTTGAAGGAGAGTAGTGGATGTGGCGGTGGAGGCTGGCGAAGTCATCACCGTCCATGAACTACTCCGTGTATAGTCCTAATGCGACTCTGAACTCAGGCACACTCAACTGGCGAACTAAACCACCGAGAAGGAACTGGACCGTTCCAGGATCATCGAACTCTGTCATAACAACTTGAAGGTAGAAGGTCGAGTAGAGTTCGAGTGTGAACTTGAGGTAAGTCGGCTAGATGATCTCAAAGAAGAGCTCCCACGGGTCAGTACTCAGTAGGGCCCGAACAGCGTCAGTGAGTTGGATCTGCTTGGGTGCGGCCCAATTAATGCAACGGCCCACACCTAGGGGTCGGGCTCGTAGTATCTGAAAGAGTTCCTCCTGAGGTCCCAAGGGAAACTATAGGAATGGGTGCCAAATTTCGGTGATAGGACCCGAGGAGGATGCTGCTCCTTTGCATTTCTTCGAGACGAGGACAACAGTCTTCTTCCCTCATGGATTTGACATGATATACCAGCAAGAAGAAGTACTATTATATCCTAATAAATAGAAAAGACAACATATACTTACAAATTTCACAAGAAATTAATGATGAATTAAACTAACAAATTCAACTGATAAACAGTAAATTATACATATTTTTACCCCATGTTTAATGCATTTTATGGATGATTTCTCATTATAATTGGTGAATTCGATGCTCCTAATGCTTTAATTTCATGTTTTATACTTAGGAGAGCATAGAAGAGCGAAAGGAACGAGAAACGGGCCAAAAACGGAGAAAATGGGCCAAATTACGAAATCAACATGGCCTGGACCTCCTCACACAGGCAGACCACACGGCTGTGTCAATTTGGCAGGCTCGAACACGGCCTAAAGTAATCGAACACGAGCGTATGCCACGGGCGTGTCCCTACCGAGCCCAAGTTGAGTCCAATTCGGAAAAGGCTAATTTTGAGGGCTTCTAGGCATCCCAATGTGACAACCCAAATTAGACCCTGGTCGGAATGTGGTTTCGAGACCACATTACCGAGCCAAAAATTTATTTTTGTGGTTTAATTACATAAATTTTTGGGTGACAATGAATATATGAGAAATTAAATGCTTAATATTAGCTTTAGGAATGTGAATTAATTCGAAAAGGACCTAGTTGACGAAGTTAGAAAAGATGATAGATGAATTATAAGGAGTAATTAATAATAGGGAGAGGAAGCATGGCTTTGCATGTCAAATTACCCATAAAATACATGGTGGCCGGCCAAGGAGTGATGATGCTCCACTCATTCTAATTTAATATGTTTTTTTTGGTTAACAAATGATGGGAATAATAATAGGAAAGTGAACAAAAAAAAGGGGGTGTTCATACTTGCCATCTCCTAGCTGAAAAACCAAGAAAAAGAAAGGGAGAAAAATTTTGAAAAAGTTCGGCCATTGCTTGTATCTAGGAGGAGTGTTTGATGTTGTGGCATGAAAATGAGGGAGTTTGAATGCTTAATAAGGAGGGAAGAAGGAGTGTTCATGTTTTCTTTCTTTTGCAATTGTCGTAACTAGAGGAAGAAGAGGAAGTAAGATTCGGCCAAGGTGGTCCTTTAGATCAAGGTATGTTCAATGATATTTTTGGAAGTTTACACAACCTTTGGGTGATGAGTCTAAATTCTATCTATCCCATGGTTGGATTTGGGGTTGTTGGAGAGTTAGGATTCGGCTAAGGAGCTTAAAAAATTTTAGTTGATACCTTGATGCTATTAGCATGCTAGTTATATGGATGTGTTAAGTTGCTTGTTATGTTAGCATGAAAGTTGAAATTGTTAAGCTATTTTGTTGGAGGTGCCGAATTTAGGACTAAGAAGAGAATGAGTATTCGGCTAACATAGTGGAAAGGTGGGTGTTGCCGATTGTTAGATTTAGACTATGGGAGTGGCTATAATGGGCATTAAGATGTGGAACTTAAGAAATGTAGTTATATGTGGATTTACATGATGTTACAAATAGATGTGAAAATATGCTAGATTAGGAAAATTCGATCAAGTGTTCATGAGATGAAATTAGGTGTTTAAATGATGTTATAGTTGACATTGTACATATATACATACATTCGACCATCTAATTGAGTATGAAGGTGGTGTTAAATCTAATTGTGATGCCCATTCCGAAGTATATATATACATATATATATACATAACTATGCCCATTCGTGATGTTACCTTTAATTATGTGTATAATCGACTAAATGGGTAATTAGTGAGGATGGTTGCCGAATATACAAACATACATATGCATGTGTAATTGAATTATGAATGTTTAGCAAGATGGTTAAACTAGTTGATTTATTGATTAAGCTCAAGGAGTTAAAGGAGGAGAATCAAACAAAGGCAAAGAAAAGATCATCGAGTAGCCGAGTTGGAACCGTCTTACCCAACACAAGGTAAGTCATTAAGCATATATTTTGTATTAATTTAAATGGTCATAACGTCTATGTAATGATGCTGAATGGAATGATAAATATATATATATACATGTATGCATGGGGTGATGAAAGTATTGAATGAAAAAGAAAAGAGGTGAGATGTATTGAGTTGTTGGTTTCGGCACTAAGTGTGCGGGTGTAAACATTTATGATCATGAGATTGGCACTAAGTGTGCGGGTTCAAATTGTATAGCACTAAGTGTGCGAGGTTGATTATATAGCACTAAGTGTGCGAGTTAGACTATTAAGCACTAAGTGTGCGGGCTTATTATACATTCTCTAATAAATATACATGCTCTAAGTGTGCGGCCTTATCGAGTCAATCATGGACAACGGTACGAGTAAACACCTTGAGCTCATGAGGAATAGACATTTTATTTATATTTGGGATTGAGCTTGGTAAGTCTTGAACCTATGTGGTGATTATACTTGAAGATAAATGCATCCAATGTCATATGGTGTAATGTATGAAATGTCAAAGTAGGGCTTGGTATGAGATCGAACCGAAATGCCTAAGGAATTATAGCACAGTTTGGGTATGGATGGAGGATTTTAATCCCGCATTATTTATTTTCTCTTATGATATATTATTACTGAACGGCAATGTAATGCTTATGACTTATGAGTTATATACTCACTCGGTGTTTGCTTGTCACCTACTTTAGGTTTCTTGGACTCGTCTTTTTGCGTGCTCGGGACTGTCATCGAAGTCATCACACCGGCTAGCAACTTTTGGTATCTTCTTTTTAGTCGGTCTAGGAGAACATTTCGGCATGTATAGGCTAATATGTTTTGTTGAAATTTGGTATGTAAACTTTTAGCCATGCGAAAATGGCATAAATGTTCGGTTGGATTTGGTTCTATAATGTTAGGTCCTAAGTCTTGGTAATTCGATTTTTATGCCATATGTCATGGTTGATTATTTTTGGTGTTAAAATTCATGATATGGCAATAGTGTAGTAGGGAGATGTTTGACAATGATTAGCCTTTGGCATGGCTAGTCATGATCATAATTTGTGATATGTATGATGAATTACTAGTTAGATCAAGGAGAAATCACGAAATAGGCATAGTTGCTTTAGAAACAGATGCTGGCAGCAGCAGTGACGTGAGATTGAAAAATCACTAAAAATAGTAGGAATGGAATTAATTAATGAATAAATTATGTCATCGAATCTCGATGAGTCTATTTTCATATAGAAGAAACGAAACGACCATATTAGCTGTATGTTAGGAGATAATTAAACTCTTGTGAAACAGGGCCAGAGCGATTTCTGGATCCCCTGTCCCGACTTTAGAAATTCACCCTAAATTAATCAGAGACAATTAGAAGTCATGCTTTATATGTATAGATTCCCTTTTGAGTCTAGTTTCATTAGAAACCAACGGCATAAGTATTGGAGCTCTGTAAAGGGAGATATCTAAGTCGTAATGCACAAGGGTCAGAGTAGTCGAACCCAGGAACAGGGACGACTTTAACTAATAAACTGTACCAATTGGCCCAACCAAAAATTCTACAAAAATTCTACCATATATATATATGAGTCTAGTTCTGGGGAAAATTTACGGAACTGGATTTCAAGTTTCAGAACTCAAGATATGATTTTGAAAGTGACTAGTATGCAGATTGGCAGCTTGTCTGGGAAATTTTTAATAAGTGGTTTGAAGTCTGTTAACACCTCGTGTTCGACTCCGGCGACGGTCTCGGGTTCGGGGTGTTACACCCAAAGCCTATAAATACACCCTGGAGGAGGAAGAAAAAGGGAGACAGAGAAGGGGGAGTAAGGAATTACTCCAAGGAAGCCGATTGATCCATCTCAGAAGCCGGATTCATCATCAAGACTGAAGATCTCTCCTCAATTTCCCTTCAAGAGTTTTGGGTTTTCTTTATGTTTTTTATTCTTTATTTTTCTGAGATGTTTTCTTATTTAATTATGAACTAAAACCCATAAATACCTAAGGGGAATGAAACCTAAGACAAATCTTGTTATTATTGTCTGAATCGTATGATAAATATTTAACTTGTTCTTAATTCTTGTTTTGATATCCCATGATACTGATTCAAGACATGCTCTTATTTAGAGGAGGAATAGTCCCTATCTAAAAGTACTTTTTTCATAATTAAGCGGAGTTGATTGCGTGCCTAGACATAGGGTGACAAGATTTTGCCGGATTAGGGTGAAACCTAATAAGGGGATCCATAGATCGAGTTAATGCAACACTAGAGTGTTAATTAGAGAAAAGTCTCGGTTATTCAATCTAATGATTAGACATTATTAGTCTTGAATAGGGATAATAATATAACTTAGGGATCTTTACAGAACAAGTTGAATGAATAAATCATCCGATTCGAAGCGAGAATAACAAGTAAAGTCTAGGTGGATTTTTCCTTAGGTATTGTCTTAAGTCAATCGATTTTCCTCAAAAGAAATTCCGCAATTCTTTTCTCTGTGTGTTCTTAGGCTAGATAATAAAAACAATCATTACTAGTACTTTTAGTTCCCTTGGGTTTGACAATCCGGTCTTGCTAAAACTATACTACTATTTGATAGGTACACTTGCCTACATCGCGATAATAGTTAGTTCAAGAACGAGTAATTATAAATATTTAAAACCTATCACGAAATCACGCGATCATCAACCAAAAACTACTAACACTAACAAGACTCAACCAAAAGCAATCAAACTTGATGGCAGAGATGTTATGGCAAATGGCATAGTGATAGCATGACTAGATTCAACACGAAAAAGATTAAAGTAGTTAATAATGGTAAGAAAATGATATAAAATATGTGAAATAAATCCTAAGAATGAAGATGATATGGTAAGCAATTAGTAGCAAAATGTAAATAATAGGGTAAAAATTAATATTATCATGATAGTAAGCATCAAAAGAAAGGAAAAGAGATGAGAAAACCATTAGTGGATGACCGGTGGCCGGAGGAGCGGCGGCGTGATTGTGGGGTGTAGTTGGGGTCAGCCACGGGCGTGGGTGTTGAGGCCGTGTGATTCTTGCAAGGGTGATAAGAGGGGAAAGGGGAAAGAGAGGGGAGAAAATTGAAGAAGAGTAGAGAGTTTAGGGGTGGTCGGTCGGTGGGAGGGGAGAGATTTAGGCGGCTAGGGTTAGGTTTTGGGGAAGGGGATGATGAATAGTGGGGGGTTTATATAGATATTAGGGCACACGGTCGTGGGGCACGCCCGTGTGCCCTTATTTCAGCCCGTGTGTTTCGTGATTTTTAAATTTGAGCGCGTCTAAAATTCGGCCCACGCCCGTGTTCTTTGAGTGTGTTGGTGCACACGGCCGTGTCGCACACCGTGTCCTGCTTCGTTCGCTTCTCCCACACCCGTGTATGTATGAGCACGCCCGTGTTATTTTAAAAGTATTGACCACAGCTGGTGGGCATGGGATTTCGCACGTCCATGTTAATTTGGCAGTTTCGACCACGGCTTATAGACACGGGCGTGTCGCACTCCCGCGTTGTTTTGGCAGGATTGCCCACGGGCATGTCGCACGACTATGGTAATGTATAGAGTCCCATGTTGGGGAAAAAATTTGCTCTATTTTCACACGGCTGTATAGCACGGCCGTGTCGCCTCCCGTGGTATGAGCACGGCCTAAGGCACGCCCGTGTGCCTAGCCGTGTCGATATGGAGAACCTGTGTTCAAGGACTCAGTTAGTGATTTAGATGTTGAAAACTAAAATTTAAAGAAATCAACACTGTTAGTGCTCAGGTTGCCTCCTGAGAAGCGCTTATTTATATTCTAAGATCGACTTACCTCTCTGGTGCGTGTTTATGGTGGTGCGAGGAGTGTACACTCCTCATTCCTGCCATCAATTTTATCAAAATAAGGTTTTAGATGAGTACTATTTACCTTAAACGTGCCGAATTTGGAATGAGTTACTTGGACTGTACTGAATGGGAAAATGTTAAGTACCGTAAAAGGGATTACTCCATTGGGTTCAGACGTGGTAATGCGAGGGTCTGCTGCATCTAGTAGTACTTGGTCGCCAACCTTAAGCTGATTTGGTGAAACATTGAGTCTGTTATAGCGTGGTTTTGGTTTATCATGTGTTCTCGGGTTCTGTGTCCGCCATTCAGCTAGTTCTTCGATCTGTAGCCTTCGTTCTTCGTAGATGGGTCCTTTGTTTTTACTTGAACAAGGCTCATTTATGCTCGTCGAATGTGTTTCCTGCGAAGAAGGTTACACCACATGGTCAGTATTAGTAACACGATTTATACAACCACCCTCAATATTCGATTTGTTACTCAAATTACAAGCTTGAAGAGTGATTGTTTCATCACCCACATGAATTGTGAGTTCACCTATACCAACATTGATAATAGTTCTAGCAGTTGCTAAAAAGGGCCTTCCTAAAATCCACTATCCTCTTTTATGTCTAGGACAACAAAATTAATTGGGAAGATAAATTTATCAATTTTAACAAGTACATCTTCAATAATACCCCTAGGAAATCGGATTATCTTATCTGCCAATTGAATGCTCATCCTAGTTTATTTGGGTTTCCCAAGACCTAGTTGTTTAAACATTTTATAGGGCATGACACTAATGCAAGCCCCTAAATCAGCCAAAGCATTGTTAACGTTTAAACTACCAATAAAACAAGGAATCGTAAAACTCCCTAAATCTTTCAATTTGTTGGGTCTTATTGTGTAGAATGGCTGAGCAAACTGCGTTCAACTCTATATGCGACGCCTCATCTAACTTTTGCTTTTTTGCTAAAAGTTCTTTTAAGAATTTAACTGCGTTCGGCATCTTCGAAAGAGCTTCAATAAACGATAAGTTAATATGTAATTTCTTTAATAGTTTAAGGAATTTACCAAATTGTTCATCTGTGTGGTCTTTCCTTGTCGCATTGGGGTATGGCACATGAGGTTTGTACTCTCTACTTACCAATTTTTGCTCATTGTGGTCCGTCTCACCTTTACCTTTACTTACCACAATTCCTTGCCTCGATTTTGGTTCACGTTCGGCTAACCCTTCCTTATCTCGAATAGAAATCGCATTGAGTTGTTCCCTTGGGATAGATTCAGTGTTACTTGGTAGGCTACCTTGTGGTCATTCAGAAATTAATTTAGTGACTGTCCTATCTAAGTTTCGAGCCCTTGGATCGACACTTTTTGATTCTTAAGTGCTGTTTCGGTTCTGAAAACAAGTTTCTAACACCGAGATAAACTTCGTTAGCATCTCCTCAAGGTTCGACTTCTTTTCCTGTTGGTAAGATGGTTGTTGAAAACCCGGAGGATGTTGTGGCCTTTGATTTCCTTGACCACCCCATGAGAAATTGGGATGGTTCCTCCAACCTGCATTATAAGTATTACTGTATGGGTTATTTTAAGGTGTAGAATTATTGTTACTCATAAATTAAACTTGTTCCTCCTCGGTGTTGGGGTTGAAGGATTGATTTTCTGTGTGTACTCCACCTCCATTTGAATCGCACCTCATCATTGGATGTACCTAAGTAGAACCATATAAACCATCAATCTTTTTATTTAAAAGTTCTACCTGGTTAGATAGCATAGTAACCACATCGAGCTTGAAAACATCGGCTGCTTTTGTCGGCTTTATTCTCATGACTTGCCACTAATAGTTATTCAGTGACATCTCTTCAATAAATTCGTAAGCCTCTTCAGGTGTTTTGTTATTCAAAGTTCCACAGGCGGCTGCATCGATAAGTTGCCTTGCTGAGGGGTTCACACTGTTGTAAAACGTTTGAACTTGCAACCATAAGGCTAGCCCATGGTAAGGGCACCTTCTCAATAGGTCCTTGTATCTCTCTCATGCATCATAAAGTATTTCTACATCCATCTGCACAAAAGAAGAGATATCATTCCTCAACTTAGCTGTTTTAGCCGGTGGAAAATATTTAAGTAAGAATTTTTCGGTCATCTATTCCCAAGTAGTGATTGACCCTCGTGGTAACGAGTTCAACCACTGTTTAGCCTTGTTCCTCAATGAAAAGGGAAATAACTGAAGGCAAATGGCATCATCAGAAATGCCATTGATCTTAAATGTGTCGCAAAACTCCAAAAAATACGCCAAATGAGTATTTGGATCCTCATCCTGCAAACCATCAAACTGAACAAACTGTTGTATCATTTGAATTGTGTTAGGTTTCAGTTTAAAATTATTTACAGCAATAGCAGGTCTAACCATACTCGATTCGGCTCCTGTTAAAGTAGGCTTAGCATAATCATACATAGTACGAGGAGCAGGATTCTAATTTATTGGATTTGTAGCAACGACAGGAAGAAGCTGATTATTCTGATTTTCAACCATCTCTTCGGTTGTATTATGGATATCTTCCTCTTGTCCTTCCTCTATGTTCCTTAGGTTTCGCCTTATTTCTCTTCGGTTTCTACGAGCTGCACTTTTAATCTCACTGTCAAAAAGCAATGGTCCTGACGGGTTTCTTCTAGTCATAAACTATAAAAACCTGTCAGAAGAAAATAAAAAAAATTTAGTAATATTAACAAAACTAAAATAAAATTTAAATTGCAACAAAATAAATGGCTAAAGTAATAAAAATTAAGCGTTCCTAATATTTTAGTTCCCCGACAACGGCATCAAAAACTTGATGTGATGTCTCGTGATAAGTTTGAAATTTATGATTGATCGTACTTGAAAACTAACTATTATCACGATAAATGCAAGTGCACCTATCGAACAGTAGTATAGATTATAGCAAGACCAGAATGTCGAACCCACAAGAACTAAAAGTACTAGTATTAACTCTCTTTTTATTATCTAGCCTAAAAATAAAGGGGTTTGTTTTATCTAAATTAATTAACTAAACTAAGAATGCACAGGAAGAAAATTGGGGAAATATTTTTGGGAAAAAAACTAATTGATTTGGACAATACCCAGGGGAAAATCCGCCTAGACTTCACTTGTTATTCGACTCTCAATTAGACGATTTATTCACTTGACTTAATCCATAGAAATCCCTAAGTTATATTATTATCTCTCTCGAGACTAACAACGTCTAACCCTAGGTTGATTAATTGAAACCTCTTTCTATTAAAACCCCTAGTGCTGCATTAACTCGATCTATGGATTCCCTTATTAAGTTTCACCCTAATCCGACAAAATTATGTCACCCTATGTCTAACGGTGCAATCAACTCCACTTAATTATGCTAGATCTACTCTTAGACAGGGACTTTTTCTCCACTGAATAAGCACATCAATACTTGAATCAATATCCTGGAATATTAAAGCAAGAATTAAGAACTCATAATTAAGAACAAACCAAATATTTATCATATAATTCAAAAAATAATAACAAGATCCGTCTCAAGTTTCATTCCCCTTAGGTATTTGGGGGATTTAGTTTATAAGTGTAAAAGAAAACATATCAGAAGAATAATAATAACAAAACATAAAGAAACCCAACAATCCCGAAGGAAATCAAAGGGAAATCTTCAGTCTTGAAGGAGAATCCAGCTTCTGAGTTGGATCAATCGACTTTCTTCAAGTAATTCCTTGCCTCCTATTCCGTGTGTCCTCTTTAGGTACCTCATGTGACAGCCCAAAATTGACCCTAGTCGGGAAGTGGTTTCGGGACCGCTAAACCGAGTCACCGAAATGTTTGAATGTGATATTTATTGTCTAGAATATGTAATTATGAATGTGTGAAAATTTCAAGCTTCGATTTAGTCGATTGCATGTGAATTTAGTCAATAGGACTTATGTGCGACATTTTTGAAATGTGATAGGTCGAAGCATAAGGACCTATTAGTGCATGAAATAAAAAGGGGGGACTTGCATGTCAAATTCCCCCCCTAATTAGTAGTGGCCGGCCATGACAAGCATGGTAGACCAAGTGTGATGGGCAAGACATGTCATAGACATGTTGTGTTGGTGCATCATGGGTGGAAAAAAATAAAATAAGGAGCATGGGCATAAAATAATGAAAGGGAATATGATGAAAACAAAAAAAAAAGTGTGTGGTTGTTTCCCCCCCCATTGCCGTGAGTTAAAGAAAAGAAAAGAGAAAATTTTGTTCATCCTTTTTCATCTTCATTTGGCCGAAAATTCTAAGGAAGGAGGAAGGAGTTCTTGCTTCATGTTTGGTTTGGAAGAGGATTAGGAGGAGGTTTGGCCATACTTGTATCTAGATCAAGGTATGTTTGAGGTTGTGCCATGAGATTCATGCATGTTTTTAGTTGCTAGCTTGAGTTCTAATTAGCCCATGGTTCAAATCTTTGCTATGTCATGGGGATGATATTCGGCCTAGGTAGATTTTGTGTTAATGCCATTGCATGCTAAATATGAAGCTTGTTAATGATGCATGTGATGGTGGATTGATGATTCTTGAATCTTCTTTTTAGCATTTTTGAGTGAGAACATATGTGCATTGGTTGCTAGATGGAGAAGAATCGGCTAGCAAGTTGTGTGCTAAGGCCGAATATAATTTTTGTATATTAATGAGTAATGCATGTGTTAAATTGATGGAAAGGGAGAGGATGCTTTACTAGTGTATATATGTGTGTATTAGCCAAGTTTTGAACTTGAAACAAAAGGGTGTTTAGTCAATACAAGTGACCATACTTGTAGAATGTATTAAGTGTTGAAATCGGCCCCAACATAGACATGCATATTCGGCCATAGGAAGGAGATTGGTGTTGCATGTATTCGGTTAGAGGCAAGCATATTGATGCTTTTGTCTTGGCTTAGAAAATTCGGCCAAGGGGGAAAAATTAGCTAAAATGTTGAGTTTGATTCATGATTCCGTACATATGTGACTTTAATGTCTAATGTATAAATATGGGCTAAGTGCCTTGTGTTCCTCTTTTCGATGCTCAAATGATTAAATCAATTTATTTGTTTAATTAAGCTCAAGAGCAAAGGGGAACTAAATCCGATAAAGGGAAGGAAAAAGTGGTCGAATAGCTATCGGAATCGTTCGACAACACCCGAGGTAAGTTCTTGAGTAAAAGAGCTTAAATTATGATTTGATTAGATCATGTTTTAAGCAAATCAAAATCATGCTCTTTGTGTGTGGCTATTGAGCCGAAATTGCAAGAATGATAAGTGTCTTGTGTTTGAGTTTTATTAACGAAAATGAAATATGAATGTGCCATGATTTACTGTTAAATGTGCATGGTTATTTGAATGATGTCCGGGCTAAGTCCCGAAGGCTTTGTGCTAAGTGACCATATCCGGACTAAGATCTGAAGGCATTTGTGCGAGATACTAATTCCGGGCTAAGCCCGAAGGCATTTGTGCGAGTTACTAAATCCGGGTTAAGTCCCGAAGGCAATTGTGCGAGTTACTATAACCGGGCTATGTCCCGAAGGCATTTGAACGAGTAGCTATATTCGGTTAAATTCCGAAGGTACGTGATTTGGGAATGAATGATCTTGCTGTAAAAATTTCAGTAAATACTCTAGAAACATCCCAACATTGAGGTATGTTTCGTATGTGCTTGAATTTAGTTGAGCCCTTACAAATAAGTATTCGCTCAGTTGATAAACGAGCTACCGGCCTTTGGCTAAGTTGATCTTTTGTGTATGTACATAAGGGTTGGTAATGTGAAGCAAGTATGATATCGAAAATTTGTGCATATGAAATTATCTGTTTAGCTATATGAATGCTATACTTTTGCTGTGCTGGAATTCCTTGCTCAAAACTTACTAAGCATAAATTGCTTACTCCGTTTCTTTGATCCTCTGTTTTATAGATTTTGGTTCTCCAGCTATCGGACTCGGGATTTTGAAGTCGAAGTCGCCCACACTATCAAAGCCCCCCCCTTTTGGTACAATTTTGGTTGAACTTCGAAATGGCATGTATAGGACTACCCGTTTGTTGTGGGTCATGGACCCTTTGGACTTGTATAATTTTGGATAGCCATGCGAAAATGGCTTATATATGTTTGAGTATAATGTTATAATCATTTGGTATGGATAAGGTTATTGAGAGGTGTGGATATGCTTGACAATGATTGGCCATGGGAATGGTTAATCACTATCATAAATTGTGCTATTTATGCAAAAAAGGGCTAGTTGAATCATGGAAACTATGAAATAGGTAAAGTCTACCTTAAAGGCAGATGCTGACAGCAGCAGTGATGTAGATTTGGAAAATCACTAAAAATAGTAGGAATGGAATTAAATAGTGAATAAATTATGTAAACGAACCTTGATGAATCTATTTTCATAGGAAAGTAACGAAACAATCATACGGACAGTATGTTAAGAGATATTTAGGTTCTTGTGAGACAGGGCCAGAACGGTTTCTGGATTTCCTGTTCCGACTTTGGAAATTCATTACAAATTAACCAGAGACAATTAGGAGTCAAGACATATATGTATAGATTCCTATCTGAGTCTAGTTTCTATAGAAACAAACGGCATCAGTATTGAAGCCCTGTACAGGGAGATATCCAAGTCGTAATGTGCAAAGGTCAGTGTAGTCGATCCCTGTAACATGGGAGACTTTGACTAATAAACTGTACTAATTGCCCGAACCAAAAATTCTATAAAAAAATATGTAGATGGGCATATGAGTCTAATTTCAGGGAAAATTTACGGAACTTGATTCCGAGTTTGTGAACTCAAGATATGATTTTTAAAGCGACTAGTACGCAGATTAGCAGTGTCTGGGAAAATTTTTTTAAAGTCTGTTAACACCTCGTGTTCGACTCCGGTGACGGTCTCGGGTTCGGGGTGTTACACCTCATGGGGTGTTTATATAGGCTTTAGAATGCTTCAAAACCCTCACGAGTGGTCTTTTTCGAATAGGGCTAGACTTGGGCTCGACAGGGACACGCTCGTGTGCCATGCCCGTGTGACACGCCCGTGTGAGGTGGCTTAGGCCGTGTTGCAATCTGTTAAATAGACATGGGAGTGTGAATGACCCGTATGAGGAAGTCCAGGCCATGTCGATTTCCCACATTGACCCATTTTCTCCGTTTTTGGCCCATTTCTCTCTCTTTTTACTCTCATATGCTCACCTAAGTATAAAACATGAAATTAAAGGATTAGGAGCATCGAATTCCACAAATCTAATGATAATTCATCCACAAATATGCTAAGTATGGGATAAAAATACGTATAAATTACGACTTATCATTGGTCTAGCCAATTAGTAAGTTTATTAGTTAAAGTTTCCGCTATTGCAATGTTTGACTACTCTGACCTCTTATCACTACAAATCAATTTTCTCCCTCTACAGAATTCAAATAACCATGCTATTTATTTCTCTTGAAAATAGATTCACTAAGGAATCTCGAAATATAAACTATAACTCCTAATTCGTTTTGTAAAAGTTTTAGTGAATTTATAAAGTCAGAACAGGGGATTCAAAATTTGCTCTGACCTTATCTCACTAAAATTCAAATATCTCTTAATATACACTTCTTTTGCTTACTATGTTTCTTTCATAAGAAAATAAACTCAATAAGCTTTAATTCTATCTCTTATTCATCGCTTAATTCCATTTCTACTACTCTTGGTGATTTTTCAAGATCACGTCACAGATATTGTTCAATACTGTTTTAATGTTAATTTAACTTTTTCATGATTTCTTTGTATTAACTATCATTTAGGCATACAAAACACCAAACATGTTCTTCATTATCCATTTCAATAGTTACTCATTATCAAATATTGACATACCATTCTTTAGTTAGATCATAAGGACATACACACAAAATGGCTAAGTCCCTATACATGCCATAAACTAGAATGTTTGTAAACGAAGATACCCATTTGGTAACTTGATAGTCGATAGTGTGAAGTAATCAATTTAGTAAGCTTATAAAGCTTAGTAAGTTCACATGTAAAATAATAAGCATTAGTAATCAATTTAGCTTACTACTATGCTGGCATAATTTGCTTAAATAATGTTTAGTTCTTACTTTCCCATCTTACTCATCGGTAACCTTACCAAAGGCTCAGAATACAAAAGGCACCTTACTTAATAGCTTGCTTACATAGCTGCAACATCTCACTTAACACATGAGTACTCTTTCATAATATAGGCATATTGTCAATCTTGTCATAAAGTGTCACAAGCATAACTGAAAACTCATCACTTACTTAATACTTGATAATCTCAATTACTTACAATCTCAATATTGAATAAGCCTTAAATGCATAACTGTACTCTTTCTTCATGTTCTCACCGTGTCGTTTCTTTGACTTACTCTTTGGATTACTCGGGAACCTTTTCCTTTTTGAACTTACTATTGCCATGTCTTGACATGGTCTTACGTGGTATCCTTGCCTTATGAACTAACCAATGTCATGCCTTGGCATGGTTTTACATGGGACCTTTGCCTTATAGTAACTCATCAATGCCATGTCTTGACATGGTCTTACATGATTTAATTACCTTATAGAACTTATCAATGCCATGCCTCGGCATGGTTTTACGTGATATCCTTATCTTACCAAATGCCATGTTCCAAACATGGTCTTACATGGTATCATTTTCTTATAGAACTTATCAATGCCATGCCTTGGCATGGTCTTACATAATATCCTTATCTTACCAAATGTCATGTTCCAAACATGGTCTTACATTGTATCCTTGTCTTAGTGCCAATGCCACATCGTGACGTGGTCTTACATGGAGTCCTTAATCAATGCCGATGCCATGTCTTGACATGGTCTTACACAAGATCCTTGCTTTACCAATGCCATGTCTTGACATAGTATTACTTGGTATCCTTAACCGTCAATTCCTCCTTAAATGCCAAGTTATGAACATGGACTTTTCAATCAATTCTTCCCTAATTTCCATGGTACAACCATGAACTTTGAGATATCAATGCCTTGTCAAGTCATAGTTGAAACATACTTGCTCAAATTCTCAAGGTTAGTCACATAACTCAATAATAACAATACTAATAACAATAATTGCATAATAATAAAATGCTACTCAACTTACATACTTACATTCTCAATCTCATCATATCATCAACTTAACTTATTCTCATCAAACTATGCTAGTCAATACTTTCTTGTTATCATACAAAGCCATAATACAAAATATGGTCTTATATATAAATTATACAAGTTCTCTTTTGAATATCGAATTATTATCAAACATTAATCATTATATCTAAAACTCAATACTAAAGTATTTATGGCCACAATATCAATTTATCATACAAATATGCATAACTAAATGCTTATTAAAGATATGAACTTACCTCGATACCAAAACGACCATTTTACCAACTTTCCTGATTTTCGGTTTTTCTCCCGTTCTAGGTCCAAATCTCACTTTCCGGGATCTAAAACATCATATTTCACTTATTTAATTAATATTCTATTCAAAACATTCCCTAACTCAAACTTTTGCAAAATTACAATTTTGCCCCTAAAACTTTACAAAATTACGATTTTTACCCTAGGCTCAGAAATAAAAATTTATACATTTTTCTTATGTTTTATAACACACTGAAAATTTTTCCCTTATATGGCAACATCAAATTCCCACTCTATCATATACTTATGAACATTAGGTATTTTTACTAATTATGTCGTTATACTCGTTTTCACTTAAAATTGCTTAGCAAAAGTTGTTTAACATAATTTCAAGCTTCATATTCTACCATAAAACGTCAAAATAAACACATTTAACCTATGGGTATTTTTTCAAATATGAACCCTAGTATGAATTATTGCTAGAATAAGCTAAATCAAGTTATCGAGACTCTAAAAACGTAAAGAACATTAAAAACGAGGCTAGAACGGACTTACTATTGAGCTTGAAAAGCTTGGAAACCCTAAACATGGCTTCCCCAATTCTATATTCAGCTTCCATGAAGAAGATGGACCAATTTTGGCTTTATTTTCCCTTTTTAATTCTTTTAATTACTAAATGACCAAAATGCCCTTAAAGGCTTTTCTTTCAAATTTGTCCTATTCTTACCCATTTTTGTCCAAACTTAAATATATTGGTCTAATTACTAAATAAGGACCTCCAATTTAAGAACCCATTTCAATTAAATCCCTTTTATTATCTAGAACACACATTTTGCTAATTTTACAATTTAGTCCTAATTATCAAATTAGGCACTTATACATAAAATTTCTTCACGAAATTTTCACACAGTTATTTAATCAATGAATAAACCTTAAAACTTAATCAGAATATTTTTTTTGATCTCAGATTCGTGGTTTCACAACCACTATTCCGTTTAGGCCCTATTTCGGGATGTTATGTCGAAGATGTGAATGGCTTTATGTAATAGACCATTTTTCAAAAATGGGGCAATTTGCCCTTTTGGTTACTCCTAATTCTTCCCTTTTCCAATTAGGTCCTAAATCAATTAAAATCTATTTTTTAAAATTAGACCTCAAAATTAAATTTTGTTTTAAGCAAGTTAATAAAACAAAAACCCAAATATGCCACTTTAATTCTTTAATTACTCACTCATGACTCTATTTTTTTATACCTAACTCAACCTCCAATTAAAAAAACTTGGTTCTACTAACCCAAAACTACTAGGTCAGCTTTTTGGGTGTGACACATGTAAGAAATATTTATCTCATGAGAATTGACATGTAAGAAATATTTATCTCATGAGAATTGACTTTCATTTATATTCTAATAGATTTCATCTAAGAATATTTGGATATGCAATATCTATTTTGTGTTCCACCATAACACACTTGGGTGGATCATCAAGTATGAAGTTGATAAATTTTAGAATTTTCATTTGATGTTAAAAAATTGAAGGGAGATATATTTATAATTTTGAAAAAGTATTGTCATGTTACAAATTTTCTTAGTATTAAGGGGAGACAAATTGGTTAAATAATTATGTCAACATTTTTTTATGATCCTTACTAATATTATATGCATAAAGTTTGAAGGATAAAATTATTTTTCAGACATGTTTAGTGATGAAATTTAAAGATTGCATATGCTAGCTGATACAGATACCAGCTAAAGTGCTCCAAATAATTATATGTACCAGAAGGACAATGTGATAAAAATAAGTCTAAGGCATGCTAGAAGCATGGCAAACTAGTCAATTCCATAAAATGAGAGTTTATTGAAAGAAAAGAGAAAGAAATTAATATGGTCATATACTAAAGGAGACGGGTACTTATGAAGAGACCTAGGACATACCTTTTGATAAAACCCTAAAGAGGATCAGCTACCTAAAATTATGAATATAATGAGATATCTCAATTAGTTATGTCATAACCAAATATGATGGAGTTGACAAAAGGAATTTTTTATCAACAATGATAATATACATAGAACACTCCAATACTATTGAAAAGTGAGGATTTTGAGTGAAAATATACTTGAAAGCATTGAGATGAGAACAAACTATCAAAATAAATAAACATTTCTATTATAACTTATGAAATGTATCTCAGATATGAAGTCCAAACACCCCAAAGGTGTAAAGCTAAGTGGAGTACATATTAGCATAATAGAGAAAAAAATATACAAGTCATAATATATAAAATTGACTTGTAACATAAATTTTCACAAGACACTTGCCTTTGGTTATGAAAAATGATTAATTTATTATGGATGCAATAATCTGACACTAAAAAAAATTCTTTATTTAGGTCTAGTGTGTAACACCCCTAACCTGTATTCGTCGCCGGAACAAGGTTACAGAGTATTACCGAAACTTTTAGAACATTTACAAATAATTCACATTAACTACTATTCATTTACCGAAATTATTCATAACTTCCCTTAAATAGACCCTCGAAGCCCAAAACGAGTAATAAAATTTTTCCTAGGTGCAAGGCTCACACGCCCGTGTGGTCTAGGGACACGCCCGTGTGACCCTAAGACACGTCCGTGCTGCAGGTCGTGTTCGACCCCGTGTAAATATCTAATTTGTGCCACACAGCCAAGACAAACGCCCGTGTTCTAGGTCGTGTAGCACACCTGTGTCTCTGCCCGTGTGCTCAATTCTGAGTATTCTGTTTCTCAAATTTAAGATGCAGGGGACACACGATCTAACTACATGCCCATGTACTAGGCCATGTGCCACACACGGTCTAGACACACGCCCGTGTGGACAAAATAAAGTTATTTCTAGCTTCAATTCTCACCCAAAAGTTTAACAACATCTTGCACCAAAAGTTATATCCAAATACCAACCAATCCAAGCATTATAACAGGGTCAATTCAAGCATCTAACATAGTATATCATTATATGCATACCTCAATCAAACCATAATATATGTACTCATGATAATACCATAGAATTACCTTAATAGGTATCCCAAAATATAATCATTACTAGCCATTTCAAATGGCTAGTTTACAAACAACATTTATATGCCAACATTTGGCCAAGTTACCTATACATGCCATTATACCAAAATGAGGTTACTATTTATACAAAAAAAACTAGCGAATAGTGTGATGATGCTCCAACCGTTCATCAACCTTTGCAAGCTTCCGAGCACTATAAAACAGAGAAAAGCAAACCTAGTAAGCATATTATGCTTAGAAATTTCGTATAACTAGAATTAAACTTACCAATCTCATTTATTAAAATTAAGCATATAATAACTTGTTTCCATCAACTTTCCAAAATTGCCTAAACACATGCATTCAATCAAACATGTTAGTCACAAAATTCTCACATACATTAAATAAACATAGATGAGCTCATCATACAAGAAATTTTTCATTTTATCTCATAATTCTCATATCATGTCAATTATTTTGTCCGTTGAATCATTGAAATTCCAATGGATACTCAAATAGTACACTCAAGTTATACAATTCAATAACCCGTCAATTCATATTCAGGAGTGCCTATTATGACACTTAATCAAGAAACACTCTCTTGAGCCACTTATCATATAACAGGATTACTTGTCCAAGCTAAATCCTATTTCCAGCATATGCTTGTAAGAGCTTTATTAGGATTACCCGTCTGGGCTAAATCCTATCTATAACATATGCTCAAGAGGGCTTATATCAGGATTACTAGTCTAGGCTAAAGCATTTTTTGTAACGAGGTCAATAGGACTACACGCCCGAGCTAAATCCCGTCAGCAACAAAGGCAAGACCTCATTCAACAGGGGAAATCACATTTATCCATCGAAATCCAATATTCAAATGAAACTTAAAACGGAACTTAACTCTTTTCAAACAATATCAAGCATGTATTCAATTCTTATATTATAACATCCAATTAATTCACATAAATATAAATCACATTCTATACAAATACAACATTCAACTTAACATATTTACATGCTCAAATATGTTACACGAACTTACCTCAACACTTGTTCACGTATATAGATTTACTAATCCTAAACTTTGAATTTGAGTTATTCGAATCTATATAAATGAATTTAATCATCAATTTATCACATTTCATATTCAATTGGACTCAATTACATTGTAGGCAAAATTACCATTTTGCCGCTAAACTTTCCATAAATTTCAGTTTCGTCCCTAGGCTCGAAAAATGAAATTCATGCAATTTACTAATCATTCCAAGCCTAACTGAAATTTCAATATACAATTTCCAACATATGTATTCCATAAATTTCAGAAATTTTCTTCAATTTTCATAACTTTACAAATTAGTCCCTAAATCATGTTTTTATGAAAAATCACTTTGTACAAGTTGTCTATCTATCAACAACCTTTCATTTTCTACCACAAATTTCTAATTTTCAACATATTCATCCATGACATAACTTCTATACTTTGATAACTTTTCAAATTAATCCCCCAAATAGATAGATTAAACTATCTTGGTTTCAAAAATATCAAAATTACTAAAAACGGGATAAGAAAACTCACCCAATTAAGCCAAGAAAGATTGTTTTCTCTTTCCTAGGGTTTCCATGGAATATTTGGGGAAGAAGATGATATAAAATGATTTTAATTCTATTTTAATTATTTATCATCTTTAATTATTTCTATTTCCAATTTAGTCATTGCCCTTTTCTAAATTTCCATGGATGAATCATAAAAAATATCTACTAACGTTTGATTAATGGTCTAATTACCATATAAGGACCTCAAGTTTTGAATTCCATAGCTATTTTATCCCTCTAGCTACTAGAATTTAACTTTTGCATTTTATTCGATTTGGTCCTTCCCATAATTAAGCACATAATCGGTAAAATTTTCTTATCAGAGTTTTCATATGACATCTCTATCATAAAATGAACCATGCAATAAAATTAAAATAAATTTTATTTTTAGCTCGGATTTGTGGTCTCAAAACCACTATTTCAATTTCAATGAAAATGGGTTGCTACATAGTGAATTTGTATTCAGCTGATATAAACAATTTTATTTTTTGTTTATATTGATGATTTTTTATGGATAAATAATATTTAATGTCTCAATATTGAGTTATAAAATGATGTTTAGAGGAAGCAAAATATGGATTGTTGCAACACCCTTCACTCAATGCAAAGATTAATCAATAATTCAATTAGGCACTTTATACCACTACATTTGATAACTTAATTTTCAGTATCGGATTACGTCGTTTCAAATATCTTAAGTCATGTTTACATGAGGGGGAGTAAATTCACACTACATATTTCTTTTAAGGTTGTGACATACTATGTATTATACTCTTTTTTCTTTCATTAGGTTTTTGTCCCACAGGGTTTTTCCTAGTATCCAAGGGGGTGTAACACCCCCAAACCCAGCCTAGAAGTTCTGACGAATCTGGAGAAATTACATTGACTCATTTGAAAAGCTGATCATAGTGATATTTAGCGAACACGACTATAGCACACAGCCACTAAAAGCTATTTGTTCGCTTTTAGAGAGCACTTAAGGATTTACTTAATCTACAGTGGAAAACCTTTTCAAGAGTTTTAGTTTTGAACACTAAAATCCATTTTGTCGACTTAAGTGATTTTTGCAGCCTCGCATTAGAAATTATAAATTACTGACGAATTAAGCAAAGTCCCAAAATGAGTTCAAAAACATATTACAAACCCTAAAGGAACAAAACAAATAATTTTGAAATTCACCATATGTAACACCCTAAACCTGGCCCAGAAGCTTAGACTGAATCCCGGATGTTACATTGATCACCAAAGTGATCGTAGGAAAATTTTACAACACGAGTTATCTTAAATTCCATTACTAAAAATAGCAATCTCTTTACGAACTAAAAACATTTATCCATTTAGTCTTCAATCCGAAAAATTTAAGCTAGGTTTAGTTTATGAAAAAATAGGATTCACGATATAAATCTAAAAACAAAACTAGTACCACAGTGTTTACAAAACCTTACAGTTCAAAAACCGAATAACAAAATAGAAACTGAAAAATACAAACTCATAATTTATTTTTCACTGAGACTATCCGAGACCTCAGCACACCGAGCCTAGCATCAGAATTTAGAAAAGTACTTGAAAGGGGAAACACTAAGGGGGTGAGCTACTCGAGCTTAGTGTGAGTTCAAACGAATAACAACATACTTACAGAAGAGAACTCCGGATTATAAATTAGTAGCAGATTCTATTTACAGATATACGCAGAAATAGATACCAACACGAAACCAATGCCTCAACACATGTAACAATCAGAGCACACCAAGTTCACACAAAATACTCAACACAAGTTTTGTTCAGACAAACAGAATATAGACAGATAACCTTACACCCAAACCTATTAAAAAGATGCGTATGAAGTGCAGTCAAGTAATAAAACCCATCCATCCAGCCAATACACCTCTCCGTCCGCCCATCACACCTCATAAGAGTTAATTAAGCTCATCCAACCAAAACACACCACATAGGACCTCGAAAAGCCCATCCAACCCTGCACACCTTGTATGTGGGCTAAGCCACTCAGATATTAATACACAGCAGAGCTGGTGTATATGCAATATAGTGCAATGCGGCAATCTGCTGTACAGACACGTTGCAGTTTAAACTGCCAGATCAGATAATGGTACGCAACAAAGCTAATGTACAAGTGGTACAGTACGGTAAACTGCTGTATGAATAAGCTTGTAGTTAAACTGCCAGATTAGAACAAACACAGTCTTCCTTATCTTCATAACCCAACCCAAAATACTTTATGCAAGTGCATTAATGCGTTTAATCCCACAAAAATAATGAACACGTTAACAGACAATCAAACAGAAACAAATATGCACACACCCAACAGACCGAATTCAAAATCAAACATCTCACTCAACAGTCGCAACAACACATAAGCAGAGAACATGGCCACAGATACAAAAACATAAATACCCTCACCTAAGCCTAGCCAAGGGTCGTAATACACAGCCACATTTTCAGATCAAAACATACAAAAACTAAAATTTTGGTGTCTTACGACCACACGGCCGTGTGCTCTGGCCGTGTGGAAATGCCTAGGACGTATGGAAATACCTAGGCCATGTGGGAGGTCAAACGCCCGTGTGAAGAGGGGTACACTGCCGTGTAGCTGAGACACGTGCCCGTATGTAGAGAGGCAAACAATCGTGTGATTGAAGTAGACACCCATGTGAACCAGGGACATGGCTGTGGAACAAGCCGTGTAACTCACTATCTACATATGCTAAAATAGAGTACAGGACTGACACGGCCGTGTGACGGTCTCACATGCCTGTGTGCCAACCAAGCACAGTCGTGTATCCAAAACACACGCCCATGTGGGATCCCTAAATCCTCAAATTAGCCACACAACCGTGTGGTACCAGATCATTAAATCTCTAATTCCCAAATACACACACACGGGTACCCAAGGGACACGGCCATGTGGGAATCGACAAAAATCACCAAATCAGCCACACGACCGTGTGGTCAGGCTTTGTGGCACCATATTTTGCCAGAAACCCTAATTCCTAAATCCGTACAGCCATGTAAACTGGCACACGCCCGTGTAGCCACGAAAACACCTGTAGACATCCTGAAAATCAAGCTTTTCTAGTCATTAAATCGACCTCCAATCATAACACACTAAATTTCAAGAGATTATAGACAACATGAGCCTCAATTGCTCATTTATCGGAACACACAAAAAGATTGTCGAATTCCATAGTAAATCAACAATACACAAGTATAATAAAAGAGGTTTGAATCCCACACTTGATTTACGGTTAACGATGTGTAACACCCCTAACCTGTATCCATCGTTGGAATAGTGTTTCGGGGTATTACCAGAGTTTCCAAAACATTTACCGATAATTTATGTCAAATTTTATTCACTTATCAACTTTACTCATAACGTCCCTTAAAATAGACCCACGACGCCGAAAACGAGTATTAGAATCAAATCAGGACTAAATCGAATACTCAGGGAATTTTTCATGAAATTTCAAAAATTTCCAAGCTACAAAGCTTACACGCCCGTGTGGTTCAAGAGACATGCTCGTGTGACCCTAGGACACGCCGGTGCTGCAGGCCGTGTTCGACCCCATGTAACTCTCTGCTTATACACACGGCTAGCCACATGCCGGTGTGCTAGTCCGTGTGGTTAATTAATTTTCCTCGAAATTTGGTGCAGGTTTCACACGGCCAAGACACACGCCCGTGTCCAGACCGTGTAGCACACGGCTGAAACACACGCTTGTGTCTCTGCCCATGTGCTCAATTCTGAGCATTCTATTTCTCGAATTTAAGATGCAGGCGACACATGGCTTAAGTACATGCCAATGTACTAAGCCGTGTGTCACACACGGTCTAGATACACGCCCGTGTGTCTGCCTATATGGACAAAATAAAACCATTTCTAGCTTTATTTCTCACCCAAAATTTTACCATTATCCTGCACCAAAACTTACATCCAAATACCAACCATTTCAAGCTTTGGATTCAAGCAAATTTTAACATCTAAATATGATATAACATACCATACACATATGTATATAATCTTACCTTGGTTAACCTAGCATTAACATCATTTAACCACATACACTTAACATAACACATATGTGTTTATCATAATAACCTATGTTATAATTCCAAAATAAACCATTACAAGCTATTCCAATGGCTAGGTTACAAATATAATTTTCAAGCCACTAATGACCAGGTATCCTATACATGCCATTATATCAAAAATATTTTTACTATATATACCCAAAATAAGCTAATGGATAGTGTGATGATAATCCAACTAATCTCCAACCTTCGCGAGCTTCCAAGCACTATAAAACAGGGAAAATAAAGCTAAATAAGCATTACATGGCTAGTAAGTTCATAAAACAGGAATTAAAACTTACAATTTACATTTATTAACATTAAGCATTCAATAACATGCTTTTTCATCAATTTGACAATTTTACCTGTACACATACACTCAATCAAACAAGTTAGTTACATAAATGTTCACATATGCATCAAGTAAGCATAAATGAGCTCTTCATACTATATTCTTTCAAGACATCATTCATTTTGTCTCATAAATCTTATATCATGTCAAGTATTTTTATTCGTTGAATCATTGAAATTCCGATGGATATTCAAACAGTACACTCAAGGGGTACAATTTAATAACCTGCCGATTCATATTCAAGAGTACCCATTAGGGCACTTAATCGGAAAGCACACTCTCGAGCCACTTATCATATAACAGGATTACTAGTCCAGGCTAAATCTTTTTTGTAATATATGCTCAGAAGAGCTCAATTAGGATTACCAATCCAGGCTAAATCCTTTTTGTAACATATGCTCGAGAGGGATTATATCAAGATTACCAGTCCAGGCTAAATCCCATTAGCAACAATGTAGGACCTCATTCAGTAAGGAAATTTCATTTATCCATCAAAATCCAATATTCAAACGGAATTTAACCCTTTTCAAACAATCTCAAGCATGTAATAATTTCCTATGTTATAACATTCCAATTAACTCACATAAATACAAAACACATTCCATACAACATAACATTCAATTTATCATATTTACAGGCTTAATTAAGTTACACAAACTTACCTCGACACTTGTTCGCGTATATAAACCTACTAATCTGAAACTTTCTCATTTCCTCGATCTAGATTCAAATTTGTGTTATCCGGATCTATATAAATGAATTTATTCATCAAATTATCACATTTCATATTTAAGTGGGCTCAATTTACATCCTAGGCAAAATTACCATTTTGCCCCTAACTTTTCCATAAATTTCAATATCGTCCTTAGGCTCGAAAAATGAAATTTATGCAATTTACTCCCTATTCCAAGCCTAACCAAAATTTCACTATAAAATTTACAGCAATACACTCTATAAAATTCAAAATTTTTCTTTCATTTTCACAAATTTACATTTTAGTCCCTAAATATGTTTTAATCAAAAATCACTTTGTAAAAGTTGTTTATCTATCAACAACCTTTCATTTTCTACCATAAGTTTCAAATTTTCAGCATATTCATCCAAGACATAATTTTTATACTTTGATAACTTTTCAAATTGATCCCCCAAATAGATAGATTAAGCTATCCCGATTTCAAAAATATCAAAATTGCTAAAAAAAGATAAGAGAACTTAGCCAATTAAGCCAAGAAAGTTTCTTCTCTCTCTCTTAGGGCTTCCATGTATTTTGGGGATGGAGATGACATAAAATAAGATGATATTTCTTTTATCATCTTTTAATTAACTAAATAAATTTAATTTCCAATTTAGTCCTTACCCTTTTTCAAATTTCCATGGATGAGTCACCAAAAAATATCTACTTACTTTTCTTTAATGGTCTAATTACCATATCAAGACCTCCAGTTTTTAATTCCATGGCTATTTAATCTTTCTAGCTACTAGAATTTAACTTTTTCATTTTATGCGATTTGGTCATTCCTATAATTAAATACATAATCGGTAAAATTTTCTTATCAGAATTTTCACATGACATTTCTAACATAATACAGACCATGTAATAAAATTAAATAACTTTTATTTTCGGCTCGGATTTGTGGTCCCAAAACCACTACTCCAATTTCATTGAAATTGGGCTATTACAACTCTCCCCCATTAAAGATTTTTGTCCTTGAAAATCTTACCAGTAAAAAGATTCGGGTATTGCCTCCTCATATTATCGCCCGGTTCCTAGGTAGCCTCTTCTATACCGTTTCATTGCCAAAGAACTTTTACTAATGCTACCTTATTAGTCCTTAACTGTTTTTCTTCACATGCTAGAATTTTGATCGGTTCTTCACTGTAAGTCATATCAGGCTAAATCTCAACTTCTATTGGAGAAATAACATGTAAAGGATCCGATTGATACCGTCGTAACATAAACACATGAAGAACATTATGAATATGATCAAGTCCTGGTGGTAAGGCTAACCGATATGCAACAGGTCCAATTCTTTCTGTAATCTCATATCGCCCAATGAACCGTGGACTTAGTTTTCCTTTACGACCAAACCGGAGAACTTTCTTCCAAGGCTATACTTTCAAGAATTCCTTGTCACCAACCTGAAATTCTATTTCTTTTAGTTTAAGATCAGCATAGGACTTTTGATGGTCAGAGGCTGCTTTCAGACTGTCTCGAATTACTTTTACCTTTTCCTCGGTTTCACAGACTAAGTCCACTCCGTGTAACTTTTTCTCACTGAGTTCGGTCCAATACAATAGAGTTCTACATTTGTAACCATACAAAGCTTCATACGGTGCCATTTTGATACTGGATTGATAACTATTATTATAAGCACATTCAACCAAAGGAAAATACTTTTCCCCATTACCTTCAAATTAATTACCTTCAAATTCAAGTACACAACATCAAAGCATATCTTCCAAGATCTGTATTACACGTTCAGATTGACCATCTGTCTGGAGATGAAACACAGTGCTAAAGTCTAACTGAGTACCCAGAGCTTCTTGTAATTTGCTACAGAATCAAGATGAAACTGAGGGTCTCTAAGTGAAATAATGGAGACAAGTACTCCATGCATTTTGAAAATCTCAGAGACATATAATTTAGCCAATCTATCCAAAGAATAATGCGTACGTACCAAAATAAAGTGTGTAGACTTTGTCGATAAATCAACAATCACCCAAATGGCATTTTCTTCTTTGGAGACAGGGGTAATCCCCATACTAAGTTCATGGTAATTCTTTCCCATTTATATTCTGGTATCGTAACTAGCTGTAACAATCCCGAAGGCAACTGATTTTCAGCTTTTACTTGCTAACATATCAAACATTTAGATACAAACTCAAAAATATCTCATTTTATTCCAGGCCATTAGTACATCTTTTTCAAATCATTATACATTTCATTACTACCAGGATGAATAAACATGTTACCATTATAAGCTTCATTCAAAATCTTCTCTACTAGTTCTGAACTTTTCGGTACACATACTCTGTCTCTGAATGACAAACAACCATCAGTCCCGATCTGAAATTTTGAGTCAGGAGTCAATTCACTTTGTATCTATTTTGCTAGCAGCTTACTATCCTTTTTTTGAGCTTCAGATATCTGCTGCAAAAATGTCGGTCTAGCTTTTAACTCAGCTATAATTGAACCATCACCAGATAATGAAAATTGAGTACTCATAGATCGCAAAGAAAATAAGGATTTTCTGCTCAAAGCATTAACAACCACATTGGCTTTTCTTAGATGGTAGTTAATAACAAGATCATAATATTTCAGTAATTCAAGCCATAGGCGCTGTCTCAAATTCAAATCTTTCTGTGACATCAAGTACTTCAAACTTTTATGATCAATGAATATGTGACATTTTTCGCCAAACAGATAATGCTGCCAAATTTTCAATGCAAACCCTATGGCTGCCAATTCAAAATCATGTATCAGGTAACCCTTTTCATGTGGTTTTAGTTGTCTTGAAGCATAGGTTATTACTTTACCTTCTTGCATCAAAACATAACCTAAACCATTTAACGATATATCACTGTAAATTATAAATTCCTTACTCGATTCAGGCTGAACTAACACTGGTACCTCTGTCAATAAGGTTTTTAGTCTTTCAAAACTCTGCTAACATTTATCAGACCACTCAAATTTCAAATCTTTTTGCAATAGACAAGTCATCGGAGAAGCTATCATTGGGAACCCTTTTACAAACCTTCGATAATACCCAACAAGTCCCAGAAAACTTTGAACTTCTGACACATTCTTAGTTGGCTTCTAGTTTAGAATAGCTAAAATTTTATTTAGATCCACCCTGACACCTTTAGCAAATACTACATGCCTAAGAAAACCAACTTCTCGTAGGCAAAATTCACATTTACTTAATTTGGCATACAATTGTTTCTCACGCAGAGTTTGCAACACTATTCTCAAATGCTCAACATGTTCATTTTCATCTTAGGATTAAAACAAAATATCATCTAACGCCCTAAATTTTTATAGTTTCGACTTTTGTAAGTGTTGGTCTTAGAAGTGTCTGACTCTGTGTTTCGAGATATTTTTGGTTTTTATTATTATTAGTGAATAAAACCTGACTTGAGGTCAGTGGGCTTATAATGAATTATGGGTAAAAACTTAATAGAATGGGACTGTTGGTCTAGTGGTTAAGTGGCAAGGGAATACACTTAGGGTCAGGGGTTCGATTCCCTATAGTGGCAATGGGATTATTTTTGCAGCAAGCTGCAATTAAGAGTTTGGTTTTATTAAAATTCTGAATTGTGGGCTTTAAGGAAGAATTAGGGTTTTCTTATTTTCTTCTAGTTGACAAAATAGTTTCTCTGTTGTTTCTTCCTTTTCCAAACCTTTGCTGCTGAAATTCTTTTCTTTTCTTTCTTTTTCTTTCTTCTCCATTTTTCTTCTCCTTCGATTTCCCATTCTCTTCCGTTTAGCTGTGACATTTGCTAGTTGTTCTAACGATTCGATAAGTAATGTTTAAACTAAGTTACGATTTCAGTTGGAGATTATTTAAAAGGATTTTGGTTGTTGTTTAGGGATTAATTAAGGTTTGGTAGATCAGTAATCGAATTCTTAGCAGCGAGGAAACACCATTCTTCATCGAAGGTAAGTAGATCTCGCGTTTTGGGATTTGTGCATTCTTATATAAGTCGATTTAAGTGACTGATTTGGGCTCGGTATTGTCAATCTTAGGCTTTGGAGTGCTCGTGGTTGGCTTAGTAGCGAAAACAAATCAAGTGTGTACTCCGATCGCGTAGAAAATGAGTTTTGATGAAAGCCAAAAAGTGGCCTGTCTACGCCACACGGGTGTGTCGTCTGCCCGTGTGGTAGCCTAAGACGCGAGACATTGGCGTGTGACTGACTAGCCAGGCCGTGCACGCACCACACAAGCGTTACAGACACAAGCGTGTGCGAGGCACAGGCTCGACCAATTGGGCCGTGTAGGCCGCACGGACGTATGGGTGAGCCACACAGGCGTGTGGGACTTTGGGCCAGGCCGTGTGATCAACACAGGCAAAGCCAAGTTGGGTCGTGTGGGCCCACACGGGTAGAGCACACGGGCGTGTAATCCAAATTAGTTTCAAATGTTCTGTAAGGTTGCACGGGTTGCCTAAGTCGACTGTGACCTGATTGTAGGGGCGGTAAGCATTACTTAGACCCCATACCCTGATTGATTTCTGAATTGTGTGCAAAAGCATGTTATTATACGCATGTGCATCTGTCTGACTCCGTATATCCGTTCTACCATGATTTTGATAAGATCTGATTTCTGCATATAAGCATGTCATGGTATGTATGTTGCATTGTATTGGGTTGGGATTGTTGTGAAGAGAAGGAAGTCTGAGAGGCGATTAGCCTGTTATCTGCCAGCTACGCTGCATATATCTATTATGTACTGTTTTACGGTACCTTTTGGTGTGTAGGGTTGGATTGGTTGATTATATCCCCATACTTGGTGTGTGGGGCTGGGTGGGTCAATTCTATCCCAACATGGTGTGTTGGGATTGGTCGGAGATGGTGTGCAGGGTTGGTGGACATGTTTTCTGATATCTAATTTGTTATGCATGCGATACTTGTATGGCTAAGGCCGAACTATCTATATTTTGTTATCTGATTATATGCATGTTGTTTATGGAGATGTACACACTCAGTTTGCGAAAACTCACCCCTTTGTTTATTTGACTGTCAGATAATCCTCAGCAGTAGATGGATCGGTACGAAGGAGGGCTCGATGGTGACCACTGTTGGACATTTATGGATTTTTGAGTAACATTCTATTTGTCTGCTTTACTTTAAAAATTTATTTTTGGGATTAAAATGTCTTTGAACTTGAGCTATTTTTAAGTTTATTTCGGGATTTTAAACTATTAAGCTATTGATTAATGGTGTTTTAGCTTCCGCGATAATGAAATGTGTTCACCTAATAATTGGTTTGGAGATTTCACGACTTAAGTAACGATAATAAACTGAACAATTTTTAACTTGCTAAGATTTTCTAAGAACACTCTCTTGTGACGCCGCCAGATTCGGCCATAACGTCTAGGCCGGGTTTGGGGTGTTACAAAATGCCATCACAAACCTGTCTAAATATGGTCTAAAAATTCTGTTCATCAGATTTATGAACATTGCAGGTGCATTTGTCAAAACAAATGGCATCACAAAAAACTCATAGCACCCGTATCTGGTTCTGAAAGCTATCTTGGGTACATCCAAATCTTTTACCCGTAATTGATAATAACCAGAATGGAGATCAATCTTTCAAAATACAGTGAAACATTTCAACTAGTCAAACAGGTTATCAATATGAGGCAATGGATACTTGTTCTTTATTGTAACTTTGTCAATGGATACTTGTTCTTTTTTGTAACTTTGTTGAGTTGTCTGTAATCAATGCACAGCCTCAACGATCCATCTTTCTACTTTACAAACAGAACCGGTGCACCCCAAGGTGGGAAACTAGGTCGAGCAAATCCTCTGTCAATCAATTATTGTAACTGTGTTTTCAACTCTTTTAATTTAGTAAGAGCCATTCTGTAAGGTACTATAGATATCAGTGTTCTACCCGGAAGAAGATCTATAGAGAATTTCTGTAATAGCCCGATTTTTAACTAAACTGAAATAGTGGTTTCAGGACCACAAATTTCAGTTAAAAATTATTTTACTATTATTTTTGGTGTTTACTACATGTGAGTATATATGTGTGAAATTTTTGTGAAATAATTTTAGAGTTTGAATGCTTAATTTGATAAAAGGACTAAATCGCGTAAAATGCAAAAGTTGCATTCTATTTGTTATAAGTGTTTAATTACTCTGATTCATAAAACCAAAGGTCCTTATGATGATATTAGACCTTGGATAGCAGAAATTGACATGAATAGTCATCCATTATATGCTTATAAATGTTATTAAATAAAGGTATCTTGGTAATTAGCTAAATAAGTTATAAATTAATAAAATCAATGTTAAAAATTGTCATCATCTCCAAATTACAACGAAAAATTATCAAAAGAAATATGCTTTTGAGCTCTCATGCATTCGGTAATTACAAGCTTGATTAAGGTACGATTTTAGCTCGATTTTTGATAATTTCTATGTTTTTGTGATCGTTCCTTTGAGTACTAGCTAACCTGTCCCTTAATTTTTAGAATTGATGATGATTTTGTAAATTTCCATTGGTGAATTCATGAGTTTTTTTATAGATGACGATGAAAAATGATAGATAAATGATAGATTTTCATGTTTTATCAAGTGATTTTAGAAGAAAATACAAGTGGATTTAGCTAGTAGGGGTTAAATGATTTAAGGGGTTAAATGTGTGAATAAATGATAAATATGAGCCAGTCTATACATTAAGAAAATTTAGCTAGTAGGTATTTGGATTAAATTGTGTGAATTTTGTGTATTTATGAAATAGGGACTAAATTGTAAAAAAAGTGGAACTTTAAGGGCTAAAGTGAAAAAATACCCAAATATGTGTTTATGGAGCGAATTGAATTATTTGATGAATAAATGAGTTAATTTTGAATGTAAATAGATCAAGAACGAAAGAAATCATATTTAAATCAGGGAAAATCAAAAGTTATCGAATAGTCGATCCAGCCCATTTATCCCGAAAACAAGGTAAGTTCATATGCAAATAAATACCTTTAAATTGGTTTATAAATGTTTGTTTATCATTGAATTGCTATGAATGTTGAACAAGCAAATACGAGCAAGAATCAACGAAGTTATGATATCTGAAAGTCCCATACGAACCTTAGGAATAGTATAGGATACAAATGTCATGACATTAGGATTACCGAGATGTGATTACATGTAGGACCATGTCTAAGACATTGGCATTGTATTGTGTTTACATGTAAGACCATGTCTGGGACATTGGCATCGATATGTGAAAACATGTAAGACCATATCTGGGATATGGCATTGTATGAGCTATATGTGATTTTCGAGTATCCTTAATGATTTCGGTTCAATGGGCAAAGTCAAGTCGAGAAAGAATATGTGAACGAGTTAAGTGACTCAAGTATGTACGAGATTCATACGAGTATGAAAAGGGAAGTTTTTGATGAATTCACATGTGATATTCAATATGTATACATTGGGAAAGGTTTGTGAACTTATATGAGCTTCTTAATAGTTTACCTGTTTGATGGAAATGGTGTTAAATCGTGTGGTAATTTTATTTGTATATGGCTTATTAAGCTTTTAAAGCTTATTTTGTGTGTTCTTTCCCTGTTTTATAGATTATTGAAGCTAGCTCAAACATCGGGAATCATCAGGAACTATCATCACACTATCGACTACTTGTTGGTACTTTTGATACTTTGTAAATATGGTATATGGCCTGTATAGGCTAGTGTTAAGATGATATGTTTTGAGTTGTGATTTTAGCCTTGAGAGTTGGCTTGTAAATGAAGTACATATTGGTGTGTATTTGGCAATCTAAGTTGGCTTAATTTATGAGTTTGGTAAGTGAATTGTGATGTATTAATTGCTTTGTGCTTTGGTAAGTTTAGTATGGTTTATGGGTTGGCTAGATGGTTAATTAATTTGGCTAATTATCAATGTTGTGTCATGGTTGAGAAATGGCATGTTGTGGCTTGGTTTTAAAATGATGAATGATATGTTTTGGGACATGAAATAGTTAATAAGATGGAGAGAAAATGCATACAGGAGTTAAGGTTATGGCATATTGTTTTGGCATGATTTTTGGTTATGGATTTGAGTAGTAAAATGGATGGATTTTAAATGGCATGATTTGTATATGAAATAGCATGTTTTGGTTGCCTATAAATTGTATTGAAATGGTATAAAATGATGTGGTTTTGGTTTGCTTAAGGAAGGTGGGAAATTGGCTTAAACCAAGCCTAATTTCACCCCACACGGTTGAGTACACGGGCATGTGTATCGACGTGTGCCTGTTGTAACTTAGTTAAAACAAGTCAGTGAGTTACACAGCTTAGACACACGGGCATGTCTACTGGCCGTGTGTGACACACGGGCTGGCACATGGGCGTGTGGCTGGTCGTGTGACCTAAGTCAGTATACCCTCTAGTTTTCCCACGGCCACACGGGCGTGTCTTCGGCTGTGCAGTGCAAGTCAGTATGTATTCCCTGTTTTCACATGGCTTGTGACATGGGTGTGTCTGGTCACTCTGGCATGTGATCCCTGTATGCATGAAAATTTTATGAGTTTTTCCCAAAGATTTCAAATGTTATTGGTTTAGTCTTGAATCTCTTTTAAGCATGTTTTAAGGTCTCGTAGTGCCTTATAAGGGACAATATAATTACGTTTGATATATGTTTATGTGATAATAAATTCATGTATGAGAAATGTATGGTGTATGCCGTAATTGATCGGTAATGCCTCATAGCCTATTTCGGCGACGAATACGGGTTAGGGGTGTTCCAATTATTGGTATTAAAGCTAAAGTTTAATTGATTCTAGGACTAACGTAGCATGTGTAAGAGTCTAGCTATACATGCGATATATACTCTACGATAGTGTGATGATTCCTGACAGTTTAAATTGTGTTTTCGTATAGCAATGGATCCGAAAAAGCTATAGCTGATGATATAGAGAGTAATGCGCCAACTCCCGCTCAAGGGATAGTGCCTACTAAATCTAGACCCGTGTCGAGTAGTCACAGAGGAGAGGCTAAACAAACCTTTTTTCCAGATGATGAGTGAGTGGTTCACGGAGTTCATTTGAATGACTCCGACTACTCAACAACCTCCACCCCCACGTATTCCTCAACAAATTCTTGTTTTTCCTCAAGTCATAGACTTGATACGATTAAACAAGCCGCCAGTAGATAAGATTCAAAAACATGGGGCTAAAGAGTTTCGGGCTACTATTGATGATGATGGGGAGAGAGCTGAGTTCTGGCTTGAAAATACAATCAGAGTATTTGACGAATTGTCTTGTACTCCTAATGAATGTATTAAATGTGATGTATCTTTGCTGAGAGATAATGCGTACCATTGGTGGAAAATGTTGATATATGCGGTTCCTAGAGAACGGTTTACTTGGGAGTTCTTTCAATCTGAGTTCCGACAAAAGTACATAAGTCAGCGATTTCCTGATCAGAAGCATAAAAAGTTTCTGGAGTTGAAACAAGGTCAGATGATGTCACTGAGTATGAAAGAGAATTCGTACATTTAAGTAAGTATGCTCGAGAATATGTGTTTATTGAGGAGGTCATGTGTAAACGGTTCATTGATCGACTGAACGAGGATATAAAATAACTAGATGGAATTTTAGAGTTGAAAGAATTCGTCGTTCTAGTTGAAAGGGCTTGTAAAGTAGAAGGTCTTAGTAAAGAAAAGGGAAAAGTTGATTTTGAAGCAAAAGATTTGAGAAAGAGATCAACTAGTAAATCCTATCAGTCTACACCGAAGAAGTTCCAAGACTCGTTTAATCGTTCTAATGCTTCAGTTGGACATTCAAACAGAGATCGTGAAAAACAACATTTGAGCTTTAAAGGTCTGGCTATTTTGATAGCAAGTTTTAAATGTGGATCATTAGATCATTTCATTCGTTACTATCTTGAGTTGGTTGAGCAAGATACAGTACAAAACATGAGGCTGAGTAACATTGTAGTTAGAGGGAGACCACCCAAAAATGCTGCTAATGTTAGTGGTAGTCAGAGAACGACAAAAGACTCTGCTGGGAAGTCAGAAGCCAAAGCACCTGCACGAGCCTACACTATTCACGTTCGCGAAGAAGCGTCATCTCTAGATGTTATTACCGGTACTTTCACTCATTATGATACTAAAGTTATTGCATTGACAGCTCTAGGATCAACCCATTCATATGTATGTGCGAATTTGGTGTCCAGTAAGACTTTGCCTGTAGAGTCTACTGAATTTCTGATTAGAGTATCGAACCCTTTAGGCAAATGTGTTTTGGTTGACAAAGCCTGCAAGAATTATCTGTTAATGCATCAGGAATTTTGTTTTCCAGCTAATCTGATGTTGTTGTTGTTCGATGAATTTGATGTAATTTTGGGTATGGATTGGCTAACACTACATGATGCTATAGTAAACTGTAAATGAAAGACAACTGATTGAGATGTCAGAATAATGAGATTATTCGTGTTGAGTCAGATAATTTGAATGGTTTGCCGGCAGTGATTTCATCAATGTTAGCTCAGAAATATGTGAGAAAGGGTTGCGAAGCTTATTTTCCTTATGTGTTTGATACAAAAGTGACTAAAAAGAAGATCAAATCAGTGCCAGTTGTGTGTGAGTATCCGGATGTGTTTCTTAAAGAGTTACCGAGTTTACCACTGATCCAAGAGATTGAGTTTGGCATTGAGTTAGTGCCGGGAACTATGCCGATATCAATAGCTTCGTACAGAATGGCTCCGACAGAGTTAATAGAATTGAAATATCGGTTGCAAGAGTTGATCGATAGAGAATTTGCTAGACCGAGTTTTTCACCTTGGGGTGCCTCCGTGTTGTTTGTGAAAAAGAAAGATGGCACGATGAGAATGTGTATTGACTATAGACATCTTAATAAAGTGACTATAAAGAACAAATACCTTCTACCGTAGATTGATGATTTGTTTGATCAATTAAAAATAGGCAACAATGTTTTCGAAAATCGATTTGAGATCGGGTTATTACCAGTTGCGAGTTATAGACTCCGATGTGCCAAAAACTACATTTAGAACAAGGTATAGACATTGTGAATTTTCGGTTATGCCTTTCAGACTAACAAATGCACCTACTATTTTATGGACTTAATGAATCAGATTTTTAGAGCGTACCTAGATCGATTTGTCATTGTATTCGTTGATGACATTTTGATTTACTCACATGATAAATCTGAACATGCCGAGCATTAGAGAATCATGTTACAAAATTTGAGAGATAAACAGTTATTTGCAAAGTTTAGCAAATGTGAGTTTTGGTTACGAGAGGTTGGATTTGTAGGACTAGTATCCAGTTTGATCCAAGTAAGAAATTTGCAATTATAGATTGGAAGCCTCCGAGAAATGTATCTGAAATCCGTAGCTTCTTGGGACTTGTCGGCTATTATAGTCAATTTGTGAAAGGCTTTTCAATGATTGCGACTCCGATGACGAAATTGCTTCAAAAAGATGTTAAGTTCGAGTGGTCAGAAAAATGTCAGAAAAGTTTTGATCAGTTGAAAGCTTTATTGACAGAAGCACCAGTGTTAGTTTAGCTTAAATCAGGTAAAGAATTCATAATTTTTAATGATGCATCGTTAAATGGCCTGGGTTTTGTTTTGATGTATGAAGGCAAAGTTGTAGCTATGCCTCGAGAAAGTTAAAGGCGCGTGAAAAGAATTATCTGACACACGATTTAGAATTGCCTGCGATTGTGATTGTGTTGAAAATTTGGCACCATTATTTGTTTGGTGAGAAATGTCATATTTATTCCGATCATAAAAGCTTGAAATATCCGATGACTCAAAGAGAATTGAATTTGTGACAGCAGAGATGGTTAGAATTGCTAAAAGATTATGATCTGGTAATTGATTATCATCCGAGAAAAACGAATGTAATTGTTGATGCTTTAAGCCGAAAGTCATTATTTGCTTTACGTGCTTTGAATACATATTTGGCTTTGTCTAACGATGGTTTGTTAGTAGCCGAGTTGAAAACGAGACTGTTGTTTATATAGCAGATTTATGAAGCTTAAAAGTTTCATAATGAACTGCAAGCAAAACGGGTTCACGGTAAGTCAATTTTTGATTCAAAGTTTCAAGTTGATTCCGATGATTGTTTGAGATTCAAAGATCGAATATGTGCTCTGAGAAATTCAGAGTTGATTCAGATGATTTTAATCGAATCACATAGTAATTGTTTATCAATACACCTGAGAAGCACGAAAATGTATAATGATTTGAAACAGTTTTATTGGTGGCATGGTATGAAACGGGATATTTCAGAATTTGTTTCGAAATGTTTGATTTGTCAGCAAGTCAAAACTGAACATCAAGTGTCGTTAGGTTTATTACAGCCTATCATGATTCTTGTGTGGAAATAGGATAGAATAGCTATGGACTTTGTTTTGGGCTTACCCTTATCTCTGAGAAAGAAAGATGTGATTTGGGACGTTGTAGACAGATTGATGAAATTAGCTCATTTCATTCCAGTACATACGGATTACTCACTTGATAAATTAGCTGAGTTGTATATATCAGAGATTGTTCATTTGCATGGAGTGCCGTTATCTATAGTTTCGGATAGAGATCTGAGATTCACTATACGATTTAGGAAGAAACTTCTAGAGGCACTGGGTACAAAGTTACATTTTAGTACCGCTTTTTACACGCAGATAGATGGTGCGTGTTATACAGATACTCGAGGATATGTTACGATGGTTCATTCTTGAGTTTGAAGGTAACTGGGAGGAATATTTATTGCTGATTGAATTTGCTTATAATAATAGCTTTCAAACAAGTATAAAGATGGCACCATACGAAGCTTTATACGGTCGCAAATGTAGAACACCGTTATACTGGACTAAACTAAGTGAGAATAAGATTCTAGGAGTTGATCTGATTAAAGAGACTAAAGAGAAAGTGAAAGTAATTCACGATAGTTTGGAAGCAGCATTGGATCGACAAAAATCTAACGCAAATTTGAAACGGAAATATATTGTAACATCCCTTACCCGTATCCGACACCGAAACAAGGTTTGAGGAGTTACCGGCCTCAAAAATAAACATTCATACAAAACTGGGCCATGAAATTTTGCCCAAATTAAAACCATTTATACAAAAGCATATTATCCCTTATACGAACCCACGAGGCCCAAAACATCCATTGGGTGTGGTTCGAGACTAAACTAAGAACTTTCAGAACTTTTACGATACTTAGAAAATTTTCTTGTTTTGAAGGGTTACACCCCGTGTGGGTAGGCCATGTGCTCACACACGCTCGTATGGCTTGGGACACGCCCATATCCTCAGCTCATGTAACTCTCTGTCTATGACATCATCAACATGATTTGGGTCACACAGCCAAGTTACAAGCCCGTGTGCTTAGGGTTTGTGGCTAATTAAATTCCAAAAATCAGGTGCAGACTTCACACGGCCAGGGCACTCGCCCATGTCCTAAGGTCGTCTCCTTCTCACGGCCGTGTCTATGCCCATGTGTTAACTACCGGGCATTCTATTTTACCTATTTAGGTTGTAGGGGACACACGGCTAGATCAGATGCCCATGGGGCAGACCGTGTGTCACACACGGTCTAGACACATGCCTGTGTGTCTACCCGTGTAGACATCTTTGAGGCTATTTTCCAAGCCTTTTGTCACTCTCAATAACACATGCACACTTACACATCTCAATGACATCCTACATGGCATAAATGAGAACTTATACATTCATAAACATGGCTCATGCATCTCAACTTCTTATCAATTTACACTATCTTGAGACTTCATATTTTTTTAGACCAAGCTTACCAAATCACATGCAATATGTAACATCAATTTACTTCCATTTTATACATTCATGCCTTAGTTGTTATTATGCCATTTGCTCACAATTCCATCACCAAACATCCATGATTGTATTCACAATTCATCCATGCCAAATGAATTTAACCACATCATGAGTGACCATGGCATATGCATGCATATACGAATAGGATTACATCCTCATAATTAATATTGAGCCATATCTCATGGCCATATACGAAATGAATCATCAAATCATTATAAGCCAACACATTTGGCTAAACCAATATGACATATACCAAAAAGACCAAGTCTCTATACGTGCCATACTCAAAATATTTGAATTTACTATACCCAAAAGATTAGTTTGATAGTGTGAATCTAGCTCTGACGTCCTTCGATCCCTGAGCTAGCTTGGCGATACTATAAGAAAATGAAAAAGAAATGGGAGTAAGCATAAAGCTTAGTAAGTTTGCATGTAAATAATTAACAACATTTGCCATGCATTGCTATACACATAACATAATAATATTTATCACAATGTCATCAAATATCATAGGTGCATTTTAAGTCATGTCATTTATATAATATACAATAAAACTCATGATCATAATTCATTCATTCACTTCTTACCGAGGTCTCATCGATTCATAATCTCAATATTTATGAGCTTTGTGTACATACCTATACCTTTTCAACATGTTCATACCTTGTCATCTCTTTGACATAATCGTTGGATTACCCATTGAACCACTTGGAATACTAAAGGATACTTGGGAACTCTCATGCACATAGTAAAATGCCAATTCCATATCCCAGATATGCTCTTACATGGGATCACAGATCGAAGCCAATAGCCTAGCTATGGTCTTACACGATGTCTCATATCGATGCCAATGCCACATCCCAAATATAGTCTTACATTGGATCAAATATCAACGCCAATGCGATGTCCCAGACATGGTCTTACATGGGATCACATACCGGTGCCAATGCCATGTCCCAGACATGGTCTTACATGGGATCACACATAACCCTAATGTCATGAAATTTGTATCCTAACTATTCCTAAGGTTCAATCGAGGTTTCGAGATATCAAACTTCATCGAATTGTCATCGAGTCATCATTAATTAAATCCACAAAGAAAATTACACAATTCATACAATATTAAAGCATTAAAAACATAATAATGTAATGTTGCATTATTTATACACAAACTTACCTCGGTACCAAAATATGACTAACTATTCGATTTAGTCCATAACCTTGTTCTTTCCTCAGTTTAGGTCCGGACTTCGTTTTTCTTGATTTATAATAGAAAATTGCACTTATTTAGTTATCACGTTGTTCAAATCAGTCCATAAATCATACTTTGGAAAAATTACAATTTACCCCTAAACTTTCACATAATTACAAATTAGCCCCTAGGCTCGTAAAATGAAATGTGTTCATTTTCTTTGTTACCCAAGCCTAGCTGAACTTATAACATGCTCATAATAGCCCACATTTCTCATTAAATCATACATATCACTACTCATTTTACAAACTTTACAAATAAGTCCTTTTTAGCCTTTTTCACTAGAAATGACTTAGTAAAAGATGTTTATTACACATCAAACATTCATATTCTTCCATTAAACATCAAAACACATTCATTTCATACATGGGTCAAATTTCAAACATGAACCCTACTTCAAAATATGGCTAGAAATAGGTAAATCGTGTTATGAGGGTTTCAAAAATGTAAAGAGCATTAAAAAAGGGCTAGGATGCACTTACTATTAAGCTTGAAAGTTGAAGAAACCCTAACTATGAACCCTTACAAATTTCGGCACACATGAAGAAGATGGACACTAATTTTTGACTTATTTTCCCTTTTTATTCTTTTATTAACCAAATGACTTTTTCCTATTCATGCCCATTTTTATCCAAAAAAATGAAAATTGGGCAAATTGCTATTTAAGTACCTCTAACTAATAATCCATGGCAATTTCATGCCTAAAGCTTCTAGAACTCACATTTTGCAACTTTTGCAATTTAGTCCTAAATGTCAAATTGGCCACTTTATCAATAAAATTTCTTCATGGAAATTTTCACAAAAGTAAGCAATTCATATCATAAACCTCATAATAATCATAAAATAATTATTTCTATTTCAGTTTTGTGGTCTCGAAACCACTATTCTAACTAGGCCCAAAATCGCGATATTACAACTTTCCCCCTATTAGGGAGTTTCGTCCCCGAAAATCTTACCAGTGAAAAGGTTTGGGTATTGGTTTCTTTTCTTCGGTCTCCCATGTAGCCTCTTCAACCCCATGCCTTTGCCACAAGACCTTCACAAGAATAATACTTTTATTTCTCAATTCTTTGATTTTTCGAGCCAAAATCTTAACCGGCTCCTCGCTATAAGTCATATCCGGTCGAATCTCAACCTCTGCTGGTGAAATCACATGCGAATAATCAATTCGGTATCGGTGCAACATAGACACATTGAACACATCATGAATTCTTTCCAACTCAGATGACAAAGCCAACTGATATGCTACCGGCCCTATCCTTTCGGTAATCTCATAAGGTCCAATAAAACGCAGACTCAACTTGCCCTTCCAACCAAATTTGAGGACTTTCTTCCATGGAGATACTTTCAGGAATACCTTATCACCGACCTAAAATTCAATCTCCTTCTGTTTCAAATCCATGTAAGATTTCTGTCTATCCGAAGCAGCTTTCAGACAATCTCGAATTACCTTTACTTTTTCTTCGGTTTTTTTTGACTAAATCAACTCTGTGAATCTGATTTTCTCTGAGTTCGGTCCAATACAAAGGCGTTCGACACTTACATCCATATAATGCCTCATAAAGCAAAATTTTCAAACTCGACTGAAAACTGTTGTTATAGGCAAATTTTACCAACGGTAAATACTATTCCTAACTACCTTGGAACTCTATAACACAACATCATAACATATCTTCAAGAAGCTAAATTACTCATTCAGACTGACCGTCAGTTTGCAGATGGAAACCGGTACTAAAATTTAATTTTGTACCCAACGTTTCTTGTAACTTTTTTCAAAACCGCAAAGTGAACCTCAGATCTCTATTCGATATAATCGACAAAGGTACTCCGTGTAATCTCACAATTTCAAAAATGTACAATTCGGCTAACTTATCAAGTGAATAGTCAGTACATACCGATGTAAAATGAGCCGACTTTGAAAATTGGTCTACAACAACCCATACAACATCTTTCTTTCTCAGTGTCAAAGGCAAATCTGTTACAAAATCAATAGTAATACGGTCCCACTTTCACTCGGGAACCATCACAGGCTGAAGTAAGCCTGAAGGTACTTGGTGTTCGGCTTTTACTTGCTGACAAATCAGACATCTCGAAACAAACTCAGAAATATCTTTTTTCATACTCGGCTACTAATACAATTTCTTCAAGTCATTGTACATTTTCGTACTTCCCGGATGTATAGACAAACAACCACCATGTGCCTCATGAAAAATCTTTTGATCCACTCGGTATTTTTAGGAATACAAGCCCTGCCTCGGAATATTAAGCAACCATCAGAACCAATCCGAAAATCTGATTCAATACCCGACTCACACTGAGCTCTCTTGTCTTGCAACTCACTGTCACTTTTCTAAGCCTTATAAATCTCTTGGAGAAACATCGACCTAGCTCTCAACTCAGCTAGAATCAAACAATCACTTAAATAAGCCAACCGTGTATTCATAGCCCTTAAAGCAAATAACAACTTCCTACTCAAAGCATCAGCGACCACATTCACTTTTCTCGGGTGTAGTCAATCACTAATTCGTAATCTTTTATCAACTCTGGCCACCTCCATTGTCGTAGGTTTAAATCCTTTTGAGTCATCAAGTACTTTAGACTTTTATGATCAGTGAATACTTGACATTTCTCACCATACAAATAGTGTCTCCAAATCTTCAACACAAACACAATGGCAGCGAGCTCCAAATCATGTGTCGAAAAAATTTTCTCATGTGGCTTCAACTGCCTCAAGGTATAAGCTATCACCTTGTCTTCTTGCATAAGTACACAACCCAATCCATTTAAGGATGCGTCACTATAAACTACAAATTCTTTTCCCGGTTCAGGTTGTACTAAAACTGGTGTCTCGGTTAACAATGCCTTTAATGTCAAAACTCTGTTGGCATTTTTCTGTCCATTCGAACTTGAAATCTTTCTGTAACAACCTCATCATCGGAGTAGCAATCACAAAAAATCCTTTAACAAACCGTATGTAGTAGTCGGCTAAGCCTAGAAAGCTTCTAACCTCTGACACACTTCTCGGTGATTTCTATTCAATAATAACCGATATCTTATTGGGTCAACTCTAATACCATCACCCGAAAGAATGTGACCCAAAAATCCAACTTCTCTAAGACAAAATTCACTTTTACTAAACTTAGCATACAACTGCTTGTCTCTCAAAGTTTGCAAAACCATTCTTAAGTGCTTGGCATGCTCGGTCTCATCACGAGAATAAATCAGTATATCATCAATAAAAACAACAACAAAGTTATCTAAGAACGGAAAAAAAATACAATTCATCAAATCCATAAATATAGAAGGAGTATTCGTTAAATTAAAAGGCATAACCAAAAATTCATAGTGAGCATACCTCGTTCGGAATGCAGTTTTCGGCACATCAAACTCATTAACTCTCAACTGGTAGTAACCGGACCTCAAGTCTATCTTTGAAAACACTATGGCTCCCTTTAATTGATCAAAAAAATCATTGATCCTTGGTAAGGGATACTTGTTCTTTATGGTTACCTTATTAAGCTGTCGATAGTAAATGCACAATCTCATTGAACCATCTTTCTTTTTCACAAATAGTACCGGTGCACCCCCACGGAGAATAACTAGGTCTCGCAAAACCTTTATCCATTAACTCTTGTAACTGAACTTTCAACTCCTTTAATTTCGTCGGAGCCATCCTATATGGAGCAATCGAAATAGGTGTAGTACAAAGAATTAACTCAATACCAAACTCAACTTCCCTAATCAGAGTTAATCCGGGCAACTCTTCTGGAAAAACATCTGAATACTCACATACTACCGACACTGACTCAATTTTCAACTCAAATTCCTTTGTATTCAACACCAAGGCAAGATAAGCTTCACAACTTTTCTTAAACATTTCTAAGCAATCATAGAAGAAATCACTACAGGCAAGCTATCCGATTCATCTAGTTTAACCCGAAGAATATCACCACTTTCACATTTCAATTCAATGATTTTCCCTCCACAGTTTACTACTACATCATGCATGGTCAACCAATCCATACCAAGTATTATATCAAATTCATCAAATGGAAAAAGCATAAGATTAGCCGGAAAACAATGACCTTTAATCATTAAAGGTCAATTCCCACATACTTTGTCAACTAATACATGCTTTCCAAGAGGGTTTGACACTTTTATCACAAATTCTATAGACTCAACAGGCATATTCATGCTAGACACCAATTTCACACAAATATACGAATGGGTTGATCCTAGATCAATCAAAGCAACAACAGAAGTTTCATAAAGAGAAAAAGTACCCGTAATCACATCAGGGGATGAGGCCTCTTTGCGAGCACAAATGGCATAAGTCCTCAAAGGTGCTCTACCCTCGGGTCTCATAGCTGGATCTCTAGGTGCACTCTTACTACCCACTCCATTTCCCAGATTTCTCTGTGGTCTCCCTCTAGAAGTAGCATTGCCCGATCTTGCACTCTGAAATCTCTCATTTTCAACCATCTTGGGGCAATCTCTAATTAAATGATCTTGGGAACCACACTTAAAACAAGCTCCATCATTAACTCGGCACTCACCAAGGTGACGTCTACCACAATGTAAACACCCCGGTCTACTTGGTCGGGCATTACCAATGCTAGTAATTGAAGTAGTCTGAGCTTTTGAAACCGAGTACTGCTTACCTTTATTTATATTTGAGTACCCAACTAAAGCACTTGATCAAATATTAAACTCTCTCGGTTTCTTAGGAGGACCACAATGACTTACTCATCTATCTCTTCTTCGAATCTCGAGACTCAAACTCAACTTTTCTTTTTTCTTTAGCCAATTTATCAGCCTTGCAAGCTCTCTCAACCAGTACGACAAACTCTTTTAATTCTAGGATGCCAACTAGCAATTGGATGTCCTCATTTAACCCATCCTCAAACCTCTTACACATGATGACCTCAGTTGATATGCATTCCAGATCATACTTGCTAAGTCTCACAAGCTCACGCTCATATTCTGTTGCCGTTATTCGACCCTGTTTTAACTCAAGGAATTCCTTCATTTTCTGATCAATAAACCTCTGGCTAATATACTTCTTACAGAACTCTTCTTGGAAAAATTCCCAATTAACTCTCTCCCTTGGTACAACTAACACAAAGGTGTTCCACCACTAATAAGTCGAGTCTCTCAGGAGTGACACAATACACTTCATGCATTCCTCAAGTGTGCATGATAACTCATCAAATACCTTGATGGTATTCTCAAGCCAGAACTCTACCCTCTCAGGGTCATCATCTATACTAGCTTGGAACTCTTTGGCTCATTGCTTTTGAATTTTATCCACTGGAGGTCTATTCAATTTCATAAAATCCATACCTTGGGGTGCTACAAGAACAGGCTGAGGAATAGGTGGGGGTGGATGGGTTTGAGCGCTTGGGTTCATTTGAATAAACACCGTATACCAGGCATTCATCATATGGAGAAAGGCTTCCCTAGCGCCTCCTCCTCCTTCCTGACTCACGGTCACGGGTCTACTCTCAATTGGTGTTGCCTCTTGAGTGGGAGTTGGCGCATTACTTTCTACATCATCAGCTTCAACTCGATTAGGATCCATTACTATATGAAAACACAATTAGGTACACCAGTACATCTTTTTCAGATCATTATACATTTTATTACTACAAGGATGAATAGACATGTTACCATTATGAGCTTCATTCAAAATCTTCTATACTAGTTCTAAACTTTTCGATACACATACTCTGTCTCTGAATAACAAACAACCATCAGTCCCGATCTAAAATTCTGAGTAGGAGTCAATTCACTTTGTATTTGTTTTGCTTGCAACTTACTATCATTTTTCTGAGCTTCAAATATTTGTTGAAAAAATGCCGATCCTACTTTTAACTCAGCTATATTTGAACCATCATCAGATAATGACAATCGAGTATTCACAGCTTGTAAGGAAAACAAAGATTTTCTACTTAGAGCATCAGCAACTACATTGGCTTTTCCTATATGGTAGTTAATAACAAGATCATAACCATTTAGTAATTCAAGCCACAGGCACTGTCTCAAAATCAAATCTTTCTGTGACATCAAGTACTTCAAACTTTTATGATCAATGAATATGTGACATTTTTCGCCAAACAGGTAATACCGCCAAATTTTCAATGCAAACCCTATGGCTGCCAATTCAAGATCATGTATCGGGTAATTCTTTTCATGTGGTTTTAGTTGTCTTGAAGCATAGGTTATTACTTTACCTTCTTGCATCAAAATATAGCCTAAACCATTTAATGATGCATCACGGAAATTATAAATCCCTTACCCAGTTCAAGCTGAACTAACACTGGTGCCTTTGTCAATAAGGTTTTTAGTCTGTCAAAACTCTGCTGACATTTATCAGACCACCCAAATTTCACATCTTTTTGCAATAGATGGGTCATCGGAGAAGCTATCATTGAGAACCGTTTTGCAAACCTTCGGTAATACCCAGCCAGTCCTACAAAACTTCAAACTTCTAACACATTCTTAGGTGGCTTCCAGTTAACAATAGCTAAAATTTTATTTGAATCCACCTTGACACCTTCAGCAAATACTATATGCCGAAGAAAACTAACTTCCTGTAGGCAAAATTCACATTTACTAAATTTGGCATACAATTGTTTCTCACGCAGAGTTTGCAATACTATTCTCAAATGCTTAGCATGTTCATTTTCATCTCGGGAGTAAAACAAAATATCATCTATAAATGCCACCACAAACTTGTCTAAATATGGTCTGAAAATTCTGTTCTTCAGATCTATAAACACTGCAAGTGCATTTGTCAAACCGAATGGCATCACAAGAAACTCATAGTGCTCATATTTGATTCTGAAAGTTGTCTTGGGTACATCCGAATCTTTGACCTGTAATTGATAATAACCAAAATGGAGATCAATCTTTCAAAATACAGTGATATATTTCAACTGGTCAAACAGGTTATCAATACGAGGCAATGGATACTTGTTTTTTATTGTAACTTTGTCAATGGATACTTGTTCTTTATTGTAACTTTGTTGAGTTGTCTGTAATCAATGCACAACATCAACGATCCATCTTTCTTCTTTACAAACAGAACCAGCACACCCTAAGGTGAGAAACTAGGTCGAGCAAAACCTCTGTCAATCAATTCTTGTAACTGTGTTTTCAACTCTTTTAATTCGGTAAGAGCCATTCTGTAAGGTGCTACAAATATCAGGTTTGTACTCGGAACAAGATCTATAAAGAATTCCTGTGCCAACCTAATTTTTAGCTAAATCGAAATAGTGGTTTTAAGACCACAAATTTGAGGTCAAAAAATTATTTTAATATTATTTTTGGTGTTTATAGCATGTGAGTATTTATATGTGCAATTTTTGTGAAATAATTTTAGCGTTTGAATGCTTAATTTGATAAAAGGACTAAATCGCGTAAAATGCAAAAGTTGCATTCTATTTGTTATAAGTGTTTAATTGCTATGATTCATAAAACCAAAGGTCCTTATGATGATATTAGACCTTGGATAGTGGAAATTGACATGAATAGTATTCCATTATATGCTTATAAATGTTATTAAATAAAGGTATTTTGGTAATTAGCTAAATAAGTTTTAAATTAATAAAACCAAAGTTAAAATTTATGTCATCATCTCCAAATTACAACCAAAAATTAGAAAAGGAAACAGGTTTTTAAGCTCTCATGCATTCGATAATTACAAGCTTGATTAAGGTACAATTTTAGCTCGGTTTTTAATAATTTTTCTGTTTTTGTGATTGTTGCTTTGAGTACTAGCTAACCCGTACCTTAATTTTCGAAATTGATGATGATTTTGTAAAATTCCATTGATGAATTCATGAGTTTTCTGATAGATGATGATGCAAAATGATAGATAAATGATAGATTTTCATGTTTTATCAAGTGATTTTTGAAGAGAATACAAGTTAGGATTTAATTGTGAAAATTATAATTTGAGGGGTTAAATATGTGAATAAATGATAAATATGAGCTGGTATGTACATTAGGAAAATTTGGCTAGCATGTATCTGGATTAAATTGTGTGAATTTTGTGTATTTATGAAATAGGGACTAAATTGTAAAAAAAAAGTGGAATTTTAAGGGCTAAACTGTAAAAATGCCCAAATATGTGTTTATGGACTAAATTGAATGATTTGATGAATAAATGAGTTAATTTTGAATGTATATAGATCCAGAACGAAAGAAATCAAATTTAGATCGAGAAAAATCAAAAGTTATCGAATAGTCGATCTAGTCCATTTATCCCGAAAACAAGGTAAGTTCATATGCAATTAAATACCTTTAAATTGGTTTATAAATGTTTATTTTTCATTCAATTGCTATGATTTTTGAACTGAATAAATTTAGGTTCAAATGCAGTCATATTCCCCTATTTGAGCTCTAAAAATTCTTTCATTTTCTGATCCACGAATCTCTGACTAACATACTTCTTTCTAAATTCAGTTTGGAAAACTTCTCATGTAATATTTTCTCTAGGTACCACCGAAGTTATGGTATTCCACCAATAATAGGTTGTATCCTTCAATAAAGACACTACACATTTCAAACCTTCAGCAGGCATACAAAATAATTCATCTAAAACTCGGGTGGTATTTTCCAACCAAAATTCAGCCCTTTCTAGGTCATCATCTGTGGTGGATCTAAATTCTTCTACCCCATGCTTATGGATTTTATCTACCGAAGGCTTACCAGTTCTAACAGGTTCAGCACCCTGTGGCATCTCAGGAGCCGATTGAGGAGTAGGTGGGGGAGGTCGTTGTACAGCGAGGTTTGTTCTTAAATACTCAGTAAACCATTTATTCATCAATTGAAAGAAGGTCTGTTTTGCCTCCTCACTTCGACCCTCAGATAGGGCCTTTCAAATGCAACTTTTTGAACTGAAGCTGAAGCATTACTCCAGCTTCCTCGGGTTTAGCTCTAGCTTGGTTGGATGACATTACTATATGAAAAACACATTTAAAATGATCAAGAGACATCACACTATCACAAATTATACAATGGCATGTATAGCTAAACTCGTGCTTGCTACGTTAAATCTGAGAATCAGCTAAACCATAGCTCTGATACCTAAATGTAACAGCCTTAACTGGTATCCATCGCCAGAACTGTGTTTCAGGGCATTACTAGAGTTTCCAGAATATTTACTGATAATTCTTGTCAAATTTTATTCAATTATTGACTTTACTCATAACGTCCCTTAAAATAGACCCTCAAGGCCCAAAATAAGTATTAGAATTGAATCGGGACTAAATCAGGTACTTAGAAAATTCTTCGCGAAATTTTAAAAATTTTTAAGATGCAGAGCTTACACGCCCGTGTGGTCCAAGGGACACGCCCGTGTGACCCTAGGACACGGTCGTGTTCGACCCCGTGTAACTCTCTGACTTTTGCATACGACCAGCCATACGCCTGTGTGCTAAGCCGTGTAGTTAATTAATTTTCCTTGAAATTAGGTGCAGGTTTCACATGGCAAAGACACACGCCCATGTTCCAGATTGTGTAGCACACACGGCTGAGACACACGCCCGTGTCTCTGCCTGTGTGCTCAATTCTAAGCATTCTATTTCTCGAATTTAAGATGCAGGGGACACACGGCCTAACTACACGCCCGTGTACTAAGCCGTGTGTCACAGACAGTCTAGGCACATGCCCGTGTGTCTGCCTGCGTGGACAAAATAAAGTCATTTCTAGCTTTACTGCTCACCCAAAATTCTACCATTATCTTGCACCAAAACTTACATCCAAATACCAACCATTTCAAGCATTGGATTCAAGCAAATTTTAACATCTAAATATGGTACAACAAAACATACACATATCTAAATATGATATAACAAAACATACACATATGTTTATAATCTTACCTTGGTTTAACCTAGGCATTAACATCATTTGACCACATATACTTAACATAACATATGTGTGTTTATCATAATAACCTACTTTATAATACCAAAATAAACCATTACTAGCCATTCCAATGGCTAGGTTACAAACATCACTTTCATGCCACTAATGACCAAGTATCTTGTACATGCCATTATATCAAAATGATTTTTACTATATGTACCCAAAATAAGCTAATGGATAGTGTGATGATGCTCCAACTGATCTTCAACCTTCACGAGGTTTCGAGCACTATAAAACAGGGAAAATAAAGCTAAATAAGCATTACATGCTTAGTAAGTTTGTATAACAGGAATTAAAACTTACCAATTTACATTTATTAACATTAAGCATTCAATAACATGCTTTTTCATCAATTTGGCAATTTTACCTATACACATACACTCAGTCAAACAAGTTAGTTACATAAATGTTCACATATGCATCACAGCATAGATGAGCTTATCATACTATATTCTTTCAAGACATAATTCATTTTGTCTCATAAATCTCATATCATGTCAAGTATTTTATCTATTGAATCATTAAAATTCTGATAGATATTCAAACAGTACACTCAAGGTGTACTATTTAATAACCTGCCAATTCATATTTAGGAGTACCCATTAGGGCACTTAATCGAAAAGCACACTATCTAGCTACATAACATATAACAGGATTACCAATTCACGCTAAATCTTTTTTGTAATATATGCTCAGAAGAGCTCAATTAGGATTACTAGTGCAGGCTAAATCCTTTTTTGTAACATATGCTCGAGAGGGATTATATCAAGATTACCAGTCCAGGCTAAATCCCGTCAGCAACAATGCAAGACCTCATTCAGTAAGGAAATTTCATTTATCCATCGAAATTCAATATTCAAACAGAATTTAACCCTTTTCAAACAATCTCAAGCATGTAGTCATTTCTTATGTTATAACATTCAAATTAACTCACATAAATACAAAACACATTCTATACAACACAAAATTCAATTTATCATATTTACAGGATCAATTAAGTTACACGAACTTACCTCGAGACTTGTTTGCGTATATAAACCTACTAATCTGATACTTCCTCTTTTCCTCGATCTAGCTTCAAATTTGTGTTATCTAGATCTATATAAATGAATTTATTCATCAATTTACCACATTTCACATTCAAGTGAATTCAATTTACATTCTAGGTAAAATTACCATTTTACCCTTAACTTTTTCATAAATTTCAATTTCATCCCTAGGCTCAGAAAATGAAATTTATGCAATTTACTCTCTATTCCAAGTCTAACCAAAATTGCACTATAAAATTTATAGCACATACATTCTATAAAATTCAAAATTTTTCTTCAATTTTCACAACTTTACATTTTAGTCCCTAAATCATGTTTTCATCAAAATCACTTTGTAAAAGTTGTTTATCTATCAACAACCTTTCATTTTTTGCCATAAATTTCAAATTTTCAGCATATTCATCCATGACATAATTTTCATACTTTGATAACTTTTCAAATTGATCTCCCAAATAGATAGATTAAGCTATTTCAGTTTCAAAAATATCAAAATTACTAAAAATAGGACAAGAGAACTTAACCAATTAAGCCAAGAAATTTTATTCTCTCTCTCCTAGCGCTTCCATGTATTTTGGGGATGAAGATGACATAAAATAAAATGATATTTCTTTTATCATCTTTTAATTAATTAATTTAATTTAATTTCCAATTTAGTCATTGCCCTTTTTTAAAGTTTCAATGGATGAATCACTAAACAATATCTACATACTTTTCTTTAATGGTCTAATTGCCATATAAGGACCTCAAGTTTTGAATTCCATAGCTATTTAATCCTTCCAGCTACTAGAATTTAACTTTTGCATTTTATGCAATTTGGTCCTTCCCGTAATTAAACACATAATTGGTAAAATTTTCTTATCAGAATTTTCACATGACATTTCTAACATAATATGGACCATGTAATAAAATTAAAATAAATTTTATTTTCGGTTCAGATTTGTGGTCCTGAAACTACTATTCCAATTTCACTAAAATTGGGCTGTTACACGACGTCCTGGCACTGATTCGACGACAAAGATCGAATTCTCCCAAAATTCGCCAGCAAAAACCATGTTCAAAAGAAAAAGAAAAGAAACCCCAAGAAGAGGAAGAAAAGAATGTATAGAGAAAAGGAGAAAGAAAAGCAAAAAGAATAGAAGAAAAAGAATAAAAAATAAAATAATAAATAAATGGTTAAATAATTTAACTTAAAACAAAACTACTATTTAACAAACAAAACAAAATAATAATACTACTTCTCCAAAACACTCACACAAGGACTTGAACCTAGAACCTTGAGGTTCACTAATAATCACTCAACCACCAGACCAGCAGGCCCATTCTGTCACTTAAGCGCACAACTAAACACAATAGTGCAACCTTGCCACTGACCCTAATCACAAAACTCAGAACTTTTAGCCCCAAAATCTGGCATTTTACAACTCTCCTCCTTAAAGCAATTTCGTCCCCTAAATTCCCAATCAACAGAATAGTGGTATAACACAAGCTACATCACTACGTTCTCGCTACACACTCTAGCCCGAGCAGCACCATATCAAACTTAAGACCTCATACACAGACCCAGAACACTTAACCACTGAAGCATATACACATTTATCCTATCTCACACAATTACTATACTCTAATCAAAACATCGAAACATTCACAACCATACCTGCCTCAAAGTTGTCGAGGACACTTTCAGACCTGATGTTTTGTGGACTCGCATCGAAAACATGCTTCTGCCTTTTTCCAGCAATTGCCCGGATGGCTTATCTTATAGTGTTCACAAATCGAAGCACTCGCACCACTACCAACACCCTCCGTAAAAACGCTATTACCACTCAAATGCATTCTCTTTTCCTAGCTTAAAACATTTCACTAGCCTCCCTTATCCTAGCCTCAAATACTTCCTCTAATACTTCCCTCACTACCCAACTCAATGCCTTAGTACTAAGCTCCGAGTTATCGCTACCTGAAGTTGGCGAAATCGCATTGACCTCCAACTCTTGAATAGACACGTATCCCAAAGAAGCAAATGACTCATCGTGACCTTGCTTACTTTCAGAATCCATAACCGTCTTGTGGCTAACTTAGAATTTCTACATTTTCAGAAACGAACACAATTTAAATACAAAAATTTATATTTCTAATCTTACATTTTTTAAATTTTCACTTGGACTAGCGTCGGAGTCTCAGACATTTTATCTTCATAAAACATTTCCAAAACACAAATCATTTCTGCTTATTGCGGTAAAGTTTCTCAATTTTTTTTAAACAAGCACGTGTGCACACGAATATGTAAAAACACAGGCCAAGTTTTGGCAAACCTAGCTCTGATACCACCAAATGTAATACCCTAAACTCGGCGTAGAAATTTAGACCGAATCCTAGATGTTACATTGATCACCGAGGTGATCGTAGAAAAATTTTACAACACGAGTTATCTTAAATTTCAGTCCTAAACTTATCTATCTCTTTACGAACCAAAAACATTTATCCATTAGTCTTCAATCAGAAAATTTTAAGCTAGGTTTAATTTATGAACAAACTAGGATTCACGATACAAATCTAAAAATAGAACTTGTACCACAGTGTTTATAGAACCTTACAATTCAAAAACTGAATAACAAAATAGAAACTGAAAATACAAACTGATAATTAATTTTTCACCAAGACTGTTCGAGACCTTCGCATACCGAGTCCAGCATCAGAATTCAAAAAAGTACCTGAAAGGGAAAACACTATGGGAGTGAGCTACTCGAGCTTAGTGTGAGTTCAAACGAATAACAACATACTTATAGAAGAGAACTCCAGATGAAAAATCTGTAGCAGATTATATTTCCAGACATATGCAGAAATAGATACCAACACGGAACCAACGCCTGAACACACGTAACAGTCAGAGCACACCAACATCACATAAAATACTCAACACAAGTGTTGTTCAAATAAACAGAATACAGACAGATAATCTTACACACCCAAAACTCTTAAACAAATATGTATGAAATGCACTCAAGTAATAAAACCCACCCATCCAGCCAATACACTTTTCCGTCCCTCGATCACACCACATAAGAGCTGATTCAGCTCATCCAACCAAAACACACCACATAGGACCTCGAAAAGCCCATCCAACCCTACACACCATATATGTGGACTAAGCCACTCAGATATTAATATGCAGCAGAGTTGGTGTATATGCAGTACAGTGCAATGCGGTAATCCGCTGTACAAACTTGTTGCAGTTTAAACTGCCAAATCAGATAATGGTACATAGCAAAGCTGACATCGGTAAACCACTGTATGAATAAGCTTGTAGTTAAACTGCTAGATCAGAACAGAAATAATCTTCCTTCTTTTCACAAACCAACCCAAAATACTTTATGCAAGTGCATGTATACATTCAATCCCACAGAAATAATGAACACGTCAATAGATAATCAGATAGAAACAAATATGCACACACCCAACAGACCAAATTCAGAATCAAACATCTCACTCAACAGTCACAACAACACATAAGCAGAGCACATGGTCACAGATACAGAAACTTAAATACCCTCACCTAAGCCTAGCCAAGGGTCGAAATACACATACATATTTTCAGATCAAAACATACACAAACTAAAATTTTGGTGTCTTAAGACCACACGGCCGAGTGCTCTGGCTGTGTGGAAATGTATAGGCTGTGTGGGAGGTTAAACGCCCATTTGAAGAGAGGTATATGGCCGTGTAGCTGAGGCACACGCCCGTGTGTAGAGAGACACATGGTCATGTGATTGAGGCATACGCCCGGGTGAACTAGGGACATGGTCGTGGGAACAGGCCGTGTAACTCACTATCCACATAGGCTAAAATAGAGTACAGGCCTGACACGAGCATGTGAGGGTCTCACACACCTGTGTGCCCACCAAACACAGCCGTGTGTCCAAAACACAAACCCATGTAGGATCTCTAAATCCCCAAATTAGCCACACAGTCGTATGGCACCAAATCACTAAATCCTTAATTCCCAAATACACACGCCTATGTACCCAAGGGACACGGCCGTGTGGGAATGGACAAAAATCTCTAAATCGGCCACATGACTGTGTGGAACCAAATTTTGCCCGAAACCCCTAATTTTTAACTCCACATGACTATGTAAAGTGGCACACACTCGTGTGGCCACGAAAACACCTGCAAACAACCTGAAAATTAAGCTTTTCCAGTCATTAAATCGACCTCTAATCATAACACACTAAATTTAAAGAGATTATAGACAACATGTGTGACAGCCCTAAATTGACCCTAGTCGGGAAGTGGTTTCGTGACCGCCAAACCGAGTCACCGAAGTATTTGAATGTGATAATTATTGTCTAGAATATGTGAATATGAATGTGTGAAAGTTTTAAGCTTCGATTTAGTCGATTGCATGTGAATTTAGTTAATAGGACTTATGTGTGACACTTTTGAAATGTGATAGGTTAATCTATAAGGACCTATTAAAGCATGTAGTAAAAATAATGGTTTTGCATGTCAAATACTCCTTTTTTATACATAGTGGCCGGCCATGATGGAGCATATATTATAATATGTGGTAAATTTCCATGAAGTGGTCATTATTTTATGTAAAAGAAAGGAAATAATAAAAGAAAAAAAAGAATGAAAAGGTGATGAAAACAAAAGAAGAAATCGGTTCTTCTTGGCCGAATGAAGAGATGAAGAAATAAGGGGAACTTACCAAAAGAAATTCGGCATTCTTCTTTAGCTAGTAAGAGGTAAGTTTTGAATTGTTGATTTAGTTTTATGATAGGTTAAGTTAGTAATTGGATGCACTCTTGGTAATGTTAAGAAAGTTGGAGCTTTTATGGTGGTTTGGGCATCATGCCGTGAATCTAAGTGTTAACATTGGAGGTCATTTTCATGTTGTATGTGATAAAAGGGGGATGATAGTATGGAATGAAGATTTTTGAATAAGTAGGTTAGTAGCACTTGGTACATTCGGTTACATTGAGTCTAATTAGAATGTTAATTTCTTTCTCTATGATTATTTTCCTTGTATGTTAAAGGGGTCCTTTGATGGGGCCGAATGAATTATGAAAGTTATAAAAAAAAATGTATGAAGTTAAGGTGCGAATTTTAGTTCGGGTGATAGAGATAATTCGGTTGAAATGTTGAGTATGGGAGTTGTCATTTTAGGTTAAGATCAAAAGAATGGTTAATAGGCATTAAAAGGTTAAATGTATGAAATTTGATGTATAATAACTTATAGGTAAATTACATAAGTAAGGTTAAATTTAATTTGGTATATTCGGCCATATAGGTGTATATGTTTGTGATAATATTTTTTGCTAACTCTCTATAATCGATTGAAGGAGTAATATTGGCTTATAAGGTTGAGTTGATTCATGATGTTGTACATTAGAATTAAAAATACTTGAGACTAGGTTACCTTAATAGTGACTATACATTCGGCCTTAAAGCATTAATCGAATATTGGTTAAGGTTTTGATATTTTGAACAAGGATAGTTGTGAAATGGAGTGAAAACCATTAAATTATACACATAAGTATCCAGCAAGAAAATTAAACTACTAAATGTATTTATTCTAGATCAAGACATCAAAGGGGGAGAATCAAACAAAGGCAAAGCAAAGATAATCGAGTAGTCGATTGGGAATCATTTCATCCAATATAAGGTAAGTCCTTAAGCACTCCTGTGAGGTTGATTAGCTTGTATATAAATAATATTAGTGAATCATAAAAGGGATTCCTTTCGTTAGGAGTTCTCTTGGAATAATTTTCCTATTTATTAATATGACCATATATGCTATTTAAATTAAGTAAATTTCCTTATCAAAATGAGTTAACATATGGCACTATGTGTGCGGAATTAAGTAGCACTATGTGTGCCGATTTGGGTGTTGAAGTATAAGAGAAAATCCAATGCACTGAGTGTGCGGTGTACTATGGCACTATGTGTGCGAGTGTGACGAGCACTATGTGTGCAAATTCGATTAATAATATAAAATGAGCGTGAAAGAACGAAGTGGTAGAACTAGTAACTAAAGTATCGAACTTGAGGCATGTACTGAGTAGGTACAAATTTATCTAGTGCATCAAAATTCCATGCTTTGAGGGATCGGGTCTAAATCAATTGGGTTGTTTTGGTGTTTGATTTGATTGTAGGACTTGGCATGAGATTGAATCGAAATTCTAAGAAATGATAGCATAGCTCGGTATAGTTGGAGTAACTGATTTTTTTTGCATTATTTGCTTCTCTTATGATCTCTTATAATTATACGGTATGTAATGCTTATGACTTACTGAGTTATATACTCATTGGTGTGTTTATTTGTCACTTATTTAGGTTCCTTTGATCCATTTTTGTGTGCTCGGGATCACCGTCGAAGTCATCGCACCAGCTTGCAACTTTTTGGTATCTTCTTCTTAGTTGGTCTAAGAGAACATTTCGGCATGTATAGGCTATTATGTTTTGTTTGAACTTTGGTATGTATACTTTTAGCCATGCGAAAATGGTATAAATGTTAAGTTGAATTGGGTCTTATGATACTTAGTTATAAGTAACAGTTAAAGTCTATTTAATTATTATGCCGTTTGTCATGGCTAATCATTTCCGGTGTTACACTCATGATATGGTTATTGAGTAGTAAGGAAATGCTTGGTAATGATTAGCCTTGGGTATGGCTAGTCATGATCATACTTGGTGATATGCATGCTAAATTACTCTAATAGAAAAAAAAATTTACTCTAATAGTAGAGGCAGACAGCAGTGGTGTTGTGAAATTGAAAAATCACTAAAAATAGTAGAAATGGAATTAAATAATGGATAAATCATGGAATCGAAGCTTGATGAGTCTATTTTTACATGGAAGAAGTAAAACAAGTATGGAAGCTATACTGTATGAGATATTTAAAATCTTGTGAAATAGGACCAGAACGATTTCTGGATCCCCTGTCCCGAATTTAGAAATTCACCATAAATTCTACAAAGATAATTAGAAGTCATACTTTATATGTACAGATTCCTTATTGAGTCTATTTTTATTAGGGACAAAACAGCATAGTCATTGAATCTCTGTACAGAGAGATATCTAGTTCGTAATACACAGAGGTCAGAGTAGTCGAAACCTGAAATAGGGGAGAATTTAACTAATAAACTGTACTAATTGGCCCAACCAAAAATTCTAGAAAACAATTTGTAGATGGACACATGAGTCTAGTTTCAGAAAAAATTTACGGAACTAGTTTTCGAGTTTTGTAACTCGAGATATGATTTTTAAGGTGGCAGTGACGCAGTTGGCCAGCTTGTCTGGAAATGGGAAAATGAACTGTATAAATAAATGAGTTAAGTTCGTTCACACTTCGTGTCCGACTCCGGCAACGGTCTCGGGTACGGGGTGTTACAATTAAATTGGTATCAGAGCTATGGTTTAGTCGGTTCTTGGACTACCATAGCGCGTATGAGTCTAGCTATACATGCCTTAATGTTAGTATTTGATAGTGTGATGACTTGTGACGGTCGAAATTTTTGTTTTGATTAGTAAATGGAACCTAATCTAGAGAGAACCTTAGCAGATGACGTTGAAAGTGTAGCGGCTGCTCCTGCGCAAGGGACACCGCCTGTTGAACCTCAATCATCCGCGAATAATCAAGATGATAGGGCAAAACAAGCCTTCTTTACCATGATGAATGAGTGGGTCGCACAATATGCCCGAACTAACTCGACTGCTCAACCATTCCCGAATTTAAATAATTTGCCTCAGGTGCCTATAATACCACTAGATACTGATCCTGTAAGGCCGAGTAAACCTCTTGTGGATTTGATTAGGAAGCGCGGGGCCGAGAAATTTCGAGCCATAGCTACTGATGATGCTGAAAGGGCCGAGTTTTGGCTTGATAACACCATCCGGGTTTTTGATGAGCTGTCTTGCACACCTGATGAGTGTTTAAAGTGTGCCATATCTTTGTTACGAGACTCAGCCTACTATTGGTGGAGAACCTTGATTACTATAGTCCCGCAGGAACGAGTTACTTGGGATTTCTTCCAGATGGAATTTTGAAAAAAGTATATTAGTCAACGGTTTATCGATCAAAAACGTAAAGAGTTTTTGGAACTTAAGCAAGGTCGTATGACAGTATCTGAATACGAATGCAAATTTGTAAGACTCAGTCGATATGCTCGGGAGTGTGTAGCTGATGAAATTGCTATGTGTAAAAGATTTGAAGAAGGATTGAATGAAGATTTAAAGCTACTAGTGGGTATTTTGGAGATAAAAGAATTCGTAACACTAGTTGAACGAGCTTGTAAGGCAGAAGAACTTGGAAAGGAGAAAAAGAAGGCTGAATTTGAAACTAGAGACTTCCGTAAAATATTGGCGGGAAAAACTTCGTTCTCGGCCGTAAAGAAGTTCAAGGAAGATACTAATAAATTGAAGATGACTGCAGGAATTTCTATTAGAGAGCGACCATCAACGAACTCTCGAGCTACTTCGGTTGCTAGTGTGGGTAACAATCGTCAAGAAAAACCTGAATGTCCACAATGTGGAAGACGACACGCAGGCGAATGTTGGGGTAAGTTTACTAACAGGGCCTGTTACAGATGCGGTTCGAAGGATCACTTCATTAGAGATTGCACGGAACTTGATGAGAAAAATAAGATGCAAGGTGCAAGACATAGTGGAACAACGATTAGAGGTAGACCGCCGAGAATTTCAAGAGGTAGGGGTGGTGGCCAGAGAGGGACTTCTGATACGGCTATTCGATCTGAGACTCGTGCTCCCGCTAGAGCATATGCCATCCGCGCACGAGAGGAGGCGTCCTCCCCTGATGTTATCACTGGTACTTTCACTCTCTTTGATACTAATGTGATTGCATTGATTGACCCTGGCTCTACTCATTCATATGTATGTGAGACTTTAGCATCCAGTAAGACTCTACCCGTTGAGTCTACTGAGTTTGTAATTCGAGTGTCAAACCCCTTGGGTCGATATGTACTCGTTGACAAAGTGTGTAAGAAATGTCCTCTGATGATCCGAGATTCCTGTTTTCCGGCCGACTTGATACTTTTACCGTTTGATGAATTTGATGCTATTCTCGGTTTGGATTGGTTGACCGTGCATGATGCGGTTGTGAATTGTAAAAGTAAGACTATTGATTTGAGGTGTGCAAATAATGAAATAATCCGAGTTGAGTCTACTGTCTTGAATGGATTGCCAACAATAATATCCTTGATGTTAGCTCAAAAATATGTGAGAAAGGGGTGTGAAGTGTATCTTGCATACGTGCTTGATAATAAAGAGCCAGAAAAGAAACTTGAATCGGTACAGGTGGTTTGTGAATATCCGGATGTTTTTCCCGAAGAATTACCGGGTTTACCACCTGTTCGGGAGGTAGAGTTTGGTATTGAGCTTGTACCTGGGACTACCCCGATTTCGATAGCTCCGTATCGTATGGCACCAACCGAGTTAAAAGAGTTGAAATCTCAGTTGCAAGAGTTGACGGATAGAGGTTTCGCTCGACCAAGTTTCTCACCTTGGGGTGCACCAGTATTGTTTGTGAAAAAGAAGGATGGTACCATGAGGTTGTGCATCGACTATCGTCAGCTGAATAAGGTGACAATAAAGAATAAATATCCGTTACCGCATATTGATGATTTGTTTGATCAACTAAAGGGAGCCTCGATGTTTTCAAAGATAGATTTGAGATCGGGTTATTATCAGTTGCAAATTCGAGATTCGGATATACCCAAAACTGCTTTCAGAACGAGGTACGGTCACTATGAGTTCTTAGTAATGTCGTTTGGGCTCACTAATGCCCCTGCGGTATTTATGGATTTGATGAATCAGATCTTCAGACAGTATTTGGACCGGTTTGTAGTTGTGTTTATTGATGACATATTAGTCTATTCAAGAGGTGAGACCGAATATGCTGAGCACCTAAGATTAGTGTTGCAGATTTTACGAGATAAGCAGTTATATGCCAAGTTCAGTAAGTGTGAGTTCTGGTTAAGAGAGGTTAGCTTCTTGGGTCATGTGGTATCTGTATCGGGTATTCGAGTTGATCCGAGTAAAATTTCAGCCATACTTAACTGGAAGCCTCCGAGAAATATTACTGAAGTTCGAAGCTTTTTGGGACTAGCCGGCTACTACAGATGGTTTGTAAAGGGTTTCTCGATGATAGCCACACTACTAACAAAGCTACTTCAAAAAGATGTTAAGTTCGAATGGACGGAAAAATGTCAGAAAAGTTTCGATCAACTAAAAACTTATTTGACTGAAGCTCCAATTCTAGTGCAGCCCGAATCAGGCAAAGAGTTTGTCATTTATAGTGATGCATCCCTACTTGGGTTGGGTTGCGTATTGATGCAAGAAGGTCGAGTTGTGGCCTATGCATCGAGACAACTGAAGCCACATAAGAAGAATTATCCAACCCATGATCTCGAACTAGCTGCCATTGTGTTCGCCTTGAAAATATGGCAACATTACTTATTTGGTGAGAAGTGCCATGTATATTCAGATCACAAAAGTCTCAAATATTTGATGACTCAAAGAGACTTGAATCTGCGACAAAGGCGTTGGCTTGAGTTGTTGAAAGATTATGAGCTTGTTATTGATTATCACCCGGGAAAGGCTAATGTGGTTGCGGACGCCTTAAGCCGAAAATAACTGTTTGCTTTACGAGCGATGAATGTACACTTGTCTGTTCTACCCGACAATATGTTAGTAGCTGAATTAAAGGCCAAACCATTATTGATTCATCAAATTCGTGAAGCTCAGAAAGTCGATGATGAATTGGTTGCAAAACGGGCTGAATGTGTTCCGAATATGGAATCAGAGTTTCAAATTGATGATGACGATTGTTTGAGGTTCAGAAGTCGTTTGTGCGTTCCAAGAAATTCAGAACTCATTTCGATGATTCTGAACGAAGCTCATTGTAGCCGAATGTCAATTCACCCGGGGAGTACGAAAATGTACAACGATCTGAGACGTCAGTTTTGGTGGCATGGTATGAAACGAGACATTTCTGATTTTGTATCGAAGTGTTTAATATGTCAACAAGTGAAAGCGGAACATCAAGTGCCTACAGGTTTACTTCAGTCGATCATGATACCTGAATGGAAATGGGATCGAGTCACGATGGATTTTGTATCTGGGTTGCCACTATCGGCAAGTAAGAAAGATGCGATTTGAGTTGTTGTTGATAGACTAACTAAGTCGGCTCACTTTATCCCCGTACGAACGGATTTTTCATTGCATAAACTAGCTGAATTGTATGTTTCTCAGATTGTGAGATTACACGGGGTACCGATTTCTATTGTGTCGGATAGAGATCCGAGATTCACCTCGCGATTTTGGAAGAAATTGCAAGAAGATTTGGGTACCAAGCTGCATTTTAGCACCGCTTTTCATCCACAAACCAATGGTCAATCCGAGCGGATAATTTAGATACTTAAGGATATGTTGAGATGTTGCATCCTCGAGTTTAGTGGTTCATGGGAACAGTATTTACCTTTGATTGAATTCGCTTACAATAATAGTTTTCAATCAAGTATTAAGATGGCACCTTACGAGGCTTTGTACGGTCGTAAATGCCGTACACCATTGTTTTGGACCGAGCTCGGTGAAAGTAAAATTTTTAGAGTTGATTTAATTAAAGATGCTGAACAGAAAGTAAAAGTAATCCGTGAAAGTCTAAAGGCAGCCACAGATCGCCAAAAGTCGTACGTGGATTTGAAACGAAAAGACATTGAGTATCAGGTGGGAGACAAAGTGTTTCTTAAAGTTTCACCTTGGAAAAAGATACTCAGATTTGGCCGTAAGGGCAAATTGAGTCTGAGATTCATTGGGCCGTATGAAATCTCCGAACGAGTTGGTCCAGTTGCGTATAGATTGATTTTGCCCCCTGAACTTGAAAAGATTCACGACGTCTTTCATGTTTCGATGCTTCGACGTTATAGATCTGATCCATCACACATAATTAATCCATCAGAGGTTGAAATTCAACCCAATATGAGTTATGAAGAAGAACCGATTCGTATCCTGGCTCGTGAAGTGAAAGAGTTACGAAACAAAAGGGTTCCTTTAGGAAAAGTGTTATGGCTCAAACACGGGATGGAAGAAGCTACTTGGGAGACCGAGAACTCTATAAAAGAACGATACCCAAACCTATTTACCGGTAAGATTTTCGGGAACGAAAAATTTCTTAAATGGGGGAGAATTGTGACAGCCCTAAATTGCCCCTAGACCGAAAGTAGTTTCGGGACCACTAAACCGAGTCACCGAAGTATTTGAATGTGATAATTATTGTCTAGAATATGTGAATATGAATGTGTGAAAGTTTTAAGCTTCGATTTAGTCGATTGCATGTGAATTTAGTTAATAGGACTTATGTGTGACACTTTTGAAATGTGATAGGTTAATCTATAAGGACCTATTAAAGCATGTAGTGAAAATAATGGTTTTGCATGTCAAATACTCCTTTTTTATACATAGTGGCCGGCCATGATGGAGCATATATTAGAATATGTGGTAAATTTCCATGAAGTGGTCATTATTTTATGTAAAAGAAAGGAAATAATAAAAGAAAAAAAAAGAATGAAAAGGTGATGAAAATAAAAGAAGAAATCGGTTCTTCTTGGCCGAATGAAGAGATGTAGAAATAAGGGGAACTTACCAAAAGAAATTCGACATTCTTCTTTAGCTAGTAAGAGGTAAGTTTTGAATTGTTGATTTAGTTTTATGATAGGTTAAGTTAGTAATTGGATGCACTCTTGGTAATGTTAAGAAAGTTGGAGCTTTTATGGTGGTTTGGGCATCATGCCGTGAATCTAAGTGTTAACATTGGAGGTCATTTTCTTGTTGTACGTGATAAAAGGGGGATGATAGTATGGAATGAAGATTTTTGAATAAGTAGGTTAGTAGCACTTGGTACATTCGATTACATTGAGTCTAATTAGAATGTTAATTTCTTTCTCTATGATTATTTTCCTTGTATGTTAAAGGGGTCCTTTGATGGGGCCGAATGAATTATGAAAGTTATAAAAAAAATGTATGAAGTTAAGGTGCGAATTTTAGTTCGGGTGATAGAGATAATTCGGTTGAAATGTTGAGTATGGGAGTTGTCATTTTAGGTTAAGATCAAAAGAATGGTTAATAGGCATTAAAAGGTTAAATGTATGAAACTTGATGTATAATAACTTATAGGTAATTACATAAGTAAGGTTAAATTTAATTTGGTATATTCGGCCATATAGGTGTATATGTTTGTGATAATATTTTTTGCTAACTCTCTATAATCGATTGAAGGAGTAATATTGGCTTATAAGGTTGAGTTGATTCATGATGTTGTACATTAGAATTAAAAATACTTGAGACTAGGTTACCTTAATAGTGACAATACATTCGGCCTTGAAGCATTAATCGAATATTGGTTAAGGTTTTGATATTTTGAACAAGGATAGTTGTGAAATGGAGTGAAAACCATTAAATTATACACATAAGTATCCAGCAAGAAAATTAAACTACTAAATGTATTTATTCTAGATCAAGACATCAAAGGGGGAGAATCAAACAAAGGCAAAGCAAAGATAATCGAGTAGTCGATTGGGAATCATTTCATCCAATATAAGGTAAGTCCTTAAGCACTCCTGTGAGGTTGATTAGCTTGTATATAAATAATATTAGTGAATCATATAAGGGATTCCTTTCGTTAGGAGTTCTCTTGGAATAATTTTCCTATTTATTAATATGACCATATGTGCTATTTAAATTAAGTAAATTTCCTTATCAAAATGAGTTAACATATGGCACTATGTGTGCGGAATTAAGTAGCACTATGTGTGCCGATTTGGGTGTTGAAGTACAAGATAAAATCCAATGCACTGAGTGTGCGGTATACTATGGCACTATGTGTGCGAGTGTGACGAGCACTATGTGTGCAAATTCGATTAATAATATAAAATGAGCGTGAAAGAACGAAGTGGTAGAACTAGTAACTAAAGTATCGAACTTGAGGCATGTACTGAGTAGGTACAAATTTATCTAGTGCATCAAAATTCCATGCTTTGAGGGATCGGGTCTAAATCAATTGGGTTGTTTTGGTGTTTGATTTGATTGTAGGACTTGGCATGAGATTGAATCGAAATTCTAAGAAATGATAGCATAGCTCGGTATAGTTGGAGTAACTGATTTTTTTTGCATTATTTGCTTCTCTTATGATCTCTTATAATTATACGGTATGTAATGCTTATGACTTACTGAGTTATATACTCATTGGTGTGTTTATTTGTCACTTATTTAGGTTCCTTTGATCCATTTTTGTGTGCTCGGGATCACCGTCGAAGTCATCGCACCAGCTTGCAACTTTTTGGTATCTTCTTCTTAGTTGGTCTAAGAGAACATTTCGGCATGTATAGGCTATTATGTTTTGTTTGAACTTTGGTATGTATACTTTTAGCCATGCGAAAATGGCATAAATGTTAAGTTGAATTGGGTCTTATGATACTTAGTTATAAGTAACAGTTAAAGTCTATTTAATTATTATGCCGTTTGTCATGGCTAATCATTTCCGGTGTTACACTCATGATATGGTTATTGAGTAGTAAGGAAATGCTTGGTAATGATTAGCCTTGGGTATGGCTAGTCATGATCATACTTGGTGATATGCATGCTAAATTACTCTAATAGAAAAAAAAATTTACTCTAATAGTAGAGGCAGATAGTAGTGGTGTTGTGAAATTGAAAAATCACTAAAAATAGTAGAAATGGAATTAAATAATGGATAAATTATGGAATAGAAGCTTGATGAGTCTATTTTTACATGGAAGAAGTAAAACAAGTATGCGAGCTATACTGTATGAGATATATAAAATCTTGTGAAACAGGACCAGAATGATTTCTGGATCCCCTGTCCCGAATTTAGAAATTCACCATAAATTCTACAAAGATAATTAGAAGTCATACTTTATATTTACAGATTCCTTATTGAGTCTACTTTTATTAGGGACAAACGGCATAGTCATTGAATCTCTGTAAAGAGAGATATCTGGTTCGAAATACACAGAGGTCAGAGTAGTCGAACCCTGAAACAGGGGGGACTTTAACTAATAAACTGTACTAATTGGATTGACCAAAAATTCTAGAAAAAAATTTTTAGATGGAAACATGAGTCTAGTTTTAGGAAAAATTTACGGAACTGGTTTTCGAGTTTTTTAACTCGAGATATGATTTTTAAGGTGGCAGTGACGCAGTTGGCCAGCTTGTCTGGAAATGGGAAAATGAACTGTATAAATAAATGAGTTAAGTTCGTTCACACTTCGTGTCCGACTCCGGAAACGGTCTCGGATACGGGGTGTTACAACATGAGCCTGAATTGTTCATTTACCGGAACACAGAAAAAGATTGTCGAATTCCACAGTAAATCAACAGTATGCAAGTATATTAAAAGAGGTTTGAATCTTAGACCTGATTCGCGATTAACGACATCCCAGCACTGACTCGACGACAATGAGTGAATTCTCCCAAAATCCGCCAGCAAAAACCGTGTTTAAAAGAAAATAAAAGAAACCCCAAGAAGAGGAAGAAAAGAACGTCTAGAGAAAAGGAGAAATAAAAGGAAAAAGAAAAGAATAAAAAAATAAAAAAAATAGTTAAATAATTTAACTTAAAACCAAGCTACTATTTAACAAACAAAACAAAATAATAATACTACTTCTCCAAAGCACTCACACAAGGACTCGAGCCCAAAACCTTGAGGTTCACTAACAATCACTCAACCACCAAACCAGTAGGCCTATTCTGTCACTTAAACGCACAACTAAACGCAATAGCATAACCTTTTCACTGACCCTAACCACAAAACTCAAAACTTCTAGCCCCAAAATCTGGGGTGTTACACCATATTTACATTAAGTACAAAAATCTGAGCTCCCAAATGTCACCTGGTCTTAAGTCAAAGGTTTACCTGAACAGATAAAGATAAAACAAACGGGTGAGCTATAAGGCTTAGTGTATAACAAAACTCAACCAAAGATCAAACAAAACACAATATACAAATTAGAGTAACGTAGAGAATTTCATAACGATCATATAACCAGAGCAGAATAAATCAGAGTATCATAAGGATTTTCATAACAATCATACAACAGAATAGAGGGTGTATGGTTATGCCAATGTGATGTTTTTGAAAAAATCAAAATGCAGATTTATCAAAAAAACATCCTACCCAACTCTGCTACACACTAAAATAGAGTTCCCCAAAACTCATCCAACCAAATGACACCGACATATAATTGTGGAAAGTGCAACCAAAATTATAATTAAAACTGTCAAATTATATGGTCAAGCTATTACGTTGCAGCCAAGCTGCCAGTACAGATGTATATGGTTGAACCACCATAATTGTAGACAAGCTGCGAGACAGAATTATGGATAAACCACCATATAATACAAATCATTGAATTTCCAAAAACTTCCTTCTTTTACATCATCCCAAACCCCATGCAATGTGTCATGGCAGAATCAAAATGATAAGTATGTAGGACATGCTGTCGTATAATAACAGAGACAGAAGACATGGAAATCCACGCTTTGCAGAACAGACTAATCAAATCTTAATGAATCATAATATATTTGCCATGAAGTCATATGCACCGTTACATATCAGAATCAATATCAAACACAACAACTTATTTGGATATCACATGTTCACAACCAATAAGGTAACACAAAAACGAATCATCAAAATTAATAGAGCACAAACCATACCTAAATAAATCACATACCTTAAACACGTCCCAAACAAAAGCACATTATACGCTAACAGATCATGCTTACTTAGCTTATATCATATTAGACATACGTACAGATAACGAATAATACACCAATAGCTCATCAAAAATTAAGTTTTATAGCTTGTTTTAGATTGAATGAACCCCGCGGAAAGCCTAAGTTCGATTTAAACAACATTTATGGCCCTAGGGAAAAATTCTGATTTTTGGCCCACACGTCCTACATGATGGCCCATGTGGCTCATCACAGTGCCTCACACGACCATATGGCTCAAGTCAGAAAGTTACACAGTTTGGCACATGGTCGTGTGACTCAATTTAGTGATATACATAGGCTATGCACACGGCTGTGTGGCGTCGATAGCCCCAATTTTGGCTTCCTTATGTTCACTGATTTCTCGAGTTTTTGTTACACACCTGATACAATTTTGACTTAGAAGCAACAGAGATGATTTTGGAACCCTAAAGCGACGTTCAAACATCCAATCAGATGATTTCTTCACAATGAAATCACTAAACTAAGATCCAAAACTGATGTTACGTCAAAAAACTTTCAACACAAAACCCCAAATTGAAACTTACCGGCAAATGAATCAACCAAAATGTAATTCTTAAATCGTTGGAGGGATGTAAATCTCGAGATGCAGTTCAACTGAAAGATCGAGGGCACAATAAAACTTAAAGCAACATATCCGAAATGGTTCAAACAATAAACTGAGGGTGTAAGACAATCACAGCCAAAAAGAAAATAATAAGAAACGATATAGAGAAAAAAATGGAAGAGGAACATGAAAAAGAGAGGAAGTTTTTGGAAAAAAAACTTAATTAATTTAAGAAAATAAAAACTAACTTGCAAGGCAGCACAACAAAAAAAAACATTTTCTTATTTCTTTAACAGTGACTCGAACACAAGACCAAAAGGTATACAAAAACTTAATCATTGAACCAATAGGCTCATTATTGTCTTCAATTGAGCGAAAACCATATATAAACCAGATACTCAATAATAGGAGTTTAGAAAAAAGTAGCAAAATTTCAAAAGAAAGGGTTTGAACCCAGAACCTTACACACACAAACACAATAGCTATCCACTAAGCCAAATTAATTCACTTGTCATAATTTCACAGTCTTAACTCAAACTCAGGACGCAACCACTCTGGTTTCACTAACTCAATTTCTTCTAACTTGGTTTTTGAGACATTATAGGGGGAGTGTTATGAATGCTATTAAGCGGATGTTCAACCTTTCACCTTTCATCTTCCTGAACTCTTCATCGAAAGAAGAGAAATGCAACAGAAATCCCCCTTATTCTCATATATTATTCTTGTGTTCTTTACATTATTATCATTTTATAACAATCTACAAATTGAATTTGTGTTTAATGAATTTATAAACAAATTATTTACACTACACCAATAATAATTCTTGAGTAAACTTAAAAAATTAATTTTTAACATAAAATGTTTTCTCTCACCAAATTTGTGAATGTATACTTACTATTAATAAAACCCTTAACTTAAATATAGTCTTGAAATAAAAGAACTAAAATTAACATGTCTAGAGATTGAAGCTGTGTTTAATAGATTTATAAACAAATTTTTGAGTAAACTTAAAAAAAATAACTTTTAATATAAAATGTTTTCTCTCACCAAATTTGTGTATCTTATCGATAATGTTACTGATTGCATTAGTGTGATAAGTCAACTCGATATTTAATATTTTAAAAATAATATTTTAATATTGAAATTTTTTCATCAACTTAATAACTTTTTGACGTGCTATAGAAGAATGAAAATACCATGGTAAATAATTGGAGTGCATTTAATATTCTTAATATGATGTATTTACCTATTTCAAATTTTTTTACTCATAAGTTAAACTATTTTTAATTTTATTTCATACATATTCCATATATGTTGTTATTATTATTAGTTTCAATCCTTACATTTTATTATTTATTGTATGTTATTTTGAAATACAAATTATTCTAAATATGTAGTTTTTACACGCATATGCGTGTGATAAGATTTCTAGTATTATAAATATTAAAATTTGAGAAAGTTATTATGTGGGTGAAAATATAACTTTCAAGTAATTTTAATTTATAAAATGTAAGTAGTTTTATGTTATAAAAGTTAAGGTTGAGCAAGGTAAATAAAAAATACCTACTTAAAAATTTTAAATAAAAACATTTAAAGAAAACATGTACGAGTTATTAATTAATTTTATTTATTTGAAAATTGTTTTTAGAAATATTTATAAAAAAAGACTTTTAAATTTTATTAATAAGGTCCAAAAGCCATAAATAAATCATTTTTTGTTAAAATAAATCTAAAAACTTATAACTCAAAATTAATAAAAAAATGGAGAAAAGAATCGATTATAATAAAAGATTCAATCGAACTAAAATGAACCCAGCCCTAAAAATATCTCAATTCCCTATAATTAGCTTGGGAGACTAAATGGGTAAATGTTGTTATTGAGACTGCTCTATCTATCAAAGGGGTTAATGGAAATTGTAGAGGACATTCAAATAGAGATTTGATCTGGTGGATCCAAGAGCTACGTAATCATGAGTACAGAGTACTCATTAAGTACCTAATAAGGTGAATTTTGCTACGGACTCTTTAGCTGATTTGATGAAAGGTTTTCTCATTAGTGTGAGAATTTTTCATGTTACCCTTGTATTGATTAATGATCAAATAGACAAAAACTATCTTGTTACATAACTCTGACCCTATTATTTGCTGATAATTGATGCTTTTTACATCTTGTTACCAAAAAAACACAAAGCTGTTTAAGTGGTATATTTTTCATAATATTGATATTTCATTTTTTCTATTGTTTTAATTAAGATGATATGTTGAGATTTTATAATATTATAAAACTAAACCGAGAGAATTACTTGATTCACTTCATGAATTTCACATTAAATTCATTGATTTAGGACTTCATTAAAGGTTGATAAAAGTGGTGGAGCAGAATAGGTTTGGTGAACGAATACTTCATTCCGAATCTACCATCTTCGATAATTACTATTTTATTCCTTCAACGTTTTATGTATTTTTTTTATATTTTTAATATAGATTAAATATACACTAAAATCATACATATACCAACATCATTTATATAATTATCTAAATTGTTGATCGAGTAATATTACAAGTTAATTAAATATTAAATTTATTAAAAAATTTATTAAACTACTTTTACATATTTGAAATAAAGTATATTTTATAAGAGTATTTTTATTTTTTAACATTTTAAATTAAATCAATGAAATATTATAAATGATAAGATCTAAATCTATATCATTAATATGTAAAAAAATCTCAACTTTATTATCGCAACCACGTTTGATTTGGGTTAAAATCATTATTTAGAATTTAAATTTGACAACTTTTTTCACATAAAGATTTAAATATTTTTTTGTCTAAATTAAATTCTGATGTTTTTATATTAAAGCTTGAACTTAAACAATATTTTTTACATTGGAGCTTGAATTTTTTTATCAAAGTTAAATCTAAATTTAACAATAGTTTCCGTTAAGGTGTAAACTTTACAATCCTAATATATGAAAAATTTATCCAATTTAAAACTTAATTTAGATAAAAAAAAATCAGATCTTAATATAAAAATCGTTATAAATTCAAGATGTAACTTAAATATAAAAAATTTAGACCTCATAATTTTTTTACATTTTAATATTATTTATAGGTGAAATCATTGGCGATGACGAAATACAGGTAGCCAACAGGATAGAGATAGGGATAGGTGAAGATAACGTCAATTGCGGCGCCAGGTTGAGAGAGAACTTTTGAGAAAAGATTGTTGGGAATTATTTTGGAGGAAAGCCAAAATATAAGCATTGGATTCTTCACATATCTCAAAGGTTGGTTTTATACACAATTTTAAAACTAAAATATATAAAAGAATAAAAAAGGGCTGACTTGAGTTCGCTGCATCACACATTTCGATGAGTGCATCTATTCCTTCCAGCCTCATGAATATTTTGGATGGGATACCCATAGGTTTATATTATACAGATATTTTAAATTAATTTTGGTGAAGGGAAACTATTACCTTCTAAAGTAAGGGCATCTCATTTAGGGTTGAGATCGGTTAGTTTTGATTGAATTTTTCAACTTTTTTTTATAATTTTTTTTTTATATTAATTTTAAGATTTGAGTTTTTAAATTTTATTTGATAAAAGAAATTTTATAGCCTTTTACATAATTGTTAAATATTTTTTATTTTAAAATATTATATCAATAAATTTAATAAAATAATTTTAACAGTATTAATAATCTAAAAAAATTAAATTTTTAAAAGTAAAAATAAAAATACTAAATTTTAAAATTTAAAAAAATACAAAAACAAACCGCATATTTTAAGCTTTTAAATACCACCCTAAATAAAAATAAATTGGAGTAACCAAAATTTTTAAAATTATAAATAAATAAAAAAGCGTCTAAACACCATGATTCAAGAATTGTAAAGCAAGCAGGGATAAGGTTGAAATAAATGAACAGTAAAAACGTTGAGAAATGAAAGGAGTTAATAGTTGCGTAAAAAGGAAGCGAAAAAAAGATCCCATATTATATTATATTATATTCCTCAATTCTTTCAAAAGAAAATATATATTATATTCCTCAATTCCCAATTTCCAAAGCCACTGAAATTGAAATAATTAAATGTTGGATCATGTGAAAGGATGTGGGTATGTACGTAAGTAAGGCATGGGACCTACTTTGACGCGCTTACACGTCGTTTCTTACGTGGACATAACTTTCAGCCCTTGCATTTGCATTCGCATTCGCGTACTCTACTCTCTCTTTCTGCTTTTCTTTTTCAATTGTTTTTAGATACATCATTTATACTGTAGTATTGGTTGAGTTATAGTTACAGGTACCTTAAGATCAAACATTGATATAATGTTTTTTAAGTAATTCTTTTTACAAAAACTTTATATAAACTATTTAAAATCACATATATTTTATATTAATATTTTATTTATTTAAAAAGTCTTTGAATGTTTCACAAGTAAATTGTGGCACAATTAGATGCTGAATTAAAGTTATTATATTAATATAGATAAATAAATATATAAATATATTGTAATATAATAAAAATAGAAAATTATACTATAGTCACTTATTATGTAAGTTTCTTTTTTTAGCTCAATTATGAAAAATTATAAAATTTTATATAATTATTTAATTTTTTTTTGTCACCAGTTGTTAAATGGCTAACAAAAACTTAATACGATAGCTTTTAAAATTGACATAATAACAATTTTAACCTTCAACATTTATTTATTCGGCTAATTTAGTAGATTCTAAAATAAATTAAATCCTTAACGCTTAAATAGTGTGTAATTTGATCATTTTGCAATTTTATTTTTCTTTGTAGCATTTTTTGACATTGTCCTTGCATTTTATTCAATTTAAAAATGAACAACAACAAGAAACAAAACAACCCAAATTCTGATACCTAATTCAATTACTTGAAAATTTTAAAAAAAAATACCCACTTCATTAATTTAATCTAATTGTAAGTCTAACAACTTTAAAAAAAAAAGAGCTTTGATTTGCTTCATCAATGGCTAGCTCAAGCTAACAAAAAATGGATTAATTATCATTGGAAGATATCAAGTTCTTAGTCATTTGAAGTATAAGGAAAGCAAGGTATTTGAGGATTGTCTAGTTTATAAACGTTGAGCACTAAATTTTCAAAAATTAAGAATAAATTGACACAATGTGTAAATACTATGGATTAAATTTGTTATAATGCCAATTTCAAAAGTTGCCATGTCATCTTTCCATTAACCATTTAACAACATATGACTAAAAAGGAAAAAAAATGAATAGTTACGTGACTGATTCGTAACTTTTCATAGTTGAGTGACAAAAAAAAACAACATGATAGTTGAGTGGCTACCAGTATAGTTTACCCTATTAAAAATGATCTTTTGGGATTTTTTCAACAAAGTTTTTATCAAACACACCCATAGTCAAAGGCTTCCTATTAATATATATATATAGATGTATTAGGAGTTAATTGCATTATGCATTAAACATTCTAATTACATCTTCAAACTATCAATGTTATATCAATAAGGTCAATTTGTTATTAAAATTGTTAATTTAGCAATTAAATGAGATGCCGAATCTCATGTGGCATAGTTTAAAATGAAAATTGTAAAAATCTTAGTTTTGAGATTTTCGAAACTTTTACAAAAGTTTTATTGTTCACTCTCTCCTTTTGCGATTTTACTTTATTTTAGTTTTAACTTTTAAAAGTTATGTAGTGACGTGTTTCTTTTATTTGAAATTTTCATTTTAAATTATGTCTCATAAGATTTGACATGTTATTTAACGATTAAATTAATGTTTTAATAATAGAAAGACTTGATTGATATAACATTGATAGTTTAACTATGTCATTAGAATGTTTTGAAGTTTGGGGACCAATTTAGAACGAATGTCATACTTTAAGGAAGTCTAGTGCAATTCACTATTTATCAATAGTAATGTTTTTCTTTTTAAATAAATCTAATACATGCGTTGATTGCACTAGACATTCTCAAAATATGACATTCATTTTAAAAGAGTTATTCACAACCTCAAATATGAGGAACACTGATAGCGTACTGTCAGGAATTTCGATATGCATTCAAGAAAATATGAATGCCGAGCTTATCAAGGAGTTTAAACCCAAGGAAATTCTAATGGCAGTTAAAGGTATTGCTCCACTGAAAGCTTTAGGTATGGACGGTTTCCCAGCCCTTTTTTTCCACAAGTATTGGCATATTGTGGGGGAGGAGGTTACAAAGTTCTGTTTAGAAATTCTTAATAGGAAAAAGGAGTTCAGCATTATTAACTATACTAGTATAGTGCTTATTCCAAAAGTTGATTCCCCAAACTGCATGACACAATTCAGGCCGATTAGTTTATGTAATGTGGTGTATAAAATCATATCCAAAACAATTGTAAACAAATTTAAAATTGTTGGACAAATGCATTGATGAGGCGCAAGCAGCTTTTGTTCTTGGACGACAAATCATAGATAATGTGATCATTGCCTATGAGGTTTTACAAACATTAAAACAAAAAAATAGAAGGAAATAGGGGATATTTTGCATTAAAATTGTATATGAGCAAGGCCTATGATAGGGTTGAATGGAATTTTATTGAACAAGTAATGAAACAAATGAGTTTTTGTGATGAATGGCTAAATCTTGTAATGGGGTACATCCGATTGGTGGAATATTCGGTTCTATTTAATGGGATTAGAGGAGAAAATTTTAAGCCTTCAAGAGGTTTGAGACAAGGGGACCCTTTAAGTCCATACTTATTTCTTATCTGTGTAGAGGGTTTTCCTTCACTCATTCAATTAGCAAAAAGAGAGGGAGCTATTAAAGGCGTAAGGATGGGGAGAGGAGGACTTACTTTAACTCATCTTTTCTTTGTTGATGATAGTATATTATTTTGGAAAGCAAGTTTGGAGGGTGCAAGTGCTATTAAAACAGTTGTGAATGAATATGAAAGGATTTTAGGGCAGTCGATTAATTTTAAGAAATCACTGATTTTGTTTCAGTAGTAATATTCAAATTGATAGGCAGGAGTAGATCGGAGTGATTCTTGAGGTAAGGGTTTCGAGTAATCTAGAGAGATATTTGGGTCTATTGACTATGACTGGAAGGCGACAAAAGGAGGCATTTGCAAGTTTCAGAGATAGATTTATTAAACGTATTAAAAGTTAGAGTGTTCGTCAGTTATCTCTTGGAGGAAAAGAAATTTTTATTAAAGCTATATTACAAGCCTTTCCAGTTTATACTATACAATGTTTCTTATTTCCCGGTTCACTATGTCGTCAGTTTGAAAATATTATTAGCCAATTTTGGTGGAGAAATTCTAAAATAGGGAAGGGAATTCATTGGTGTGATAGGAAAAAATGTGTAAACCGAAAGATCAAGGAGGGTTAGGTTTTAGGGATTTCGCGAAGTTTAATATAATTTTACTTGCAAAACAAGGGTGGAGATTAATTATGAAACCAGATTGCTTATTTGCGCCTGTTATGAAAGCAAATTATTTTCCGCATATTGATTTTATGAATGGGAGGTTAGGATCCCACCTTACGTTTACCTAGAGAAGTATTTGGAGTGCGAGGAAACTTTTGGAGGAAGGAATGGGATAGAGAGTGGGGAATTGAAAGTCGATCAACATCTGGAATGAAGCTTGGATCCCAGGACTTAGGAATGGCAAAGCAAAAGTTTAGCATAATAATATTTATTTTACATCAGTAGCAGACCTTATTAATTCTAATTGTCGAAACCATTCTTTTGAAAACGGGGATCGACTTTGTTTGAAAGTGAAAATTAAAATGGGAGTCGCCACCAATCTTTTATTAGGTGTGATCGGATCACCTTTGTTTTAATAAATCAATTTTAGTTTACTAAAACAGGGCCTTTGGTCTACGAAACTTGAGAGAATGAGTTCGGGAGTCAGTTACGTGCGAGGAAGGATTAGCACCCTCGACACGCCCAAAAATTGGTACGGAATTGATTAGTTAGTGTTTTAATGTCGAAAATTAAAAATCGGGAAAGGACTTGAAATACGATCTTTTCTATTAATACTGATTTTAAAATTCTTGAATTGGCTTAAATCGATTTGTTTAAAGATTTCTTTATCTCGAGATATCGGAGTATCACATCCCGTAAGTTAGGACACAATACCATGAATTCCCGAGCACAAGGTCATCTTTTAATTTATATTGGAAATCCGTGTATTTCAAAACTCAAAAGGATATTTAGCTATTTAGAACCAACGAGAGAACCGAAACCCCGTAAGTTAGGGCACAATTCTTCGACGTTCCAGAATGCGAAACATTGCCTTATTTATTGAAATTAGTAAAAACATAAATAAAAATCTTTGAAGTAATGAACAACAGAATGATATAAAATGGGCGGGACACAAAAATAAACGAGTTGGAAATACATTGAAACAATAACAATGCATGCGATATATTAAACGTAATAATAGCATCCAACGTGAAATAAAAACAATGAATAAATACATAATAAAGATATTGAGAGTATGTACGTAATATATATATATAAATAGTAATAGTGTTAGAAATATACTATATATAGTGTTTGAAGTATATACATAAGATAGTAAAAATATATAACTAGTAATGTTAAAATACATATAATATATACATATATATATAAAATAAATATTGAAAAATGTATGTACATGACGTTTATGAAAAATATATACATAATAATATTAAAATAAAATAATAAATGATGACAGTGAAAATAATAGGTATAGTAATAAATATAATGATATATGAAAAATACTATGTATAAAAGTATATATATACTCGTATAATAAAATATATATACTAGTATTAACAATATAATAGGGGTAAAAATAGATATAATAATAATACATACATAATATGGTATTAAAAGTATTTACATAGCATTTACATATTAGAAACAATAATGTTAAAAGTACCTATTAATAATATTATATAAATATAATAAATAATAATAATAATAATAGTAAAAATACAAAAAAAAGTATGACGTAATAATGAGGTAAGGAAAATAAAATATAATATATTAGATATATAAATATAATAGTAAATATAATAATGTTAAAAAATACCATACATAAAGAGTACATATAAACATATATAATAAAAATATACACTAATATTTATAAATAATAATAGTAAATGTAATAATAATAATAATAATATTAAGTATAGTATAAATAATATGTACATAACAGTAATAATAATAAGTAAAAATAATAATAATAATAATAATAATAATATAGAAATTCAAAAAAAGTAAACATAATATAATGATATTAAAATAAAATATACACTAATATTTATAAATAATAATAGTAAATATAATAATAATAATAATAATAATAATAATAATAATAATAATGATAATAATAATAATATTAAGTATAGTATAAATAATATGTACATAACAATAATAATAAGTAACAATAATAATAATATAGAAATTCAAAAAAAACTAAACATAATATAATAATATTAAAATAAAATAATTTAAAAAATACTATGTAGATATAAATACATATACGTATGTAAATAAAATATACACTAATATAATAATAACGATAATTGAATAATATTTAAAATGAAATAAAATAACAAAGATAATACGAAAATAAACTAAAATCTAAAAAGGACTAAATTTTGAACAAAAACAAAGTTTTGGGGTAAATTTAAAGAGAAATAAAGAAAAATGATCAAAATGCTACACGCGCATAACCTGGGAGGACTAAAATAGCAAATATTCCTTCCCATCAAAACACAATATATCAGTGGGGACTAAATTGAAAAGCACGACAACTTCATGGGGCAAATTTTAAAATAAAAAAAAATTGATTGCAAAAGCTTGAAAACATGGAAGGACCGTACGCGCAAATTCCCCCTTTTCCAAAAACACGCGGATCCTGAGGCTGGTCGGGTCGGGTCGGACCGGGTCGCATCAAAACGACGTCGTTTTAGGGTTAAATGGCAGCCCTCAAAACGACGTCGTTTTTGGAGGCTATATAAAGGCCAAAATTAACAAAAAAAAAATCATTTGGTGAGGAGAGAAAGAAAAAAAAGAGAGAGAAGGAAGAGAGAAGGGACAGGGAGGAGGACTTCCGGCCATGGACCGGTCACCGGTCTGATCGCCGAACCGTCGCCAGCCGCCACCGCCGGCCACCGTCGACCACCGTCCACGGTGGTCGGAAAAGGTAATTTTTTTTGCTTAATAATATATGTATATATATGTATATGTGATTGAGTAAACGAGAAAGGAGTAAAAGAAACTGATTTAAAAAAAAGAAAATCACCTTAAGGTTTCCGCTACTGTTCTGGTGTTTTTGACTCTTTTTCTTTGGACTGCTTTGTTTATTTTTGTGTACTAACACATTGTTTGGCTTTTATTTCAAAGATCTGATATTTTTATTTCTCAAAACAGCCCCCTCTGTACATTGATCTCATTTCGGCTTTTATAGCCTTTACAAGTTCTTTTTCTATTATTTTTTACTATTATTGCGTGCTTGCTTCCTTCCTCTGTCTTTGCAGGTGCGGTGGGAGTGTGTGATGGTGCTGGTGGTAGACAACATGGGAGATTGGGGAGAGGTAAGTGGCTGAGTCAGCCGAATTTAGGGACTAGGGTTTTGGTTGGGCTAGCTTAGGGTTAGGGGTAATAGTTGTAAATGGGTCAAGGGATTTGGGTGTAAATGGGCCATTTGGGTTTGGGTAGTTAAAAGGGGTAAATGGGTAATTGGGTTTATCTTATTGGGCTCCGGGTATTGTAATGTAAATGGGCTTATGGGGTTTAATGTGAATGGGCCCATAATTGGCCTATAACACTAATCGTATTACCTGGAGGATTGATGTGTTACGATAGCTTTTTGAGGAAGAGCGAATTTCCAAAATTTTGTCCATCCCACTCACTGCAATGGATATTCACGATGAAAGGGTGCGGATGGGTGATAAAACAGGGGTATATACTACAAAAAGCGAATACAAATGGCTGTTATAGGCGGATACAATAATAGGGCAAAAGGAGGGGATACATCAACCTACACTACCACAGAAATTTTACAAAAAATTATGTAGATTATATGTTTCAAGTAAAATCAAATTTACATTTAGGAGAATCACCAATAACTTACTCTTTACTTTTAACAATTTAAAAAATAGAAATTTACACGTTATGAATCTTTGTCCTCTCTACCGTATAATAGAGCAATCAGTGAGTCATGTCTTTTGGGAATGCATGTTAATTAAATGTGCCCTGCAAGGAGTAGGGATTGATGGCTCATCTAGTAGCTCGGAACAAAATTGGAATATGTGGTTAGCAAGTTTATTTTTGAATATGAAAGAAGAGCAGTGTAAATGGTTAATCATCACGTTTTGGGCAGTATGGTATCATAGAAACAAAGTTTATCATCAAGGAGAAAAGCAATGCACAACGAGATTTATATATTTTATTATAGCATTTTACACAGAGAACATTCAACTGAAAGTAGTGACAAAAGTAATTGTTCGACAAAATGACTGTGCATGGACTCCACCGAGGATAAATGTGGTAAAAGGTAATTTTGATGCAACTTATAACAATTATATGTTGATTTCAGTAACAGGAATAATTTTTAGAGATATCGAAGGACATACACTGGCAGCATGTACTTACCCTAATACATTTGTGGCCAATACAACCACGGCAGATGTAACAACCTGTTTTTAGTAAAATCAGAGCAGTGATTTCAGAACCACAAATCTGAAGTCGAAAAAAAATATTTTTATTATTATTTTATGTTCTACTGTCTGATAGAAATATAGTATAAAAAATTCGTTAAGAAATTTCACAGTTTACATCCCTAATTTGATGAAAAAAACTAAATTGCATTAAGTGCAAAAGTTGAGTTCTAATAGCTAAAAGTATTAAATAGCTATAGAATTTTAAATTGGAGGTCTTTATATAGTAAATAAACCACTAAAATGCTTAGTGGTTAAGCATGAATTGTCATCATTGGAAATTTCATGAAACATTAAGGTTAATTTTGGAAATTATCAATTAAAGTGATATTAAATAAAATAAAAAAATCTATTATCATCATATACCTCAAAAAAAAAAAACCTAGCCATGGAAACTTGAGATATTAACAAGCTTATTTTGCTCAATTAGGTATGTATCCTTATCCCGTTTTTAATGATTTCTATGTTTTCGAGATCGTAGTAGCTTAATTTAGCTAACTCAGTGATTAATTTGCAAAATCGTTAAATTACTAGCGTTTTGCCATTGATGAGTATGCTTGAATTTTGAATCTTTATGATAGAAAATGAAATGTTGTTGTTCGATAAAAAACTTTTGTAAAGAGAATTTTGATAAATTATCAATTAGGGATTAAATTGAAAAAGATGATAAATTTATGGTAAAATTGTGAAATTGTGAATTTTGTGGGCTACTATTAATATCTATAAAAATTGATTAGGCTTGAGTAAGGATTAGATTGCATGAAGGTAATTTTCCGAGCCTAGAGACTAAATTGTAGTAAATTAAAAGTATAGGGGCAAATTAGTAATTTTGCCAAAAATGTGTGTTGGACTAAATTAAATATGAATTATATTAAATTGAGTTAAATTCATTCGTATAGATTCTATTAGACCTAGTATGGAGTTAGATCGAGGCAAAGGAAAAATATCGGATTAGTCGCATTCGTATCTACATAAACTCGTCCAGGTAAGTTCATGTAATTAAATTGAGTATTTATATGTTTTAATTGAATCATATGCATGTGAATTGTATATCCATGTATAAATACCAATCACACATCCGACGATTACTGAGTCCTGTTTAAACCTTATGAAATTCATAGGATACAAATGACGAGTCATTAGGGTTACCGATTTGGTTAGGGTGCTGCATGTGTTGCGGACACACCACAGCTCTTATGAACTTCCTGTTATACAGCTCTTATGAACTTCCTGTTAGACAGCTCACATGAGCTTTCTATTATACAGCTCACATGAGCTTTCCATTATTTAGCTCGCATGAGCTTCCCGTTATTCATCTTGGAGGAGCTTTCGGTTTAAGCTCGTATGAGCGTACATAAATATGAATTGATGGATTACAGTTTAGTACACCTCGTGTGTACTACTTGTGTATCCAACGATATTCTAAATGGTTCAATGGGCACACTTCTGTTATGAAATTATATGAGTTTGATATGAACTATTATCGATATATACACGAAATACATGAAATATGATTATTTGATGAATTCAACCATGTGTATAGGATTTTATAAGTGATTTTCATGGCTAATATGTTGGTGATCATGTGTTTAGGCTTTTGGCCAAATTGATTAAGATATGCCATGTTTACTTACCTATTTTGTGGAAATATGGTAAGTTAAATTCTGTATTATACGAACTTACTAAGCTTAAATACTTACTCTGTATTATTTTCCATGTTTTATAGTAATTCGAAAGCTCATTTGGGTGAGAAGCTGGTTGGAGCTATTTCACACTATCTATCGGCTATTTTGGTTTCTTTCAGTAAGTTAATTCCAGTCATAATGGCATGTATAGGATATTTTGGCTAATGTTATATAAATGCTTTGTTAAGACAAGCCATTTGAATGGCTTGTGTTTGATATATTTTGATGTGTTTATATATGTGGCCTTAACCTATTTAATTTGTGTTTGATATGGTTGGGTTGAATAATGGAAAACTTATAGGTATATTGATGATCAGTTTGAAATAGTATATTTGGTACAATTATGCATATATGCATTTTGTTATCTAGGTAAATATGGATATTTGGTTAAAATGTTATTAATTTGTCATTTGAGGTGCCTACGGGCATATTGGTTGTATATTGTGATAATACATGTTTAAGACATGATTTTAGCTTGATTTGAATGTCTTGTTATGGCTTGTTAATATGAAAATGGTTGTGTTTAGGTTGGTACCAAATTGGGTGAGAAATGTGACTTAGAAATGACCTATTTTTGTCTATATGGGTAGAGACTCAGGCATATGTCTCAGCCTTGTGTGACATACGGCCAGGTGACACGACCGTGTGTCCCTTGTACCTTTAAAAGTGTGTAAGTCAGTATGCTCAACATGGTCTAGCACACGAGCGTGTGACTTGGCAGTGTGACCTAAGTCAGAGAGTTACACGGGCACAGACAGGGGCTGGGGCACGACCGTGTGTCCCTATTTCGAATGCCCACAGGGCCTGAGACACGGGCATGTCTCCTGACCTTGTGAGTCACACAGCCTGGCCACACGGTCGTGTGTCCCCTACAACTTTGAAAAAAATTTTGAATACCCGATCTATTCCCGACTGGTTTCTAACGTGTATTTTGGGCCTCGAAGGCTCATATAAGGGACAATATGATTTATTTAGATTGATTTTTGATATGATGCTATCTTATATGAAATGTCTGATTAAATGATCTATAAACTCTAGTAATCATTCGTAACCCTGTTTTAGCGACGAATTTGGGTTAGGGATGTTACATTTATTGGTATTAGAGCTACATTTTAGTCGATTCTCGGATTGAATGTAGCGTATACGAGCCTAGTTATACATGCCATTATACAACAACCTCTACTCCTTCATGTTCCTCAACTGGCTCCCATTATTTCTCAAGGTATAGAACCTATCAAAGTTAGTAAGCCTCTTGTTGATAAGATCGGTAAGTACGGTGCTGAAGAATTTTGAGCTATAGCTAAGGATGATCCCCGAAAGAGGTGAGTTCTGGTTAGAAAATACTATTAAAGTTCTTGATGAATTATCTTGTTCATCGGCTGAATGTCTTAAGTGTGCAATATCTCTATTAAAAGATTCAGCTTACCAGTGGTGGAATACATTAACTTCTGTTGTGCCAAAAGAAAGGATTACTTGGAAATTCTTTCAAACTAAGTTTCGAAAGAAATACATCAGTCAGAGGTTTCTCGACCAAAAATATAAAGAATTCTTGAAGCTTAAATAGGGTCATATGATAGTGTTTGAATATGAACGAGAATTTGTTTGATGAAGCAAATATGCTAGAGAATGTATCCCAACTGAGACTGCAATGTGTAACCAGTTTGAAGATGGATTAAACGAAGATATAAAATTATTAGTTGGGATCCTCAAGTTGAAAGAGTTTGTTGTATTAGTTGATCAGGCATATAAAACTAAAGATTTGAACAAAGAGAAAAGACAAGCTGAGACTGAAGCTAGAGGTTCAAGTAAGATATTGACGCGAAAGTCATACCAGTCAACATCAAAGAAATCAAAAAAATATCACGACTATTCTACTACTTCTGCGGGATACTCTAGTAGAGACAGAGGTACCTGACATTCCAGTTCTAAATCTCAAGCTACATCTGTAGCGAATGTAGGTAATGCTAGAAATATCAGACCCAAGTGCAAGTATTGTAACAAATCACATTTTGGTGAGTGTAAAATGAAGAGTGGAGCGTGTTTCAGATGTGGTCCCTTTGATCACTATCTTAGAGATTACCTGGAGAAATCTGAAAAAGATAATATTCAAACTTCGAGGCCGAGCAATACAGCTACGAGAGGTAGACCACCTCGTAATCCTAAAAATGTGAGCAGTAGCTCTGGTGTGGCAAAAGATTCTACTGTAAGATTTAAGGCACAAGCACCAGCTAGGGCTTATGCTATTCGTACGCGTGAAGATGCTTTTGCGCTAGATGTTATTACCGATACTTTCTCTCTTATTGATATTGATGTAACTGCTTTAATTGATCCTGGATCGACTTATTTATATGTTTGCATGAATCTAGTGCCTAGTAAAAATTTACTTGTTGAGTCCACTGAATTCGTGGTTAAAGTATCAAACCCTCTACGCTAGTACGTGTTAGTTGATAAGATTTGCAAGAACTGTTCGTTAATGATTCAGGGTTACTGTTTTCTGACTAATTTGATGCTATTACAGTTTGATGAATTTGATGTGATATTAGGTATGGATTGGCTAACTCTGCATGATGCTGTGGTAAATTGTAGATGAAAGCATATCATATTGAAATGTCAGAATGATCAGATGCTTTATATTGAATCAGATAAATTGAATGGGTTGTCTATTGTGATATCAACTATGTCAGCACAGAAATATGTGAGAAAAGGTTGTAATGCTTATCTTGCTTATGTATTGGATATTTAAAGTGTCTGAATTGAAGATTGAGTCAGTGTCAATGGTTTGCGAGTATCCTGATATGTTTCTAGAGGAATTAGTTAGATTACCGCCAGTCAAAGAAGTCAAATTTGCTATAGAAATTGTATAGGGAGCAATACCGATATCGATAGTACCATACAGAATGGCTACTACAAAGTTAAAAGAGTTGAAAGCACAATTGCAAGAGTTGACAGATAAGGGCTTTGCTCAACCTAGTTTTTCACCTTGGAGTGCACTAGTTCTGTTTGTTAAGAAAAAGGACGAATCATGAGATTATGCATTGACTACCTTCAGCTCAACAAAGTTACAATCAAGAACAAATATCTACTGCCTCACATTTACAATTTGTTTGATCAGTTGAAAGGTGCCACAGTATTCTATAAAATTGATCTTCGTTCTGGTTGAAAGATTCGGATGTACCGAAAAAGACTTTCAGAACTAGGTATAGACATTATGAATTTATTGTGATGTTGTTTGGTTTAACTAACGCACCTGCAGTGTTTATGGATTTGATGAATAGAATTTTCAGACCATAGTTAGATAGATTTGTTGTGGTATTTATTGATGATATTCTAATATATTCCCGAGATAAGACTGAACATGTCGAGCATTTGAGGATTGTTTTGCAAGTTTTGCAAGATAAACAATTGTTTGCTAAATTTTGCAAATGTGAATTTTGGCTTCGAGAAGTTGGTTTTCTGGGACACATAGTATCGATTGAAGGCATCAGAGTTGATCTGAATAAAATTTCAGCGATTGTTAATTGGAAACCACCGAGAAACCTATCTGAAGTTAGAAGTTTTTTGGGATTAGCTGATTATTACCAGAGATTTGTAAAAGGTTTTTCGATGATAGCTACACTGATGACATGACTATTGCAGAAAGATGTGAAATTTGAATGGTTTGATAAATGTCAGCAAAGTTTTAACCAGTTGAAAGCCTTATTGATCGAAGCACCAGTTCTGGTTCAGCCTAAATCGGGTAAGGAATTTGTGATTTTCAGTGATGCATCATCGAATGGTCTAGGCTGTGTTTTGATGCAAGAAGGTAAAGTAATAGCTTATACTTCTAGATAGTTAAAGCCACATGAAAAGAACTATCCTACACATGATTTAGAGTTGGCAGCTATTGTTTTTGCATTAAAAATTTGGCGACATCATTTGTTTGGCGAAAAATGTCACATATTTATTGATCACAAGAGTTTAAAGTATTTAATGTCACAGAAAGATCTAAATTTGAGACATCACAGGTGGCTTGAATTGTTGAAAGATTATGAGTTGATCATTGATTATCATCTGGGAAAAGCAAATGTAGTTGCTGATGCTTTAAGTAGAAAATCCTTGTTTGTCCTGTGAGTAGTGCATACCCAATTGTCAATATTTCTCGATCTTAGCTGAGTTAAAAGCAAGACCAATGTTTTTAAACATATCTACGAAGCTTAGAAATGTGATAGTGAGATGTTAGCTAAACGTGTATAGTGTGAGTTGACTTCTGATTCGGAATTTCAGATAGGACTGGGTGATTGTTTGTTATTTAGAGGTAGAGTTTGTATAACGAAGAATCCAGAGCTTATACAGAAAATTTTGCATGAAGCTCATAGTGTAGGTTGTTTGTTCACCAGAGGAGTAATAAAATGTACAATGATTTGATATAGATGTACTGGTGATCGGGAATGAAACGTGATATTTCTGATTTTGTATCAAAATGTTTGGTATGTCAGCAAGTTAAAGCTGAACATCAGGTACCTTCAAGACTGTTACAGCCAATGATGATACTGGAGTGGAAATTAGATAGAGTTACTATAGATTTTGTATCGGGGTTACCCTTATCTCTAAAAAAGAAAAATGTCATTTTGGTTATCGTCGATCATTTGACGAAGTTTACACATTTTATTCCGGTACGTACAGATTTCTCACTTGACAAATTAGCTAAGTTATATGTTTAGGAGATTGTTAGTTTACACAGAGTGCCAATCTCTATTATTTCGAATAGAGATCTGTGGTTTACATCGCGATTGTAACACCCCGTACCCGAGACCGTTGCCGGAGTTGGACACGAGGGGTTCACAGACTAAGTTCGCTTACTATTGCAGTCCATTTTAAAATTTTTCCAGGCAGTCGGCTAACTGCGTCACTGTCACCTTAAAAATCATATCTTGAGTTTCACAACTCGAAAATCAGTTTCGTGATTTTTCCCTGAAACTAGACTCATATTACCATCTACATATTTTTTTCTAGAATTTTTGGTCAGGCCAATTAATACAGTTTATTAGTCAAAGTCTCCCATGTTACAGGGATCGACTACACTGACCTTTGCGCATTACTACTTGGATATCTCCCTGCACAGAGCTTCAATACTGATGCCGTTTGTTTTTATAAAAACTAGACTCAGAGAGGAATCTATAAATATATGGCATGACTCCTAATTATCTTTGGTTAATTTGTAATGAATTTCCAAATTCGGAACAGGGAGTCTAGAACCCGTTCTGGCCCTGTCTCATGAGAACCTAAATATCTCTTAACATACTGTCCATATGATTGTTTCGTTACTTTCCTATGAAAATAGATTCATTAAGGTTCGTTTACATAATTTATTCTTTATTTAATTCCAATCCTACTATTTTTAGTGATTTTCCAAATCTACATCACTGCTGCTGCCAGCATCTCCCTTTAAGGTAGACTTTACCTACTTCATAGTTTCCATGATTCAACTAGCCCTTTTAGCATAAATAGCACAAATTATGATAGTGATTAACCATTCCATACCAAATGATTATAACATTATGCTCAAACATATATAAGCCATTTTCGCATGGCTATATACATTAACCAAAATATTCCTCCGCCACTAGTCTATTTTATACATGCCATAAGATAATCCAAAACATAGCAGTACCAAACAGTGGATAGTGATAGTGTGACTAGTTGCTGACGATCCCCGAGCCTGTAGCTTCGCAATGAGATCTATAAAACAGAGGAAACAGAGTAAACGGAGTAAGCATTACAATGCTTAGTAAGTTTTAAGCAGTGTCAACAGATAACAATCAAATTATAACATAGTTGTTCGTATTTTTATTTCACTCTTCCTTCGGGCATACCATCCCTTTACCGAATACGCACATCTCACAGATTGCTCTCGTATGCATCACACAACTACCTTATGATTTAGTGCAAATCAAGCTCACATATAAACTTGGAGTACATACCTGTTTAACCTTTCGCATTGAATATATTTATAAGCAATTCTTATTACGAAGTCTTACCCGGACATAATCTCCACACGAAGTTATCGGGTCTTACCCGGACAAAATCCCTACACGTAGTCATCAGGTCTTTAGAGCTCGGATATAGTACGAGCACGAAGCTTACGGACATTAATCAGTGATAATATTCTGGCATAAAGCCTGCGGGGTTTTAACCCGGATATAGTACTGACACAAATGCCCTTCGGGACTTATCACATTTATACACTTTCACATCCATCATGTTGGCCACTCGGCCCTGTCACATATATATACTTTCACATTCATCACATTGGCCATTAGGCCTTATCACATATATACACTTTCACATTCATCACATCGGCCATTAGGCCCTATCACATATATATACACTTTCACATTCATCACATCGGCCATTAGGCCCTATCACATATATATACACTTTCACATTCATCACATCGGCCATTAGGCCTTATCTCATATATACACTTTCACATTCATCACATCGGCCATTAGGCCTTATCACGTATATACACTTTCACATTCATCACATCGGCCATTAGGCCTTATCACATATATATACACTTTCACATTCATCACATCGGCCATTAGGCCTTATCACATATATACACTTTCATGTTCATCACATCGGCCATTAGGCCTTACTATCATTTCATATTCGAATACTCATAAACTTACAATACCACGATTTAGAATTCAAGTATGGGTTTAATCAATAGCTTATGAGCAACTAAAACAAGTTTATCAAGGTTCACAACATAATCTCAAATTCAGCACAAGCTATTTTTCCTGAGCAATAGTCACTAAATTATTTATAACTGGAGCTACAAAACTCCAAATCACTTTCCGTTAATTTTTCCTGAATATAGACTCGTATATCTTCCATCCATAAAATTTCCAGAATTTTAGGTTTGGCCAATCAATACCAGATTTTTCTTAAAGTTTCCCCTGTTTCACTGTTTGACTAATCTGACCACTCTTCACTACGAATCAAATTTCTCATTTTACAGAATTCAAAATGTGTTGTATTTGATTTCATTTGAAACTAGACTCATTAAGGAGCCTAAGCATATAAATTTTATCTTATAACCATTTTTGTACAATTTATAATGATTTTCTAAAAACAGAACAGATGATTACAGTGTCATTCTGCGCTGTCTCACACAACTTTAAGTATCTCATTATCGGAAATTCCTTTGCTTACACGGTTTCTTTTATAAGAAACTAGACTCATTAAGATTTAATTTCATGTCTCAATCAGCCTCTAATTCAAGTCCATGAATTTATGGTGATTTTCTAAAGTCACGTTACTGCTGCTGTCCGAAGCAGACTATTTCAAATTACCCTTAAATTCCCAAGCTCAAACACTTAAGAACTTACCATTTGAGCTTAGAACATATCATGGCCACATCTTATCTTATTAAATCAACTCATCATGTCCTATTATAATTGAATTTACTCAACGTTTAAACACTTAAAACTTACCTCGGATGTTGTTGAACGATTTCGGCGGCTATTCGATCACTTTTTCCTTTCCTTTATCCAACTTTGGTCCTCTAAGCTCTTGAGCTTAATTGAGTAAATTAAGTATATCAACTTCATATACTTCACTTAATCAAAGCAAGAAATACAATTATCCTCACTATCTCACACATATACGTTCAGTCAATCATTACTATGTTACAAGTCAAGCCTAACTTAGGCTAGATCGAACATATATAATCTTTTAACTCAATTTACGAATCAAGACATATTAGTTATCAAAGGTTGACCATGATACACATAGTGAGCTCCATTTTTTGAACTCACATTCGGCACATAAAAACATACACAAAATTTTCCACACAAGCTAGTATTTTAGCAATTAATATGACACAAGTTAAACCAAAAGTTTACAATAACATTACAAGGTACATACATAGGGTCCATATACATGTTTATTTTAAAACACCACCCTTTAAACCCTCTAGCTCTACTTACAAAAGGCTCTCATAACTAAAATCCATAAGTAAGTCATCCAATTCCACCATTTCAATAAGTATTTTATACCAAATCTAATAACTAAATGTTATTAATGAGATTCATACCAAGACCGAATATTCATTAACAACCAAAGCATATATTCAACAATTTAACAATGTGTTTAACCTCTATGGCCGAATAGATCCTTTCTATTCCATTTAACTACCATAAATTTAAAATATTTAAATCAAGTTCATGAGTTTCTAATTTCATTACTTCAACCATTCAAAGCCTATCTAATTTCTCAAATAGATTTCTAATACAAGAATTAAGCCAACCTACTAATCTTGACACCCACATTCGGCAAGTGACCACACACACACTCTCATAACCGAATTTCCATACTACTAAAACCTCTATACACATATTCCCCTTATTCATCTTCAATTTAAGCTCCCAACTCATAAAGCATAAGGAATAGAAATCATCTTCTAAGTTTCCTACCTTAACCGCATGCCCAAATCACCACAAGGATCAAAATTCACACATGGGCTCAATCAAAGACCTATCCATCAACTAAAATTTCATAAAATCTCAAAGAATTTACCTAAAACTTACCTTAATTAAGCAAGTAGAAGACCGAATGCCTAGCTTCTTCCCTCCTCCTCTCAATCCGGCCAAGAAGAACCAAAGAACACAACTTGTTTCCTTTCCTCCTTAGAACATTCGGCCAAAGATGTTCAAGGATGAACACTTTTTTTTTGTTTCCTTTCTTCCATTCACGGCAAAGGGGGGGCATGGATGAGACCATTTTTTTTTCATCACTCCACCTTTTTGCATTACTTTAATCCTAACCCTTTTTTTTATTCTTTCTAACATAACTCACTAACACAACATGTTTGCAACATGTTTCCACCCATAGCATGGCCGGCCACTATGCTTTAATTTTGGGTAATTTGACATACAAACCCATCATTTCACAACATGCATTATTAGGCCACTTTACATTTGCCTAGCACATTTCCAAATTTTCTCACATAAGTCCTATTTGATAAAATTCACTTACTATTAACAAAATTCAAACATGAAATTTTCACACATGCATATGTACATATAATGAGCATCAACTATGACGGTTAATTATCTTTATAACTCGGTTTAGTGGTCCCAAAACCACTTTCCGACTAGGGTCACTTTAGGGGTGTTACAGCGATTCTGGAAAAAGTTACAGGAAGCTCTGTATACGCGATTCTATTTTAGCACCGCATTTCACCCTCAGACTAATGGTCAGTCCAAGCCTGTGATTCAGATTCTTGAAGATATGCTTCATTGCTGTATTTTAGAATTCGAAGGCAGCTGGGAGAAATATTTTTCATTAGTCGAATTCACATATAATAATAGTTTTTAGTCAAGCATAAAAATGGCACCGTATAAGGCTCTGTATGGTCGCAAATATTGAAGTCCATTGTATTGGACTGACCTTAGTGAGAAAAAGATACATGGGGTTGATTTGATTCGCGAGACTGAGGAAAAAGTGAAAGTCATCGAGATAGCTTAAAAGTAGATTCAGATCGTCAAAAATTGTATACAGATTTGAAACGTAAAGATATAGAGTTTCAAGTAGGAGACAAAGTATTTTTGAACGTATCGACCTGGAAGAAAATTCTTCAGTTTGGTCGTAAAGGAAAGCTGAGTTTGTTATTTATCGGGTCGTATGAAATTACTAATAGAATCAAACCTGTTGCGTATCAATTAGCTTTACTGTCAAAACTAGAAAAGATTCACAATGTCTTTCATGTGTCTATGTTATGATTGTACCAATCTAACCCTTTACATGTTATATCCCTAAAGAATATAGAAATTCAGCCTGACATGACATATAGTGAAGAACCGATCAGAATTCTGGCACAAGAGGTGAAAGAATTGAGACATAAAAATGTAGCTTTAGTAAAAGTTCTTTGGTAGAGACATGGAATAGAAGAAGCTACCTGGGAACACGAAAAAATTATGAGAAAGCAATATCCGAATCTCTTTTCTGGTAAGATTTTCGAAGACGAAAATTTCTTTACGGGGGAGAGTTGTAACATCTCGTTTTCAGTAAGATCAGAACAGTGGTTTTGGGACTACAAATCTGAAGTCAGAAAAAATTATTTTTATTATTATTTTATGCTCTACTGTATGATAGAAATACATTATAAAAATTTCGTTAAGAAATTTCTCTGTTTACATATTTAATTTGATGAAAAAGACTAAATTGCATTAAGTGCAAAAGTTGAGTTCTAACAGCTAAAGGTATTAAATAGCTATAGAATTTTAAATTGGAGGTCTTTATTTAGTAAATAGACCATTAAAATGCTTAGTGGTTAAACATTAATAGTCATCATTGAAAATTTCATGAAACATTAAGGTTAATTTTGGAAATTATCAATTAAAGTGATATTAAGTAAAACAAAAAAATCTATTATCATCATCTACCACAAAAAATAAAACAAGAAGAAAACACCATGGAAACTTGAGTTATTACCAAGCTTATTTTGCTCAATTACGTATGTATCATTGTCTCGTTTTTAATGATTTCTATGTTTCTAAGATCATAGTAGTTTAATTTAGCTAACTCGGGGATTAATTGGCAAAATCATTAAAGTATTAGGGTTTTTCCATTGATGAGTATGCTTGAATTTTGAAGCTTTATGATAGAAAATGAAAGATTATTGTTAGATAAACAACTTTTGCAAAGAGAACTTTGATGAAATTATCAATTAGGGATTAAATTGAAAAGGATGATAAATTTATGGTAAAATTGTGAAATTGTAAATTTTGTGGGCTGCTATTAATATGTATAAAAATTGACTAGGCTTGAGTAAGGATTAGATTGCATGAAGGTAATTTTCTGAGCCTGGGGACTAAATTATAATAAATTAAAAGTATAGGGGCAAAATAGTAAGTTTGCCAAAAATGTGTGTTGCACTAAATTGAATATGAATTATATTGAATTGAGTTAAATTTATTCGTATAGATCTGATTAGACCTAGTACGGAGTTAGATCAAGGCAAAGGGAAAATATCGGATTAGTCGCCTTCGTATCTACATAAACTCGTCAAGGTAAGTTCGTGTAATTAAATTAAGTATTTATATTTATTAATTGAATCATATATCCATGTATAAATACCGATGACACATCCAACGATTACCGAGTCCTGTTTGAACCTTATGAAATTCGTAAGACAAATGACATGTCATTAGGGTTACTGATTTGGTTGGGTTCCTGATGTATTGCAGACACACCACAGCTCTTATGAGCTTCCCGTTATATAGCTCGCATGAGCTTCCCGTTATTCAGCTCGGAGGAGCTTCCTGTTTATAGCTCGTATAAGCATACATGAATCTGAATTGACGGATTACAGTTTAGTACACCTCGTGTGTACTACCTGTGTATCTAACGATATTCTAAATGGTTCAACGGGCACACTTCTGTTATGAAATCATATAAGTTTGATATGAACTATTACCGGTATATACATGAAATACAGGAAATATGATTATTTGATGAATTCAACCATGTGTATTGGATTTTATATGTGATATTCATGGATAATATGTTGGTGATCATGTGTTTAGGCTTTTGGCCTAATTAGTTAAGATATGTTATGTTTACTTACCTATTTTGTAGAAATATGGTAAGTTAAATTCTGTATTATACGAACTTACTAAGCTTAAATGCTTACTCTGTGTTATTTTCCATGTTTTATAGTAATTCGGAAGCTTATTTGGGTCAGAAGCTGGTCGGAGCTATTTCACACTATCCATCGGCTCTTTTGGTACTTTTAGTAAATTAATTCTGGTTATAATGGCATGTATAGGATATTTTGGCCAATGTTATTATATAAATGTTTTGTTGAGACAAGCCATCTGAATGGCTTGTGTTTGATATATTTTGATGTGTTTATATATGTGGCCTTAACCTATTTAATGTGTGTTTGATATGGTTGGGTTGAATGATGGAAAACTTATAGGTATATTGATGATCGGTTTGAAATAGTATATTTGGTACAATTATGCATATATGCATTTGGTTATCTAGGTAAATATGGATATTTGGTTAACATGTTATTAATTTGTTATTTAAGGTGCCTAAGGGCATATTGGTTGTATGTTGTGATAATACATGTTTAAGACTTGCTTTTAGCTTGATTTGAATCTCTTGTTATTGCTTGTTGATATGCAAATGGTTGTGTTTAGGTTGGTACCAAATTGGGTGAGAAATGTGGCTTGGAAATGACCTATTTTTGTCCAGATGAGCAGAGACACGGGTGTGTGTCACAGTTGTGTGTGACACACGACCATGTGACACGATCGTGTGTCCCTTATATCTTTAAAATTGCGCAAGTCAGTATGCTCAACACAGCCTAGCACACAGGTGTGTGACTTGGCCGTGTGACCCAAGTCAGAGAGTTACACATGCTGAGACATGGCCATGTGTCTCTATTTCAAATGCCCACACGCCTGAGACACGGACGTGTCACACGGCCTGACCACACGGCAGTGTGTCCCCTACAACTTTGAAAATTTTCAATGTTTTTCGAAAAAAAAATTGTGTACCCGATGTAGTCCCTACTTGTTTCTAAAGTGTATTTTGGGCCTCGAGGGCTCACAGAGGGGACAATATGTTTGATTTCGATTGATTTCTGATATGAATGTTGTATTATATGAAATGTCAGATTAATTGATCTGTAAACTTCAGTAATGCTCTGTAACCCTATTCCAGTGATGAATTTGGGTTAGGGGTGTTACAATAGAGGCCAGAGCTTGTTTACAAACGGTGGTAGTGGCCAAAGATTTGGGATTCAGAAATCTGGTGGTTGAAGGGGACTCCTTGACAGTCAGAAAGAAAATCCAAACATTTGAAGAGGACGAATCAAATATTACTGTGATTATTGAAGAAATAAAAGAACGGGCTCGGAGGTTTGAAAGCTTTACCTGTTAATTTACGGATAGATCAGTGAACCAAGTAGCTCATACAATGGCGGAGGAAGGGAAACGATGGGATTCACTGAGATTCTGGATTGAAGAGGCACCTTTAAGAATGAAACGACAATTGAGGAAGATAGAGGGTCCCTGTCAGAAAGGTGAAATGAGTCAGAGAAATAAGAATAAAAGGACTCTGACGGTTTCAATCTCTATACACAATCCATCGTGAACGAAAAAGGAATAGGATGTTTGATGGTTTTGATGATGGTTGTAAAGAAATTGATGAAGGATGTTAGAGAATTGAACAGTTTTCTTTTTTGTTTATGTTTTCTTTCTTCTTCATTTCAGATTTGGAGTTTGGGTTTTTCTTAAGTTTAGGCTGTAATTGTATTTGTGTAGAGGGTTTTTTAAAGTAAAGTTTTTTTTTATTCTTGTAAATCCTTAATTTTCATTTATTAGGCTCTAGCATTGTTGTGCTGGTAAGGGTTGGGAAGAACATGTGTCACCCATGCAGTCCTGTAATTTCTTATTATTAATGGCATCCTTCTTGATTTAATTTCAAAAAAAAATTATTTAAAAAATTAAATAAATTAAAAATTAATATTTTTAGTAATTTAAATTTTAGTCCATAATAAAAATCAAATGACAACTTTTTCCATACAAAAAACGTGGAAATGATAAAGTAGAAAATACTTCTCACTTAGTATAAATTATTTTTAATTATCTTCTAAGTTAATTTTATTTCTTTTAACATTCTATTATCATTAAAAATTTTACTTTTTTTTTGAAAAATCAGATTGGGTTTTTATAAATATAATAAAGTGAATACAAAAATGTTCACTGGATAAACTAATCCAAAATTAACGAAATAGCACGGCCCAAAAAAGAAAGGCCCAAAATAAGAGAACCCAAAATAAACAGCCATCCTAAAACATAACAAACAATCTAGATATTTTAAAGAAAATTCTGGAACCGCAATTAATGCGCCGAACCATTGCCCAATCAAAACGTTCTGAAAACTGCAGACTATCTTTCCGTCATTTCTATCAGTTTTGACGATTTCAGTCTTCCAAAAGCCTATTTTCAAAAGTTTTTCAATGAAGCTTGTTCTCCTTCCTCCTTCTTCCCCAACAGACTCCTCAATCCGGTTCACGCACCCAATCAATCCGTTTTTGATCTTCAGCATATGTAGGGACTTCCATTTCTAGGTACACCTCCTCCCTTCGTTTTAAAGTTTCTGTTGCCAGGAGATGAGCAAGGGCGTTTGCTTGTCTCGGTGTGTGTTTGAAACTGACTATATTAGATCTCTTTGTCATCTATTGTATATCGTATATATATGACGCTACCAGTGACCGATCCTGACTTTGTGACTTGCATTTTCTGATTATTGCGAGGGAATCACCTTCGATGATGATAGACTGCCAACCCCTTTCTACCCTTATCTGAACTGCTTTCCGACATGCTACTGCTTCAACAGCAAAAGCTGAGGTAATTTCTTGATGTATCTCTGAACAAGATAAGAGAACTCTTCCTTCCTTATTTTTAACGACTATGCCAGAGTCCGACTGTTGTAGCCTTTCATTGTACGCAACATTAAAATTGATCTTGAAGAACCCATTAGGTGGTAACTGCCATCTTTCATTATCTGCTCTTTCTCCTAATTTTTTTTTCCAAAAACAGAGATCTCATTATTGTAGTTGATGATGAAGTTTGCAACCTCCTTACCAGTACTAACCTTTCTGTATGTATTCTTTTATTTCTATCTCCCCATATGGCCCAAAAGCCGCAGCAGAAAAGACTACACTCGCAAGGAGTGGACTGCTCAAAAACCCAGGTAAGCCACCGTAAGAATTCCATGTTTTGTACTATGACTATATTCTGGATGGATAACGCTATCCATACTTCCACTGTAACAGGGATTCTCGGAATAGATGATCAATGGTTTCAGCCCTCCCCTCACACCGAGGACAATTTGTATTGATTGCTAGATTCCTACTCAGCATATTAGTTTTTGTAGGCAGATAGTTCCATGAAAGTTTCCAGATTGTAAACTTTATTTTTGCTGGTAGATTTAGTAGCCAGATTTTTTTTTGTAAAAATTGCTATAAATGGTCAGTAAAGCATAAGCTCTAGTAATTCTATCAAAAACTTATAATAGTTTGTAGGCGCTACGTACCGAGGATTCGCCCGAAGCTTCGGCCCTCACGTGAGGAAATTATTGTGAGGTGCTAGTGCTAAGGGAATACGAAGGATTTTTGCAGCATCTTCTACTGGGAAGGTATTACGAATTAGCTCCTTATTCCATATTCTATTGTTGCTATCATTCAAATTACTTACTTTAAGATCACGCATAGCATTAATCTCTGTAGATAGTCTAAAATTGTCGCGTCTGGTATCCAAGCATCATAATTGATAGAGATGTTAAGCCCTGTACCAACCTTCCAGGATAATCCTTTTTCCAATACACCTCTAGCTGCCCAAATACTTTTCCAAACATAAGAACTAGAGTTTCCCAGTTGAGAATTTAAAAAATTATCGTTTAGAAAATATTTTGCTTTAAAAACTCGTGTAATGAGAGAATTCTGATTATTAATAATCCTCCATCCTTGCTTTGCTAATAATGAAAGGTTAAATTGTGCCATATTTCTGAAGCCCATTCCTCCCTCCCCTTTAGGACAGCACATAAATTTCCATTGACACCAATTAATTCCTCGTTTCCCTTTACCTTTTTGCCACCAGAATTTAGAAAAAATACTTTTAAAATCCCCACAAAGTGCCTTAGGTAAAAGAAAACATGTCATTGCATAGGTTGGTATTGCTTAGAGTACGGACTTTATTAACACCTCCTTTCCTCCTTGAGATAATAGTCTTGTGCTCCAGTTTGCAATTCTCTGCCTAATCCTATCCTTAAGATTTTGAAACGACTCCTTTTTTCGTCTACCCACCACATTAGGGAGGCCTAGATATTTTTCCATATTTATCAAGCACCTCACTCCCATATCATTTGAGATTTCTTTTTTGTCCTCCTCTATCATATTTAAGCTAAAGAAAATGGTTGATTTATTGAAGTTTACGCATTGACTGGAGCATCGTTCATATTCCCTTAAAATATCCTTTAAAATCCTTGTTCCACCTTTTGTAGCTTCACCAAACAAAATACAATCATCTGCAAATAGTAAATGTGAAATTACTGGTCCTCTTCTACTAGCCTTAACACTCTTTATCAATCCCTCTTTCGTCGCCAGCCTAATCAAAGAAGATAACCCTTCGCTACATATTAGAAAAAGAAAAGGGCTAAGTGGATTGCCTAGTCGGAGGTCTCTTGTAGGTTTGAAAATATCACCACTTCTCCCATTTATGGTTACTACATACGAGGTAGTGGAGATACACCTCATAACTAGTTCCACCCATTCTTCTGCGAATCCCATTCGAAGCATTACTGCCTTCAAAAAACCCCACTCCACCCTTGTGACAGCCCTAATTTGACCTTAGTCGGGAAGTGGTTTCGGGACCACTAAACCGAGTCGTGAAAATAATTGAATGTTAAATTTCGTGCTTAATTTGTGTGAAAATGCATATGTGAATTTGTGGTGCTTTGACTGAAATTTATTGAAAGGGACTTGTGTGAGAATTTTGAAAATGTGCTAGGTATTTATGTGATGGCTTATTACTATATGGTTTAAAAATGATAAGGATGTGCATGTCAAATTGCCATTTTTTTTATAGTGGTCGAAAGTATAAATTTTATATGTATTTATATATATAAATGTATTATAATATGTAATAACAATTTTATATTATAATAAAATAAGTAAATGGGTGAAAAGAACAAGGTTAATTACTCTTGTTCATTGTCGATTTCTTAAAAGAAAAAAGAGGGGATAGGAGAGATCAAACTTTCGGCTGTTTTAGCATCCAAATTAAGGTATGTTTCATGTGCTACCTTCAAATTCTTGTGAAAATTTAGTTAATTACATAGTTTCCTACGTAGCCCATGTTAAAACTTTAGTTTTGGTTGAGGATATAGCATTCGGCCATTTACATGAGTTTTGCTAAATTATTGATAGTTGAATGTTGGTTTTAAGGAATGAATAATTGTGATTGTAATGGAGTTTCATGTTGCTTAGGTGATGAATTAAGCAATTTTTGCAATTGGACATATTGATGAGATGCAAGGATTTTGTTTTTTTTTTATAAATGCAAATTCGGTCATGGAATTTGATGTATTTCTTATTAAATTTTGATGAATTTTGTTATAGGAGAAATTAAGGATGAATTTGAGTTGGCTATTAGTGATTTGTGTGAATCATTTAGCTAAGTGAGGTATTCGACTAGGTCCATTTGAACAAATGTTTTGGTGTTGGCTGTTTAAATGATATTATTTTTGTATTAAGTTGAATTGGAAGATTGATAAATGTGTTAAAGATGACTCAAGACTTATATAAGCATACGGCAATAGCTAAGGAGTGGGAATTTTTGATAGTTGATGTATATGTGTAATAAGTAGTGTTATATATATGTGATTTATTTGGTAATAGGAAATTTGTTAAAATGCTTAGTAAATGGATATTTGGCTAATGTTGTGTATATAAATTACTTAAAATATTAACTTTAAATGAGTACTAAAGGTTGTATATGAATTCGGCCTTGGGAGATATGTTAGTATAAAAATGCTTGAAAGTTAAATAGGTGATTGCTTTAATGACCAAATGTTCCAAAGAATAATGCATGATCTAGTTGACCAATATGTGTTAAGGGAACATGAATAGATATATTTTGATGAGCTATTCATTCGGTTATAGTATGAAATGCAATGTTAATACTTAGTTGCTAGTATGTATATGTGTGCTAGCCGAATTTGAACTTGAATAATGATTTGAACACGATGTATTGTATTGAGATTATGCTGAAGTGAAATTATAGAATTGTGATGAAATTGATTGGTGATATACATGTTTAAATAATATGAATGCAAAGAGTTGTGAAACAGTAAATTGTAGTAAATCTGCTTGGGACAGCAGTTGTAACGTGAATTTGGAAAATCACCATAAATTGTGGGAGTGGAGTTAGAAGCTGAATAAATTATGTAATTAAATCTTAATGAGTCTAGTTTCTAATGAAATCAATAAGAACATATTTTGACTTCTGTACAATTAGAAATTTGATTCGTAGTAAAGGGTGGTCAGACTAGTCAAACAGTGAAACAGAGGAAACTTTAAGAAAAATCTGGTATTGTTTGGCAAAACTAAAAATTCTAAAAATTTTATAGATAAAAGATATATGAGTATATTTTTAGGGAAATTTTACGGCAATTGATTTGGAGTTTTGTAGCTCCAATTATAAATAATTTAGTGACTATTGCTCAGGAAGACAGCTTATTGTGAATTTGTGATTATGTGGTAATCATTGATGAAAATTTGTTAAGGAGTTGCTTAATGTTTTCTTATAAACTTACTATGATCTATGTGTGTGAAAGTCGAATATATATATTATATTTCTGAAGAAATACTTGAATAGTCGAATAATGACTAGTTTAAAATTTTTGAATTTAAGCTCAAGAGCAAAGAGGGTCGAAGTTGGATAGGGGAAAAGAGAAAGTAATTGAGTAGCCTCTCCGAAACCGTTCAAGTATATCCGAGGTAAGTTTTGAGTAGTCACATTTAGTACGTAATTGATAATGTCTTGATATGTGTATGATAATTGTACTGCGATCTATTGATTCTATTTGACTATAGTTTAGTGACAAATAATTTATGTTTAAGGCTTAAAGTCGAAAGCTTCGAAAGTAAAATGGACATATATTCTTATGTATGTTATTGAGCCAAAATTTATATGAATGGTGCCCATGTTATTCTATTATTCGAATGGAATAAATGACCTATGATTGTGAGATGTTATGTGAATTGAATTTTCTTGCGAATAAGTATGCATGACATTCAGTGATGTATATCCGGACTTAGGGTCCGCAGGCTATGTGCTGGAATTATATTCGGACTTAGGGTCCGCAGGCTATGTGCTGGAATTAAATCCGGACTTAAGGTCCGTAGGCTACGTGCTGGAAATATGTCCGGGCTAAAGTCCCGCAGGCTTCGAGCTGGTATTATACCGGATTTAAATTCCCGCAGGCTTGTGTTGGTAATTGGTTTCAAGTCCTAAGACCTGACAGGCTTAATGCCAGTAAGTTGAGTAAGATTACGATATTGAATGTTCGCAGTAAACCATCGTCGAATAAGTACTATACATTTAAAATGTTTTGAAATTGTAAATATTTTGGCCATACGAAAATGGCGTATAACTTAAATATCAGTATGTATTTCAGCTCGATCTTTGTTTATGTTTATTGACACTGTGAATGAGATAATTAAATGTTTAGTTCAGTAATACCTCTTAACCTTAATCCGGTAATCGGATTTGGGTTAGGGGTGTTACAACCCTATCATAAGCTTTACTCATATCTAATTTCACTGCCATTGATCCCTTTTTCCCAAACTGTTTTTGCCGTAGTGTATGTAGAAGTTCATATGCTATTAGTACATTGTCTGATATTAACCTACCCGGGACCAAAGCACTTTGAGCATCGTCAATGCATCTTCCAATAAATTCTTGAAGCCGATTCGCAATTGTTTTGGCAACAATTTTATATATAACTGTACATAGGCTAATTGGTCTAAAATTCACAAGACTTGTAGGATTAGAGATTTTTGGAATAAGTACTAATTCCGTTTGGTTTAAAGAGTCGAAATCCTTCCCTCCGTTTAGGACAACCAAGCAAAAATCTTCGATATCTGGGTCCACGATGTGCCAAAAAGTTTGGAAAAATAATACAGAGAAGCCATAATGGCCTGGTGCTTTAGAGGGCCCCATTCCTTTCAATGCCATATACACTTCTTCTGCCGAATATTTTGCCAATAAAGTTGCATTGATGTCTTGTGTAATGCTGTTATTAATACCTGATAAAAGATGAGATAGATTCCCCATGCCATTAAATGAAAAAAGATTCTGGAAATAAGCTGTAGCCGCCCCTTTTATTTCTGATTCATCATAGATTTCCTTGCCATCATTTGTTTCCAACCTGCTAATTGTGTTTATCCTTCTTCGTGTAGATGCAAACTTATGAAAGAAGGTTGTATTCCTATCCCCTAATTGGAGCCAATTGGCTCGCGCTCGTTGTTCCCAATATAATTCATCTTTATCTATCTCCATGTTGAGCTGAATTCTCGTATCCATTGCTTTTTCCAGTATATCATCATCTACTTCTTTTTCCATTAGGTTTCCAAGTCCCTTTATAAGCTTATTCTTCAAATCGTCCCGCTTCTTCTTTATCGGTTTTGCCCATCTTGTCAAACTGATTAGCAACATTTGCAATTTTTCAACAATCGGACCAGTTGATGACTCCCACGTTTCCATGACCTCTTGTTCAAGTGATTCCTCCATAGTCCACCATGCCTCAAATTTGAATTTTGGAATTCCCATAAAAATATTTCCAGTTGTTGTATTAATTAGAAGGGGGCAATGATCTGATAATAAAGATGTTAAATGGTGAATATTACCTCTTGGAAAAAGCTTCATCCATTTTTCATTCGCGACACCCCTATCCAACCTTTTCTTGATATTTGTCTCTGTCATATTTCCTCTTTCCCATGTAAACCATATCCCCATATAACCCACAACAGTTAAATGGAATTCTTCTAGCACCTCACGGAAAGCTTCTATCCTTTTCTCCTCTCTTGGTTGACCTCTGCTTTTTTCAAAAGAGTACATTATTTCATTAAAATCCCTACCCACTAGCCAAGGGTGATCCAATTCCTAACCCAAGATCCTCAATAGATTCCATGAGGCATTTTTATTATGTATATAAGGTGAACCATAGAAGCTTGTAAACCTCCATTCCTCCGTGATATTCTCTTCTTTCACTAGCACATCAATATGAGTCAATGAGAACATTTTCAAACTAACCTGGACATCTTCTTTCCATGCTAGACAAATTCCTCCACGAGAACCTTCTGTACTGACATCAATCCCATTCCCAAAACCACATCTTCTCCTAATTTTCTCCATCCGCTTTTCATCAATTTTAGTCTCCATAAAGAAGACCATTTAGGGGTTTTGTTGCTTCAGCAAAAATCGAAGCCTTCTTACTGCCCGTGGATTCCCCAGTCCACGGACATTCTAGTATATTATTTTCATTGCGTTCTGTCGGTTTTCCTCATGGCAGCCGTTGATCCTTTTTTGTTGAAATTTTCTTCCATCAAATATGCTCCATCATCACATTCCAAATCCTTTCCACCGTACCTCATCTTTTTTACTTTATCTTCTAGGAATCCTTCTATACCACACCCATCAGCATCAACCTCTGTTGATTTCCTTTTTCGCAATTTGCTCTCTCCCTCATAAGTGCTTCTCCTTTTCCTTGACTCGATTCTTTTCCAACTGGACTTCTTGGTTGGTTTCAACATGTCGTCATCTATATAATAATTACCAGTGACGTTCCTTTCAACGAGTATCTCTTCCTTTTATCCCTCTTTCTTATCCTTTACTTCTAACAATCTAGTGTCAACCTATTTTTTCGAAAGCAAATCAGTACTCTCTTCTTCTTGTGTATGTGCTCCTTGACTCTCCTCTGAGCTTCCTATATACAAACACTGTGGTTGCAACTTTTTTGAGAGAACATTAAATTGTAAACTTTCTCTTCCAGGCAAATTTAATTCTGCTTTCAGCGCTAGAGAGAAAAGAGGGTTATCTCTAATTTTGAATTTTCCTGCAGGTTTTATCACTTGACATTGTTGAAGGCCATGCCCCATTCTTCCACAGCCAAAATAGAAAGTAGGTAATCTCTCATATTTAAAAGGAATCCAAGATGTACTACAATTATCTGTTGAGACAAAAATACCCCTTCTAAAGGTTTCTGCACATCTAAATTAACTCTAAGGCGACAAAACTCACCATTGATTTCAGATCTAATTATGCCACCAAAGGTAACTCCAATAGCATGCAAGAGATCTTTCCTGTCAAGCTCTGGTGAGCAAGGTCCTATCTTAATCCAAAACGGGGATGAAACAAGCTTGATCTGCCTTCTATCTACCGGTTTTGTTAATCGATCAAAGATAATTAAATTCTTTCTAAATAACCATGGTTGACCTTCCAAAACTGTTTCTAAATCTTCAACAGTTTCAAACACAAGCAAAAAGAGGTTTTGCCCGACAAGATTGATCTCAAATTTTTTCTTTGTTTTCCCTATATTCTTCATCTGTGCCCTAAAGCTGCCTGGATTGTAAGATTTCTTTGCCCAAATTGTGCAGATTAGAGTTGGCTTTTTGCTTGGTTCCACCATTGAACTCTTGACTGATAGTTGTATAAGCTCTTCTGCCAGAAGGGAGATTTCGTCTCCCCCAAACCCCTCTTCGCTATCACTTTCCATCCTCCCAAGCCACAGCAGCCACTGTTTTTGCTAGGATACTAAAGAGAGCACTCTTGGCTCACTTTTAAAATTTAAATTTGCTTAAAATAATGTGAAATATTTTTAAAATATAAGAATTAAAATAAAAAGTTTTATAAATTAAAAGTTACATCAAACAATTTAATTATATGTTATATTTTTATAAATATATTATTATTAAGCAGATGTCCATTATTATAAGAAGTTTAATGTACTTTATAATTTTAATATCCATTATTATAAGAAGTTTAATATACTTTATGATTTTAATATCCTCTAGAAATATAATTTTATATTATTTATACTCTTTTTTTTCTTTTATCTTTGAACTAGAGATTTTATAATTTAAATCGATCGAGCACTTACATTTAATTTTTTAACACTAAATATTTTTCATGTATCAAATAACATTTTCTTTCCTATGGGTATTTAGTGAATATTTGCTGTTTTTTTTTTGTGACTCGGAATGTTTGCTGATCTGATCTTTAGTTTATTTTTAATTTTGTTATTATTTTTTAGAAGAGACGTAAAAATAAAAATACATGAATGTAAGAAAATTTATGTAAAATGTATATAAATATAAAAAAATAGAAAGATAATAGAAGAAAGGGAGATTGGAAAGTTTTATTATATTATATTTTTAATTTCAGAATATTAGAGAGCGTAAATAATAGAAACAGAGTATAAAAAACATATATAGTATCATTAAATCATTTAGATTTATAGGTGTAAGCTTAGGTAATTGTAAGCTTAGGTAAGGACGTTTCTACATATTTAGTCCCATTGTAATTAAATTCGATTGTAATATGATTAAGTGTCAATAATCAAAATTTAATTGTTGTTCTTATATTTATATAAAAATATCATATACCATTAATAGTCTGTTATACTGACTTATGGTCAAGGCTGAAAGAAATTTTCGTTTAATTAATTTTCATATTTCCGTCCCATATATTTCATCTTACATTAAAATTATACATATGAAATTAAAGTCAAACAATAGACTGATCAATTCAAAACTGTTCTTTGTTTGAAGTGTTAATTAACTTGTAATAGTTTCAAAACACAGCTTTCCGAAAATTATACTGACATTGCTAGATTTTTACCTGTGGGATTCTCCTTTTTCATTATACTTTTTATTTTGGTGTTGAAAGCAACTTGGACTAAAAATTAATTAGAAAACTTAATAATAGTACTAATACTTTAACAAAAGGAAATTAATTAATGTGAAATAAAATAAAATATTACAATTGAGGAATGTCCTCGAGGACGACGGCTACCATATCTACAATTCTACGCTAAGACCTTGTTTCAATATGTTGTCCTTTCGACGCTCTTTAGCACCATTTTGACCCTATCATCTTTACAAATGTATGCTTTGTTTTGTTTTCTTTTTTCTCTCTTTCCTAACTATTTGGGGTTAATGAAACAACATAATTATTTTATTTAAAATGTATTAGAATGTTAATGTTTTCTTTCCCTTTGGTTGGTAATGAGGTAGGGGTGAACGGTCGATCGAATCGAGTGAAAAATTTTCGAGTTAATCGAGTTGATGAGTCCTATTTTATCGTCATTGAAATTTTTTTCGAATCGAGTTAGTGAAATGAAATTTGAGTTGAATCGAATCGAGTGAAATAGTTTGAGTTAAATTAAAAAAATAAACATGTCAAATTAAAATCTTGTTACAGTATAACTAATTTCATGTTAGAGTACATAAATTTGAAACCATATATATTTACAAACTTTTTCAAAGAAAAATAACAAAAAAATACTTTAGCATGATAAACTTGAATTATTAATTAACTTATTTAGATCCAAAAATTATTATCTAGAAAATTTTTAACTTTTTAACTTTCTTTATATACTTTTAGAATTTTTTTCTGAAATTTTTATAATTTTTGAAAAAAAATCAATTTTGAAATTTTTATAAATATTTTAAAGTTTAAAAATTATTTTGAATTTTTTGTAATTTTTGTTGAGAGAGACCAATTTGTTTATTTTTAACTTGACAGGACCAAAAAAGTAGTTACACTAATCTGTTATTCGAATTGTAAAATTCAAATCAATTCGAACTTAAAATTCAAATTAATAATTTGAGTAACTCGAATCGATTAATTTAAAATTTAATTTTTGTTTAACTTTTTCGAATCGAATCGAATTTTATTAGTTAACTTAACTTTATTTAATAATTGATGAAGTTTGTGGCTACTTGCTAGCTCTTACCAACTTTGTCTTCATAGCCATTTATGAAGGGGCAGGTACTTGTAAAGGAAATATATGGCCACTCAAATTTCTTTGTTTAATTATGTTTAATCTAGCAAAGAACTCAAAAAGAAGAAAAAATGGCTTATCGCATTTTGATAGGGCAAAGCACGTGCCCCTTCATGTTAATTCATGTGCCTTTGTTTATCGTAATAATATCCTTTGTCTCCCAAAATTATTGTTTTCCTTTTTCTAATTTCTATTTGTTCAAAGAAAGGCGATTGTTTTATTTTTTGGGGGGGACATTATTTAAGCATGAGTAGTTATTTTCTGTGACCACTCATGTTTTTAAACATTTTGGTGCTTTTGTTTTAAAGTTAATTTCACAAGACATGAAAAATAACTTTATTTAAATTTTATTAACGTTAAATTAAATTATCAACTACTATGAAGGTTTAATGGTAATATTAAATTTTTAAAATTACTTTTCAAGTCAAGTTTCCAAGGGAGGGAGATTTTATTATTTAAATTCCAACCTTGACCTAATGTCCATCAAGACTTTAAAGTTCTTAGCTTCAAGTTTCACTGTATCAGGAGGTTGAATTAGATTGTCTAGATTCAAATCTTTTACCTAACGTTAACAAATATTTTAAATCAGTGAGGTTTTTTTTTTTTTTTTTGACATTGAACCAGTGGCTTATTTAAAAAAAGAAAAAAGGAGCTAAGTTAATACTAAAAGATATTATTATTATATTTGAAATTTAACACATATTCGTTAAATAAAAGGAAATATTTTTCGTAAAAAATTTGCATCATGAATGTACAAAATTGGATTTAGGGCTAGTTAATTCTACAAATTACCCTTGTAGTGCTTTAAAATAAAAATTGAAAACAATTCTCTCTGATCTAAGAATGCATTGTATAACGTTTAAAATTTTTCTAGAAATCCAACCATACGAGATTATCACTTTCCCATAGAAATCGTAGAAAGGATTTATCATTTTCCCTGATATTCTTCCTTTTTCTTACCAAAACATTAACTTGATTTTGAAGAATGAATCAACATAAGAAGAAGATAGGGAAGTTATATGTCGTTTTTCTTGGGAAGAAACTTGGCATCTACTTTTTATGGAAACAATTTGCTCCTTTGATTATTGGAATTAAGAGAAGTTTGTATAAGTCATTTGAATCTAAAAGTGATGCGCTGGAAGCCTTCAAGGGGTTTGAAAGCATGATTCGTTATAAAAATCAAAGCTTAAGTGTCGGAGTTCCATGTAAAAGATGTTGTACATAATTCTTAAACTCTCCCAAACCTTTTGAAGTTCTTGCTCATTTGATACGTGCTTTTATTACAAGTTTCATTATTGGTGTGAAGATTTCTAAAAGTTGTTAGTTACTTGTGATTTTTCTTTTTTATATTTTTGTTGTTTCATTCAATCAAAAACTATGGATAATAAAATTGTAGAAAAGTATAAGCACTGATTAAATGGATGTTTTGGAAAATAAATTTTAGGGTTTAATTGTTAGTTACTATGTTCTCTTGATTAAGAATAAGGTAAACTACACCAACAATCATTCAACTTTTGGGGTAGCTGACAAAATAGTCACCTAGGTTTCATTTCAGTTACTCAACTTTAGAAAAATAACAAAACAGTCACTAACGTTATCAAAAAGTGACAAATCAGCCACTTATTAACATTTTCTGTTACTGTCTTAAAGAGACCGCTGATGTGGACAGTTAACTTATAATGTTGGTGAAGCAGTGGAAGGGTCAAGGTTTGACACAGGTTTAGGGAAAAAATTTGAAGAGTTGGGTTGGTTTTGGGAAAAAAGAAGAAGAAGAAATTGATTGTGATTAAGGAGGGGAGGAAAAGAAAATCAATTTGGGAAATATTAATAGGGATTTGGGTTAGAAACTGATTTAAGAATCGATTAGCGAGGTTGGTTTAGGGTTAGAAAATCAATTCAATAATTGATTAACAGGGTTTAGGGTTAGAAATCGATTGATATTTTCTATTTGGGGAGAAAAGAAGACAAAATGAGAAACCTACTAGTGTTTTTGGTTCTCAGCAATAATAGTCAATAGAAGAGAAGCTGACAATGTTGTTACATCTACTGTAAGATGTAAGTTTCTGTATTTAGTTTTTTATTTTTTGGATTTAGGGTTGTCTAGATTTAAAACTTGAAAAATGTTGCATCCACATGGGTTATTTCGATTTAGTTTTTGATTTTTTGATTTAGGCTTATTTCGATTTTGATTTCATTTGTTACAAACGTGCATGAAAAATTTTGGTTTCATTTTTTATTCACATGGGATTTAGGGTCTAGTTACTAAAGTGAATGGCAGATACTGTGTATGGTATGCCATGTGCATGATGTTGTGTATGTCATATTTATTGTTTGTTGTATATGCTGCTATGTTTGTCATTTGTTATTAAGTGAATGGCAGATACTGTGCATGGTATGCCATGTGCATGATGCTGTATATGTCATGTTTATTGTTTATTGCATAAACTGTTGTGTATGTCATGTTTATTGTTTGTATCAAACTTGTAACAACCCGATAGTTAGGGGTGTCAGAAAGTGTATTCTCAGGATTTCGTTCCCCTAAATTGACTCGTAAATATTTTTAATAAATATTTATGAAACTAGTTGTGTAGTCAATTAGGTTTCGGTTAAGTGAATTTGAATGAATTAAGAGTTATTATAGTATAAGGACTAAATCACGTTTAAGGTAAAAGTTAATTTATGATTTAAAAATAATTAAAATAACCAAAGAAGCAATTACAACATTGTTTCTTTAAATGGGACGGCATTAGTGAATTATATATATAACGTATATGTAAATTTATTTTATATATTATAATAGTTAAAGTTAAAATATGTTATAATATTAAGAAATCTTAATAATTAAGTAAATGTATACATGTATTATATAATAATAAATTAGAGTATAATAAAACAAATAGGTAAAAAAAGAAAAGAAAAAGAGAAAGTCATACAAAACTAAGAAAGAAAAAGAAAGAAATGAAGAAAGAAAGCCACGCACGGCCTTGGGACTTTTAGGGTTCAAACTTCAATTGGTTAGTAAATTTAGTCCCTTTTCTTGTAATTTGTATATTTTTGGAATCTCGATACCTAGGGCTGTAACACCCCTAACCCGTATTCGTCATTAGAATAGGGTTTCGAAGTATTATCGAAAAATTCAAAACATTTTACAAATAATTTACGTAAATTATTGTTCCTTTACCGAGATCATTCAAAACGTCCCTTAGTTGGACTCTCGAGATCCAATACGAGAATTAGAATGAAGTCGGGACTTAATTGAAAACTCATAAAATTTTTCGCGACATTTCAAAAATTTTCCGAGGTGTATGACTCACACACTTATGTGTTGTAAGACACGCCTGTGTGGTCAGGCCTTGTACTGCACACGTCCGTGTCCCTAACCCATTTAACTCTCTGACTTTTAAGGCATAAAGAAATTGAAGTCACATGGCCAAGTCACACAGCCGTGTTCTAGGCCGTGTGGCGAATTTTATTTTCAAAATTTAGGTGCAGTTTTCACACAGCCGTGTAACACGCCCGTGTTCAAGGCCGTGTTAACCACACAGCTGAGACACACGCCCGTGTCTCTGCCTATGTGCCTAATTCTGAGCATTCTATTTCTAATTTTTAAGATGTAGGGGACACATGGCTGGACAACATGCCCATGGGACAAGCCGTGTGTCACACACGGCCAAGACACATGCTCGTGTGCCTACCCGTGTGGACAAAATAAAGCTATTTCCTAGACTCAGTTGTCACCAAAAACTTACCATTTTCCCACACCAAAACTCACAAGCATATATCCACCAATCCAACATCATATTCATATTAAATTTAGCCATCAATCATGTGGTATTATCTCATGCATCAAATGATATAAACTTACTCTTATCATACACTTATATGCTAACATAATTCCAACAAACTAACACATAATAAGCACTTATGTGATTACCAAAATATTACTTCAAAAATAGCCAAACTTAGACCACCACTAGCCACTCCAATGGCTAGATTACAAAACAACAATTACAAGCCATCATTGGCAAAATAAGCTTATACATGCCATTCTACCAAAATGAGATTTCTATTTATACCAAAATGAGATAGTGGATGTGTGATGACAGCTCCGACCGACTTCCAACCTTCGCGAGCTTTAAGCACTATAAAAACAGGGAAAATTAAACGGAGTAAGCATATTATGCTTAGTAAGTTCGTATAATGGAAAATGAACTTACCATTCATATTTATCAATACAAGCATACATAGTCATACTTTACATAAGTTTGGATGAGTTTACCTAAACACAAACACTTAATCAAACAAGTTAATCACATAACCTCATATAAGAATAAAGTAAAATAGATGAGCTCATCACATTACAAGCTTCCATTAATTTCACCTTTCCATACTTCAAGAGTCTTTTCCATCGAACTATTAAAATTTCGATAGATGTTTGGGTAATATACACATGTGCAAAAGTAGCCATTAGGGTTCATAATAAAAAGACACACTCTTGAGCCGTACATTTTACAGCAGGATTACCAGTCCAAGCTAAATCCTATTCGTAGCATATTCTCTAGAGACCCTAATTTGGATTACCCTTCTGACTAAATCTAATTTATAACCTAAGCTTAAGTGGGCTTACATTAGAATTACCCGTCCGGGCTAAGTTCTTTTTGCAACATATGTAATATTATTTTTAATCCATCGAAATTCAACATTCAACTGGTCATAATAATTTGTCCATTTTTCACAACTTAGGACTATTTCATTATGTATATATCATCTCACACATATCAACACAATCATACAATTCAATTCAAGCATATTAATATACATATTTAAGTTACACGAACTTATCTTGGAAATGGTTCGTATTTGAATTTCAACTAATTGGAAACCTTTTGCTTTCCTTATTCTAGTTCTGTAATTGGTCTTTCCGGATCTATATGGGTAAATTTAACTATTAATCTATCACATTTCATATAAATTTGCATCCTAGTACATTCTAGGCAAAATGGTATCTTTTTCAAAAATTTTAATTTCGTCCTTAGGCTCGGAAAATGAAATTCTTGAAGTTTAACCGTCTTTCCAAACCTAGCCAAAATTTATATACTACATTTACAGCACATATATTTCACAAATTTCAGGATTTTCCATGGGTTTTACCACTTTTTCATTTTAGTCTCTAAATCAAGTTTTCATCAAAAATTGCTTTGTAAAAATTGTTTATCTATTAATAACTTTTCATTTTCTACCATAAATTTCTAATTTTCAGCATATTCATCCATGACCCAAATTTCATACCTTGATAACTTTTCAAATAAATCCCCTAAATAGAAAGACTAGGCTATCCCTATTCCAAAAATATAGAAATTACTAAAAACGGGACTTGATTTCATACCTTTTTAAGCTTGAAAAGTTTTCTTCCTCTCTCCTAGGGTCTCCATAGAAAAATTGGGGAAGATGATATGAAAATAGATGATTTTTTCTTTTTAATTAATTATCATCTATTAATTTTATTGATTTCCAATTCAGTCCCTATCCTTTTCTAATTTTTCCATGGATGAGTCATTAAAATATCTACAAACTACTCTTAAATGGCCTAATTACCATATAAGGACTTTAAGTTTTGAATTCCATACAAGAACCCAACTTTTGCATTTTATGCAATTTAGTCCTTTCCCTAATTAAACACACAATCGGTAAAATTTTCGTACCAAAATCTTCATGTGACTTTCCTATCATGATACCAACCATAAAATAAAATAAAATAAAATAAAATAAAATAAAATGAAATAAATTTTTATTTTTGGCTCGAATTTGTGATCCCAAAACCACTGTTCCAATCTCATTAGGGGTGTTCAATCGGTTTACCGACTAATTAACCGACTCGAAATAACATGAACTGATTAACCGACCCTTTCAAAATTTTTAACCGTTAATCGAACTGAAATTATTTCAAAAAAAATAACCGAACTGAAATTTTTTCGGTTAATTCGGTCGGTTAACTAAAATTGACCGAAAATTATATATATATTTTGGTTAAAATAAGTATAAAATTAACTGAATTAACCGAATCAATCGAATTAACCGAATTACCCGAATTACCTGAATTACCCAAATTAACCGAATTAACCAAATTAATCAAATTATTTGTATAAAATTATATATTTTTATTTTTATTTTTATTTTTAGTTTTAGATTTTTATTTTTATTTATTAAATTATTTGTAATTTTTATGATTGGGTTGGGTACTTGGGTTAATATATATTGGATTGGGTATTTGGGTTTATGTTGGATTGGGTTTGAGTGTATAGTGGGCTATTTATATATTATAAATTTATTTATTATTTTTTTGGTTAAACCGAAAAAATTCAGTTAATCGACTGGTTTCGAACTGAATTAACCGTTAATCGAGAACTCAAAAAATCATTAATCGACCCCCGACCGAATTAATTCGGTTAACCGACCAATTAACCGAATTCGGTTGGTTAACCGAATTTTTTCGGTTTTACCCATTTTGCATACCCCTAGATCTCACCGAAAATGGACTGTTACAACTCTCCCCCTTTAGAAATTTTCGTCCTCGAAAATTTTTACCAGAAAAGAGGTTAGGGTATTGTTTCCTCATAGTATCCTCAGCCTCCCAAGTAGCTTCCTTTAATCCATGCCGTTGCCAGAGAACTTTTACAAAGCCACCTTTTTATTTCTTAGCTCTTTCGTCTTATATGCCAGTATTTTAATCGGTTCCTTATTATAAGTCATATCAGGCTAAATCTCAACTTCTGTTGGAGTAATAACGTGTGAAGGATCCAATCAATATTGTCGTAGCATAGACACATGAAACACATTATGAATTTTATCAAGCTCCGTTGGTAATGCTAACCGATATGCAATAGGCCCAATTCTTTCAATGATCTTATATGACCCGATAAATCGTGGACTCAGTTTTCCTTTACGGCCAAATCGGAGAACCTTCTTCCAAGGTGACACTTTTAAGAATATTTTATCACCAACCTGAAATTCTATCTCTTTCCGTTTTAAATTGGCATAAGACTTTTGACGATCTGAGGCTACTTTTAAACTGTCTCGAATTATCTTCACCTTTTCTTCGGTTTCTCAAATCAAGTTAACTCCGTGTATCTTTTTCTCACTTAGCTCTGTCCAATACAATGGAGTTCTACATTTGTGACCATATAGAGCTTCATACGTCGCCATTTTAATACTGGACTGATAACTATTATTGTAAGCAAATTCAATCAAAGGCAAGTATTTTTCCCAGTTACCTCCAAATTCAAGTATACAACACCGAAACATGTCTTCTAAAATCTATACCACACGTTCAAATTGTCCATCTGTTTGAGGATGGAATGCAGTACTAAAGTGTAAATGAGTGCCCGAAGTTTCTTGCAACTTACTCCAAAATCAGGATGTAAACCGAGGATCTCTATCTGAAATAATGGAAATTGGCACTCCATGCAGTCTTACAATTTTAGAAACATATAATTCAGCCAATCTATCCAATGAAAAATCCATACGTACTGGAATAAAGTGTACAGACTTCGTTAAATGATCGACAATTTACCAGACGACATCTTTCTTTTTCGGTGATAAAGGTAATCCCATTACAAAGTCCATGGTAACTCTTTCCCATTTCCATTCCGGTATTGCAATCAGCTGCAATAATCCCGAAGTACTTGGTGTTTAGCCTTCACTTGCTAACATATCAAACACTTCAATACAAATTCAGAAATATCCCATTTCATTCCTGGCCACCAGTAGATATTTTTCAAGTCACTATACATCTTATTGCTACCAAGATGTATAGACATGTTACCATTATGAGCTTCATTCAAAATCTTCTGTACTAGTTCTGAACTTTTTGGTACACACACTCTGCCTCTGAATAACAAACAACCATCGGTCCTGACTTGGAATTCTAAGTCAGGAATTGATTCACTTTGTATTTGTTTTGCTTGCATCTTACTATCATTTTTCTGAGCTTCAGAGATCTGTTGCAAAAACGTCGGTCTAACTTTTAACTCAGCTATGATTGAACCATCATTAGATAAAGACAACTAGGTGTTCAATGCCCGTAAGGCAAATAAGGATTTTCGGCTCAAGGCATCCACCACTACATTAGCTTTCCCCAGATGGTAATCAATAACGAGATCATAATCTGTCAATAATTCTAGTCACCTACGTTGTCTCAAATTTAGTTCTTTTTGTGTCATTAAATACCTCAAACTTTTGTAATTCATAAAAATGTGACATTTTTCACCAGAAAGATAATGCCGCCATATTTTCAATGCAAAAACAATAGCTGCTAATTCAAGATCATGTACCAGGTAATTTCTTTCATACTGGCTAGATGTATAAGCCACTACTTTACCATATTGTATCAATACACATCCTAAACCATTCAATGAGGCATTGCTGTAAACTATAAATTCCTTACCCGATTCAGGTTGGACTAATAAGGGTGCTTCCGTCAATAAAGCTTTCAATCTATCAAAACTCTGTTGGCACTTATCAATCCACTCGAATTTCACTTTTTTTTTGCAACATTCGAGTTATCAGAGAAGGTATCATTGAAAACCCTTTAACAAATCTCCGATAATATCCTGCTAGTCTTAGAAAACTTTTGACTTCTGGAACATTCTTCGGTGGCTTCCAACTTACAATAGCTAAAATTTTGTTCGGATCCACCCGAATACCCTTTGCAAATGCAACATGTCCAAGGAAACTAACTTCTCGTAGCTAGAATTCACATTTACTAAATTTAGCATACAACTATTTCTCACGCAAAGTTTGTAATACAATTCTCAGATGCTCAGATGCTCATTCACATCCCGAGAGTAAACCAAAATATCATCAATAAAAACAACCACGAACCTGTCCAGGTATAGTCTGAAAATTCTATTCATTAAATCCATAAATACCGTCGGGGCATTAGTTAATCCGAATGACATCACCAAAAACTCATAGTGCCTATATTTGGTTCTGAAAGTTGTCTTTGGCACGTCCGAGTCCTTTACCCATAGCTGATAATAACCAGAACGAAGATCGATTTTCGAGAATACAGAGGCACCTTTTAATTGATCAAACAAATCATTTATACGACTCAATGAGTATTTTTTCTTTATTGTGACTTTATTAAGCTATCTATAATCAATGCACAATCTTAATGATCCATCTTTCTTCTTTACAAACAATACTAGTGCACCCCATGAAGAAAAGTTGGGTCGGGCAAACCCTTTATCAATCAACTCTTGCTACTGTACCTTCAGCTCTTTCAATTCCGTAGGAGCCATTCTATATGGTGCTATAGATATCAACGTCGTCCCTGATACAAGGTCTATGGAAAATTCCACCTCTCTAGCTGGAGGTAAACTAGGTAGTTCTTCTGGAAATACCTCAAGAAACTCACAAACAACCAGCACCGACTGGATTTTCAACTTTGATACTTCAGTATCCAGTACAATAGCAAGATAAGCCTCATACCCCTTTTTAATATATCTCTGTGCTGATATTGCTAAAATCACATTAGACAACCCATCCAGTTTCTCAGATTCAACCTGGAGTAACTCACCATTCTAACACATCAATACAATATATTTATGCTTACAATTTACCACTGCATCATGTTGGGTTAACCAATCCATTCCCAATATTACATCAAATTTATCAAAGGCTAAAAATATCAAATTAGTCGAAAAACAATTACCCTTTATCATCAATGGGCAATTTTTACAAATTTTATCTAGCATAACATGCTGACCAAGGGGTTTGAAACTTTAACCACAAATTCGGTGAATTCAACAATCATATTTTTAACAGACACAAATTTTGTGCATATATATAAGTACGTGGAACCAGGATCAATCAAAGCAATAATATCAGTATCAAGTAGAGAGAATGTACCAGTGATAACATCTGGTGCCGAAGCATCTTCCTTTACATGTATTGCATATGTTCTTGCTAGAGCCCGAGCCTCAGATTTAGCTGTTGAATCTTTTGCAGCACTAAGACTACCACCGATATTTCTGGAATACCATAGTCGTCTACCCCTCGAGATAGGATTACTTGGCTTCGGGGTCTGTTCAATGTCTTTTTCAACACTTTCCGGGCAATTTTTAAGAAAATGGTCGAGAGAACCACAGTTAAAGCAAGCCCTACTTCTCATCTAGCACTCTCTGAAATACAATTCATTACAGACATTACATCGTGGTTTGGGTTTCCAACACTCCCAACACTGGTTGTTAAGGGAGACGAAGACCTCGGGTTGGTACGTTTAGAAATTCGTTCCTTTCCTGAATATTCCCTTGATGTAGCAAAACAATCATTATAAGTCTTTGATTTCTTTGAAGTAGATGCTTGCGTCTTGTTTATAAATATTTTACTTGTAACCCGAGCTTCCCTTTTTCACTTGCCTATTTTCTTTGCTTAATTCTTTGGCCTTGTGTGCTTGTTTAGCCAACACCATGAATTCTCTTAATTCCAGAATTCTAATTAACAGCTTGATATCTTTGTTTAGCTCTTGTTCAAATCATTTTCACATTTTGGCTTTAGTCTTAACCCATTCACTAGCATACTTGCTCAATCTAACAAATTCTCGTCCATACTTGGACACTGTCATATTTCCCTGTTTGAGCTTCAAAAATTCCTTCTTTTTCTGGTCCAGGAATCTCTAACTAATATACTTCTTTTTAAACTCTGTTTGAAAAAATTCCCATGTAATATTTTCCCTTGGTATCATAGAAAATATGGTTTCCCACCAATGGTAGGTTGTGTCTTTCAACAAAGACACCATTCATTTTAGACATTCGACTGGTGTACATGATAACTCATCTAGAACTTGGATAGTATTTTCTAGCCAGAACTCGGCCCTCTCTGGATCGTAATTGGCCATAGCCCTAAATTCTTCAGCCCCATGTTTTATGATTTTATCTATTGGAGCCTTACTATTTCTAACAGGTCTAGGAACTTGTGGTGTTTCATCATGTTGTGAAGTAGGTGGAGGAGGTAATTGAATAGCAGGGTTTGTTCTCATATATTCACTAAACAATTCATCCATCAATTCAAAGAAGGCTACTTTTGCTGCCTCACTTCGGCACTCAGATACAGGCCTTCTACTACCACTAGATGCAACTTGTTGCATGGAAGCTAGAGCAGTGCTCTTAGCTTCCTCAGTCTCTGCTCTAGCTTGGTTGGAAGATATTACTATATGAAAATACATTTAAAAGTGGTCAGGAGATATCACATTATCATAATTTATATAATGTCACGTATAGCTAGACTCGTACTTGCTACGTTAGTCCGAGAATCGGCTAAACTATAATTCTGATACCACTAAATGTAACACCTTTAACCCATATTCGTCATCAGAATAAGGTTTCAGAGTATTACCAGAACACTCGGAGCACTTTACCAACAATTTACATAAATTATTGTTCCTTTACTGAGATCATTCAAAACGTCCCTTAATTGGACCCTCGAGGTCTAATAGGAGCGTTAGAATCAAGTTAGGACTTAATTGGAAACTCAAAAAATTTTTCACGACATCTCAAAATTTTTTCAAAGTGCAGGGCTCACACGCCTGTGTGGTTGGGCCGTGCACTACACGCGCCCGTGTGGTCGGCCCGTGTACTACACACGTCCGTGTCCCTAACCCGTGTAACTCTTTGACTTTTAAGGCATGAAGAAATTAAAGTCACACGGCCAAGTCACACGCCTGTGTGTTAGACCGTGTGGCAAATTTTATTTTTAAAATTTAGCTTCAGTTTTCACACGGTCATGTAACACGCCCGTGGTTAACGCTGTGTCAACCACACGGCTAAGACACATACTCGTGTGCCCAATTCTGAGCATTCTATTTCTCATTTTTAAGATGTAGGGGGCACACGGCCGGACCACATGCCCATGGGACAAGCCGTGTGTTACACACGGCCATGACACATGCCCATGTGTCTACCCGTGTGGACAAAATAAAGCCATTTTCTAGCCTCATTTTTCATCCAAAACTTACCATTTTCCTGTACTAAAACTCACAAGCATATATCCACCAATCCAGCATCATATTCATATTAAATTTAGCCATCAATCATGTAAACTTACTCTTATCATAAACTTATAAGCTAACATAATTCCAACAAATTAACACATAATAAGCACTTATGTGATTACCAAAATATATCTTCAAAAATAGCCAAACTAAGACCACCACTAGCCACTCCAATGGCTAGATTACAAAACAACAATTACAAGTCATTATTGGCCAAATAAGCTTATACATGCAATTATACCAAAATGAGATTTCTATTTTTACCAAAATGAGATAGTGGATAGTGTGATGACTACTTCGACCAACTTCCAACCTTCGCGAGCTTTAAGCACTATAAAAACAGGGAAAATTAAACAGAGTAAGCATATTATGCTTAGTAAGTACGTATAACAAAAAATAAACTTACTATTCATATTTACCAATACAAGCATACATAGTCATACATTCCATAAGTTTGGATGAGTTTACTTAAACACAAGCACTTAATCAAACAAGTTAATCACATAACCTCATATAAGAATCAAGTAAACATAGATGAGCTCATCACATTACAAGCTTCCATTAATTTTATCTTTCCATACTTCAAGAGTCTTTTCCGTTGAAATATTGAAATTTTGTTAGATGTTCGGGTAATATATAGATGTGCAAAAGTACCCATTAGGGTTCATAATAAAAAGGCAAACTCTTGAGCCGTACATTTTACAGCAGGATTACTAGTCCAGGTTAAATCCTATCCGTAGCATATTCTCTAGAGACCTTAATTTGGATTACCCGTCCGGGCTAAGTCCAATTTATAATCTAAGCTCAAGAGGGCTTACATTAGAATTACCCATCCGAGCTAAATTCTTTCTGCAACATATGTAATATTATTCTTAATCCATCGAAATTCAACATTCAACCGGTTCATGATAAATTGTCCATTTTTCACAACTTAGGAATATTTCCTTATGTATATATCATCTCACACATATCAACACAATCAATACATTCAATTTAAGCATATTAACATACATATTTAAGTTACACGAACTTACCTTGAAAATGGTTCGTATTTGAATTTCAACTAATCCTAAACCTTTTTCTTTAACTATTAAACCTTTTTCTAGTTCCACGGTTGGTCTTTCCGGACCTATATGTGTAAATTTAACTATTATTCTATCACATTTCATATACATTTGCATTCTATTATATTCTAGGCAAAATTACCATTTTGCCCCTATATTTTTTAAAAATTTTGATTTTGTCCCTAGGATCGGAAATGAAATTTATGAAATTTAACCCTCTTTCCAAGCCTAGCAGAATTTAATATGCTATATTTGCAGCACATACATTTTATAAATTTCAGAATTTTCCATAGGTTTTACCAATTTTTCATTTTAGTCCTTAAATCAAGTTTTTATCAAAAATTGCTTTGTAAAAGTTATTTTTCTATGAATAAATTTTCATTTTCTACCATAAATTTCTAATTTTCAGCATTTTCATGCATGACCCAAATTTGATACCTTGATAACTTTTCAAATAAATCCCCTAAATAGAAAGATTAGTCTATCTCGATTCCAAAAATATAAAAATTACTAAAAATGGGACTTTAATTCATTCCTTTTTAAGCTTGAAAAGTTTTCTTCCTCTCTCCTAGGGTTCCCATAGAAATATTGGGGAAGATGATATGAAAATAGATGATTTTGTTTCTTTTTAACTAATTATCATCTATTAATTTTATTGATTTCCAATTTAGTCCCTACCTTTTTCTAATTTTTCCATGGATGAGTCATTAAAATATCTACTAACTACTCTTAAATGGTTTAATTACCATATAATGACCTTAAGTTTTGAATTCCATAGCTATTTGATACCTATAGCTACTAAAACCCAATTTTTACATTTCATGAAATTTAGTCCTTTCCCTAATTAAACACATAATCGGTAAGATTTTCGTACCAAAATTTTCATGTGACCTTCCTATTATGATACCAACCATAAAATCAAATCAAATAAAATTTTATTTTTGGCTCGGATTTGTGGTCCCAAAACCACTATTCTGATCTCACCGAAAATGGGCTGTTACAAGGGCTACCGAACTCATGTTGAAATTTTAGCATTGATTAAGTTTTTAAATGTTGTTAATGTTGAATAGTTTTAGTATTAGGGATTAAATTGACAGATTTTTAAGGTAGAAATGGAAAAGGATTAAATTGGTGAACAAATTGTAAATTTTAAGTAATAGGGACTAAATTGTGAAAAATTCAAAATTTATGGATTTAATTGAAATTAGGGAGTTAAATTCATTTTAAAGTGAAATTAGTATAAAAAGATAAGATTAAATATAAAGAATTAAAATTAGTCTTGGTTGAGGGACTAAATTGAAATTTAGGCAAAATTGAGTAAAAATTTAAATATTCAATATGAAATTGAATTGTGTTGATTGATGAATTTTAGTTGTTTTAATTCCATAGCTAACTTCATACTGGAATCCTCGACTAAAAAGGGGAAGGATAGATCAACGTCGAATAGCTCAAAATTCACGGTTTGTATTTCTATAATCTGAACCGAGTTTCTAATTTTTGTATTTTGATTTAATGCATATGGTAAGTGGATGAGGTGAGTATTTGACACTTTGATATTGAATTGAATTAAAGTTGATTGAAATGGATTGAATTGATATATAAATTATGAATATAATGATTATTGAATAGAAATGAATATATGTGCTAATGTGAAAGTTGGATATTGATTATTATAAATTGAATTGAATTCATGTGTATATGTAATTATATGAAAAATTTATGCTTGATATTAGTTGTTTTTGAAATGTGAAATTAAACCTTATTAATTGTATCAGGCTGAGTCAGATATAGATGACATGCCATAGGATAAGAAGAGTTCAGAGATTTCTTCGACTTCGAGTTGATGAGACACTGAGTGTAAATTTATATAGTGCTAGGTGCAATTATTACTTCAAATTTATCTGATGAGGCATTGGGTGCCAAATTGGTGTGTTGGTTGGATTCGTGTATCTGTTCGATTCCGAATCGTGTTAATAGGGATAATTAAATAAAATGGTTCTATAATTGATATTGGATGATATTGTCTGTGAATTGAAAATGGGATAGAGATTTGAAACATGAAAATGAGATATGTTGTGACTGAATGAGATACATGAGTTATGTACTCATGAATTGAGTATTGAATGGCTAATGCCAATTTATAAACAATTGTGGTTTGATATGTAAATAACTATTTATATAGAAATTGTGTGAATTAGGACATTGTTAATCAAATAAAAGATGTTAGCATGTGCAATTTGGGTATAGTATGAAATAATGTTGAAATGATGTGCTAATATGTATGAATTCAAAAGGTTGACATATGATAGTTGGGATCTTAGTTATTAATATGTGTTTATATTTCAATTGTGCATTTTGTATTCTCTTGTCTTTAAATGTTTGGATTATAGAAATATCATTGACTTTTACTTAGTGTACAATTTTATTTTCCGTATGCAGGTTAGGTACTTCTCTTTTGATCACCGATTCAGCATCCAACAACGATCCTGAACTCAAATGTGGTGATGTTTATCTTTTGTGTCGGCATGTACCTAGGATGTCATCTAGATAGTTATTTTATGGATGAATTTTAAAAAAGGTTATAAGTGTAATGTTGGTTTGGTATATATATAAAAAATGTGTTTGTGATTGAAGCCATAGTATGGTATGGTAAATTGAACCAAAGCTTCGTATGTGCATGTGAATTTAAGTTAATGTTTTAGGTAGATATGAGCTAGGCCAAATTCATGGATTTTGACATGTTTATAATTTTAATTTGGACGATGCATTGATGATATGTTTTGATGACATAAATGTGGTACCAATGAGGGTATATTGGTTAGGCATCTAGGATGATTGTTTTGGCATGTTTTGAATGTGTTTGATCGTGTTTTGAACAGGTTAAACGAACGGTTTTTGATTTATTTAATGTCCAAGCTTGTAAGAAATGGTAAATTTGTTATTTAAGCCACATTTTAGGTCCACACGGCCAGACACACGGGCGTGTGACTTGGCAATGTGAGACACATGGATAGCACATGGGCGTGCGAGGCCATTTCGAAGGGTATACGGCTTGGCACACGGGCGTGTGGCTTGGCCGTGTGACCCAAGTCAGTGAGTTGCATAGGCATGGACATGGGCTGGGACATAGCCGCGTGTCCCTACTTCGAATGCCCAGACGGCCAGGCACATAGGCGTGTGACTTGGCCATGTGAGTTACACGACCTGCTGCACGGTCGTGCGAACCCTGCAGTTAAAATTTTTCTAACTTTTTCCTAAAATTTTCCTTCCGGATTTAGTCTCAAATAGTTTCTAAAGTGTTTTCAAACTCTAAAAGGCTCAATAACGGACTCTATACATGTTAATGGTGATTCATTTTATGATTTTTGAAATGCTTGAAATGAATGATTAGATTACGATTACTTGGTAATGCTCTGAAACCCTATTCTGGTGACAGATAATAGTTATGGGTGTTACAAAACTGATGTTGTGTATGTCATGTTATTAAGAGACAAATCTGTTCCTAGTTCTAACTATCAATTGGATTACATTTGTTATTTAGCTTCTATATTGTATTGGTTATTATCTGTCATTGCCTAGGTCTAGGATTAAAGTGTTTGGTTATTATCTATCATGTGCATGATAGAAATGATTGTGTTTGTATTAAATTGTTTTTGTATTGGTTATTGTCTGTCATGTTGTATTAAATTGTTTGGTCATTGCTTATGTTGTATTAAATTGTTTGGTTGTTGTCTACCTTTATTGACTATAAATTTGTTTGGCAGGTTTAATTGATGATAATTTTAATGGGAGTGAAGAAGAAATGTCTGATTTTGATGTGTCTGATAGTTATCTCCCTATTAATGATGTGTCTGATAGTGATGTGTCTAATAGGATATGTGTTAATTTAGTTGGTTTTAATATGGATGATATAGAAGTAGGGGAACTATTTGATACTGATGATTAAGGGAGGTTAGATAGTGTACATCAATCTGACTTAGATGACCAAAATTGGCCTGAGTTCAACCCAAACAATGACATCAGTAATCCTAAACTTAAGGTTGAAATGTTATTTAAGTCTCAAGACAGACTAAAAGAAGCTTCCAAGTAGTATGGTAGGTTGAATAGTTATTTTATTAAGTTCCCCGAAAATGATCTAAAGAGGTTAAAGGCAGCCTGCAGTGAAAAATGGTTTTGGTTCATATGGGCCTCTAGACTAAACCCTAATGACCCTACTGACCAGACTTGGCAAATTATGAGTGCAAACCCTAACCATACTTGCTCTAAATTCCATAAAAATAAGAATGTAACCTCAACTTGGATAGGTCAACATTATAAAGAAAAATTCATTGCTGATTCTGATTATTCTTTGACATCATTGGAACAAAATGCCAAAAGAGATTTCTTTTGCCTTGTCTCACTAGCCAAATATAGGAGGGCTAAACTTAGGGCATTGGAATTAATTGAAGGAGCTCATAAGGCTCAATATGCGAATATTTATGAGTATTTGTTGGAGGTTAGGACCCAAAATGAGGGGGCAACAACAATTTGTTATCTGGATAATAGATTGTTTTAAAGGATGTATTATGTCTGTAGGCATGTAAGATGGCTATAGGGTTGGTTGTAAAAGGATAATATGTTTAGATGGATGTTTCTTGAAGGGCTACTTTGGTGGCTACCTATTGAAAGTTGTTGGGATAGATGCAAAAAATGGCATCTATTCTATTGCATAAGGTGCTGTCGAAAGTGAAAACCAAGCATCATGGCTTTGGTTCTTGGAGTTGCTCACACTAGACTTGGAAATTGTGAGCTCATACCAGATATCTTTTATGTCTGACAAACAAAAGGTAAAACTCCATTTGTCTAATTTGTTTTATGTTGTTTCTGTTTAGGGTTTATGGTATGCCAAATAATTAAACTGCATTTTTTCTATTTGCAGGGACTTTTAGAAGCAATATATATGTTTTTTCCTAATACAGAAACAAGACACTGTGTTAGGAATGAAATATTTGCTTTGGAAAGCTACCAGAGTAAGCACTCCAAAGGATTTTTAGGATGCCATGGTTGAACTGAAAAATACCAATTAGAATGCTTATGCTTGGTTGAAAGAAAAGAACCCTACTCACTAATCAAGATCCTATTTCTCAATTAGAAACCAGTCTAACATGTTGGTGAATAATCTTTCTAAATGCTTTAACAAGGTAAACCCCTATTTTTTTAAGTTACTTACTAATCATTAGTGACATAAAGTTCACTAATCATTTATGTTGCATATTGTTAGGTGATATTGGAAAAAAGAGGGAATCCTATTCTGACCATGTTGGAAACAATTAGAACCATGATTATGTTGTTGATTGTCAAGAAGAAAGAAGAAGAAGAGAAAATTAAAGGAATGTTGTGTCCAAAGATTAGGAAAAAGCTGGATGTCAATATCAAAGATTCATTGAGGTAAATTTACCCTTTTTAATATATTAATGCCTTTATTCTGCCTTGTGTATAATTACTGGTGGGGCTGATTACATGTTGTTGGACCAATACATGTATGTCTTTATTCTGCCATTTTTTAAATATATTTATGCCTTATGTATGATTGTTGGTGGGGCTTATCACATGCTGTTTTTAATTTTGTTTTAGTGAATTCCTTTTAAGTGGGTTCCATCACATGCTAGTGAGGATAGCTATCTGGTTGAATGTGGTCCAAGCAGTCAGCATGTGGTGGACCTAGTTGAGAAGTCCTATTCATGCAAGAATTAGGATCTCACTGGCCTCCTTTGCATGCATGCAATGGCTACCATTCATCTAAAAGGTGAGTTCCCAAAAACCTATATACAAACCTAACTTGCCATTTAGTCCAACTTTATAAAGCCAGTAAGGGGTCCTAAGCAATTGGTGTCTGCGAAAAACATATTGCCAATATTGCCTACTACACTAAAAAGGCCCCTTGGTAGACCTACTAAGGTGAGAATGAAAAAAACCTGATAAACCACAAACAATAGAATGGTTAAGCATGAGAGGGGTGGAAATGAGGTATAGTAAATGCAACAAAATAGGCCACAATAAGAGGAGTTGCAAAGGGGAAGTTGGCTAAAACATTCCAGTAAGTCACATTGTATTGCTTCATTATATTACTTAAATTATGAATTTGTTTGATGGATTTCACTTGTTCGTGTAGGTCAAAAGACACAAAGTTAATATGCCTATTATTGCTACTGTTATCTAAACATAGGCATATAGTCACTAAATTTTTGTACAAATTTTCTACAATTCAAATATGTTCAATTGTATTAAATTGTAGGCAAATTTCGCAATAGTTTTCCTTCCTTTTGTAAACAGTCTAGCATTAATATATGAGCATTGATCCATGCAATTTGGCAATAGTTTACCTTTTCAATATGTTTCTATTTTTTTTCATATGTTTTATCTCATCTAACATATAAGCATTGAGAAATACAAATGATATGAAATGTAGATTAAACATTTTTCAAGTCTTTCAACTTTGAAATGAAATCAAATGTGTGAGAATACTAGACCATTACTGTAACACCCCTCACCCGTATTCAATGTTGGAATAGGGTTACGGAGCATTACCGAACATATTAAACAATTACAAATACATTTTCAAGTTTCAAATATTCATCATTCAACAACAAACATATCGTCCCTAGTATAAGCGTACAAGGCCCAAAACATGCATTCCAAAAGGTTTGGGACTAAACCGATAACTTAGGAAACTTTTAGAACACTTATAAAATTTTTGCAAAATACAAGGGACACACGCTTGTGTGGCCTGGCTGTGTGTGTCACAGGCCGTGTGTGTCACAGGCTGTGTGGACATTCAAAATGAAACCACGTGGCCGTGTTTCAGCCCATGTCCTACCCTGTGTAACTCTCTAACTTGGGTCACACGATCAACACACACGCCTGTGTGACTAGCCTGTGTGTCCTAAAAATGGCCACACACGGTTGCGTGTTGGGCTATTTGGAGCATACTAACTTGATTTTTAATTCAACACTAGAGGACACACGGCCGTGTAATATAACCGTATGTCACACACGGCTGAGACACACTGTAACACCCTTTGCCCGTATTCGATGCTGGAACAGGGTACGAGGCATTACCGGATGTAAACACAAGCAAACATACACTTCCGAGCCATAAAATTTGGCATTAATTTCAAACTTTTTGAATTTAATCATAAGGTCCCTAATACAAGCCTATGAGGCCCAAAATGTGCTTTGGAAGTGGTTCGAGACCAAACCGAGAACCTTAAAAAGTTTTACGACACTTAGAAAATTTTTGCTAAAACAGGGGTTACATGCCCGTGTGGCTTGGGACACGCCCATGTGGGCAGGCCGTGTGGGCACACACGCCCATGTCCCTAACCCGTGTAACTCTCTATTTGTCACTCAAGAGCAAATAGAAGTCACATGGCCATGGCACACGCCCATGTCTCAAGGCTGTGTCCTTCACATGGCTGAGACACACGGTCATGTCCCATACCTGTGTACTCGATGTTGAGTGTGACAGCCCTAAAATGACCCTAGTCGGAAAGCGGTTTTGGGACCGCTAAACCGAGTCACCAAATTATTTGAATATGATATTTATTGTCTAAAATATGTGAATATGAATGTGTGAAAGTTTTGAGCTTCGATTTAGTCGATTGCATGTGAATTTAGTAATAGGACTTATGTGTGACACTTTTGAAATGTGATAGGTTAATCCATAAGGATCTATTAGTGCATGTAATCAAAAGGGTGGACTTGCATGTCAATTTCCCCCATTTAATTACTAGTGGCCAGCCATGACAAAGGGTGATGGGCAAAACATGTCATAAAACATGTTGTGCTAATGGTTTATGGGAGAAAGGATAAAATAATAATGGGAAGGTAAATGATGACAAAAAAAAATGTGTGTGGTTGCCCCCCCTTCCATTGCCGTGAATTGAAGGAAGAAAACAAAAGAACAAAAATGTTCATCTTCTTCTCCTACCTCTCTCAAGCCGAAACTAACCAAGAAATGGAAGAAAGCACACCTAAGGCATTCGGCCATCTTGTGTGGGGGGAATTAAGGTATGATATCATGTGATTCTTTTGGAATTTTTGTGAAGTTGAGTTTGTTTTGGTGCTCATAACATGACCCATGTGTTAATTTTTGAGTTTGTGTTGCAAGAAACATTTGGTTATGTCCTTATATGTCAAATTGATGATAAATTTTTGATATTTGGTGAATGAATATGGGTTTCGGTCATGGTAGATAACAAAGAATGTGGTTGTTGTTCTTGTTAATTTGGATGAATTTTTGGTGGATAGGTGCTTGAATCAAACAAATGATCATGTGTGTACACTAGGTGCTAGTTGAGAAGAACAGGTCACTATATTGGAGGCCATTGCCGAATATGAGTTTAGTTATTGAGTTGATGGAAGAAAAGAATGCTTAAAGATGTGTCACAACAAATTATATGTTAAGCTAAGGTTGTTAAATTATCAATCTTTCTTCCTAGCCGAATATGTGTTTATAAAGTTGAGTTGTTAAATAGATTTTGAAGTTAGCCCATGCATTTATTTTTGAATTTAAGAAGAATGATACATTCGACTATGCTTTGATGTGCTTGGATTGTTGTTCATTGAGTAAATGATTGAGGAATGGTTAGAAGAATTTGAATGCTAAACTAGTTGATTTGTTTGATGATATATATATGTATTCGGCAATGGGATAAAATGTGTATTAAGGTAAGTTTCATGGTGATTATGCTTGTGATGTTGGGTTAATATTCGGCATTGAGTAATGTGGGGTAAGGTGATTAATTGGCTATGAAATTAGCTAAATTGAATAGGTATGTTTAATAATATGCTTAGTATAATGTATGATCTTATAACTCGGTTTGGTATTGAGATAAAGGTTAGATGTATGATTGGATTTTGGTATGTGTTAAATTGGTCAATCAAAGATTAAATGATATGTGATTGTCAAATGTGATTGTTAAGTGAATAATATTAGTTAAGTACTTAAGCAAATCTATTGTTTTACTTAAGCTTAAGAGCAAAGAGGATCAAAGTCGGATAGGGGAAAAGAGAAAGTAAACGAATAGCCGTGGACATCTAATCGTCGACCACTTCCGAGGTAAGTTTTAAGTGATTAAACGTTGAGTAAATTCAATCATAATAGGACATAATGAGTTGATTTAATAAGATATGATGTGGGCATGATATGTCTTAAACTCAAATGGTAAGTTCATATGTGTTTGGACTTGGAAAGTTAAGAGCAAATTGTAATAATTTGCTTTGGACAGCAGCAGTAGCGTGATTTTAGAAAATCACTATAAATTGTTGGTGTGGAATTATAGGCCGAATAAAATATGTAATCAAGGGTTAATTAGTCTAGTTTCTTATAAAAGAGACCTTGTGAGCAAAAAAATTTCCTATAAAGAGATATTTAAAGTTGTGTGAGACGGTGTCAGAATGACTCCGAAATCCCCTGTTCTGTATTTAGAAAATCATTATAAATTTTAAAAAAATGGTTATAAGATAAAATTTATATGCTTAGACTCCTTAATGAGTCTAGTTTCAAATGAAATCAAATACAACAGATTTTGAATTCTGTAAAATGAGAAATTTGATTCGTAGTGAAGAGTGGTCAGATTAGTCAAACAGTGAAACTGGGGAAACTTTAAGAAAAATCTGGTATTTATTGGCCAAACCTAAAATTCTGAAAATTTTATGGATGGAAGATATACGAGTCTATATTCAGGGAAAATTAACGGCAAGTGATTTGGAGTTTTTTAGCTCTAGTTATAAATAATTTAGTGACTACTGCTCAGGAAAACAGCTCGTAGTGAATATGTGATTTTGTTGTAAACATGGATAAAACTTGTTTTAGTTACTCATAAGCTATTGATTAAACCCATACGTGAATTCTAAATCGTGATATTGTAAAACGATACATGAGTGTTAGATGGATCTTTGATATTAAAATTTGTGAAAATTGTAAGTTTATGAGTATTCGAATATGAAATGATAGTATGGCGTGAAATTGAATTATTCATTGGGAAATGATTAATGTAGATTCGGCCAAGACAATGTGTATACATGATAGTATATGTGATATGTGAAGTATATTTGGATAATTGTGATGTGAATGTATATATATGTGATAAGGCCTAATGGCCGATGTGATGAATGTGAAAGTGTATATATATGTGATAAGGCCTAATGGCCGATGTGATGAATGTGAAAGTGTATATATGTGATAAGGCCTAATAGCCGATGTGATGAATGTGAAAGTGTATATATGTGATGAGGCCTAATGGCCAATGTGATGAATGTGAAAGTGTATATATGTGACAGAGCCGAGTGGCCAACGTGATGGATGTGAAAGTGTATAAATGTGATAAGTCCCGAAGGGCAATTGTGTCAGTACTATATCCGGGTTAAAACCCCGCAGGCTTTATGCGAGAGTATTATCCTGATTAATGTCCGTAGACTTCCTGCTCGTACTATATCCGAGCTTTAAAGACCCGACGGCTAAATGCTAGGATTCAAGTAAGACTTTGATATTGAGTATCTGCATTAAGTTACCATCAAATAAGTATTATGTATTCAAAATGTTCAGGTACGTATTACTTACTCATCGGTGGAGTGATTTCGAGGTGAATTATCAGTAACAAAGAGGTAGGTAAATGTGATTAATATTATAACTCCAAATGTGAGAATGTGCTTTGGAAATATTTGACCATCTAGGTCATTATTATTCGAAAGTATATATGTGGCAGCCAAGTGTTGCGTTTAATGATATTATAGATCGAGATGAAGCTCTAGATTAACTTCATCGAACAGTTGAAATGAATGACCAATAATAGTGATTGAGAACACTTTGTCTTGCTTAAAACTTACTAAGCATTAAATGCTTACTCCGTTATTTGAATCTCTGTTTTATAGATTTTGGTTCGTCAGCTATCGGACTCGGGATTATTGAAGTCGAAGTCGCCCACACTATCAAAGCCCTTTTGGTACACTTTTGGTTGAACTCTGAAAATGGCATGTATAGGACTACCCTTTTGTAGTGGGTCATGGACCCTTTGGATTTGTATAATTTTGGATAGCCATGCGAAAATGGCTTATATATGTTTGAGCATAATGTTATAATCATTTGGTATGGATATGGTTATTGAGAGGTGTGGATATGCTTAACAAGGATTGGCCATGGGAATGGTTAATCACTATCATAATTTGTGCTATTTATGCTAAAAGGGCTAGTTGAATCATGGAAACTATGAAATAGGTAAAGTCTACCTTAAAGGCAGATGCTGACAGCAGCAGTGATGTAGATTTGGAAAATCACTAAAAATAGTAGGAATAGAATTAAATAGTGAATAAATTATTTAAATGAACCTTGATGAATCCACTTTCATATGGAAGAAACGAAACGGTCATATGAGTGGTATGTTAAGAGATAATTAGGTTTTCGTGAGACAGGGCCAGAACGGTTTCTGGATTCCCTGTTCCGACTTTGGAAATTCATTTTAAATTAACCAGAGATAATTAGGAGTCATTCAATATATGTATAGATTTCTCTTTGAGTCTAGTTTCTATAGAAACAAACGGCATCAGCATTGAAGCCCTGTACAGGGAGATATCCAAATCGTAATGCATGAAGGTCAGTGTAGTCGCACCCTGTAACAGGGGAGACTTTAACTAATGAACTGTACTAATTGGCCCAACCAAAAATTCTAGAAAACAATATGTAGATGGACATATGAGTCTAGTTTCAGGGAAAAATTACGAAACTGATTTTCGAGTTTTAGAACTCAAGATATGATTTTTAAGGTGAAAGTGACACAGTTAGCCAACTGCCTGGAAATTTTTAAATTGGACTGCAAAGAAGTGATTTAAGTCTGCAAACCCCTCGTGTCCGACTCCGGCGACGGACTCGGGTACGGGGTGTTACAATTTTATTGGTATCAGAGCTACGGTTTAGTCGATTCTAGGACTACCGTAATACGTTTGGGTCTAGCTATACATGCCATTATGTGAATATTTGATAGTGTGGTGATTTCTGACAATTGAAAATGTGTTTATTTATTGTAATGAATTCCGATCCTGATCGAGCTGTAGCAGATGGTATTGAGAGGACTGAGACATGCTTATGATGTGTCAATATTGAGAAGGGTATAACTTAAGTAAGTTTTGAGTAATTGAATTTGGTATTTAACTTAAAATGCCATGATATACATGTATGATAGATGAATGATGTCCCATTGTCCTTATCATAATAAGGTTATTAGAGAAATGAACAAAGGAAGAGATTGGGGATATATGCTTTTGTGTGATTGCTTATTGAGCTGAAAGTTTAGTAAAAGAAGCATACATGTATTAGATTTGAATGATATTTACGACTTAAAGTCAAGAATCATGTTATATGTTTACATGTGAATGAATTGATTAAATTATAAATGTGATTTGTGCCATGTGAAACATGATAACATGTGAATAAATATGTATGAGACTCAGTGATGTGAATCCGAGTTTAAAGACCCGCTGACTATATGAAGAGATTATGTCCGGGTAAAGACCCGATGGCTATGTACAGAGATTATGTCCGGATTAAAATTCGCTGGCTTTGTGTGGAGATTTCATCCGAGCTAAAGGTCTCGACGATGATCCGGGCTAAGTCCCAAATAGCATTCGTGCTAGTGATGTATCTGGGCTAAGTCCCGAAGAGCATTCATGCTAGTGATGTATCCGGACTAAGTTCCGAAGAGCATTCGTGCTAGTGATATATCCGGGCTAAATCCCGAAGAGCATTCGTGCTAGTGTTGTATCCGGACTAAGTTTCGACCGGACTAAGTTCCGAAGAGCATTCGTGCTAGTGATATATCCGGGCTAAATCCCGAAGAGCATTCGTGCTAGTGTTGTATCCGGACTAAGTTCCGACCGGACTAAGTTCCGAAGAGCATTCGTGCTAGTGATATATCCGGGCTAAATCCCGAAGAGCATTCGTGCTAGTGTTGTATCCGGACTAAGTTCCGACCGGACTAAGTTCCGAAGAGCATTCGTGCTAGTGATATATCCGGGCTAAATCCCAAAGAGCATTCGTGCTAGAGATGTATCCGGACTAAGTTCCGAAGAGCATTCGTGCTAGTGATATATCCGTGCTAAGTTCCGAAGAGCATTTGTGCTGGTGTTATATCCGGGCTAGGTCCCGAAGAGCAATCATGCTGGTGACGTGTATTCGGGCCTTCGTGCCTAGTAGGCTTCGTGCCGGTAATTTGAGAAAAGTTTAAGTATTCATTACTATACGAATTCAAATTTAAATGAGATGGTATGTTTAAAAGTGTACATACATGATGTTTATAGACTTGGTTAAGTCATTTCAATGTGTAATAACGAATGAATAAGAGCACTATGTGTGTGAAAGATTAGAGGCACTGTGTGTGTGCGAATTCCTTTAACCGAGCACTATGAGTGCGAGATCGGTCAGTGGGCACTAAGTGTGTGAAGTGGAATTCATGTAAGACCTCGTCTGGGACGAAGGCATTGATTTGAGATAGTGTGTGAGACCATGTCTGGGACATGGTATCGGCTCGATATGTGAGCATATGTAAGACCATATCTAGGATATGGCATTGTAAGAGCTATATGTGCTTAATGAGTATCCGTAATGATTTCGAATGATTCAACGGGTATCGTTAACAGTGATTAAATGTGCTAAATGAATTCAATGTTCAGGTATGTGGAAGTTGATTTTCTGTTGGAAATAGGTTAAGTTGAATAGTGAGATATGATGGAGTTATAAAGGATATTTATTGGGATGTTTGAGTATATGTGTACTTTCGGTCAGGTTACAGCTTATACATGAATGAAAATGTGGGTTACAAATATGGGGGTTGATGATGTGAATTATACATGTTAATATGTACTTAATATGTGTTTGAAATGCAATTGTGAATTAAATTAAGTGATTATTGCTTATGAAATCAAGAAAATGAGATATATGCGCATACTTGTAGAAATGTTTATGTATTTGTTTTAAGATAAGAAAATGATTTTATAGATTGATGCGAAATCAATAATGAATTACAATTGCTATCGATGAGCTAATGTCTTTGTGGATATAATTCAATAAGAGGACGTTATCCTAAACTATGCATCGGTAGAAATTTTCGGGGACGAAAATTTCTTAAGTGGGGGAGAGTTGTGACAGCCCTAAAATGACCCTAGTCGGAAAGCGGTTTCGGGACCGCTAAACCGAGTCACCAAATTATTTGAATATGATATTTATTGTCTAAAATATGTGAATATGAATGTGTGAAAGTTTTGAGATTGCATGTGAATTTAGTAATAGGACTTATGTGTGACACTTTTGAAATGTGATAGGTTAATCCATAAGGATCTATTAGTGCATGTAATCAAAAGGGTGGACTTGCATGTCAATTTCCCCCATTTAATTACTAGTGGCCAGCCTTGACAAAGGGTGATGGGCAAAACATGTCATAAAACATGTTGTGCTAATGGTTTATGGGAGAAAGGATAAAATAATAATGGGAAGGTAAATGATGACAAAAAAAAATGTGTGTGGTTGCCCCCCTTCCATTGCCGTGAATTGAAGGAAGAAAACAAAAGAAAAAAAAATGTTCATCTTCTTCTCCTACCTCTCTCAAGCCGAAACTAACCAAGAAATGGAAGAAAGCACACCTAAGGCATTCGGCCATCTTGTGTGCGGGGAATTAAGGTATGATATCATGTGATTCTTTTGGAATTTTTGTGAAGTTGAGTTTGTTTTGGTGCTCATAACATGACCCATGTGTTAATTTTTGAGTTTGTGTTGCAAGAAACATTTGGTTATGTCCTTATATGTCAAATTGATGATAAATTTTTGATATTTGGTGAATGAATATGGGTTTCGGTCATGGTAGATAACAAAGAATGTGGTTGTTGTTCTTGTTAATTTGGATGAATTTTTGGTGGATAGGTGCTTGAATCAAACAAATGATCATGTGTGTACACTAGGTGCTAGTTGAGAAGAATCGGTCACTATATTGGAGGCCATTGCCGAATATGAGTTTAGTTATTGAGTTGATGGAATAAAAGAATGCTTAAAGATGTGTCACAACAAATTATATGTTAAGCTAAGGTTGTTAAATTATCAATCTTTCTTCCTAGCCGAATATGTGTTTATAAAGTTGAGTTGTTAAATAGATTTTGAAGTTAGCCCATGCATTTATTTTTGAATTTAAGAAGAATGATACATTCGACTATGCTTTGATGTGCTTGGATTGTTGTTCATTGAGTAAATGATTGAGGAATGGTTAGAAGAATTTGAATGCTAAACTAGTTGATTTGTTTGATGATATATATATGTATTCGGCAATGGGATAAAATGTGTATTAAGGTAAGTTTCATGGTGATTATGCTTGTGATGTTGGGTTAATATTCGACATTGAGTAATGTGGGGTAAGGTGATTAATTGGCTATGAAATTAGCTAAATTGAATAGGTATGTTTAATAATATGCTTAGTATAATGTATGATCTTATAACTCGGTTTGGTATTGAGATAAAGGTTAGATGTATGATTGGATTTTGGTATGTGTTAAATTGGTCAATCAAAGATTAAATGATATGTGATTGTCAAATGTGATTGTTAAGTGAATAATATTAGTTAAGTACTTAAGCAAATCTATTGTTTTACTTAAGCTTAAGAGCAAAGAGGATCAAAGTCGGATAGGGGAAAAGAGAAAGTAAACGAATAGCCGTGGACATCTAATCGTCGACCACTTCCGAGGTAAGTTTTAAGTGATTAAACGTTGAGTAAATTCAATCATAATAGGACATAATGAGTTGATTTAATAAGATATGATGTGGGCATGATATGTCTTAAACTCAAATGGTAAGTTCATATGTGTTTGGACTTGGAAAGTTAAGAGCAAATTGTAATAATTTGCTTTGGACAGCAGCAGTAGCGTGATTTTAGAAAATCACTATAAATTGTTGGTGTGGAATTATAGGCCGAATAAAATATGTAATCAAGGGTTAATTAGTCTAGTTTCTTATAAAAGAGACCTTGTGAGCAAAAAAATTTCCTATAAAGAGATATTTAAAGTTGTGTGAGACGGTGTCAGAATGACTCCGAAATCCCCTGTTCTGTATTTATAAAATCATTATAAATTTTAAAAAAATGGTTATAAGATAAAATTTATATGCTTAGACTCCTTAATGAGTCTAGTTTCAAATGAAATCAAATACAACAGATTTTGAATTCTGTAAAATGAGAAATTTGATTCGTAGTGAAGAGTGGTCAGATTAGTCAAACAGTGAAACCAGGGAAACTTTAAGAAAAATCTGGTATTTATTGGCCAAACCTAAAATTCTGAAAATTTTATGGATGGAAGATATACGAGTCTATATTCAGGGAAAATTAACGGCAAGTGATTTGGAGTTTTTTAGCTCTAGTTATAAATAATTTAGTGACTACTGCTCAGGAAAACAGCTCGTAGTGAATATGTGATTTTGTTGTAAACATGGATAAAACTTGTTTTAGTTACTCATAAGCTATTGATTAAACCCATACGTGAATTCTAAATCGTGATATTGTAAAACGATACATGAGTGTTAGATGGATCTTTGATATTAAAATTTGTGAAAATTGTAAGTTTATGAGTATTCGAATATGAAATGATAGTATGGCGTGAAATTGAATTATTCATTGGGAAATGATTAATGTAGATTCGGCCAAGACAATGTGTATACATGATAGTATATGTGATATGTGAAGTATATTTGGATAATTGTGATGTGAATGTATATATATGTGATAAGGCCTAATGGCCAATGTGATGAATGTGAAAGTGTATATATATGTGATAAGGCCTAATGGCCGATGTGATGAATGTGAAAGTGTATATATATGTGATAAGGCCTAATGGCCGATGTGATGAATGTGAAAGTGTATATATGTGATAAGGCCTAATAGCCGATGTGATGAATGTGAAAGTGTATATATGTGATGAGGCCTAATGGCCGATGTGATGAATGTGAAAGTGTATATATGTGATGAGGCCTAATGGCCGATGTGATGAATGTGAAAGTGTATATATGTGACAGAGCCGAGTGGCCAACGTGATGGATGTGAAAGTGTATAAATGTGATAAGTCCCGAAGGGCAATTGTGTCAGTACTATATCCGGGTTAAAACCCTGCAGGCTTTATGCGAGAGTATTATCTTGATTAATGTCTGTAGGCTTCGTGCTCGTACTATATCCGAGCTTTAAAGACCCGACGGCTAAATGCTAGGATTCAAGTAAGACTTTGATATTGAGTATCTGCATTAAGTTACCATCAAATAAGTATTATGTATTCAAGATGTTCAGGTACGTATTACTTACTCATCGGTGGAGTGATTTCGAGGTGAATTATCAGTATTAAAGAGGTAGGTAAATGTGATTAATATTATAACTCCAAATGTGAGAATGTGCTTTGGAAATATTTGACCATCTAGGTCATTATTATTCGAAAGTATATATGTGGCAGCCAAGTGTTGCGTTTAATGATATTATAGATCGAGATGAAGCTCTAGATTAACTTCATCGAACAGTTGAAATGAATGACCAATAATAGTGATTGAGAACACTTTGTCTTGCTTAAAACTTACTAAGCATTAAATGCTTACTCCGTTCTTTGAATCTCTGTTTTATAGATTTTGGTTCGTCAGCTATCGGACTCGGGATTATTGAAGTCGAAGTTGCCCACACTATCAAAGCCCTTTTGGTACACTTTTGGTTGAACTCTGAAAATGGCATGTATAGGACTACCCTTTTGTAGTGGGTCATGGACCCTTTGGATTTGTATAATTTTGGATAGCCATGCGAAAATGGCTTATATATGTTTGAGCATAATGTTATAATCATTTGGTATGGATATGGTTATTGAGAGGTGTGGATATGCTTAACAAGGATTGGCCATGGGAATGGTTAATCACTATCATAATTTGTGCTATTTATGCTAAAAGGGCTAGTTGAATCATGGAAACTATGAAATAGGTAAAGTCTACCTTAAAGGCAGATGCTGACAGCAGCAGTGATGTAGAGTTGGAAAATCACTAAAAATAGTAGGAATAGAATTAAATAGTGAATAAATTATTTAAATGAACCTTGATGAATCCAATTTCATATGGAAGAAACGAAACGGTCATATGAGTGGTATGTTAAGAGATAATTAGGTTTTCGTGAGACAGGGCCAGAACGGTTTCTGGATTCCCTGTTCCGACTTTGGAAATTCATTATAAATCAACCAGAGATAATTAGGAGTCATTCCATATGTGTATAGATTCCTCTTTGAGTCTAGTTTCTATAGAAATAAACGGCATCAGCATTGAAGCCCTGTACAGGGAGATATCCAAATTGTAATGCATGAAGGTCAGTGTAGTCGCACCCTGTAACAGGGGAGAATTTAACTAATGAACTGTACTAATTGGCCCAACCAAAAATTCTAGAAAACAATATGTAGATGGACATATGAGTCTAGTTTCAGGGAAAAATTACAAAACTGATTTTCGAGTTTTAGAACTCAAGATATGATTTTTAAGGTGACAGTGACACAGTTAGCCAACTGCCTGGAAATTTTTAAATTGGACTGCAAAGAAGTGATTTAAGTCTGCAAACCCCTCGTGTCCGACTCCGGCGACGGACTCGGGTACGGGGTGTTACATTGAGCATTCTGTTTTACAACAATTTAGGTGCAGGGGACACACAGCCAAATCACACGCACATGGGGCTGACCGTGTGTCACACACGGCCTAGACACATGCTCGTGTGTCTACCCATGTGGACAATAATAAGGCTATTTACCAAGCCATTTGCCACCCTTATTAACACATACACTTACCCCAATTCAAAGGTACAAAACAATACATACTTAGGCAACCAAAACATCCACCTTCATGGTTAAAACATATCAACTTTATATCTTTATCTAACATATTCACTACATTTATTAAGCCCTAAATCAAACATACAAATCTCACATTCATTAGGGTTCATTCAGCTACTATCTAGTTACCAAATTATACTCAAATTCCTCGTCTCATCAATAGGTCACAATTCCAAACATTACACAATCATGCCATAAATCACATTTCCAAATATTTCACATTCACCAAGCATACCATGATCATATCACTATAGACATTTACACATATATGAATATACTTAGGCTTACAACCATGTTGCCACTATAAGCCAACTTACATGGCTAAATAGTAAAACAAGCCTTTGACGGTTACAAGCCATTACATTGGCTAAAATCATATGATGCATATAATAAAATGACCAAGTCCCTATACATGCCATAACTCAAAATACTTGAATTCATCAATCCCAAAATGATAGCGATCTCCAACCCGAGCTAGCTAGATGGCACTATAAAACATGGGAAAGGAAGGGGGTAAGCTATATAGTTTAGTAAGTCCGTATGAAAAATAATAAGCAACTCTTACCAATATTTTATCAAGTCCAACAATTTAAACACAAGATAATACAAATTGCTATAAATCTCACAGTTATAATTTTAGGTAGTCACAATGTTTACTCTATCAACTTATAAGCATAATTTAACATATTTTGGCATTAGCCTAACAACCGTAATCTCTCCTTTGTAACATATTAAAGCAATTAATAAATCATTTCAAACCTCTTAGTAAACATGCACATTGATTATGTGTACTCATATTTCCAAGCATATATCTTTATATCTTTCAATTATCTAAACTTTTATCTTCTAGTACTTTCATAACCATTTTAATAGGCAAATATGCCAATATTTCCTTATTCTCATATCTGCTAAATTAAAGTTAATAAAACACGTTATTTCACAACTCAATTTGGCCTAAAAGCCAATCACATGATCTTCAACCGAATTTATCATGAATTTCATACATCACAAGTTTAGACCAATAATCACAAGGTTTTCACAAAATCATTTTCGTGGAAATCATGAACTTATAATTTCATGAAGTCAATGCTTATAAACTTTACGTACATACCTGTACCAATTCATAATACTTACATACTCTTTCTCTTCTTTGACATACCCATTAAATTACCCATTGAACCGCTTGGAATACTAAAGAATACTCGGGCACAGTACCTTACCAATGCCATATCCCAGATATGGTCTTACATGTAATCTCGTATCGATACCAATAACCCAGCTATGGTCTTACACAAAGTCTCATATTGATGACATATCCCAGATATGGTCTTACATGTAGCCTCAGTAACCCTAATGTCATGACATTTGTATCCTATCTAATCCTAAGGTTCAACTGGGACTTTCACTGTATCGAATCTTTATCGATCATTTCCATAGTATCGTACTCAATAGCATTCACATTTCATTTCAATAATATAGGATTTACCACAATTATATCAATTAAGCATTTATACATATATAATTTAATGCTTATTAAACATACGAACTTACCTCGACATAAAAATGGCAAAAATGTCCTAACAGTCAAATACTCATTTTTCCCCTGTTCTAATTCCGAACCTCAATTTTCTTGATCTATAATATCACATTTAACTTATTTAATCATTATACTATTCAAATCAGACCAAAATCACATTATGATCAAAATTACATTTTGCCCCTAAAGTTTGACATTTTTACATTTTAGTCTCTAGGCTCGTAAAATGAAATGTACTCAATTTCTTCAATACCCATGCCTAGCCGAACCTTATACATGCTTATAACAGCCCACATTTTTCTTTTATTTGCATTTTAACACCCATTTTACAACTTTTTACAAATAGGTTTTTTCAGGCATTTGCATCGAAAATCACTTAGCAAAAGTCGTTTATCATACATCAAACTTACATTTTCTACCAGTAGACATCAAAATACACAAATATCCATCATGGGTGAAATTTTAGACCTTGATTATTTCTTAAATTAGTGGTAGAAATAGATAGATCATGTTACAATAATTTCAAAAACATAAAAATCATTAAAAAACAGGGCTAGAACGGACTTACAATCGAGACTGGAAGCTCGACAAACCCTAGCCATGGTTTCCCCTTGTGAATTTCGGCCATGGGAGGAAGATGGACAAAAATTGGCTTTTAATTTGGCATTTTAATTCATTTAATTACCAAATTACTAAAATGCCTTTAATGAAAAACTTTAGAAACATACCTAACCATGTCCATTTTGGTCCAACAACTTAACCAATGATCTAATTACCATTTAAGGACCTCCAATTTAAAATTTCATAGCAATTAGACACCTCTAGCATGCAAAACTCAACTTTTGCACTTTTTATAATTTAGTCCTTTTGACAAATTGAGTGCCCAAACGTTAAAATTTTCAAGCGAAATTGTCATGAAATCATTCCATAAAATTTTAAACCATAAAAATATAATAAAAATAAAGTTTTCTATGTCAGACTTGTGGTCCCAAGATCACTGTTCCGAATGGACCTAAAATCGGGCTGTTACACGCACGCCCGTGTCTTTGCCCGTGTGGACAAAAATTGGCTATTTACGAAGTCATTTTGGCACCAAATTTTCATATACCTACATTAAACCAAATGGCACAATTCATGGCATAAAAATAGACATTCTATTAACCTCATTCAAGCATGATTCATTCCGTTTCAACAACAACCAATACAAAACACATCAATACTACAATACACTAATCAATTTCATACCAAAACTCACTTTTTCCAAAACATCAAAATAACCAATTCCAAATATGCATCATTTGTTTGGATTCACTATCATACCAATATTATAACTCAACCATTTGCTTTCCATATTACCTATTATCAACAAGCATCACATATATCCATCTTCAAGTTCACACACAAGCCATATGCACAATTATATACACAACCAAACTAACCAAATTAAGCCAACTTCCATGGCTATATACAAAACCAGACTTTAGACATTTACAAGCCAATTCAAATAACTAAATTCATAGCTAACACATATGTACCAAAATAAGAAAACTCCTATACATGCCATATACTCAAAATACTTAAGTTCAAAAGTACCAAAGTGATAGTAGGATAGTGTGATGAAGTCTCCGATGGTCTCCGAATCCGAGCTAGCTTTGAAATCACTATAAAATACAGAAAATAAACAAAGTAAGCTATAAAGCTTAGTAAGCTCGTATGAATATAATAAGTAAAATTTACCATTTAATTTACCATTCAAAATATGTATACAACAAACCACAATTAACTAACCACAATGTTAATATGTATTCAATTATTTATATAATTATAAGCTCAAATCTTTCATATGTTGATGTATATACAGTTTCTGTACATACCTATATTGATACGTATCTATCCTCACCATTTCATATCCCCGATATACTTGTTGAACCATTTGGAATAATATAGGATACACGAGAATCTCGCACCCTAAGTGCTAATAATATATAACTGAAGCTATCTCAATATCATATCTCAATAATGCTTGCTCACGAGGTATCAACGAGTCTGCTCACACAAGCTGACGGTCATGATGTATCTACACGGTGCTACTCACACAAGCTGACGAGAATCCGCAACACATGCTAGATAACTCAGCCATTGGTAAGACATACGGACCAACACCCAAAACAATAATAACCTCTAATGACATGTCATTCGTATCCTAATATATTCCCAAGGTTCAACTGGGATTTCCAATGCCGAATCTTTGTCGAATAGGTTCGTAAGGTTGTATTCACAATTTATGCAATATTGAAGTATTTAAAATACAATTAAAACAAAGTTTATTACATATGAACTTACCTTGGATGCAAAAATGGCGAAACGAATCGATTAAACCAAAACCTTGTTCTTTCCCCGATCTAAGTCCGTATTTCACTTTAATTGATCTATGTAATATCAAATTTAACTTATTTAATAATCTCTCTATTCAATTTAGTCCAAAATATACTTTAGACCCACTTTACACTTCTGCCCCTAATATTTCAACATTTTTACAATTTAGTATTTATTTCATAAAATTAAAAATTCATGCAATTCAATCAAAACCATGCTAGCTAAATTTTAATTAGGTCCCTAGCAGTCCATATTTTTCATTTATTTCACAATTTAACCACCAAAATTCAATATTTCACAAATTAATCCCTAATTGGACATTTTACTAAAAATCACTTAACAAATGTTGTTTATCTAGCAACAAGCATGCATTTTCTATCACTTAACATCAAAACAGACCAACATTCATCAATATAAAAACCCTAAACCTTTAAATATTTTGCAAATTAGTCCCTGGGCTAGGTAGATTAAGTTGTAACAATTACAAAACATAGAAATCATTAAAAACGGGTCAAAATTCACTCACCAATTGAGCTAGGAAGTAGCCGAACCTTAGAAAGCTTCCATGGTTTTCTTATGATTTAATTTTTTGTGGAATAATTGAAGAAGAAAGATGGTAGCATTCTTTTTCTTTCTTTAATTTTAACTTAATTTAATAATTACTTATTTACCCTTTACTCAAACACTAAAACATGTAAAAATAATGTCCATAATTGTCTACTTATGTAACTAATGGCCTAATTACAACCTAAGGACCTCAACTTTAATATTTCATAGCTACTAGACACCTTTAGCTAATAGAATTCCACTTTTGCATTTTACGCGATTTAGTCAGTTTTATCAAATTAAGCATTCAAACAATAAAATTTCTTAACGAAATTTTCACACAATTATAATATCATGCTGTAAATATTAAAATAATAATAAGATAATTATTTTGACCTCATATTTTTGGTCCTGAAACCACTGTTTTGATTTGACTAAAAACTGGCTGTTACAACTATCCCCCCTTAGGAATTTTCTTCCCTGAAAATATTACCATAAACAAGGTTAGGGTACTACTTTCTCATAGCTTCCTATGGTTCTCATGTAGCCTCTTCTACCCTGTGGCATTGCCACAACACTTTCACCAAAGCTATGCATTTATTTCTCAATTCTTTCACCTCTGGAGCTAAAATTCTGATCGGTTCTTCATTATATGTCATATTTGGTTGAGTCTCAATCTTTTTCGGAGAAATTACATGTGATGGATTTGATCTATATCAGTACAACATCGACACATGAAACACGTTGTGAATCTTCTCTAATTCTGACGGTAACGCTAACCGATATGCCACTGGCCCTATTCGTTCAATAATATCATACGGCTCGATGAATCGCAGACTCAATTTGCCTTTTCGACCAAAACGAAGAATTTTCTTGGACGGAGATACTTTTAGAAATACTTTGTCGCTGATCTGAAATTCAATATTTTTGTCTTAAATCTACGTACGATTTTTGTCGATTTGAAGCTACTTTCAAACTGTCGCGAATTACTTTTACTTTTTCTTCAATCTTTCTAATCAAATCAACCCCGTGAATCTTTTTCTCACTAAGTTCGGTCCAATACAATGGATTTAAGCATTTACGACTATACAGTGCTTCATACGGTGCCATCTTTATGCTCGATTGAAAGCTGTTGTTATATGCGAACTCAACCAATGACAAATATCTCTCCTAGTTGCCCTCAAATTCTAAAATACAACAATGAAGCATATCTTCAAGAATTTGTATAACTCCCTCAGACTGACCATCGGTTTGTGGATAGAATGCGGTGCTAAAGTTCAAGTGTGTACCCAAAGATTCTTACAATTTCTTCCAGAATCGTAACGTAAACCTCGGATATCTATCCAAAATAATCAAAACTGGCACCTCGTGCAGTCTAACGATCTCTGAAATGTACAATTCTGCCAATTGATCAAGCGAATAGTCAGTACGTACTGGAATGAAATGTGCTGATTTCGTTAGTCGATCAACGACAACCCAAATAACATCTTTCTTCTTAGAGATAAGGGTAATCCAAATATGAAATCCATAGTAACTCTATCCCATTTCCACTCTGGAATCATCACAGGCTGTAGTAATCCTGAAGGTACTTGATGCTCGGCTTTTACTTGTTGACAAACTAAACATATCGACACAAACTCTAAAATGTCTCCTTTCATGCCCGACCACCAATACAGCTATTTTAAATCATTGTACGTTTTTGTACTCATTGGATGAACAGATAAACAACCACTATGTGCTTCGTGTAGAATTTTCTGAATAAGCTAGAAATTCTTTGATACACAAATTCTATTTTGGAACATTAAACAATCATCGGATTCGATATGATAGTTTAAATCACTAGTCGACTCACATTGCACTCTTTTAGCTTACAACTTGTTGTCAAACTTTTGAGCCTCACAAATTTGTTGAATAAATACCAGTTTAGCTTTTAATTCTGCTAAAATCGAACCATCATCAGGCAAGGTTAACTGAGTATTCATCGTTTTCAAAGAAAATAATGATTTTCTACTCAAAGCATCTACGACTACATTTGCTTTACCTGGATGATAATCAATCACCAACTTATAGTCTTTCAGCAAGCTATCTTCGTCGTTGCAAATTCAAATCTTTCTGAGTCATTATATATTTTAAGCTCTTGTTGTAGGTAAAGATATGACACTTTTCACTGTATAAATGATGTCACCAAATTTTCAATGCGAAAACAATAGCGACCAATTCCAAATCGTGCTTCAGATAGTTCTTTTCATGCAGTTTCAACTGTCTGGAGGCATAAGCTATCACTTCTCCCTCTTGTATCAAAACACAACCCAAACCGTTCAATGACGCATCACTAGAAATCACAAATTCTATACCTGACTCAGGTTGAACTGAAACTGGTGCCTCGGATAACAATGCTTTCAACTGTTCAAAACTCTGTTGACATTTCTCAGACCACTCAAATTTCACATCTTTTTGTAGCAATCTAGTTATCGGTGTAGCAATCATCGAGAATCCTTTTACAAAAACTGCAGAAATCCTGCTCGGATCAACTCGTATGCCTTCCACTGAAACAATGTCTCAAAAATTTGATTTCTCGAAGCCAAAACTCACATTTTGTAACAGCTCGGTTTAGACCCTATTCGGAACAATGGTTTCAGGACCATGAATTTGAGTCAGAAAAATATTTTAAAATTACTTTCTGTGTTTATTATGTGTGAATTTATATCTGTGAAATTTTCATACTTTAATTTTATCATTTGAGTGCCGATTCAATAAAAAAGGGCTTAATTGTGTAAAATGAAAATTTGATGGTTAAATAGGAAAGGGCTGAATTGTTGTTGTCTTTATAAATGAAGGTATTTATGTTGCAATTTTCCCATGATAACATGCAATGGACGGTAGTGGCCTTATTATATCATGGTTTTATATTTTATTACAAAGGTTATTTATGTAAAATAGTTAATAATATAAGTTATAATAAAACATAAAAATTAAAAATATGCTTTCATAATACATTGTTTTTGTAGAAACATAAAAAAAAAGAAACAAGGGTTCAAGGGTTCGGAAAATTGTTAAGCTCAATTAAGTATGTAACTAGCTCAGTTTTTGATAATTTGACATTTTTTAGATCGTTGCTATGTTATCTACAAAATCCACACTTGAATTTTTGATTTTGATGAATATTTTGAGTTATGTCATTGATGAATATTTGAGCTATGTGATGTTAGTTGATGAAATATGAAAGATATGTTTTGGATTAACATGTTTTGTACTGGAATTTTTGATGATTTTGAGTAATTAGCACTAAATTGCAAAAAGAATAAATTGAGGAACTAAAATGTGAAATAAATGAAAAATATGGACTTGTATGAACAGAAGGAAGATTCAGCCTAAGCATGATATATTGAAATTTTGCATATTTTGTGTTTTGTGCAATAGGGACTAAATTGTAAAAAGTGTAAAATGTTTAAATGAGTTTAATTTGAATATGTTTAGATTAAGAACCAAAGAAATTGGATTTGGATCGAGGGAAAGCTAAAGTTGTTGACTAGCCGTCCCGTTCCGGTTTTCATCATCCGAGGTAAGTTTATAACCAAGAAAATGCTGTTAATTTTAAACAAATGTAAACTTAAAATGTTGAATTAAACTTTATGAGTATTTGTATATCATGACTGAATGTGTATATGATTGGGAATTAAGTTTATGAGTTTGATTCGACTGAGTTATCACGTCCGAAAGCTCCATACGAACCCCAAGATTCCAATATGTGTTTTTGTGTAAGACCACGTTTGGGACGTTGGCATTGATATGTAAGACTATGTTTGAGACATCGACATCGTATTTGATTCGTGTAAGACCTTGTCTGGTACAGTGGCATCAGTATGAGATGACATGTAAGACCACGTCCGGGGCATTGGCACTGTTTGATATATGTGATTATCCGAGTATGCTATTTAATTTTGAATGGTTTAACGGGCAATGATAAGTTGTGTTCGACGGTGTAAAATAAGCTAAAACGATCGGGTATGAGTTAGTTGATTACCTATTTAAAAAATAAGGTAAGTTGACCATTATGTATGTGATGTAAATTACATAAGTTACTAATGTGAATATATGTGCCTTGTGAAGTATATTCGGCCATTGCTATGTATATGCATATGATATTATATTTTGATTCATAAGTATATGGGTATAAATGTACTCGGTCACATAATGATATTTAGCTTTGAAGTTGAAAGATATATTGTTAATATATGTAAGTATTCAGCCATAAATAAGCTTATATGTAAAAGTATATGATATACGTGAAATCATAAGATTAAGGTTTAATATGATTATGATAGTATAATTTGGTTAGCTTAAATGAATTGATTATGTCATTGAATTGTTTATTTACTTATGACTTGTAAGCTATGATAGCTTAATGTGTGTGTTTATGTTTGCCTCTGTTTTATACATTTTGGAGATTAGTTACAAGCTCGGGGATCATCAGCAAAGTCCATCACACTATCGACTGTCTTCGGTATTTTATAAGCTGAATTTTTTTGAAACTATGGCATGTATAGGCTGGATTATATCTTTGAAATGTTGTTTATGTATAATTTACGCCATGCGAAAATCGCTTAACTTCTATGCTTGAATTTGGTTATGTTTGAATATGGTTTAAGTTCATTTTGGTTATAATGCTACGTATTGTGAAAGAATGGTATTTATGATAGGTGTTATATGCTTTGGAAATGGGTTGATAATGATGTTAGTTATGATGTATAATCGGTATTGTATTTAGCTCATTTTGGAAATTATGTTCATGGTATATGTGCATGGTGTGCTTGGCTATATGAATCGACTTGAGTAATGATTTAGTTGATGGACGTATTTTTGCCATAATATATATGTCTTTATAAGCTATGTTATGTATATATAAATGAATATGAGTTGAAGTGTGGATATTCAGTTATGGAATGGAATAGATAAAGATATTAGATTATTACCTTTGTTCATTATTTATAAATAAAATGTTAAGCATAATGAATAGTTTGCAAAATGACTATGTTTAGATTTGGCAAACAAGGTGAATTAACTTTCGGTGGATGTTAAATAATGGAAGAGTTATTTATTTGGTGATAAAATCAGATTGCTTTACTATAGGGATTTATATAAATATATTTAGCCGAATATGTAAATATTAAATTAGTATTGAATATGACTTTTGTTAATTTACTTGAAAAGTGATAAGAGCATGTTAAAACTTGGTGTTGGTTTGCTAAAAATTATTGGATGAATAGCTATTATGTATTATATCTATACATATATAAATGATGTGATGTTGCGATTGGTAAAATAATATGTATGGTTATTCAGATTGGTTCATGGATATGTTTCATGCTCGTAAAGTGTTTAAGCATATTGGAAGTTGACATTAAATAAGATATACGTGGTTAGCATGTTATATATGTTTGGCTAAAGTTTAGAAAATTGAGTATATTAATAGTAACTTAGGTTCTATTATTATAAGTAAATTGGTTTAGATAAATTTGTAAGTAAGTGGCATGTATGTTCACTCTTATTTAATGAATTATGAGATGTTTTAATTCATATGTTTATATCCGGTCATTTGATAACGATTATATTTGAATGTTAATTAATTTATGTGTAACTTCAAAATATTTAATTTGGTTTAGAATATGTTCAAAAATGGTAAGTTAGAACGATTAAATCCTAGCTGTATCCATGAATGTCTGAAAGTTGTGTTTCGTTTGGTAATATCTCGTAACCCCTTTTCGGCAACAGATAAGGGTTAAGGGTGTTATATGTTGTTGGTATCAGAGCTACGATTTAGTTGATTCTAGGACTAATGTAGTGTGTGTGGGTCTAGCAATATATGTCATATTATATACTGCGATAGTGTGATGACTTCTGACATTTGAAAATGTGTTTTCGTATAGTAAATAGATCCTGACAGAGCTATAGTTGATGATGTCAAGAGTATAGCGCCTACTCCCGCGCAAGGGACAACGCCTTTTGATTCTCGACCTACCTTGAGTAATCAGGAGGGAGAGGCTAAGAAAGCCTTCTATCAAATGACGAACGATTAGTTTACTCAGTATATCCAGATGAATCCGGCTGTACAACAACCTCCCCCTGATTAATCCTTCTCCGATTCCTGCTATGTCCCAAGTGAGTGATCCGTTGAGATTACATAAGCCTCCTGTTGATAAAATTAGAAAACACGGGGCTGAAGAATTCAGTGCTACTGATGACAATGATGCTTAGCGAGCTGAATTCTGGCTTGATAATACTATCCGTGTGTTTGATGAGTTATCTTGTACGACTATAAGTGCTTAAAATGTGGCATATCTTTGCTATGAGACACTGTATATCACTGGTGGAATACACTAGTGTCGGTGGTTCCAAAAGAATGGGTGACTTGGGATTTGTTTTAGACTGAGTTCCGCAAGAAATATATCAGCCAGAGATTTATTGATAAAAAATGCAAAGAATTTCTAGAGTTGAAATAGGGTTGGATGATTGTGACAGAGTATGACCGGAAATTTGTGAGACTGAGTCGGTATGCCCAAGAGTGTGTTTCGACTGAAGCTATAATGTGAAAAAGATTTGAAGACGGGTTGAATGAAGACATTAAACTGCTGGTTGGCATACTTGATATAAAAGAGTTTGTAGTACTGGTTGAGCGAGCGTGCAAAACTGAAGAGCTCGGGAAAGAGAAAAGAAAAGCTGACTTTGAAGCTAGAGATTCACGTAAGAGATCATTGAGTAAGTCATTTCAGTTGGCATCAAGGAAGTTCTAAGATGATTTTAGTCATTCTAAGGCTACTTTGGTTATTTTAGACGGGATCGGGATAGACCGCCTGTGAGATCGAGAGCTACCTCAGTAGCTAGTGTGGGTAATGTCAGATCAAATCAACCCGAGTGTAAACATTGTGATAAACAACATCCTGGAAGTTGTAGATTGCATGATCGAGCCTGTTTTAATTGTGGATCGATAGAGCATTTTGTTCGTGAATGCCCTGAGTTAGCTGAATAAAATCCAGCACAAAATACGGGATCGGGTAGCACTGCAGCTCAAGGTAGACCAGCCAGAAATATGGGTAATGTGAGTAGCAGTCAGAGAGGGACTAGAGATACATAAGCTAGATCCAATGCTCGTGCACCTACCAGAGCCTATGCTATACATGCACGCGAGGAGGGTTCATCCTCAGACGTTATTACTGGTACATTCACTCTCTATGATATGAGTGTAATTGTATTGATTGATCCTGGTTCGACTCATTCTTATGTGTGTGAGACTTTAGTACTAAGTAAGACTTTGCCTATTGAGTCTACTCAGTTTGTGATTAGAGTATCAAACCCCTTGGGCCGATGTGTTATGTTTGATAAAGTGTGTAAGAATTGTCCTTTGATGATTCGAGATTCATGTTTTTCGGCTGATTTGATGTTTTTGCCATTTGATGAGTTCGACACAATTCTGGGTATGGATTGGTTGACTTTACATGATGCTGTTGTAAACTACACAAGAGAGACTATTGATTTACGATGCCAGAATGATGAGATTATTTGGATTGAATCTAATGATTTGAATGGTTTACCGGTAGTAATATCTTTGATGTTAGCTCAAAAGCATGTGAGAAATGGTTGTGAAGCCTACTTTGCATATGTGCTTGATAGTAAAGTGGCTGAAAGAAAGATCGAATCAGTACCAATTGTGTGCCAGTATTCAGATGTGTTTCCTGAAAAATTGTCGGGTTTTCCACCTATTTAAGAGGTAGAGTTTGGTATTGAGTTAGTACCGGGGACGACTACAATATCGATAGCTCCGTACAGAATGACACCTACTAAATTAAAAGAATTAAAAGCTCAGTTGCAAGAATTGGCAGATAGAGGTTTAGCATGACTGAGTTTCTCTCCCTGGGGTACACCAGTTTTATTTGTGAAAAAGAAAGACAAAACTGTGAGAATGTGTATTGATTATAGACAGGTCAATAAGGTGACTATAAAGGATAAGTATCCATTGCCACGGATTGACGAGCTGTTTAATTAGCTAAAATGAGCTACAGTGTTTTCAAAAATAGATTTGAGGTCAGGCTATTATCTGTTGCGAGTTAAAGACTCCGATGTGCCAAAGACTGCGTTCCGAACGAGGTACGGACACTATGAGTTTTCAGTTTTGCTTTTCGGACTCACTAATGCACCTGCTGTTTTCATGGATTTGATGAATCGGATGTTCAGACAGTATTTGCATCGGTTTGTGGTTGTGTTCATAGATGATATTTTGATCTATTCCCATGATGAATCTGAACATGCCGAACATTTGAGACTTGTGTTACAGACTTTGCGAGATAAATAGCTGTATACGAAGATCAGTAAATGTGAGTTCTGGTTAAGCGAAGTCAGTTTTCTGGGACATGTTGTATGAGCATCGGGTATTCGCGTTGATCCGGGTAAAATTTTGGCTATAATTGATTGGAAACCTCCGAGAAATGTTTCCGAAGTCTGAAGCTTTCTGGGACTTACTAGTTACTATAGACGGTGCGTGAAAGGTTTCTCTATGATTGCAACCTCGATGACGAAGCTATTACAGAAAGATATTAAGTTCGAGTGGTCAGAAAAGTGCCAGAAAAGTTTTGATTTGTTGAAGGCCCTTTTGATTGAAGCTCCAGTACTAGTTCAACCAAAATCGAGTAAAGAATTTGTTATTTATAGTGATGCATCTTGAAATGGTTTGGGCTGTGTTTTGATGCAAGAAGGCAAAGTTATAGCTTATGCCTCGAGACAGTTAAAGCCGTATGAAAAGAACTCTCCGACACATGATCCAGAATTGGCAGCTATCGTGTTTACATTGAAGATATGGCGTCACTATCTGTTCGGTGAGAAATGTCATGTTTATTCTGATCACTAGAGCCTGAAATATTTGATGACTCAGAAAAATTTAAACTTGAAGCAGCGTTGATGGTTAGAGTTGTTGAAAGATTACGAGCTTGTGATCGATTACAATCCGTGAAAGGCTAATGTTGTTACTGATGCTTTAAGCCCAAAATCACTGTTTTCTTTGCGTGCAATGAATGCGAATATGGCTATGTCTGGTGATGGTTCAATAATAGCTAAACTAAAAGCAAGACCGTTATTTGTTCAACAAATTTATGATGCTCAGAAAGTTGATGATGATTTGTTAGCAAAACCAGCTCAATGTGATTCAAATGTCGATTTAGAGTTCAGAGTTGATGCTGAGGGTTGTTTGAGATTTAGAAATCAAATATGTGTCCCGAGAAATTTAGAATTGATTCAGATGATTTTGAACGACGCTTACATCAGCTGGTTATCTGTTCACTTGGGTAGTACGAAGATGTATAATGATATGAAATAGCTTTACTGGTGGCATGGTATGAAATGAGACATTTTTTACTTTGTTTCGAAATGTTTAGTGAGCATCAAGTACCTTCTGGGTTGCTTCAGCCGATCATGGTACCTGAGTGGAAACAGGACAGAGTCATTATGGATTTTGTATCTAGTTTACCTTTGACACCGAGCAAGAAAAAAACAATCTGGGTTATTGTGGATAGATTGACTAAATCGACTTATTTTGTTCCGATTCGTACAGATTATTTTCTTGACAAGCTTCTGAGTTATATGTTTATTAGATTCTGAGATTACATGGTCTGCCTACTTATATTGTTTCAAATAGAGATCCGAGGTCTACATCGCGGTTTTGGAAGAAACTACAAGATGCACTAGGTATGAAATTACATTTCAGCACTGCTTTCCATCTGCAAATAGATGGTTAGTCCGAACCAATCATTCAGATACTTGAGGATATGTTAAGATGTTGCATTCTCGAGTTCGAAGGTACGTGGGAACGATACCTACCTCTGATTGAATTTACGTACAATTATAGCTTTCAATTGAGTATCAAAATGGCACCTTATGAGGCTTTTGTAACGCCCCAATCTTCGAGAATTCTGTGAATGTTGACATAGGTTTAATTATGTTAGTGGGCCTCTAGAAGGCCCAAGCTTAAGATAGAACCCGACAATTTTAGTTAATTTTTGTTCTATAAGAAAAAGGGGGTGAAATAATGAAATAGGACCTATGTGAAAATGTTTCAAAATGCTATAGGCTAAATTGAAGTGGCCAAATAAATAGGAGTACAAAATAGGAGGATTTGCATGACAAACCCCCCATTTTACATGAAGTGGCCAGCCATCATGTTGTTGTAGACAATATGAGCACTTGATATCCATAATTCATGGTACAAATTGATAATGGGTTAGGTAAATGTTCCATGATAATGAATTAGGTAAATATTCCATGATAATGGGTTAGGTAAATGTTCTATGATAATGGTTTAGGTAAATGTTCCATGATGGGCATTTCATGTCTTTTGTATTAAAGAATTAAATGGATGAAATATAAAATTATATTAAAAGAAAAAGGGGTGAAAAGAACAAAGTTTTGTCCATCTTTGTTCATCATAGCCGAAAGTTAGAGAAGAGAAAGGAGAGGAGAAAGCTCTTGAATGTTCGGTCACTTGGGGAAGAAAATTGAAGGTAAGTTCATGGTAGTTTGCTTCTATCTTGATGTTCATGAGTTCTTCTTGATTCTACCTTAACTCTTGAAGCATATTTTGGTTTTTAGTTATGTTGTGAGCATTTAGTCATGAATTAAAATGAAGGAAATGGTTGTTGTTTCATGTTCTTTTGATGAAAAATGGAAGATAGGTGAAGTTGAGCCAAACAAATGAGCATGCATGTGCCTTAGATGCTAAGGGGAAAAATCGGCTAACATGTTGTGCTTTAAAATGATGAAATGGAGGTTATACTTAAGTAAAATCATAGATATGTGATGATTGATTGGAGATATACATGTTTAAATAACAAGCATGCAAGTTGGCTGTGAAAGAGTGATTTGGTAATAAATCTGCTTGGGACAGCAGCAGTAACGTGACTTTGGAAAATCACCATAAATTTTGGGAGATGAGTTAGAAGCTGTATAAATTATGTAATTAAAGCTTAATGAGTCTATTTTGAAATGAAATAAACTAGAACATATTTTGAATTCTGTAAAATGAGAAATTTTATTTGTAATGAAGAGTGGTCAGATTAGTCAAACAGTGAAACATGGGAAACTTTAATAAAAATCTAGTATTTATTGGCTAAACCAAAAATTCTGAAAATATTATGGATAGAAGATATATGAGTCTATTTTCAGGTAAAATTAACGTCACTTGATTTGGAGTTTCGTAGCTCCATTTATAAATGATTTAGTGACTGTTGTTCAGGAAGACAGCTTGCAGTGAGATTATGATTATGTGGTAAACATTTACAAAAAATTGTTAATGAGTTCCTTATTGATTTCTTATAAGCTTACTATGATCTGTAGGTGTGGTTGGCCGAATATTGTAAGGGGTTAATACGTAGTTCATATTTGAATAGTTAGATTAATGTGTTAGTAATCCAATTGTAGGCAGTTCGTGTGTGGATCTCGTCAGCAAATCGTCGCAAATAGGTGTGTAACTAACACCCTCTTTCTTAGTCTGGATCGGCAAAAGTCGAAAAGCCGAAATGCCAAAAATTGATATTTTGTAGATTTACGAGTGTGCGAATGCTCGTGAGGTAAATCGATTAATGTTTTTGGTAAACTGCAAAATTTGGACTGCAAAGTGCATGATTTCTGTGCCCTCTATATTTTTGGGCTTAATGGGCCAAAATTGGAATGATGGGCCAAGGGGCCCAATTCGGCAAGAACCCTCGGTACGTGATTCTGTTAGTACGTGAAAAGTAGAAATATGCATGAAAAACCCTAAAATAGATAAATTACTGAAATACCTTTAAAAGTGAAAAATTTACAGTTTTACCCTAGTAGATAAATTGCTGAAATACCCCTATGGTTAAATTGACCTAAATGCATGTTTGACTGTTGTTATTTACTGCATGCCATGTTGTTATTATCTGATGCATGGGATTGGGATATTGACGGAGGAAGTACTGAAAGTGGCTTGTCCACGTACTGGAGGCTTTGCGTCAATTTACTGTTAACTGAGCAGCAAGGCTGCAACTGTGGAGTGTTGGGCTGGGTGGGTTGAGCTATTCCCCACATGGAGTGTAGGGCCGGTGCGGGTGGAATGTAGTGGTTGGTGGGGTGAGTAGTCTCCCCAAATGGGTTTGCATATGTTATTGATGTTGCATGTATTTTGAAATGGGCCTATGGGCCATACTGTTATCTGAATAAGGGGCTATGGCCCAGTTTATTGTAATCTAAAAAGGGCTCTGGTCCAGTACCACTGTTACCTGAATGGGCTTAGGCCCAATAGGCTTGAGCTGACTTGGGCTTTGAATGGGTTTTCCTTACACACTGAGTTTCCCCAAACTCACCCATTTTATTTTCATCCACGCAGGAAATCCCCAACCATAGTGGGCTTGGAGCTATAAGGGAATTCAGAGTGGCCACCCGTTCTGAAAGTTTGGTTTTCTTCTGGTGAACTGGACATCCTATTATTTACGTTGAGGTTTGGGTTTTTAAATGTAATAAGGCCGCTTAATTATTTTTGATGGTTTTAATACGTATTACTAAGATAGGTATTACTTATTTTAACTGTTGAAATTGGATAGCTTTAGGGTGCGTTTTCAAAAAAAAAAACAACAACAATTGATTTCAAAATAACACGACAACAAGCAAAGCTTCCGCAATGAAAGTATTTTCCAAAATTAATCACTTTTCCTAAAAATGACTTCATCAAATCTGTTTCCTAAAAATATCCATGACGTTAAGGTGTGGCAATGGCGGTATGCATGTCTAGGATTGGATCCGAAGGGAGCTTGGTACTTAAGCAGTCCGATAGACTCACCACCTCTCTTCCGGTTTCCTACCTGGTGCACAGCTTCCATTCATTTTAACCTATAATGAAATTATCTTTTAAAACACTATGTAAGTTTTTCTGGATCAACAATATAAAATGTTTTGAACGCTTCGATGTGGCATGTCGGATCCAGTCATAACGTCTGGACCGGTCTCGGAGTGCTACATTTAGTGGTATCAGAGCCTAGGTTGCAACAACTCAGCTGTGGAATGGGTTTACAAAAACAAAGATTTTCAAAAACGAAAATTTTATAAAGAATGCGAAAAACTCGATTTTCAAAATTTAGATCTTTAGAAGGTGGCATTCTGAATCTCCGGCCCAAGCCTGTAAGTATTACTCTGAACTTTTCTGAATATTTTCCTAAATTATCTGTCTGTACTGAAACCCTATTAGGATACTCTAGATAGGATGATACTGAAACCATAGGAAAATCTGATAAGAGACTGAAACTGTAGCTAGACTTCGATTCTGCAAAAACAAACTCTGAACTACTGTCTGATTCATAAAACATCTGTAATAAACACTGGAATATTAATTGATGCATAAAAATTGTAATCAAGATAATACGATATTAGTACAAGAGGCCGTGGACGGAACCGAGGAAGTGCTCGAGCGAGATCTTCGTCTTTGAGATATATGCCGACGGTGGATGCACCGGTACCCTCGGCAACAGAGGTAGAGTCTCATGACCATGGTGCCGAGGTTGATGCCCTGTCACAGGCAATGCTTCGTGTTCTGAAAAGGGTTGCCGGGGCAAGTACGGGCAATGGAGTTCGGGGATCTATTTTTGAACGACTTCGGGCTAACGGAGCGGAGATCTTTAGGGGCGTGTTTGGTATAGCCCCGAATGTGGCAGAATATTGGTTGGAGGCCACAGAACGGATTATGGACAACTTGGACTGCTCTGAGGAGATTGTGAGTGGGGTATTTGTACGAAGTCCTTTGGGTCACTCGGTTAGGGTAGACAAACTGTATAGGGATGTACCCTTAGAAACTCAAGGTAGGATTTTCCCTGGAGATCTGATGGAGTTACCGTTCGGAGAGTTTGATCTTATTTTGGGAATGGACTGGCTTGTTAAGCATAAGGCGTCCCTGGATTGTGCTGCTAAACGAATGGTGTTAAGGACCAAAAAGGATGAGGAGGTTATAGTGATAGGTGAGCGAAGGGATTATTTGTCCAATGTGGTGTCGGCATTAAGAGCCGAAAAGTGGATTCGGAAAGGTTGTGAGGTCTATTTGGCATTTGTAAGTCAGTCAGAAGAGGAGGGACTGACAGTGGATAAGGTTAGGACCGTAAATGAGTTCCAAGATGTTTTTCCGGAGGAGCTTCCAGCATTGCTTCCGAACCGAGAAGTTGAGTTTGGAATAAATTTGTTGCCTGGAATGGCGCCCGTGTCCATCGCACCGTATAGGATGGCACCGAAGGAGTTAGTGGAGTTAAAGGCTCAAATTCAAGAGTTGTTGGATAGGGGCTTCATTAGGCTAAGCGTGTCTCCATGGGGAGCACCGGTGCTATTCGTGAAGAAGAAGGATGGTACAATGAAGATGTGCATTGATTATCGCCAGCTGAACAAACTGACAATTAAGAATAAGTATCCACTGCCAAGGATTGATCATCTATTCGACCAGCTTAGAGGAGCTTCTGTATTTTCCAAGATCGACCTTCGATCTGGATATCATCAGTTAAGAGTTAAGGAGGCAGATATCTGTAAGACGGTATTCAGGACTCGGTATGGTCATTACGAGTTTCTGGTTATGCCATTTGGACTGACGAATGCTCCTGCAGCATTTATAGATCTGATGAATCGTGTGTTCCAACCATTTTTTGATCAGTTCGTAGTCGTCTTTATTAATGATATCCTAGTATATTCTGAAACTGAAGCGAAACATGATGAGCATCTCCGTATAGTGCTGCAAGTGTTAAGGAAGAAAGAACTCTTTGTGAAGTTCAGCAAGTCTGAACTTTGGTTGAGGGAGGTAACCTTCTTAGGACATGCGGTCTCTACTGAGGGGATTAAGGTGAACCCTCGGAAAATTGAAGCGATTTTGGAGTGGAAGCCGCCTAGGTCAGTGTTGGAAATACGAAATTTCGTAGGACTGGCAGGATACTACAGAAGGTTTGTGGAAGGTTTTTCTGTGATGGCAGCACCTCTGACAAAACTCATAAGGAAAGGAGTACCGTTTGTGTGGACTAAGAAGCAGCAAGAAGCTTTTGAGAAGTTGAAGAAAGTTTTGACTGAAGCACTTGTGTTGATTCAACCGGAGTCTGGGAATGACTTCACTGTGTACAGCGATGCGTTGCATGTGGGGTTAGGATGTGTACTGATGCAAGAGGGTAAGGTGGTCGCTTATGCTTCGCGGCAGCTTAAGCCTCGTGAAGCGAACTACCCTACGCACGACTTAGAGCTAGCAGCAATGATCTTCGCGTTGAAAATCTAGAGACATTACTTATATGAAGAAAAGTGTATCATATAAACAGACCATAAGAGTCTAAAGTATCTGTTAAATCAGAAGGAGTTAAACCTTAGGCAACGAAGATGGGTAGAGTTGGTTAAGGATTACGACTGTTCGATTGAGTACCACCCAGGTAAGGCTAACGTGGTGGCTGATGCGTTGAGTCGAAGGGTTGTTTATGATTTGAGAGCCTTGTTTGCACGTTTGAGTCTATTTGATGATGGAAGTCTATTAGCAGAATTGCAAGTGAGACCTATTTGGACTGAGCAGATTAAAGAAAAACAATTGAAGGATAACTCGTTGGTTCTTCGGTTTCAGCAAGTTGAGAAGGGTGAGAATGAGGATTTTGGACTGAATACTGAAGGAGTTTTACGCTTCCGAGGAAGAATTTGTGTTCCGAAGGACTCTGACTTGAGACAATCAATATTGAAGGAAGCTCATGGGGGACTTTGTGCCATGCATCCTGGAGGGAATAAGTTGTATCACGACTTGTGAGAACTATACTGGTGGCTTGGGCTTAAACGAGAAGTAATGGAGTTCGTGGGGAAATGTCTGACATGCCAGCAAGTGAAAGTTGAACATCAATTTCCTTCTGGATTACTGCAACTGGTGAAAATTCCATTGTGGAAGTGGGAGAGAGTCACTATGGACTTTGTGAGTGGGCTACCTTTGACACCCACCAAGAAAGATTCTGTGTGGGTAGTGGTAGATAGGTTAACAAAATCTGCCCATTTCATACCAGTTTGTACTGATTACTCACTGCAAAAGTTGGCTAGGTTGTATGTGGCAGAGATAGTGCGACTACATGGAGTGCCAGTGTCGATTATTTCCGACCGAGACCGTAGGTTTACATCTCGTTTCTAGAAGAAGTTGCAGGAGGCATTGGGTACACGTTTGGATTTCAGTACTGCCTTTCACCCACAGACAGATGGACAGTCGGAGAGGGTTATTCAGATTTTGGAGGATATGTTAAGGGGTTGTATCATCGATTTTAGTGGGAGTTGGGAGGATTACTTGCCATTGGCAGAGTTTGCATACAATAACAGCTACCAAGCAAGTATTCAGATGGCTTCATATGAGGCACTTTATGGGCGGAGATGTCGTACGCCTACGTGTTGGGCAGAGTTGGGTGAATGACAAGTGCTTGGACCGGAGTTGGTGGTAGATACTGAAAGTAAGGTTAAGTTGATAAGAGATCGATTAAAGGAGGCATCTGATAGACAAAAGTCGTATGCGGATCTAAAGCGCAAAGAGATAGAGTTTGCGGTTGGGGATATGGTTTTGTTAAAGGTTTCACCTTGGAAGAAGATCTTGAGATTCGGCAAGAAAGGCAAATTGAGTCCGCGGTTTATAGGGCCTTATCAGGTTCTTAAGCGGGTAGGGCCAGTAGCGTATCAGTTAGAGTTACAACCAGAGTTAGACAGAATCCATGACGTCTTTCATGTGTCTATGTTAAGACGATATCGATCGGATCCCTCACATGTTGTGCCAGTGGAGGAGATTGGAGTAAGGACTAATTTGACCTTTGAGGAAGAACCCATACAAATTTTAGATCGAGAGGTTAAAGTTCTAAGAAGGAAGTTGGTTCTGTTGGTAAAAGTACTGTGGCATAATCATGGAAGGGAAGAAGCTACTTGGGAATCAGAAGAGATTATGCGTCAACAATACCCTCAACTATTTGGATCAGGTAAATTTTGAGGCCGAAATTTCTTTAAGGGGGGTAGAGTTGTAACGCCCCAATTTTTGGGAATTCTGTGAATGTTGGCATAGGTTTAATTATGTTAGTGGGCCTCTAGAAGGCCCAAGCTTAAGATAGAACCTGGCAATTTTAGTTAATTTTTGTTCCATAAGAAAAAGGGGGTGAAATTATGAAATAGGACCTATGTGAAAATGTTTGAAAATGCTATAGGCTAAATTGAAGTGGCCAAATAAATAGGAGTGCAAAATAGGAGGATTTGCATGACAAACCCCCCATTTTACATGAAGTGGCCAGCCATCATGTTGTTGTAGACAATATGAGCACTTGATATCCATCATTCATGGTACAAATTGATAATGGGTTAGGTAAATGTTCCATGATAATGGATTAGGTAAATATTCCATGATAATGGGTTAGGTAAATGTTCTATGATAATGGTTTAGGTAAATGTTCCATGATGGGCATTTCATGTCTTTTGTATTAAAGAATTAAATGGATGAAATATGAAATTTTATTAAAAGAAAAAGGGGTGAAAATAACAAAGTTTTTTCCATCTTTGTTCATCATAGCCGAAAGTTAGAGAAGAGAAAGAAGAGGAGAAAGCTCTTGAATGTTCGGTCACTTGGGGAAGAAAATTGAAGGTAAGTTCATGGTAGCTTGCTTCTATCTTGATGTTCATGAGTTCTTCTTGATTCTACCTTAACTCTTGAAGCATATTTTGGTTTTTAGTTGTGTTGTGAGCATTTAGTCATGAATTAAAATGAAGGAAATGGTTGTTGTTTCATGTTCTTTTGATGAAAAATGGAAGATAGGTGAAGTTGAGCCAAACAAATGAGCATGCATGTGCCTTAGATGCTAAGGGAAAAAATCGGCTAACATGTTGTGCTTTAAAATGATGAAATGGAGATTATACTTAAGTAAAATCATAGATATGTGATGATTGATTGGTGATATACATGTTTAAATAACAAGCATGCAAGTTGGGTGTGAAAGAGTGATTTGGTAATAAATCTGCTTGGGACAGCAGCAGTAACGTGAATTTGGAAAATCACCATAAATTGTAGGAGATGAGTTAGAAGCTGTATAAATTATGTAATTAAATCTTAATGAGTCTATTTTCAAATGAAATAAACGAGAACATATTTTGAATTCTGTACAATGAGAAATTTTATTTGTAATGAAGAGTGGTCAGATTAGTCAAACAGTGAAACATGGGAAACTTTAATAAAAATCTGGTATTGATTGGCTAAACCAAAAATTCTGAAAATTTTATGGATAGAATATATATGAGTCTATTTTCAGGTAAAATTAACGGTACTTGATTTGGAGTTTCGTAGCTCCAGTTATAAATGATTTAGTGACTGTTGTTCAGGAAGACAGCTTGCCGTGAGATTATGATTATGTGGTAAACATTGACAAAAATTTGTTAATGAGTTGCTTATTGATTTCTTATAAGCTTACTATGATCTGTAGGTGTGGTTGGCCGAATATTGTAAGGGGTTAATACGTAAGTCGTATTTGAATAGTTAGATTAATGTGTTAGTAATCCAATTGTAGGCAGTTCGTGTGTGGATCTCGTCAGCATATCGTCGCAAACAGGTGTGTAACTAACACCCTCTTTCTTAGTCTGGATCGGCAAAAGTCAAAAAGCCGAAATGCCAAAAATCGGTATTTTGTAGATTTACGAGTTGCGAATGCTCGTGAGGTAAATCGATTAATGTTTTTGGTAAGCTGCAAAATTTGGACTGCAAAGTGCATGATTTTTGTGCCCTCGATATTTTTGGGCTTAATGGGCCAAAATTGGAATGATGGGCCAACGGGCCCAATTCGGTAAGAACCCTCGGTACATGATTCTGTTAATACGTGAAAAGTAGGAATATGCATGAAAAACCCTAAAATAGATAAATTACTGAAATACCTTTAAAAGTGGAAAATTTACAGTTTTACCATAGTAGATAAATTACCGAAATACCCCTAGGGTTAAATTGACCTAAATGCATGTTTGACTGTTGTTATTTACTACATGCCATGTTGTTATTATCTGATGCATGGGATTGGGATATTAACGGAGGAAGTACTGAAAGTGGCTTGTCCACGTACTGGAGGCTTTGCCTCAATTTACTATTAACTGAGCAGCAAGGCTGCAACTGTGGAGTGTTGGGCTGGGTGGGTTGAGCTATTCCCCACATGGAGTGTAAGGCTGGTACGGGTGGAGTGTAGTGGTTGGTTGGTTGAGTAGTCTCCCCAAATGGGTTTGCATATGTTATTGATGTTGCATGTATTTTGAAATGGGCCTATGGGCCATACTGTTATCTGAATAAAGGGCTAAGGCCTAGTTTATTGTAATCTTAAAAGGGCTCTGGTCCAGTACCACTGTTACCTGAATGGGCTTAGGCCCAATAGGCTGGAGCTGACTTGGGCTTTGAATGGGTTTTCCTTACACACTGAGTTTCCCCAAACTCACCCCTTTTATTTTCATCCACGCAGGAAATCCCCAACCATAGTGGGCTTGGAGCTGTGAGGGAATTCGGAGTGGCCACCCGTTCTGAAAGTTTGGTTTTCTTCTGGTGAACTGGACATCCTATTATTTACGTTGAGGTTTGGGTTTTTAAATGTAATAAGGCCACTTAATTATTTTTGATGGTTTTAATATGTATTACTAAGATAGGTATTACTTATTTTAACTGTTGAAATTGGATAGCTCTAGAGCGCGTTTTCAAAAAAAAACAACAATTGATTTCAAAATAACACGACAACAAGCAAAGCTTCCGCAATGAAAGTATTTTCCAAAATTAATCACTTTTCCTAAAAATGAGTTAATCAAATCGGTTTCCTTGAAATATCCATGACGTTAAGGTGTGGCAATGGCGGTATGCATGTCTAGGATTGGATCCGAAGGGAGCTTGGTACTTAAGCAGTCCGATGGACTCACCACCTCTCTTCCGGTTTCCTACCTGGTGCACAGCTTCCATTCACTTTAACCTATAAAGAAATTATCTTTTAAAACACTAAGTAAGTTTTTCTGGATCAACAATATAAAATATTTTGAACGCTTCGATGTGGCATGTCGGATCCGATCATAACGTCTGGGCCGGGTTTGGGATGCTACAGCTTTGTACGGTTGTAAATGTCGTACACCATTGTATTGGACCGAGCTCAGTGATAATAAGATAGACGGGGTTGATTTGATCAGAGAGACTGAACAGAAAGTAAAAGTGATCCGTGAAAGTCTGAAAACAGCGTCAAATCATCAGAAGTCATATGCAGACTTGAAAAGAAAAGACATAGAGTTTCAGATCAGAGACAAAGTATTTTTGAAAGTTTCACCGTGGAAAAAAATACTTAGATTCGGTCGTAAAGGCAAATTGAGTCCGCGATTTATTAGACAATATGAGATTATAGAGTGGATCGGGCCGGTTGCTTATAGACTATTGTTGCCACCTTAGCTAGAAATGATCCACAATGTATTCCATGTTTCGATGCTTCACAGATATCGATATGATCCCTCATATGTGATTAATCCGTCAGAGATTGAGATTAAGCCTGTCATGACATATGAGGAAGAATCGATTCGTATTTTGGCTCGCGAGGTTAAACAATTGCGAAATAAGAAAATTCTATTAGTTAAAGTATTGTGGCATAAACACAGAGTTGAGGAAGCAATGTGAGAACCAGAGGATGCAATGAAAGAGCGTTATCCGAACCTATTCACCGGTAAGATTTTCAGGGACAAAAATCCTTAAGGGGGAGAGTTGTAAAACCTGATTTAGACCCTAATTGAAATGGTAGTTTTGGGACCATGAATTCGAGTTAGAAACATATTTTAAAATTATTTTCTGTGTTTATTATGTGTGAATTTATAGCTGTGAAATTTTCGTGCTTTAATTTTATCGTTTGAGTGTCAATTTAATAAAAAGGGATTAATCGCGTAAAATGAAAATTTGATGGTTAAATAGGAAAGGGCTGAATTGTTGTTGTCTTTATAAATGGAGGTATTTATGTTGCAATTTGCCCATGATAACATGCAATGGACGGCAGTGTCCTTATTATATCATGATTTTATATTTTATTACAAAGGTTATTTATGTAAAATAGTTAATAATATAAGTTATAATAAAACATAAAAATTAAAAATATGCTTTCATAATACATTGTTTTTGCATAAACATAAAAGAAAAGGAAAGAAATAAGGGTTCAAGGGTTCAGCAAATTGTTATGCTCAATTAAGTATGTAACTAGCTCGGTTTTTGATAATTTGTACGTTTTTGAAATCGTTGATATGTTATCTACAAAGCGCATGCTTGAATTTTTGATTTTGATGAATATTTTGAGTTATGTCATTGATGAATATTTGAGCTATGTGTTGTTTGTTGATGAAATATGAAAAATATGTTTGGATTAACATGTTTTGTATTGGAATTTTTGATGATTTTAAGTAATTAGCTAAATTACAAAAATAATAAATTGAGGAACTAAAATGTGATATAAATAAAATATATGGACTTGTATGAACAGAAGGAAGATTCGACCTAAGCATGATATATTGAAATTTTGCATATTTCGTGTTTTGTGCAATAGGGACTAAATTGTAAAAAGTGTAAAATGTTAGGGGTAAAATGGTAATTTGACCATTTATGTGTTTTTGAATTAAATTGAATAAAAATATGTTTGAATGAGTTTAATTTGAATATGTTTAGATCAAGAACCAAAGAAATCGAAATTGGATCGGGGGAAAGCTAAAAATGTTGACTAGCCGTCCTGTTCCAGTTTTCATCGTGAAAGGTAAGTTTATAAGCAAGAAGATGCTGTTAATTTTGCACAAATGTAAACTTAAAACATGGAATTGAATTTTATGAGTATTTGTATATCATGACCGAATGTGTATATGCTTGGGAATTAAGTTTATGAGTTTGATTCGACTGAGTTATGACGTCTGAAAGCTTCGTACGAACCGTAGGATTCCAATATGTGTTTTTGTGTAAGACCATCTCTGGGACGTTGGCATCAATATATGTGTTTTCGTGTAAGACCACATTTGAGACATTGGCATCGATATATTTGGTTACATATAAGACCATGTCTGGGTCATCAGCATCGTATTTGATTCATGTAAGACCCTGTTTGGGACAGTGGCATTGCTATGAGATGACGTGTAAGACTACGTCTGGGATGTTGGCATTGTTCGATATATGTGATAATCTGAGTATCCTATTAAATTCTGAATGGTTCAACGGGGAATAATAAGTTGTGTTCGAAAGTGTAAAGTGAGCTAAAATGATTAGGTATGAGTGAGTTGATTACATATTTGAAAAATAAGGCAAGTTGACCATTATGTATGTGATGTAAATTACATAAGTTACTAATGTGAATATATGTGCCTTGTGAAGTATATTCGGCCATTGCTATGTATATGCATATGATATTATATTTTGATTCATGAGTATAAATGTACTCAGTCACATAATGATATTTAACTTTGAATTCGAAAGATATTTTGTTAATATATATATGTATTAAGCCATAAATAAGTTTATATGTGAAAGTATATGATATACGTGAAATCATAAGATTGAGGTTTAATATGATTATGATAGTATAATATGGTTTATTTTAAATGAATTTATTATGTCATTGAATTGTTTATTTACTTATGACTTACTAAGCTATGATAGCTTAATGTGTGTGTTTATGTTTGCCTCTGTTTTATAGATTTTGAAGGTTAGTTACAAGCTCGGGGATCGTCAGCAAAGTCCATCACACTATCGACTGTCTTTGGTATTTTATAAGCTGAATTTTTTGAAACTATGGCATGTATAGGCTGGATTATATCTTTGAAATGTTGAATTTTATTTTATGTATAATTTAAGACATGTGAAAATCGCTTAACTTCTATGCTTGAATTTGGTTATGTTTGAATATGGTTTAAGTTTATTTGGTTATAATGCTACGTATTATGAATGAATGGTATTTATGATAGGTGTTATATGCTTTGGAAATGGTTTGATAATGATGTTAGTTATGATGTATAATCAGTCTTGTATTTAGCTCATTTTGGAAACTATGTTCATGGTATATGTGCATGGTGTGCTTGGTTATATGAATCGGCTTGAGTAATGATTTAGTTGATTCACATATTTTTTCCATAATATATATGTCTTTATAAGCTATGTTATGTATATGTGAATGAATATGAGTTGAAGTTTGGAAATTCGGTTATGGAATGGAATAGATAAAAATATAAGATTATTACCTTTGTTCATTGTTTATAAATAAAATGTTAAGCATAATGAATAGTTTGTAAAATGACTATGTTTAGTTTTGGCAAACAAGGTGAGTTAACTTTCGGTGGCTGTTAAATAATGGAAATGTAACTTATTTGATGATAAAATCAGATGGCTTTGGCTAGAGGGATTTATATAAATATATTTACCCGAATATGTAAATATTAAATTAGTATTGCATATGACTTTTGTTAATTTACTTGATAAGTGATAATAGCATGTTAAAACTTGGTGTTGGTTTGCTAAAAGTTATTGGGTGAATAGCTATTATGTATTGTATCTATATATATATAAATGATGTGATGTTGCGATTGGTAAAATAATATGTTTGATTATTCGGATTGGTTTATGGATATGTTTCATGCTTGTAAAGTGTTTGAGCATATTGGAAGTTGACGTTAATTAAGACATATATGGTTAGCATGTTATATATGTTTGGCTAAAGTTTAGAAAAATGACTATATTAATAGTAACTTAGGTTCTATTATTATAAGTATGTTGGTATAGATAGATTTGTAATAAGGTGGCATGTATGTTCAGTCTTATGTAATGAATTATGAGATATTTTAATTCATATGTTTATATCCGGTCATTTGATAACGATTATATTTGAATGTTAATTAATTTATGTGTAACTTCAAAATATTTGGTTTGGTTTAGAATATGTTCAAATATGGTAAGTTAGAATAATTAAATCCTAGTTGTATCCATGAATGTCTGAAAGTTGTGTTTCATTTGGTAATATCTCATACCCCGGATGAGTGCTTAAAACTTGTCATATCTTTGCTACGAGACATTGTATATCACTGGTGGAATACACTAGTATCAGTGGTTCTAAAAGAACGGGTGACTTGGGATTTGTTTCAGACTGAGTTCCACAAGAAATATATTAGCCAGAGATTTATTGATAAAAAACGCAAAGAATTTCTGGAGTTGAAACAGGGTTAGATGGCCGTGACAGAGTATGAGCGGAAGTTCGTGAGACTCAGTATGCCCAAGAGTGTGTTTCGACCGAAGTTATAACGTATAAAAGATTTGAAGATGGGTTGAATGAAGACATTAAACTGTTGGTTGGCATACTTGAAATAAAAGAGTTCGTAGTACTGGTTGAGCGAGCGCGCAAAGCCGAAGAGCTCGAGAAAGAGAAAAGAAAAGCTAACTTTGAAGCTAGAGATTGACGTAGGAGACCATCGAGTAAGTCATTTCAGCCGGCATGAAAGAAGTTTCGAGATGATCTTAGCCATTCTAAGGTTACTTCTGGTTATTCTAGACGGGATCGGGATAGACCACCTGTGAGGTCGAGAGCTACCTTAGTAGCTAGTGTGGGTAATGTCAGATCAAATCAACCCGAGTGTAAACATTGTGGTAAACAACATCTTGGCAGTTGTAGATTCCATGATCGAGCCTATTTTAAATGTGGATTGACAGATCATTTTGTTCGTGAATGCCTTGAGTTAGCTGAACAAAATCCAGCACAGAATATGAGATCAGGTAACACTGCAGCTTGAGGTAGACCACCCAGAAATATAGGTAATGTGAGTAGCAGTCAGAGAGGGACTAGAGATACAGCAGTTAGATCCGAGGCTCGTGTACCTCCCAGAGCATATGCTATACGTGCACGTGAGGAGGCTTCATCCCTAGACGTTATTACTGGTACATTCACTCTCTATGATACTAGTGTAATTGCATTGATTGATCCTAGTTCGACTCATTCTTATAAGTGTGAGACTTTAGTATTCAGTAAGACTTTGCTTGTTGAGTCTACTGAGTTTGTGATTAGAGTATCAAACCCCTTGGGCCATTGTGTTGTGGTTGATAAAGTGAGTAAGAATTGTCTTTTGATGATTCGAGATTTGTGTTTTCTGACTGATTTGATGTTGTTGTCATTTGATGAGTTTGACATAATTCTGTGTATGGATTGGTTGACTTTACATGAGGTTGTTGTAAACTATAAATGAAAGACTATTGATTTATGATGCTAGAATAATGAGATTATTCGGATTGAATCTAATGATTTGAATAGTTTACCGCCAGTAATATCTTCTATGTTAGCTCAGAAGTATGTGAGAAAGGGTTGTGAAGCCTACTTTGCATATGTACTTGATAGTAAAGTGACCGAAAGAAAGATCGAATCAGTACCAATTGTGTACAAGTATCTGGATGTGTTTCTTGAAGAATTACCAGATTTTCCATGTAACACCCCAAACCCGGCCTAGACGTTATGGCCGAATCTGGCGTGTCACATCGAAGTGCTTTTCGAAAATAGGACTTTTCATTCAGAATCCAAATTTAAGTTAAAACCCTTTTAGTTTTTATTGCTTGCAAAAATTTGGAAAATTAAGTTGTTACTAATTGAAGTCAATTTGTCAAAACAATTTCCATATTTATCACCGTTGATTCCTTAAATTGAATAAAATCGCAGAAGCTTTTAAAAAAACCTTGAAGTTTAAAATGCGTGTTTTCCTTGAAAACAATTATTATTTTGAAAACTCACATTTTCCTAGTCTAGCAGTTTAAGGTATGAAATCAAAGCCCAAATAAAAGTTAAAACCACAAATGGCCTTATTACATAACCAAAAACCCAATATGAAATTTAAATAAATAAAGTCAAAAGTAGAACATCAGCAATCGTGTGGCCACCATCGAGTCCCTTACGGCTCCAAACTGTCTAACGCTAAGGTTTAGCTGTAAAGTTAAAAGAAAGGGTGAGTTTATGAAAACTCAGTGTGTAATCCCCTTACTAGAGTAACAGTCAGTATACAGAAACAAAAATAGCCTGGGCCAAAGCCCTTTAACAGTAACAGTATAGTCTAGTTTAGACCATAGTGGGCCAAAGCCCAATACAGTAATAGGGTGGGCCTAAGCCCATTACAGTGACAGTATCAGTTACAAAAATGCAACAGTGCAATAATGAAATCCATCCCAATCCAGCCAACACACCACCCGTACCAACCAACACACCATGTGGGGATAAAATCAACCCATCCAACCAGCATACCAATAACACAGCAAAGCTGCCAGTAATAATAATGCAGCATAGCTGCTAGAAACAGTAAATGTGGCAAAACCACTAGTAATACTGAATGTGACATAGTCACCAGTACAGTACTTCCTCCATATCAAAATCCCAACCCCATGCAGTATGTCGTGTCATAAATATTATGTGTATGCAAAGTCATACTCAGTACAATCACATATGTAAATCATAAGCACATCAGTCATACAGAACATAAGGGCATAATCATAATTTTACCATACAAGAGTATTACAGTCACTTTACCCTACAGTGGTTTTACGGTCATTTTACACTATAGGGGTATTATGATCATTTTACAAATCGGGGGTATTTCGGTAGTCTTACAAACCGGGGGTATTTCGGTAGTCTTACAAACCGGGGGTATTTCGATAATTTTACAAACTAGGGGTATTTCGGTAATCTTACAAACTAGAGGTATTTCGGTAATTTTACAAATTGGGGTATTTCAGTAATTTTACAAATCGGGGGTATTTCGGTAAGTTTACAAATCGAGGGTATTTTGGTAATCTTACAAACCGGGGGTATTTCGATAATTTTATAAACTGAGGGTATTTCGGTAATTTTACAAACAAAGGTCTTAACGTCCCAACAGATGGTCCACCATCGCCTCGAGCAACTTAAGTAACCTAAATAGATGTAACGGTCTAAGTGGACCTAAGGCCCATTACTCGGCCCAAGTGAGCCTACACACTCGTGTGGCCCATTTAGCCCCGAAACAGCCCCAGCTATGCGAACGTCACAGTCTAAACAACACTTACAGCATCACATACATTTTATCTGTGTGGGCCCACACGACCCATTTCGGTCTAATGAGCCCCAGAACAGCCCACGACCTTGAGAGAGCTTGTGGTGGCCTCTACAGTCTAACGCACATGCTCGTGGGCTTGGTTTACCACACGTGTGATCGTACACCCATCTAGCAACATACGCCATATTTTTGGCTTTTCGGCATTTTCGCCTATCTACAGTCATAGCAGTGTAAACAACACATACTTTCGGCTTCGAAACGATTATCGAATACCTCATACAAAAACACACGCTTTAAGCTTTTCAGCCGATCATCAAACATAGCATACAGTTACACACCTGATCACGTAGAGTACTAAGAATTCACGATCACCAGAACCTAAAGTCAAACATAACATTCGGTTAATCACTAACAAAATAGTGTTAGAAAAACTCTTAACAGCCACTTAATCAAAAGGTCGACTACCACTTGCCTTGAGTAGATTGGTCGACTGTAATTTGCCTACCTAATCAAAGGTTTGTTGTGCCACTCTTCCGCATCCTGGCAGAAAGTCGCAAACCGCCGACACCCTACGCTGCTTAAACTTGGGAGTAGAGGCTACGCGCTCAATCTCAACCGGCACCATTGTCATCACTTTATCACTAGAACCCTTTTTCCCATCTAAAGTTTGATTAGCAAAGGTTGCTTACCAAACTGAAAACAGAAATGGAAAGATAGCAGAAAAGGGGTTTGAGGGGGAAAAGAATTTGAGAAAAAGACTAGATTTAACCAGAGGTGTTTAAGAGAAAAGCGATAAGATATACGTCTGTAATGAGAAAGAAGAGAAAGGAAAGTAAATGGTGAGGAAGAAAGCAACAGTCGGATACGTCAATCGTTTGAGAGACTTGGGAGTATTCGGCCACCAAGGAGAAGAATAGAAAGAGATGACGAAGAAGAGGAAGATGAACAGATTCGACAGGCTGTGAAGGGAAAGAATCGGTCCTTAGAAAAAGAAAAAGAAAATAGAATACTTGAGTGACACCTACTAATTCAGCTAGAAAGGAGAAAAACAAATAGAATGCATGAGAGGTCACTTTTCAGTATATGTTTTGCAATACAGAAAATTGAGAAACAAAAAATCAAAACAACGAGAACCCCAAGAAATAGAACAAAAGAATGCGGCTCTTATAAAACAAGAGGTCCTATGACCGAATTTGCCAAGATGTGGAGTCCCACATTCGGCCAACTCAAACACTCCCCTCAACCTTTCAACCTTTTCTCCTACAAACACTCTACCTTATTCAAACGCCCATGTCATAGGCCGTGTGAAAACAGGGCATACATACTGAATTCCACCACACTGCCTGAGACATGCCCATATGCCTTGGCCGTGGGAAATCTGGAGGGGTTACTGACTTGGCTCACACAGCAGGCCACACGCCCATGTGCTAGCCCGTGTGTCTCACACAGTTAGTAGACACAACCGTGTGTCTAGGCCGTGCCAAACCTGTAGGGTATACTGACTTAATATCGAAGGGCTACCCCAGAGGACACACAACCGTGTACCAAAGGCATGTGTCACACACGGTCAAGCCACATGCCCGTGTGCTCGTCCGTGTAGAGAGAAAATAAGCTTGGTTGAAGCCACATTTCTCACCCTTCTCAAGCATACTTAAATCACCACATTTCATGCCATTTCAATACATTAATGAGCAGTCAAACCATGCTACTTCATGCAACAAACTTACAATACCAATTCTATCAATTTCATCAACTCAAATAACTATTATTTGTACAATCAAACACATACCAAACTAGCATGATTCATTCCTCATTACTCACCTATTCAATCATCTACCAAAGCACATATCATACTTATCGATATAGCCTGTTTCAATATGTATTTTTACTACCATCAATCACACACAAATGTTGACTCATAAATCATTTGTTAGCCATTCACTTATCAAGTCTAAAATCTTGTATTTCATAAATAAATACTCATCATATACCAAATGATCAAATGATCAACTTGAACCATCACCAACCATACCAAATTATGCCACTACACAAGGCAAATTACATATCAAACATAAGTCATTAATAAGCCATATAAAATGGCCAAATACATCACCAAAATCTTATAAAAAAGACTCAAGCCTATACATGCCATATAACCAAGTCACAAGTGTATAAATACCGAAATCAAAACCAGATAGTGTGATGCGATCTCCACCGACTTCCAACCCGAGCGATCGTCCGAATCACTATAAAACATAGAAAAACAACACAAAGTAAGCTATAATACTTTGTAAGCTCGAATTGTAATAAACTTATATTATTAAATAACTGCATTTAAAACCATTATTCAAAAAATGATATAATTCATATGTTTGCACCATTTTATCTCGAATTCAAGCACATAGTTAATCAAGATTTTCATGAGTTTATTCATTCAAAGCACATATGGTTTGAATACTTCTTATCAATTCATTTACATCTTCATATGCATAAGCAATTATATATATAAACTTTATCCAATTCAATTTTCATCACCTTTTCTTTAGCCAAGGGAATTATGTGAAATATCATCAAATAACGGTATTTCGCACACTATGTGCCATATGTATATTTAGTTAAAACAACTATAACTCATATCTTACATATCATTCAACTTATACCTTATTACAGCCAAATAAACACATTTTGGCATGAAACATACTTATACATATATCTTTCTCATTTCATATATATGATACACTAAGAACTTACCAAATTACCTTCATTTGATCCCCATATAAGTTCTGTACGAACCTGTATCACTTAATTTGATTGTACCTTCACTCTCGTCTAGACTATGCCCGTTGAACCTTTCAGAGTAGTTAAGGATGCTTGGCAATCACATATATCTCGTACAATGCCTATCCCAAATATAGTCTTACATGTTATCACATATTGGTGCCACTGTCCCAGACAGGGTCTTACATGAAATCGATTAACGATTCCAATATCCTAGACATGGTCTTACACGTAACCACAATACAATGCAAATGTCCCATACATGGTCTTACATGTAATCATATCTCGATAACCTAATGGCATGACATTTGTATCCTATAATATTCCTAGGTTTGTACGAGACTTTCGGATGTCATAACTCTATCAATTCTTGCTCGTAATCATGACCATTCAACATTCAATTCAATTCAATTATAAATAGGTATTTATAACATAATTTAAGTACGTTTATTAGCATACGAACTTACCTCGTTCACTGTAACGACGAATTAGGTCGACTAATTCAATACTTTGTTTTCCCCCGTTCTAGATTCGAATCTCATTTTTCTCAAACTAGATAATAACAAAATTTTCTTATTTAATCATTAATTCATTCAATTTAACACAATTTACATATTTTGGTAAAATTATACTTTTACCCCTATTTCACTTTTTTGCAATTTAGTCCTTATCACATAAAAATACAAATTCATACAATTCAATACCAGCCCATGCTAGATGAATTTTCCCTATATTCATATGAGCCCATTTTTCTCATTAATCAAACTTTTAACCACAATTTTAATATTTCACAATTTAATCCCTAATTTGCATTTTCATCAAAAATCACTTTATAAAATATGAAAATCTAACATCAAATATTCATATTTCATCATTAAACATCAAAGAACACATAAGCTCATCAATAGCAACTATCAAAATCTTTAACAGTTTCGAAATAGAAGACACGGGCTAACTAGTACTAGTTGCAACGATCTAAAAAACGTAGAAATCATTAAAAACGGAGGAAAACACATACCCAATTGATAGAGAAAAGAAGTGTCGAACCCTAGCACTCTTTTTCTTCAAGAAGTCGGTTGGTTTTCTCTTTTTGGAGAAGATGAATGCAAAATACACATTTGTTTTATTATAATTATCATTTTAAACATCAATTACCATATTAACCTTATTAAAAATTAATAATTACAACCAAATGCCAAACCACATCATCCACTTGTAATTAATGGTCCATTTATCACGCAAGGACGCTAACTTTTAAGTTCCATAGCTTTTAGACACTTTTAGCTAATAGAACAATACTCTTGCACTTTATGCGATTTAGTCCTTTTTACCGAAATAACCACTGAAACAGTAAAAATTTCTTCACGAAATTTTCACACAACCCTAATATCATGCTGTAGATATTTAAATAATAATAAAATAAAATTTGACATCAGATTTGTGGTCCTGAAACCATTGTTCTGATTAACCCTAAAAATGGGTTGTTAGAACTGTCCCCCCTTAGGGATTTTTGTCCCCGAAAATCTTATTAGAGAATAAATTAGAAATTTACTTTCTTATAACTTTATCAATTTCTCACATAATCTTAGATTTCTCAACTCTTTAACCTTATGAGCTAAGATTCTAATTTGTCCTTCACTATACGTCATATCAAGCTGAATTTCACCTTCTGAAAGAGATATTACATATACAAAGGGTCTTATCTGAATCATCGCATCATAGATATAACAAACACATTATGAATCATGTCAAGTTCTGACAATGATATAAGTTGAATAAGCCACTGGCTTTATTTTCTTAATAATCTCATACTGCCTGATGAGTCAAGAACTTAACTTCCCTTTATAGCTAAATCGAGAAATTTTATTCTCACAACAATACTTTCACAAACACTCAGTTCACTAATTGAAATTCAATGGTTTTACGTATCAAGTTTACGAATTACTTCACCTTCTCTTCAGTCTCTCTAATCACATCGGCCTCGTAATTATTTTTATCACTGATCTTATATAAAACTTCGTACGATGCCATCTTTATGCTTAACTGAATTATTTTTATACAGAAACTCAAACAACAGTAAATGTCTTTCTCAGTTGCCTTCAAATTCCAAAACACAGTAACAAAACATATTTTTGAGAATCTGAATAGTTTTCTCAAATTAATCCTTAGTTTGAGGCTGAAATGCAGTATTGGAACTCAATCTCGTACCCGAAATTTATTGTAGTTTTCTACCAAATCACAATATAAACCTCGAGTTCCCAAAATAATGGAGACTGACACGCTGTATAATCTGAAAATCTCTGAAATGTATAACTCAACAAGTCTTTTAAAAGAGAAGCCTATAAGTATAGAAATAAATATGCAAACTTTTTAATCATTCAACAGTAACCCAGATAACATCTTTCTTTTTCAGTGATAAGAAAAATCCCAATACAAAATCCATCGTAATATTATCCCATTTTTCACTTAGATATCATCTCAGACTGTAACAGTCTCGAAGGCACTTGATGAGCAATGTTAACCAATGTGAGCCATATGTGAAAATTGTTACATAATTTCTGGATTTCTCGATACACTAACTCTATCTCGAAACAACAAATAATCACCAGTTCCAATCTGAAATTTTTGAGTCATGAGTTAATTTACGTTGAACCCCTATTTAACTTGCAATTCACTGAATGCTTTTAACTCAGATAATATCTATCCATCATTCGATAAAATCAATTGAATATTCAACGCTCGTAAAGCACATATAGGTTTCCTGCTCAGAACATCCGTAACTGTAATCATTTTTCCCTAGATGATAATTAATTTCCAACTTGTAGTCTTTCAACAATTCAAGCCATCTTCATTGTCATAAATTCAGATCTTTCTGAGTCATTAAATACTTTTAACTCAAGTAATCATTAACGTTGTCACATTACCAACCAAATAATCAATGTAACTGACTAATCAACGCGAATACATTATCAATCATCTCTAATTCACATGTCGTATAATTCTTTCATGTAACTTTAATTGTCTGAAAGCATAAGTCGTCACTGTACATTCTAGTACTAAAACACACTCCAAACCAATCAATGACGCATGACTAAAAATCATAAACTCTTTACTTGACTCAGACTGAATAAGAACTGATGCTTTAATCACATCTCGGTAACCTAATGTCATGACATTTGTATCCTATACTATTCCTAGGTTCGTACGGGACTCTCACATGTTATAACTCTATCGATTCTTGCTCATAATCATTATCATTCAGCATTCAATTCAATTCAATAATAAATAAGCATTTATAACACAATTTAAGTACGTTTATTACCATATGAACTTACTTCGTTCGCTGTAACGACGAATTAGGTCGACTAATCGGATACTTTGTTTTTCCTCGTTCTAGATCCGAATCTCATTTTTCTCAATCTAGATAATAATAAAATTTACTTATTTAATCATTAATTTCATTCAATTTAACACAATTTACATATTTTGGAAAAATTACACTTTTGCCCCAATTGTTTCACATTTTTGGAATTTAGTCCTTATCACATAAAAAGACAAATTCGTATAATTCAATACCAGCCCATGCTAGCCAAATTTTCCTTATATTCATATCAGCCCATTTTTCTCATTAATCACATAATTTTAATATTTCACAATTTAATCCCTAATTTGCATTTTCATAAAAAATCACTTTATAAAATATGAAATCTAACATCAAATATTCATATTTCACCATTAAACATCAAAGAACACATAAGATCATCAATGGCAGCTATCAAAATCTTTAACAGTTTTGAAATCGAAGACGCGAGCTAGCTAGTACTAATTGCAACGATCTCAAAAACGTAGAAATCGTGAAAAACGGAGTAAAATACATACCCAATTGATAGAGAAAAGAAGTTCCAAACCCTAGCCATCTTTTGCTTCAAGAATTCGGTTGGTTTTCTCTTTTTGGAGAAAATGAATGCAAAATACACATTTTGTTTTATTATAATTATCATTTTAAACATCAATTACCATATTAACCTTAAAAAAATTAATAATTGCAACCAAATACCAAACCACATCATCCACTATCTAATTAATGGTCCATTTATCACATAAAGACCCTAACTTTTAAGTTCCATAACTTTTAGACACTTTTAGCTAATAGAACAACACATTTGCACTTTACGAGATTTAGTCCTCTACTGAATTAACCACACAAATGGTAAAATTTCTTGAAGAAATTTTCACACAACCCTAATATCATGCCGTAGATATTAAAATAATAATAAAATAAATTGTTTGACGTGGAATTTGTGGTCCCGAAACCACTGTTCCAATTAATCCTAAAAATGGGCTATTACATATATAATATCAAATTGAACTTATTTAATAATCTCTTTATTCAATTTAGTCCATAATATACTTTAAATCCACTTTACAATTTTCCCTTAATATTTCAACATTTTTACAATTTAGTCTTTATTTCATAAAATTACAAATTCATGCAATTAAATCAAAAACGATGCTAGCCAAATTTGAATTAGGTCCCTAGCAGTCCATATTTTTCATTTATTTCACAATTTAACCACCAAAATTCAATATTTCACAAATTAATCCCTAATTGGAAATTTTACTAAAAATCACTTAACAAATGCTGTTTATCTAACAACAACCATGCATTTTTTATCACTTAACATCAAAACACACCAATATTCATCAATGGAAAACACTAAACCTTTAACAATTTTGCAAATTAGTCCCTAGGCTAGCTAGATTAAGCTGCAACGATCACAAAAAAACATAGAAATCATTAAAAATGGGACAAAATTCACTCACCAATTGAGCTAGGAAGTAGTCAAACCCTAGAAAGCTTCCATGGTTTTCTTATGCTTGAATTTTTAGTGGAATAATTGAAGAAGAAAGACGATAGCATTGTAACACCCCGTACCCGAGACCGTTGCCGGAGTCGGACACGAGGGGTTCACAGACTAAATTCGCTTACTATCGCAGTCCATTTTAAAATTTTCCAGGCAGTTGGCTAACTGCGACACTGTCACCTTAAAAATCATATCTTGAGTTTCACAACTCGAAAATCAGTTTCGTAATTTTTCCCTGAAACTAGACTCATATGCCCATCTACATATTTTTTTTCTAGAATTTTTGGTCGGGCCAATTAGTACAGTTTATTAGTCAAAGTCTCCCATGTTACAGGGATCGACTACACTGACCTTTGCGCATTACGACTTGGATATCTCCCTGCACAGAGCTTCAATACTGATGCCGTTTGTTTCTATAGAAACTAGACTCAGAGAGGAATCTATACATATATGGCATGACTCCTAATTAGCTCTGGTTAATTTATAATGAATTTCCAAATTCGGAACAGGGAATCCAGAAACCGTTCTGGCCCTGTCTCACGAGAACCTGAATATCTCTTAACATACTGTCCATATGGTCGTTTCGTTACTTTCCTATGAAAATAGATTCAACAAGGTTAGTTTACATAATTTATTCATTATTTAATTCCAATCCTACTATTTTTAGTGATTTTCCAAATATACATCACTGCTGCTGCCAGCATCTGCCTTTAAGGTAGACTTTACCTATTTCATAGTTTCCATGATTCAACTAGCCCTTTTAGCATGAATAGCACAAATTATGATAGTGATTAACCATTCCATACCAAATGATTATAACATTATGCTCAAACATATATAAGCCATTTTCGCATGGCTATATACATTAACCAAAATATTCTTCCGCCACTAGTCTATTTTATACATGCCATAAGATAATCCAAAACATAGCAGTACCAAACAGTGGATAGTGATAGTGTGACTAGTTGCTGATGATCCCCGAGCCTGTAGCTTCGCAATGAGATCTATAAAACAGAGGAAACAGAGTAAACGGAGTAAGCATTACAATGCTTAGTAAGTTTTAAGCAGTGTCAACAGATAACAATCAAATTATAACATAGTTGTTCGTATTTTTATTTCACTCTTCCTTCGGGCATACCATCCCTTTACCGAATATGCACATCTCATCATATACAATAGGCAGATAAACTTTCACATAAAAGTGAGCTCATGTGACATAGATATATCGTATGATTTCACATAACCTCTCACTCTGATTCGATGTCACATAATCATAGGAATAGTCTCATAGATTGCTCTCGTATGCGTCACATAACTACCTTATGATTTAGTGCAAATCAAGCTCACATATAAACTTGGAGTACATACCTGTTTAACCTTTCGCATTGAATATATTTATAAGCAATTCTTATTACGAAGTCTTACCCGGACATAATCTCCACACGAAGTTATCGGGTCTTACCCGGACAAAATCCCCACACGTAGTCATCGGGTCTTTAGAGCTCGGATATAGTACGAGCATGAAGCTTACGGACATTAATTAGTGATAATATTCTCGTATAAAGCCTGCGGGGTTTTAACCCGGATATAGTACTGACACAAATGCCCTTCGGGACTTATCACATTCATCACATCGGCCATTAGGCCCTATCACATATATATACACTTTCACATTCATCACATCGGCCATTAGGCCCTATCACATATATATACACTTTCACATTCATCACATCGGCCATTAGGCCTTATCACATATATACACTTTCACATTCATCACATCGGCCATTAGGCCTTATCACATATATACACTTTCACATTCATCACATCGGCCATTAGGCATTATCACATATATACACTTTCACATTCATCACATCGGCCATTAGGCCTTATCACATATATACACTTTCACATTCATCACATCGGCCATTAGGCCACACTATCATTTCATATTCGAATACTCATAAACTTACAATATCACGATTTAGAATTCAAGTATGGGTTTAATCAATAGCTTGTGAGCAACTAAAACAAGTTTATCAAGGTCCACAACATAATCTCAAATTCAGCACAAGCTGTTTTTTCCTGAGCAATAGTCACTAAATTATTTATGACTGGAGCTAAAAAACTCCAAATCACTTTCCGTTAATTTTTCCTGAATATAAACTCGTATATCTTCCATCCATAAAATTTCCAGAATTTTAGGTTTGGCCAATCAATACCAGACTTTTCTTAAAGTTTCCCCTGTTTCACTGTTTGACTAATCTGACCACTCTTCACTACGAATCAAATTTCTCATTTTACAGAATTCAAAATGTGTTGTATTTGATTTCATTTGAAACTAGACTCATTAAGGAGTCTAAGCATATAAATTTTATCTTATAACCATTTTTGTACAATTTATAATGATTTTCTAAAAACAGAACAGGGGATTTCGGAGTCATTCTGACACCGTCTCACACAACTTTAAATATCTCATTATCGGAAATTCCTTTGCTTACACGGTTTCTTTTATAAGAAACTAGACTCATTAAGCTTTAATTTCATGTCTCATTCAGCCTCTAATTCAAGTCCATAAATTTATGGTGATTTTCTAAAGTCACATTACCGCTGCTGTCCGAAGCAGACTATTTCAAATTACCCTTAAATTCCCAAGCTCAAACACTTAAGAGCTTACCATTTGAGCTTAGAACATATCATGGCCACATCATATCTTACTAAATCAACTCTTCATGTCCTATTATAATTGAATTTACTCAACGTTTAAACACTTAAAACTTACCTCGGAAGTTGCCGAACGATTACGACGGCTCTTCGATCACTTTTTTCCTTTCCCTTATCCAACTTTGATCCTCTAGGCTCTTGAGCTAAATCAAACAAATTTACTTCTCAATCAAACACATATATATGGCAACCATATACATTTCAAAAACCAATTCGTTCGTATCATTTGTCCATATATTAGCTTTTAGCACATTTGGTCATTAGAGTGACCTATTTAACTTTCAAGCATTCATTTCTAATTTTAATTAAACAATGCCGAATGCCATTAGCTACTAATGCCACACACACACATGTGCATAAAATTCATCCATACATAACCTCTAGCTCATTCGGTCATTCATCTCTCAAACCTATCAAAGTTTCATGTCGAACTTCCCTGGCCGAATACACATATAAGCACATAATGCACATTTAGAATTTTTTTTTATTTACTTCATGATACATTCGGCCTTGGCAACAATTTCATTAGAAATCCCTATTAGCCACTTCATCAATCAATTATATCATCTACTTAATATTTCAGAACTTATCATGCTAGCTGAATATTATTTATTCAAGTTCATCATCTTCATATTCGGCATTAGCATCAAATATAATAGCCCATTTCTTCCCACTTTGAATCTATGCATCCATTTAATCATAGTTTGTTCAAGCACTCATACAACAAGATTCATCCAATTTAACAAGAAACAAAAACTTTATTCCTCCATAGCTACAATGGCCGAAAGATCTAGACATCTCAATACCGAAATTTCTAACATGGGTTGCCTAAAGAATTTGGTAGGGAGTTCAAATTTATCTAGCATTTCAAGTAACTTAACACATCCATATAGCTAACATGCTAATAGTCTCAAGGCTTCAACTAAAACTTTTGAAGCCTCTTAGTCGAATACTAACTCTCTAATAATCCCAAATCCATCCATGAGATAGTTAGAATTTAGACTAATCATCCAAGGGATGTATGAACTTTCAAAGCAACACTAAACATACCTTAATCTAGTGAGCCTTCATAGCCGATTTTTCTCCAAGCTCATTCCCTTCCTTTCTTTCTTCTATTCGGCCAAAGATGTTCAAGGATGAACACTTTTTTTTTCTTTGTTTCCTTTCTTCCATTCACGGCAAAGGGGGGGCATGGATGAGACCATTTTTTTTCATCACTCCACCTTTTTGCATTACTTTAATCCTAACCCCTTTTTTTATTCTTTCTAACATAACTCACTAACACAACATGTTTGCAACATGTTTCCACCCATAGCATGGCCGGCCACTATGCTTTAATTTTGGGTAATTTGACATGCAAACCCATCATTTCACAACATGCATTATTAGGCCACTTTACATTTTCCTAGCACATTTCCAAATTTTCTCACATAAGTCCTATTTGATAAAATTCACTTACTATTAACAAAATTCAAACATGAAATTTTCACACATGCATATGTACATATAATGAGCATCAACTATTACGGTTAATTATCTTTATGACTCGGTTTAGTGGTCCCGAAACCACTTTCCGACTAGGGTCACTTTCGGGGTGTCACAACTCTTCCCCCCTTTAGGGATTTTCGTCCTCGAAAATTTCTACCGATGCATAGTTTAGGATAACGTCCTCTTATTGAATTATATCCATATAAACATTAGCTCATCGATAGCAATTGTAATTCATTACTGATTTTGCATCGATCTATAAAATCATTTTCTTATCTTAAAACAAATACATAAACATTTCTACAAGTATGCACATATATCTCATTTTCTTGATTTCATAAGCAATAATCACTTAACTTAATTCACAAATGCATTTCAAACACATATTGAGCACATATTAACATGTATAATTCACATCATCAACCCACATATTTGTAACCCACATTTTCATTCATGAATAAGCTGTAACCTAATCGAAAGTACACATATACTCATACATCCCAATAAATATCCTTTATAACTTTATCACATCTCAATATTCAACTAAACTCATTTCCAAAAGAAAAGTCAACTTCCACGTACCTGAACATTTAGTTCATTTAGCACATTCAATCATAGTTAACGTTACCCGTATACAATCGAATAGGCATAAAGCCTAATATAATACACTGGCATGAGATTTATTCTAGCGCATAACTCGTATATCCAAAATTATCAACATTCATCAAAAATTCTTTCAAACTTTCGAATGTCGAAACTTAATCAAAATAATTTCTTGAACAAGATTAACAAAATAGTGTCCATTCAGGAATAGCACATATAGCTCTTACAATGCCATATCCTAGATATGGTCTTACATATTCTCACATATCGAGCCGATGCCATGTCCCAGACATGGTCTTACACACTATCTCAAATCAATGCCTTCGTCCCAAACGAGGTCTTACATGAACTCCACTTCACACACTTAGTGCCCACTGACCGATCTCGCACTCATAGTGCTCGGTTAAAGGAATTCGCACACACACAGTGCCTCTAATCATTCACATACATAGTGCTCTTATTCATTCGTTAATACACATTGATATGACTTAACCAAGTCTATAAACATCATGTATGTACACTTTTAAACATATCATCTCATTTAAATTTGAATTCGTATAGTAATGAGCACTTAAACTTTGCTCAAATTACCGGCACGAAGCCTACTAGGCACGAAGGCCCGAATACACGTCACCAGCATGATTACTCTTCGGGACCTAGCCCGGATATAACACCAGCACGAATGCTCTTTGGGGTTTAGCACGGATATATCACTAGCACGAATGCTCTTCGGAACTTAGCCCGGATACATCACTAGCACGAATGCTCTTCGGGACTTAGCCCGGATACATCGCTAGCATGAATGCTCTTCGGGACTTAGCCCGGATTTAGTAACTCGCACCAATGCCTTCGGATCTTAGTCCGGATATGGTCACTTAGCACAAAGCCTTCGGGACTTAGCCCGGACATCATTCGAATAACCATGCACATTTAACAATAAATCATGACACATTCGTATTTCATTTTCATTAGCAAAACTCAAACACAAGACACTTATCATTCTTGCAATTTCGGCTCAATAGCCACACACAAAGAGCATGATTTTGATTTGCTTAAAGCATGATCTAATCAAATCATAATTTAAGCTCTATTACTCAAGAACTTACCCCTTTCCGCTGTCCGAAATCAACTTGGTAAGGTCGCACCCTTAATATAAATAATTGATAGAAAATATATATATATAGTGGGTTCGCACACATAGTGCTTAATAATCAACCACGCACACTTAGTGCCATGTACTTTAAACTCGCACACTTAGTGCCATGCATTTCAAGCCCGCACACTTAGTGCCAATCTCACAACCGTGAACACTTATTGCCCGCACACTTAGTGCCAATCTCACAACCGTGAACACTTATTGCCCGCACACTTAGTGCCAATCTCACAACCGTGAACACTTATTGCCCGCACACTTAGTGCTGAAAACCAACCACTCTATACGCTTCACTGCCTTTTTACATTGGACAATTTCGTCTCTACATACATATAAACATATAGAAATACACATTAGTATATCATTTACATTACTTGAATACAAACACAACATGCTTATCGACCATTCAACTTCCAGTTCCATAGCCACATACAAAAATCACATTTATAGTCAAAACACTCCTTCAAAATTGCATCACTTATACCCTTATAATTCAATCCAAATCGAAATTCAAATACGAGTACATGATACGTACCTGATCAACTTAATAATTTAGGCATATCTAAATGAAGTTATATCGCAAATTCTCATAGTCAGAAGCTTGCTACAGCTCGATCGGGATAAAGATTCATTACAATACAGCAAACACATTTTAATAGCCAAAAATCATCACACTATCATTTTATCACTTTATGGCATGTATAAATAGACTCACGCGTGCTACGTTAGTCCTAGAATCGACTAAACCGTAGCTCTGATACCAATAAAATTGTAACACCCCGTACCCGAGACCGTTGCCGGAGTCGGACACGAGGGTTTCACAGACTAAATTCGCTTACTATCACAGTCCATTTTAAAATTTTCTAGGCAGTTGGCTAACTGCGACACTGTCACCTTAAAAATCATATCTTGAGTTTCACAACTCGAAAATCAGTTTCGTAATTTTTCCATGAAACTAGACTCATATTCCCATCTACATATTTTTTTTCTAGAATTTTTGGTCGGGCCAATTAGTACAGTTTATTAGTCAAAGTCTCCCATGTTACAGGGATCGACTACACTGACCTTTGCGCATTACAACTTGGATATCTCCCTACACAGAGCTTCAATACTGATGCCATTTGTTTATATAGAAACTAGACTCAGAGAGGAATCTATACATATATGGCATGACTCCTAATTAGCTCTGGTTAATTTATAATGAATTTCCAAATTCGGAACAGGGAATCCAGAAACCGTTCTGGCCCTGTCTCATGAGAGCCTGAATATCTCTTAACATACTGCCCATATGATCATTTCGTTACTTTCCTATGAAAATAGATTCATCAAGGTTCGTTTACATAATTTATTCATTATTTAATTCCAATCCTACTATTTTTAGTGATTTTCCAAATCTACATCACTGCTGCTGCCAGCATCTGCCTTTAAGGTAGACTTTACCTATTTCATAGTTTCCATGATTCAACTAGCCCTTTTAGCATAAATAGCACAAATTATGATAGTGATTAACCATTCCATACCAAATGATTATAACATTATGCTCAAACATATATAAGCCATTTTCGCATGGCTATATACATTAACCAAAATATTCTTCCGCCACTAGTTTATTTTATACATGCCATAAGATAATCCAAAACATAGCAGTACCAAACAGTGGATAGTGATAGTGTGACTAGTTGCTGACGATCCTCGAGCCTGTAGCTTCGCAATGAGATCTATAAAACAGAGGAAACAGAGTAAACGGAGTAAGCATTACAATGCTTAGTAATTTTTAAGCAGTGTCAAAAGATAACAATCAAATTATAACATAGTTGTTCGTATTTTTATTTCACTCTTCCTTCGGGCATACCATCCCTTTACCGAATATGCACATCTCATCATATACAATAGGCAGATAAACTTTCACATAAAAGTGAGCTCATGTGACATAGATATATCGTATGATTTCACATAACCTCTCACTCTGATCCGATGTCACATAATCATAGGAATAGTCTCATAGATTGCTCTCGTATGCGTCACATAACTACCTTATGATTTAGTGCAAATCAAGCTCACATATAAACTTGGAGTACATACCTGTTTAACCTTTCGCATTGAATATATTTATAAGCAATTCTTATTAGGAAGTCTTACACGGACATAATCTTCACACGAAGTTATCGGGTCTTACCCGGACAAAATCCCCACACGTAGTCATCGGGTCTTTAGAGCTCGGATATAGTACGAGCACGAAGCTTACGGACATTAATCAGTGATAATATTCTCGCATAAAGCCTGCGGGGTTTTAACCCGGATATAGTACTGACACAAATGCCCTTCGGGACTTATCACATTCATCACATCGGCCATTAGGCCCTATCACATATATATACACTTTCACATTCATCACATCGGCCATTAGGCCCTATCACATATATATACACTTTCACATTCATCACATCGGCCATTAGGCCTTATCACATATATACACTTTCACATTCATCACATCGGCCATTAGGCCTTATCACATATATACATTTTCACATTCATCACATCGGCCATTAGGCCATACTATCATTTCATATTCGAATACTCATAAACTTACAATATCACGATTGAGAATTCAAGTATGGGTTTAATCAATAACTTGTGAGCAACTAAAACAAGTTTATCAAGTTTATCAAGGTTCACAACATAATCTCAAATTCAGCACAAGCTATTTTTTCCTGAGCAATAGTCACTAAATTATTTATGACTGGAGCTAAAAAACTCCAAATCACTTTCCGTTAATTTTTCCTGAATATGGACTCGTATATCTTCCATCCATAAAATTTTCAGAATTTTAGGTTTGGCCAATCAATACCAGACTTTTCTTAAAGTTTCCCCTATTTCACTGTTTGACTAATCTGACCACTCTTCACTACGAATCAAATTTCTCATTTTACAGAATTCAAAATGTGTTGTATTTGATTTAATTTGAAACTAGACTGATTACGGAGTCTAAGAATATAAATTTTATCTTATAACCATTTTTGTACAATTTATAATGATTTTCTAAAAACAGAACAGGGGATTTCGGAGTCATTCTGACACCGTCTCACACAACTTTAAATATCTCATTATCGGAAATTCCTTTGCTTACACGGTTTCTTTTATAAGAAACTAGACTCATTAAGCTTTAATTTCATGTCTCATTCAGCCTCTAATTCAAGTCCATAAATTTATGGTGATTTTCTAAAGTCACGTTACTGCTGCTGTCTGAAGCAGACTATTTCAAATTACCCTTAAATTCCCAAGCTCAAACACTTAAGAGCTTACCATTTGAGCTTAGAACATATCATGGCCACATCATATCTTACTAAATCAACTCATCATGTCCTATTATAATTGAATTTACTCAACGTTTAAACACTTAAAACTTACCTCGGAAGTTGCCGAATGATTACGACGGCTCTTCGATCACTTTTTTCCTTTCCCTTATCCAACTTTGATCCTCTAGGCTCTTGAGCTAAATCAAACAAATTTACTTCTCAATCAAACACATATATATGGCAACCATAGACATTTCAAAAACCAATTCGTTTGTATCATTTGTCCATATATTAGCTTTTAGCATATTTGGTCATTAGAGTGACCTATTTAACTTTCAAGCATTCATTTCTAATTTTAATTAAACAATGCCGAATGCCATTAGCTACTAATGCCACACACACACATGTGCATAAAATTCATCCATACATAACCTCTAGCTCATTCGGTCATTCATCTCTCAAACCTATCAAAGTTTCATGTCGAACTTCCCTGGCCGAATACACATATAAGCACATAATCCACATTTAGAATTTTTTTTATTTACTTCATGATACATTCGGCCTTGGCAACAATTTCATTAGAAATCCCTATTAGCCACTTCATCAATCAATTATATCATCTACTTAATATTTCAGAACTTATCATGCTAGCTGAATATTATTTATTCAAGTTCATCATCTTCATATTCGGCATTAGCATCAAATATAATAGCCCATTTCTTCCCACTTTGAATCTATGCATCCATTTAATCATAGTTTGTTCAAGCACTCATACAACAAGATTCATCCAATTTAACAATAACAAAAACTTTATTCCTCCATAGCTACAATGGCCGAAAGATCTAGACATCTCAATACCGAAATTTCTAACATGGGTTGCCTAAAGAATTTGGTAGGGAGTTCAAATTTATCTAGCATTTTAAGTATCTTAACACATCCATATAGCTAACATGCTAATAGTCTCAAGGCTTCAACTAAAACTTTTGAAGCCTCTTAGTCGAATACTAACTCTCTAATAATCCCAAATCCATCCATGAGATAGTTAGAATTTAGACTAATCATCCAAGGGATGTATGAACTTTCAAAGCAACACTAAACATACCTTAATCTAGTGAGCCTTCATAGCCGATTTTTCTCCAAGCTCATTCCCTTCCTTTCTTTCTTCTATTCGGCCAAAGATGTTCAAGGATGAACACTTTTTTTTTCTTTGTTTCCTTTCTTCCATTCACGGCAAAGGGGGGGCATGGATGAGACCATTTTTTTTTCATCACTCCACCTTTTTGCATTACTTTAATCCTAACCCCTTTTTTTATTCTTTCTAACATAACTCACTAACACAACATGTTTGCAACATGTTTCCACCCATAGCATGGCCGGCCACTATGCTTTAATTTTGGGTAATTTGACATGCAAACCCATCATTTCACAACATGCATTATTAGGCCACTTTACATTTGCCTAGCACATTTCCAAATTTTCTCACATAAGTCCTATTTGATAAAATTCACTTACTATTAACAAAATTCAAACATGAAATTTTCACACATGCATATGTACATATAATGAGCATCAACTATGACGGTTAATTATCTTTATGACTCGGTTTAGTGGTCCCGAAACCACTTTCCGACTAGGGTCACTTTAGGGGTGTCACAAGCATTCTCTTTCTTTCTTTAATTTTAACTTAATTTAATAATTACTTATTTACCCTTTACTTAAACATTAAAACATGTAAAAATAATGCCCATAATTGTCCACTTATGCAACCAATGGCCTAATTACAACCTAAGGACCTCAAATTTTATATTTTTTTAGCTATTAGACACCTTTAGCTAATAGAATTCCACTTTTGCATTTTATAAGTTTTAGTCCTTTTTATCAAATGAAGCATTCCAACAACAAAATTTCTTAACGAAATTTTCACACAATTATATATCATGCTGTAAATATTAAAATAATAATAAGATAATTATTTTGACCTCGATTTGTAGTATCAAAACCACTGCTCTAATTTGGCTAAAAATAGACTGTTACAATTACAATATCCAAATATTCTCCCATTACAATTGGTATTTAAACTTTGAACTCTATAAGCAACAATATACCACCAACGATGAATTAATAACAAAACATTATATCACCAACAATATTACAAAACATAATCTGGTTTTCAATGCTAACATCAACAACATAAGCTAGTTTAGGGTTTAAAAAACAGCAACAATATTACAAATACAAGCACCAAAACCATGTTTTTCTTTCCCTCCTCTTTGCATCCTCTAATGTTTTCACTTTTTTCAGAAGATCCAAAAGCAAAATTTGTGAACGAGGCATCAATAATGGATCAAACCAGCTGAAAAAATGACATGGCTTCCGGAACACACTCACAAACTTCTTACAACCAAAAAACCTCTTACTTGGGTTGTCACTGGACCAAAACGTGTTTAATTTGGCTGAGTTTCCATAATAGCACACTGGAATCACTCCAGGCATCTCTATTTTTTCTCTTTTCCTCTTCCTTTTCCTCATTGTCTTCTTCTTCTGCTTCTTCTGCTTCTTCTTCTTTTTCTTTTTCTTCTTCTTCTTCTTCTTCTTCTTCTTCTTCTTCTTGTTCTTTTCTTGTTCTTCTTGTTCTTGTTCTTCTTCTTCTTCTTCTTCTTCTTCTTCTTCTTCTTCTTCTTCTTCTTCTTCTCTCATTCTTCAACTGCCTAAACCTTAAATTGGTGCTAAAGGGGCTATTTAAATTGGTGCTAAAGGGGCTATTTGAATTGGTGCTCACCCTTCAGTTGGACGGTTAATGGCACCAAGCAATCCATCATCTTGCACGTCACTTTGTCGTTACGTCTGTAATGAAAAATGGTTAGAAGGACTATTTTGTTATTTTTCTAAATTTGAGTGACTGAAATGAAACCTAGGTGACTGTTTTGCCAGCTACCCCAAAATTGATTGACTGTTGGTGTAATTTACCCTTAAGAATAAAACCACATTATTTAACTAAGGTTTGTTTTGATATTTTGTTTCTTGGAAAACTGAAATATTGTTTAAAAAAACGCATACTAGCAAAAAATCATAATCATACTTCATTTTAACTAAAAATAATATTTTTTATATGTTCATTCATAATCTAGAAACATAATCCAGAAATAACCATAATCATATGACAGACTTATGGTATAATCCCAAAACAACCATAACTATAACTATAATAGTAGTACTAAGCATGGTCACTCAAATATCAAAAGATTTATATTTAGATTTGGATCACCCTTTGAGGATGAAAATAAAGAATAAGAAGATGGAATCATAGCAAGCTTCTTTGGTGCAATCATTCTTGCATTCTCACTTGTCGTTGCCTTTCCTCAAATCCCATTGTCAGCTCAAAAATACCAAAAGAAGGACGGATGTGTACTTTAATTTCTTTTCAAATGAAAGCTAAAAATTTGAAAATAAATCAACATAAAGATTTATAGCGACCTAGGCTGAATGGCCTACTTCCACTACATTAAATTCACTTGCTAAGGATTTTTTTCAACTCAATACTTTGAAATGCAACCTTTTAAGAAAAATATATAACATTTATAATCCTTATCTTTTATTAATGCTATGATATAATTTTTTTCCCTCCTAGTTCTCAAGGCTTAACTTAGAACCACTCTAGTTTTTATGGCTCAATTAGTAACTCCCCCAATTTAAAAATTGATAAAATGATGTAACCAAAAAAAACCTCTCTAAAGTGGATGTTTACAAGGTTTAAGGACATAAAAGATAGAATAAGACATAGAAATATTTTATAATGAAACACTAAAGACTACATACAAGAGAAAGATGAAGAAAATAAAGCTCTTAACATATTTTCTCTTGACATGTTGCTTGGATACTGATTTCTTATTTTTAAGATTGTTCTTAAGGTGTTATATATATTAAAGAATTGATTTGTAGCTATTTGGAATAGTTGAGGACAAAAGAATAACACTGCTATGTGAAAGTTTGTGTTGAAAAACTACCTTGTAACCTTATGTACCAATACTTAACTAAGGGTATCAATACTTTTGGGTAAAGTATCTATACCTCAAGAATAGGTATGGACACTAAAATGCCTCAAAACCATTTTAAACACTTTAGGACAATGTAAGATCAATAAAAAAAATTATGTATAAGATAAAACACATTTAGAACATATTTTTGAGTATTTAAAACTTGAAAATGTTTAACGAGATTTTCGATAATATTTCTACACAATAACATAGGAATAAATCTATAAAATTTATCTTAAATATTGTTATATCAAATGTTTGATAAATCAAAGCTAAAAATCTAACCTTTTCTATATAACAAAAATTTAAGAGAAATTTACATTTTAAAAACCTCCTTAATCATTTAGACATTTTTAACACTACAACAAAACAGGTTTTTAGTGGCATTTTTTTGGCCTATATTGGCGCTTATAAGCGCCGCAAAAAATGCCGCTATAGATAACACCACTAAATTTTGTGGCGTTTATGTAGAAAAGCGCCGCTATAGAACATGACCTTTAGCAGCACTTTCCCCACAAGCGCTGCTAAAGAACATGACATTTAGCGGTGCTTTCCCCACAAACGTCGCTATGAAACATGAACTTTAGCGGTTCTTTCCCCACAAACATCGCTATAGAACATGACCTTTAGCGGCGTTTTTTCTAAAAATTCAGTTGAAAAATTTTCTACCAATCAAAATCAGCAAACAATAAATACCAACTTTCCTCCTTTCATTGAAAAATGATGTTCAAAATTGTTACATTGAACTGAAAAATGCAAATCTTATATATCACCGGGATCTTAAGGAGTTTTCAATAATTAATCAACAATGAAAATAAGCATTCTACTCTAAAGAGGTTCATCGTTGCTACGATTAAGATTTGATACCTTATTCGGTTTCCTTTCAATATCTGCTTTAGTAGCCATATCCTAACATAATCAACGAACCTGACATATTGGCATGCAAAATATAAAGAACAAGAAAGTGTTCCATTACTAACCATGTTAGATTCAGAAGTGCAAACCTGAATTATCCATGGGGTTCCCAGGAGGCCCGGGCTCGGGTTCCTTTATTTTCACAACCGCACAACTGGACATCAAGAATGTCTTGGTCACTGATGCTCCATACTCCAAGCAACATCTGACCAGCTATATCAAGAAAAATATAATTATCAATTTTAGAGGGTAACTCAAAGCTCTTTTTAACAATATCTTCTCCAACCTATATCAAATCAATATATTTAAGGTCTACGAACTGTGAAAAAATAAAATAAAATAAAATAAAATAAAGAGCACACAAATTTTTACGTGGAAACCCTTTTGGGAAAAAAACCACGGGTAGAGGAGAAGAAAATTCACTATGTCGAATTCAAATTAATACAAGAGGAATAGACTATGCCTATTTATAGGCTTGTAAAGCCATATTCAAGTAAGACTGAAAGACCTTATTCTACTCAATATAAAATAGATAGAGTTTAATAAGGTTTAAAAAACCTTATTCTAAAATAAAATAAAACAAGTGTAGTTCTATATGGATTTTACTTTTATTTTACTTTACCACTGTATTTTATTTAAATAAGGATTCGGGTCATTTAATTCTAACAATCTCCACCTTGACACGAATTCTGAATGAACAAGTTCTTCATCGCGAACTCTCAACGAAAAAGTTCTCCACCTCTTCCATAAAACCCCTTAAGGGTTTAACTTCAACAATGGACACCAACCAAGTCTAAGCAATGCTCAAACTTGGATATAGGAAGTGACTTAGTCATCATATCTGCAGGATTTTCATGAGTACTAATTTTGCTCACAACAATATCACCACGAGCAATAATATCATGAACAAAATGATACTGAACATCAATGTGTTTTGTTCTTTCATGAAACATTTGATCTTTTGTAAGGAAGATTGCACTCTGACTGTCACAAAATACAATACTAATTTGAAGGTCTTCATTGAGTTCACCAAAGAGTCCTTTCAACCAGATAGCTTCTTTACAAGCCTCAGTAATTGCCATGTACTCAACTTCAGTGGTAGACAAAGCGACTGTAGTTTGCAAAGTGGCTTTCCAACTGATTGCACAACCTTCGATTGTAAAGACATAACCTGTAAGAGATCTTCTTCTATCAAGGTCTCTAGCAAAATAAACATCAACATACGCAATGGATCCATCTCTAGTTCTTCCAAATTGTAAGTAAACATCAGTAGTACCTTGTAAATATCTTAAAATCCACTGAACTGCTTTCCAATGTTCTTTACTGGGATTTGCCGTGTATCTGCTAACTGCACTGACTGCATATGATAAATCTCGACGTGAACAAACCATAGAATACATGAGAGATCCCACTGCACTAGAGAATGGAACATGTGACATGTACTCAATCTCATCATCTGATTGTGGAGAAAAAACCGATGAAAGACTAAAATGGGCTGCTAAAGGAGTACTAACAGGCTTAGCACTTTCCATATTGAACCTGCAAAGAACTTTTTCAATGTACCCCTTCTGACTTAGGTACAATTTACTTGCTTTTCTATCTTTGAGAATCTCCATACCAAGTATCTTCTTTGCTAGTCCTAAATCTTTTATATCAAATTCTTCACTTAGTTGGGCTTTGACCTTTCTTATCTCTCATTTATCTTTTGCTGCTATCAACATGTCATCAACATGAAGAAGTAGATACACAAAAGAACCATCACTGTTTTCTTAAAGTAAACACAACTGTCAAAACTACTTCTTTTGAAATCATGAGAAGTTATAAAGGAATCAAACCGTAAAGGGACTTTTTCAGTAAGCAAACATAGTATTCTTTTTCTAAGACTATAAAACCCTCTGGTTGTTGCATGTAAATATCCTCCTCAAGTTCTCCATGTAAAAATGAAATTTTTACATCTAACTACTCAAGCTCCAAATCATGCATGGCCACAATACCAAGTAAAGCTCGAATCGAACTATGCTTAACAACTGGGGAGAACACATCTGTGAAGTCCACTCTTGGAATTTGACTGTAACCCTTTGCAACAAGCCTTGCTTTATATCTGGGTTCTTCAACTCCTAGAGTCCCTTCTTCTTTTTAAACACCCATTTACAATGAACAACCTTTTTACCTTTAGGAAGTTTCACAAGATCCCATGTTCTATTTTTTTATGGAGTGATTCCATCTCCTATTGCATAGCAAACATCCACTTTTTTGAGTCTTCACAGCTAACCACCTCAGAATAATTAGATGACTCTTGATTCACATCTATATCTTCAGCCATATTTAAAGCATAAGCAACTAGATCAGTGTCGGTATACTTCTTTGAAGGTTTAATTTCTCTTCTAGTTCTATTTTTGGCGGTAGAGTATTGTGGTGAAGAAGCAACTCTATTCTCAATTTTTGTACTAGCTTGAGGAGTCGACTCTATATTAATTTGATGCTGCACCTGCTTTTGATTTTCTTTATTGGAAGAGTCTTTAAGAGATAAGTTAGGTAACATAGCAGTTTCATCAAAAACAACATCTCTGCTAATCACAACTTTTCTATTTTCAGGACACCATAACTTATACCCTTTTACACCAGCTTTATAACCAAGAAAAACACATTTAATGGATCTCGATTCCAATTTTCCATTATCAACATGACCATACGCAGGACACCCAAAAATATTTAAATCAGAATAATTTGCAAGATTACCAAACCATACCTCTTGCAAAGTCTTTTTCTCAATGGCAACGGATGGGGATCGGTTGTTTAAAAGACATGCAGTAGAGGCTGTTTCGTCCCATAACGACTTTGGTAAGTTGGCATTTGACAACATATATCAAACCTTCTCCATAATCATTCTGTTCATTCGTTCTGCAATGCCATTTTGATACGGAGTATGGCGAACTGTCAAGTGTCTCACGACCCTTCTAACTTGCATAATCTATTAAACTCATTAGAACAGAACTCTAAGCCATTGTCTGTGCGGAGGTATTTTATTTATTTTCCCGTCTGCTTTTCAATCATAATTTTTCAAGGTTTAAATGTGGAAAACACATCACTTTTCTGCTTCAAGAAGAATGCCCAAACTTTTCTAGAAAAATCATCAATAAAGGTTAGCATATAATTAGCTCCACCTCTTGAAGGCACTCTGGATGGCCCCCACAGATCAGAATGAATATACTCCAAAGTTTCCTTCGTGTTATGGATTCCTCTGGTGAATCGAACTCTCTTTTGCTTCCCAAAAACACAATGCACACAGAACTTCAGTTTACAAATCCCTTGCACATCAAGAAGCCCTCTTTTGCTCAATTCTGCCATGCCATTCTTACTCATATGCCCTAGGTGCATATGCCAAATTTTAGTAATATCATCATTTGACAAGGAAGAGGAAGTGATAGCTGCATCACCAGTAATAGTAGAACCCTGTAAAACATAAAACTAGACAGTCTTTATCTGCCTTTCATCACAACAAGGGAACCTTTGAAAATCTTTAAAACCCCACTTTCATCTGTGTATCTGTACCCTTTTGAATCTAGAGTACTTAAAGAAATTAAATTTCTTTTCAATTCTGGAACATGTCGTACGTCACTAAGTGTTCTGACAACTCCATCAAACATCTTAACTTTAATTATTCCAACACCTCGATTTTACATGAAGCATTATTTTCCATCAAAAGAACGCCTTCAGACAGTGTTTCGTAAGTTGTAAACCAATCCCGATTGGGACTCATGTGGAAGGTGCAGCTTGAATCAAGTATCCACTCCTCATTTAGTTTAAAATTGTTGACTGAAGCGACTAGAAATTTACCATCGCTATAGTCTTCTACAACATCAGCTTCACCGAAATTTTCTAGTTATTTTCCTTTTTAATTCACAGCCTCCCTTTTAATCTTGTTCTGTAGCTTATAGCACTCAGATTTAATGTGCCCTTTCTTCTTGTAGAAGTTACAAGTTTTACCTCAGTTTGAAGACTTTGATCTACCTTTAGATTTATCGCGAGGATTTCGTTCCTGTGTCCTTGCACGATCATCATCAGCATTCCGATCTTGTCTTCCACGAACAATGAAACCCTCTCCCTGAGAGTTAGGTTTAACCATAAGATGCTTCATCTTATCATACGAGGTTAAAGAATCATAAACTGCATCAATTGTAAGAGACTCGCAGCTATATAAAATCGTGTCTCTAAAGGTTGAAGAAGACGGGGGCAACAAACAAAGTAGAATCAACCCTAGATCTTCCTTATCATACTGAACCTCCATGGCCTCCAGGTTCGAGAGAATTTCTTTAAACACTATTAAGTGTTCGTGTACAAACACACCTTCCCTCAAACAATGAGCATAGAGACACTGCTTCATATGCAACTTGCTTGTTAGAGTCTTCGACATACATATTTGTTCTAGCCTCTTCCATAATGCAGTGGCAGTCTTCTCTTTCATCACATCCTACAAAATTTCATTGGACAAATGCAAATGTAATTGTGTTAATGCCTTTCGATCCTTACGCTTCTTCTCTTCAACTGTTAATGTCGAAGGCATCTTATCTATCCCTAGCAGGGCATCCTCTAGATCCATATGCGCAAGAACTGCTTGAATCTTAATCTGCAACAAAGTAAATTTGGATGAACAACCCGGAAGCTCTGATACCAATATATGAAAAATAAAATAAAATAAAATAAAAAAACAAAAATTTTTACGTGGAAACCCTTTTGGGAAAAAAACCACGGGCAGAGGAGAAGAAAATTCACTATGTCGAATTTGAATTAATATAAGAGGAATAGACTATGCCTATTTATAGGCTTGTAAAGCCATATTCTAGTAAGACTGAAAGACCTTATTCTAATCAATATAAAATAGATGGAGTTTAATAAGGTTTAAAAAACCTTATTCTAAAATAAAATAAAAGAAGTGTAGTTCTATATGGATTTTACTTTTATTTTATTTTACCACTGTATTTTATTTAAATAAGGATTTGAGTCATTTAATTCTAACATGAACTTTATCTACAGCCAAATATTTCAACAAAAAACATTCTGAAGTTTTAGATTTTCTTAAGTTATCAAAATAATTTACCTTTTCTTCATCATTATCAAGTGAATCCTTGATAGCATCCACCTTAAAAGCAAGTCTTCCTCAACTGCTGCCTAATAAATAGCCCAAAACATGTAGTTTTATATGGTATTTCATGAATCACGCAGTTTGGGTATAGTTTACCTATTACAATAATTAATTTGATTTTGTATTTAGTTGAAATAAGTTCACGTCATTGTTATTACAATAAAATGAACATTGATTCAAACGACCTTAAACATTTTTTTTCCTTTAATTTAAAGATTTGAAGGATTATTAATAAAAGTAAATATTATGTGAATAAAATCAATTGGTATGTAGTTGTTAAATGCATAATTGATCTGGTTAACTTAACTTTTAATTTAAATTTTTTATATTTATAAAATATGATAAAAGTTAATCAAACCCAAACCAACCTCCTATACTTGTTTTATTTCTCATGCTAGGAAGGAAGCAAAAGAAAAAAAATTATGTTTAATGAACTGAATACACTTATGTTAAGTCAATTAATCGATTAAAGTATGAAATTAATTGCTTAGGTGGATTTTCAATCTTTTAACCGAACCAACCCACCTTACTAGTTTAAACTCAAAGAACAAAATTTGGAAAATACCTGATAAAATGCGCAGGAAAGAATACCAGTTGAAGTCTAACCTGTATGGGAAATGATTTTAGCTCATCAAATCTAATAAATAATACTTCATTACTGCGTCAATAAATTCAGAACCAGATTTTGAAATTTCACATGAACCACGGCTCAAACCAAAATCAGCTTATCTCATGGCAGAACAATTAATAAAAAGATTTAAAAAAAAGAACGGTCAATTGACTTAAATTATCTAGAAAAAGTCAACTCAAGAAAGGAAAGAAGAGTAAAAATGGCCCCATACTAAGTATATAACTCCAACAATAATGTTGTTTCAGAAAAAAAAACTCCAACAATAATGCAACGAAAATGGCAGTTCCTATACAATGTGCTTTACAGGTAAAATTTTGATGTCAAGATGACATTGTAGCAATAAATGATTTCATTAGGATAAATATCAAAATTAAATATAAATTTTAATTTAATGTGTATTTTCATACATGAAATTTAATTTTGTATAATTTTATACATAAAATTTAAATTTAATTCAATTTTCACAAATCACTAACAACATTATCAAACTAGCACTATTTTACATTGATATATTGCACACATAGACAATTATATTAATCCAATATGAATATAAATGTATGTATTCATTTCTTTAAATATGTATAATTGAATCAAAATCAAAATTTTATGTATAGATACGAACCACGACACTTTATGCAGAAAATTGATATACATGAACTGCACATTGAACCAAAGTTAATATAAATTCGATGTTTATCCGGTAATATTATCCATCTTGAAATTATGCAAATTATAGGTAATTTTTGTTTCTTCTGTAAACTATATTCATTTAGTTATGTGTAAAAAGTCTAATTCAAAGGATTTGAGTAAATGTAAAACATATTTGAGAAAATGAAAAATTCGAATAACATAAATCAAAGAAAGAAGTTGTCTAAGATTTAGCACCACAGTACGTACATGATTTTGAGTTGACCAAGTCTAAAATGACTGTTTCTGCTGCCTAATTTCTCAACAGCCCTATTGCCACCATCTTCAAAACTCTTGCTAAACACCAATAGCATACACGTAGGAAGCCAAAAAGTTGTCAAAAATCAGTCCATAAAGCAAGGCACATGAATCATTGTTCTCAATCTTCCTTTCTAGTGGACCTAGTACACTCTTTTAAATGCAGACAATCAATAAGACAAGGTCAGCTCAGTGGCTAAAGGCTATTCTAAGTTTCGAGCTAGCCTCTTTCCTCTGTCAATTTGCAAAAATTTGTATTTTTATCTGAATAGTATTTTATTAATTTAATTTAATATTTATCTTGTAGATAAATATTATATTTTTTAATAAGATTTAATATTAAATTTAATCTAATATTTATTGATGGGTGTGAAAACCACCAAATAAAAATTCCTATGATAAAATGACACTAAATAGCAGTGAAGAGTAGTAGGGCCGAATCCATAGGGATTGATTATCTAATTTCTTCTTTTCTTGTGACTAGAATTATTGTCACGGCAATAGTCGTGCCCACGACTCATGACCAAATTGTTGAAAGAAAAAATAAGGCGAGATGAAAATGCTTAGGAAGTAAATAAAATTAAATTGTTGAAATCAACAATTAAATTAATAAAAAAATAAAATAAAATAAGAACCCAATTCATACTTTCGTAGTTGATTTTGGTATTTCTTACAAACCAACCCTTACTGATTGTTTAACTGTGATACATGTGTTCTCAATTTAAGACCCCAACAACCTTGCATTTTGAAGAACCCAACTCGGATCAACAACCTCAACCGTATGGGTCGTTTAAATCCAATCAATATCTCCCTTAACAAAAAATCTCCCTCAACGGCCAAATTTTTTGCATATAGCCGACTCGACTTCCTAACTATATGCCAAAATGACTCCAACGCAATGTGCATTTTGTGTTGAAATTGAATTAACTTTAAAGGACGCATTTCTACTATCCCATATTTCTGAGAGATAATGAGTACCATATGAAAGATTTTTAGTGCGGATTCATTTCTCACAATTTTTGAAAAAAAAAACAATATCGGCCTAAAGCTAAGTAGAAGTTTAGTGAAGCGTGAAATTAATCATGCTTTGTTGGTTGGTGGAGGGATTAAATGGTAAGGTTGAATGGGGAATTTGGGTGTAATTGTGGTAGGTAGAAAGGAGTAAGGAAGGAAGAGACATAAAGGGAAATTAAATCAAAGTAAATAAAATTGAAAAAGAATGGCAGGAGCCTTGTATTCTACAAACGCATGAAATCATTCAATTTCTAGTGTACTTTTCAAATGCCATCACACATGTTATTTATAACAGCCCGTTTTTTGTCAAACTAGAACAGTGATTTTGTAACCGCAAATTTGAGGTTGAAATAAGTATTTTATTATTATTTTAATGTCTACAGCGTAAAAATATGATTGTGTAAAAATTTCATTTAGAAATTTTATCATTTAAATGCTTAATTCGATAAAAATGAGTAAATCACATAAAGTGCAAAAGTAGTGTTCTATTAGCTAAAGGTGTCTAATAACTATAGAAATTTAATGTGGAGGTCCTTATGTGGTAATTAACCCATTATTCAGTTAGTGGATGATGATGGCTTGGTATAAGTGTAATTATTAAATATTTTAAAGGTTATGTTAGTGAATTATTAAATAAAGACTAATTAAAAGAAATAAAACAAAATATTATCTTTTAGTCATCATCTTCAATCGATTATCAAAAGAAAAAGAAGCCATTTTGTTCATCTAGGGTTCGGTCACTTTGGAGCTTAATTGGTAAGTGATTTTGACTCAGTTTTTAATGATTTCTATGTTTTTTAGATCGTTGCAACTAGGTCTAGCTAGCCTAGGGGCTATTTTTCAAAACTATTAAAGATTTTGAATGATTCCATTGATGAATAAGCATGATTTTTGAAGTTTCTTGATAGATTATGAATGGTTGTTGATAGAAAAACAAGTTTTGTTAAGTGATTTCTAATTAAAATGCAAATTAGGGGCTAAATTGTAAAATGTTTTAGTGGTTAAAATGTGAAATAAATGAAAAATATGGGATGCTAGAGGCATAATAGTAATTTGGCTAGCTTGGGTTGTGGTTAAATTGCATGAATTTGTGTTTTTGTGACATAAGGACTAAATTGTAAAAAATGTGAAATATTAGGGGCAATTGTGTAAAAATTCCTTAGTGAATTTTGGACTAAATTGAATAGAGAGGTGATTAAATAAGTTAATTTTGATTATATTTAGATCAAGAAAGGCAAAATACAGACTTAGATCGGGGAAAGAACAAAGTTACACAATAGTTGACCCGTGTCTTTATTTCTACGTACGAGGTAAGTTCGTATGAAATAAGCATTGTTATGATTATGCTTTAAATGCTTTGATATTGCATAAATTGTGTATTTGAGACTATAATTGTGTTTGAAGATGATTCGGCTAATTATGGGCACTTAATGTGCGAAATCAAGATAGCTTCGGTTATATATTGCACTTAGTGTATGAGATTGAGATAGCTTCGACTATATATATACATTGGCACTTAGTGTGTGAAATTAATACAACTATAACTATTTATTTGACACTAAGTGTGCGAGTTTACCGAGTATCCAAAAATATTCCGTATATGTCAATGATGTGAATGAGTATAGTGAAATACGGGAACGTACAAGTATGTACATGAACCAAGTAATACATTGAAAGGATGAAAAATTAAGGAAACTACATCTAAATTGATGGATGCAAATGTGGTAGGTTGGTGATATATTATGAGATATGTTATGTTATGTTTTTGGCTTAATTTGAGTGTATGTGATGAATTGATATATATGCTATACGAACTTATTAAGCTATAAAGTTTACTTTGTGTATTTCTTTGTGTTTTACAGTGTTTCCAAAGTTACCTTAGATTCAAGAACCATCGGAGATCGCTTCACACTATCCAACTATCACTTGGTACTTTTGACATTAAGTTTTGGGTCATATGGCATGTATAGGGACTTTGGTCAATATGACATATGTTTTGTTTGTGAATTGAGCCATTTGAATTGGCTTGTAAATGTTTATGTTTTGGGATTGTATATATAGCCATGTGAGTTGGCTTATATTGGTGATTTTGATGATGTATAAAAATGTGCAAATGGCTTTACTTTTGAGTTTGGTAATTGAAAAATGTTGTGTGATTGATGTTGGATTCATGCTGCGTATTGATAATAGGTAATTTGAATGTCAAATGGTTGATAATAGGGAAGCTATGTACTTGTGATTTGGTGCATGATGATGCATGTTTGGAAAGACTAAATTAGTTGATTTAAATATGTGAAGTTAGTATGATTTGGATGAGTAAAACATGAGATAATAAGCATGTTAGTTGTTGGTATTGAAATGGTATGTTTTAGCCTTGATTATGGTTGAATTGGATGTCTATTTATGCTATGAGTGAGTACCATTTGAATTGTGTAGGTGTGTGCAAATTTCCATCCAAATTTAAAACTTTTTGCAAATACTCATAAAGTCCCTAGCACGAGCCTACGAGGCTCAAAACTTGCTTTGGAAGCAGTTCAGGACTAAACTGAGAACTTTAGAAATTTTTACAACACTTAGAAAATTTTTGCTAAAATAGGGGTCACATGCCCGTGTAGCGTGGGACGCACCTGTGTGGGCAGGCCACGTGGTCACACATGCTCGTGTCCCAAACTCGTGTAGCTCTGTATTTGTCACCTAAGAGCAAATTGAAGTCACACGGCCATAGCACACGCTCGTGTCTCGAGGCCATGTCCTTCACACAACTGAGACACACGGCTGTGTCTCATACCCATGTGCTAAAAGCTGAGCATTTTGATTTGCAACAATTTAGTTGCAGGGGACACATGGCTAGATCACATGCCTATGGGGCTGACCGTGTGTTACACCCGGCCTAGACACATGGCCATGTGTCTACCCGTGTGGACAAAAACAAGACTATTTACCTAGCCATTTTGCCACCCTTATTCACACATACACTCACTCCAATTCAAAGGCACAAAACAATACATACTAGGGCAACCAAAACATCCACATTCATGGTTAAAACATATCAACTCAATGTCTCTATCTAACACATTCACTACATTTATTAAGCCCTAAATCAAACATACAAATTTCACAGTCATTATAGTTCATTCAGTTACATTCTAGTTACCAAATTATAATCAAATCTTCATCTAATCAATAGGTCACAATACCAAACATTACAAATCATGCCATAAATCACATTTCCAAATATTTCACATTCAGCAAGCTTATCATGATCATATCACCGTAGACATTGACACATATATGAATATACTTAGGCTTACAACCATGTTGCCAATATAAGCCAACTTACATGGCGAAATAGCAAAACAAGCTTTTGACGATTACAAACCATTACATTGGCTAAAATCATATGACCCATATAATAAATTGACCAAGTCCCTATACATGGAATAACTCAAAATACTTGAATTTATCAATACCCAAAATGATAGCTTGATAGTGTGACGATCTCCAACTCGAGTTAGCTTCACAGTACTATAAAACATGGGAAAGGAAGGAGGCTAAGTTATATAGCTTAGTAAGCCCGTATGAAAAAAATAAGCAACTCTTACCAATCATTTACCAAGTCCAATAATATAAATACAAGAAAATATAAATTGTATTAAAACTCACAGTTATAACTTATTCAGTCACATTGTTTGCTCGATCAATTTGCTAGCATAATTTAACATGTTTTGACATTAGCCTAACAGCCGTAATCTCTCCATTATAACATATTTCCATAATTAACCAATCATTTCAAACCTTATAATAAACATGCACATTAATTATGAGTATTCCCTTTTCAAGCACATATTTTAACATCTTTCAAATGTTTAAAGCTTATATCTTCTCCTGCTTCTATTATCATTTTAATAAGCAATTATTCCAATCTTTTCTTTTTCTCATATTCAATAAATCACATTTTGTGTGAATAAAACATGTTATATCATAACTCAATTTGGCCTGAAGCTAATTACACGATCATCAACCAAATTTACCATGTATTTCGTACATCACAAGTATAGACCAAGAAACCATGAACTCACAATATCATGAAGTCCATGCTTAAAAACTTTATGTACATATCTGTACTAATTCTTAACACTTACATGCTCTTTCTTTTCTTTAATATACCTGTTGAATTTACCATTAAATCACTTGGAATACTAAAGGATACTGGGGGATCTCGTACACACAGTACCATACCAATGTCATATATCAGATATGGCCTTACATGTAATCTCGTATCAATACGAATATGCCGGCTATGGTCTTACATGAAAGCTCTTATCGATGCCATATCGCAGATATGGTCTTACACGAATTCTCATATCGATGCCATATCCCAGATATGGTCTTACACGTAATCTCAGTAACCCAAATGTCATGGCATTTGTATCTTATCTATTCCTAAGGTTCAACTGTGACTTTCGTTGTATCGAATGTCTATCAGTCATTTCCGTAGTGTCGTACTCAATAACTTTCACATTTTATTTCAATAATATATCATTTTCCACAATCATATCAGTTAAGCAATTATACATATATAATATAATGCTTCTTAAACATACAAACTTACTTCGACATAAAACTGGCGACATGACCGAACAGTCAAATACTTGTTTTTCTCCCGTTCTAGTTCCAAACCTCATTTTTCTTAATCTATAATCATTATATTATTCAAATCATCCCAAAATCACATTATGACAAAAAATTACATTTTTGCCCCTAAAGTTTGACATTTTTAGAATTTAGTCCTTAGGCTCGTAAAATGATTTTCTTCAAATTTCTTCATTACCTAAGCCTACCCAAATCTTTATTGTACTCATACCAGCTCACATTTTTTATTTAATCACACTTTTACTACTTATTTTATAACTTTTACAAATAAGTCGTTTAAGGTATTTTCACCGCAAATCACTTAGGAAAAGTCATTTATCATACAACTAACATGCATTTTCTACCATTAAACATCAAAATACAGAAATATCCATCATGAGTAAAATTTTAGACTTTGATTATGTCTTCAGTTAATGGTAGAAATAGATAGATCATGTTACAAGGATTTCAAAAAGATAAAAAATCATTAAAAATGGGGCTAGAACGGGCTTACAATCGAGCTTGGATGCTTGAAAATCCCTAGCCATGGTTACTCCTTGTAAAATTCAGCCATGGAAGGAAGATGGACAAAAATTGGCTTTTAAATTGGCTTTTTAATTCATTTAATTACCAAATTACTAAAATACCCTTAATGAAAAACTTTAGAAACATACCTAACCATGTCCATTATTGTCCAAAAACTTAACCACTGGTCGAATTACCATTTAAGGACGTCCAATTTAAAATTTCATAGCAATTAGGCACCTCTAGCATGTAGAACTCAACTTTTGCACTTTTTACAATTTAGTCCTTTTGACTAAATTCAGTGCCCAAACGTCAAAGTTTTCGAACAAAATTTTCACAAAATCATTCCATAAAATTGTAGAACATGAAAATATAATAAAATTATTTTTTTACGTCTGATTTGTGGTCCCGAAACCACCATTTCGACTAGACCCAAAAATCAAGCTATTACAACTCTCCCCCCTTTAGGGATTTTTATCCCCAAAAATCTTACAAAAAAAGAGAGTAGAGTAACGTTCTCGTAGTTTCCTCTACATCATCGAAGAGTCCTCTTCGAGGGAAATACTTCCAAAAGCACTTTATCATCAATCTGGGATCCAATTTTTAAATTTTCAAATCTGTATACCACTTATGTCAGTCTGAAGTTGCTTTCAACTTTCATGAATCACTTTCACCTTTTTCCTTAGAATCGAAAGTCAATTCCACCCCGTATATCTCTTTCCAATCACCTTTGAACTCTGAAACATAGTGTTGAAGCATATCGTCAAAGATCCGAATACTCTCAGAATAACAAACGAGCTATTACTGAGTCTCGTACAACATTTCCTGCATAAGCTCTTGTTAATTCATTGCGCGAATTCTATCTCGGAGTAATAATAACAAAAATTAGAATCAAGAGTCATCTCACACCGTACTTGTTTAGTTTATGACTCACTATAACATTCCTGAGGTTCTCAATCTTGCAAAGAAAACATCGCTTTGGCTTTTTAATTTAGCTAGATTCATACTTCCATCAAATAAGATTAATCATGTAACCAACACTCACAAAATGAACAAAGGCTTTCTATTCAAGCATCTGCAACTATATCTACTCCTCCAAAGGTTAATCATTAACTATTCACAATCTATCAATAGTTCAAGCCATCAACGTTGTCTTAATTTCAGATTTTTCCGTAACATTAGATACTTTAAACTCTTGTAATCAAGAACCATATGACGTTTTTCGTCGAACAAAAAATGTCATCAATTTCTCAACACAGACATACTAGCGGCCGACTCTAATTCACTCTTTGTACAATTCTTTTAATGAGACTTTAACCTGAAAGCATAAACTATCACTTCACATTCTTGTATTAAAACACATTCCAATCTGTTCGATAGTGCATTACTGAAAAATCACAAATTCTTTACTCAATTCAAACAGAACCCAGAACCAGTGTTTCGATTAATAACACCTTCAACTGTTTTCAACTTTGCTAACATGCAACAGACCTTTCAAACTTCCATCAACGTGATAATTTTATCAATCGGAGCAACTTTAACTCATAACAACATCATTCAGCTAGAACAAATCTAATAGGTATACCTCTGTATCACACTTTCTAGAATATGAATTCTTCCTTCAAACTGTCCGTCTATTTGCCCAGGATTGTACAAGATTTTATTTTCTTACCTGAGGATAAACTTAAATGCATATAACTCAAATTACCTTTCAACTGACCAGCTCACACAGATAAAAACAACTGGTCGATCTCATCTATCAAATAATAACTTATCAAAATACTCTTTTCTTTATGCTGTTAAATAACTCAAACATACAATTTTGTATAATTCCATTAACATGCTAATCAAAGATCTTTACAATTGCATTAGCTCAAGGAAATAAAATATCCTGATTAAACTCATTAACCTTAATTAAACTTACCTGAGAAACGAAAACCACCATACAATTTGAGCTTGAACTTCCACTATCTATACCTTTGCCGATGTCAATTCCATTCACGAAAATTAGAGAAATCCTGATACCAGAATCACCACGTTCCTATGATTGAACCAGAAATACACTCATAATAGACATAGTTATCACAAACCAAAGAACACACTTTAAAAATGAGCCATGATTGATAATTTATGAAATAAGGATGATAAGAAAACCGAGATAAAGAAATCTAAGATCTGATACCATACTGGAAGTCCTATAACATAACTCATATGAAAATAATAAAGATCTTAATGATTCCTCAGAGAAAACTAGAAGAAAAACAATGCTTACACACTTTGGAATCAATTGTAATAGAGATAATATATTTTCCAAATATATATATAAAACAAAACAACATCTAGTAGAAATAGAAGAATAACCTCACATAAATTTTCATCATCAACTTTTATTCCAAACAAAATAGAATACAACCCCAAAGAGAGAGGGATAAGATATGATGATCATCGACCAACCAAGCCAACAGTGCTTTCAGCTAACATTATAATTAGCTAGCACTCTCATACGATAAGAATTTCATCAGAAAATGAGTAATCATCATAATATATTCAATTTCAATTGTTACACTCAGACATCTTTACGACTCAAATATCATTTCTCTGAATAATTCTATCATCACTAATCCTGTATTATTCCATTCACTAACGAAAATCAATCCGAAAGAAATTCCAGCAAATACATACTTTAGACATCATACCTGAATGAGTCAATTAGTCAAGATTAACTTATTCTTTAACTGTGACATTGTGAAATCTGAATAATCTTTAGATTAACCTGGCATCTTTTCCAAAACTGTATTCACTTACCAAACTGTTCTCAACTCTAACCACATTATTAGTTATTTCGCTATTGAACTCTTTAGTCTCTCATTTATGATCTCATTCAACATAAATCTTATTAAATTTCATTATAAAATACCACATTGTTAAGGGAGTGAAGTCGTAAAGCCTCTAACTCGACTCTCATATATACACACGTGACTTAATATTCATTATCATCATAATATCATCACAGTTATACAATTTACTTCAGGCAAATTAACATACATATTTATGTTACACAAACTTTTCGATTATCTTATTCAACCAAGTGCACTTATACATACATTCCATAAATTTTAATTTTACTTATTGAATTCACTTAATCAAACCAGTCAGGCACATAACATCATATGAATGCCAAACAAACATGGATGAGTTTATCACAATATAAACTGTCATTTCGTTTCATAAAATCACCATAATCCATCGAAACACAATGTTTAATCGAAACAATGGCATTTTACCCATATTTCTCAACCTATGGTTATTTCATTTTGTACATCATCACATACATATCATGAATTCTTATTCATGCCTTTCCAAGTTTCGACTCATCACAAACACATTATCAAATATCTTAGTATCACTTTCAGTGTTTTCAAAAGTATCTCAGTTGGAAAGCATCTCTATCTCAACAAAACAATTTCATCAGAGTCGGGAGATATCACACTATCATAGATTATGTATGGCATGTATAACTAGACTCTTACACATGCTAGGTTAGTCTGAGAATTGATAAAACCATAGCTCTGATACCACTAAATGTAATGCCCCTTAACAGTATTCAACATTGGAATAGGGTACGAGGCATTGCTAGACTTATACAGAAGCAAACATACAAAATTGAGACGTAAATTTCCATACAAATTTAAAACTTTTTGCAAATACTCATAAAGTCCCTAACACGAGCCTACGAGTCTCAAAACATGCTTTGGAAGTAGCTCGGGACTAAATTGAGAACTTTAGAAATTTTTACAAAACTTAGAAAATTTTTGCTAAAACAGGGGTCACACGCTCGTGTGTCTTGGGACACACCCGTGTGGGCAAGCCGTGTGGTCACACACGCTCGTGTCCCTAACCCGTGTAACTCTTTGTTTGTAACCCAAGAGCAAATTTAAGTCACACGACCATAGCACACGCCCATGTCTCGAGGCCGTGTCCTTCACACGGCTGTGACACACGGTCGTGTCTCATACCCATGTGTTTAATGCTAAGCATTTTGTTTTGCAACAATTTAGTTACAAGAGACACAAGGCCAAATCACACGCCCTTGGGGCTAAGGCTGACCGTGTGTCACACATGGCCTAGACACATGCCTGTGTGTCTACCCATGTGGACAAAAACAAGGCTATTTACCAAGCCATTTTGCCACCCTTATTCACACATACACTCACCCCAATTCAAAGGCACAAAACAATACATACTTAGGCAACCAAAACATTCACATTCATGGTTAAAACATATCAACTCAATGTCTTTTTCTAACACATTCACTACATTTATTAAGCCCTAAATCAAACATACAAATTTCACATTCATTAGACTTCATTCAATTACTTTCTAGCTATTAAATTATACTCAAATTCCTCATCTCATCAATAGGTCACAATTCCAAACATTGCCCATTCATGCCATAAATCACATTTGCAAATATTTCACATTCAGCAAGCTTATCATGATCATATCACCATAGACATTGACACATATATGAATATATTTAGGCTTACAACCATGTTGCTAATATAAGGCAACTTACATGGCTAAATAGCAAAACAAGCCTTTGACAATTACAAGCCATTACATTGGCTAAAATCATATGATGTATATAACAAAATGACCAAGTCCCTATACATGCAATAACTCAAAATACTTAAATTTATCAATACCCAAAATGATAGCTTGATAGTGTGATAAGATCTCCAGTGATCTCCAACTCGAGCTAGCTTCATGGCATTATAAAACATGGGAAAGAAAGGGGGTAAGCTATATAGCTTAGTATGTCCGTATGAAAATAATAAGCAACTCTTACCAATCGTTTACCAAGTTTAGTAATATAAACACAAGATAATGCAAATTGTATTAAAACTCATATTATAACTTATTCAGTCACACTTTTCGCTCTATCAATTTTCAAGCGTAATTTAACATGTTTTGACATTAGCCTAACAGCCGTAATCTCTCCATTATAACAGATTTCCATAATCAACCAACCATTTCAAACCTTAGAATAAATATGCACATTAATTATGAGTATTCCCTTTTCAAGCACATATTTTAACATCTTTCAAATGTTTAAAGCTTATATCTTCTCATGCTTCCATAATAATTTTAGTAGGCAATTATGCCAATTTTTTCTTTTTCTCATATCCAATAGATCACATTTTGTGTGAATAAAACATGCTATATCATAACTCAATTTGGCTCGAAGCTAAGTACATGATCATCTACCGAATTTATCATGTATTTCATACATCACAAGTATAGACCAATAATCACAAGGCTTTTACAAAACATTCTCTTGAAAACCATGAACTCACAATATCATGAAGTCAATGCTTATAAACTTTATGTACATACCTGTACTAATTCGTAACACTTACATGCTCTTTCTTTTTTTTTAACATACCCGTTGAATTTCCCGTTGAACCACTTGGAATACTAAAGGATAATCAGAGATCTCGTACACACAGTACCGTACCAATGCCATATCCCAGATATGGTCTTACACGTAATCTCGTATAGATGCTAATAACTCAGTTATGGTACACGTAATCTCGTATAGATGCCAATAACTCAGTTATGGTCTTACATGAAATCTCTTATTGATGCTATATCCCGGATATGGTCTTACACAAAATCTCATATCGATCCCATGTCCCAGATATGGTCTTACACGTACACTCAGTAACCCTAATGACATGATATTTGTATCCTATCTATTCCTAAGGTTCAACCGGGACTTTCGCTATATCGAATCTCTATAGGTTATTTCTGTAGTGTCGTACTCAATAACATTCACATTTTATTCCAATAATATATCATTTTCCGCAATTATACATACATAATTTAATGCTTATTGACCACACGAACTTACCTCGACATAAAAATGGCGAAAAAGACCTAACCATCAAATACTTATTTTTCCTCTATTCTAGTTTCGAACCGCATTTTTCTTGAGATATAATATCACATTTAACCTATTTAATAATTAAACTATTCAAATTATCCCAAAATCACATTATGGAAAAAATTACTTTTTGCCCCTAAAGTTTGACATTTTTACAATTTAGTCCCTAGGCTCGTAAAATGATTTTCATCAAATTTCTTCATTACCCAAGCCTATCCGAATCTTTATTCTACTCATACCAAGCCACATTTTGCATTAAATCACACTTTTATTGCTTATTTTATAACTTTTACAAATAAGTCCTTTTAGGCATTTTCACCGAAAATCACTTAGCAAAAGTTGTTTATCAAACAACTAACATGCATTTTCTACCATTAAACATCAAAATACAGAAACACCCATCATGGGTAAAATTTTATACTTTGATTATGTCTTAAGTTAATGGTAGAAATAGATAGATCATGTTACAAGGATTTCTAAAACATAAAAATAATTAAAAATAGGGCTAGAACAGACTTACAATCGAGCTTGGGAGCTTGAAAAACCCTAGTCATTATTTCTCCTTGTAAAATTCAGCCATGGGAGGAATATGGACAAAATTGGCTTTTAATTTGGCTTTTTAATTCATTTAATTACCAAATTACAAAAATGCCCTTAATGAAAAACTTTAGAAACATACTTTACCATGTCCATTTTTGTCCAATAACTTAACCAATGGTCTAATTACCAATGAAGGACCTCCAATTTAAAATTTCATAGCAATTAGACACCTCTAGCATGTAGAACTCAACTTTTGCATTTTTTTCAATTTAGTCCTTTTGACTAAATTGAGTGCCCAAATGCCAAAATTTTCCAACGAAATTTTAACAAAATCATTCCATAAAATCATATACCATAAAAATATAACAAAAATAATTTTTTTCTACATTAAATTTGTGGTCCTAGAAACCACCGTTCTGACTAGACCTAGAATCGGGATGTTACAACGGGCGTGTGTCCCTTTGTTTATGAAAAATTTTCTATGGGTTGAAAAATTTCTTGCGTTATCCGTTTAGTCCCGAACTACTTCTAATGCATGCTTTGGGCCTCACAGGCTCGTATTAGGGACAAAATGATTGGTTGCGAATGAAATGTATATGAACTGAAAAATTGAATGTGAAATGCATGTTTAAATGTGTTGCAAGTTCGGTAAGGCTCAGTAACCCGATTCTGGCGTTGAATAAGGGTGAGGGGTGTTAAATTTATTGATATCAGAGCTACGATTTAGTCTATTCTAGGCCTGACGTAGTGTGTGTGAGAGTCTAGCTATACATGCCATATTTAACCTGTGATAGTATGATGAATCCTTTGACAATTTAAATTGTGTTTTCGTATAGGAAATGGATCCTAATTAGGCTATAGCTGATGGTGTTGAAAGTAATGTGCCACCTCCTGCTCAAGGGACAGCGCCATCTGAATCTAGACCTGTACCGGGTAGCTAGAGAGGAGAGGCTAGAGAAGCCTTCTTCCAAAGGATGAATGAATGGTTCACGCAATATGTCTGGACAAATTCGACTACTCAACAACCTTCACCCCCACCTAATTGTTAACCAGTTCCCATAGCTCCTCAGGTTGTGGAATTTCAACGACTTAATAAGTCACTATTAGATAAAATTTGAAAACACGGGGTTGAAGAGTTTAGAGCTACCATTGATGATAATCCTGAATGAGCTAAATTTTGGCTTGAAAATACTATTCAGGTACTTGATGAATTGTTGTGTACACCAGCCGAGTGTTTAAAATGTATTGTATGACTTCTGAGGGACACTGCGTATTAGTGGTGGAATACTTTGACATCCGTGGTGCCGAGAGAAAGAGTTGAAATTTCTTTCAAGCTGAGTTAAAAAATAAATACATCAGTTAGAGATTCCTCAATCAAAAGCACAAATAATTTTTAGAACTGAAATAGGGTCGTATGAATGTGACTGAATATGAAAGAGAATTTGTATAGTTAAGAAAGTATGCTCGGGAGTATGTTTGCGTCGAACAAATCATGTGTAAATGGTTCATTGACGGGTTGAGCGAGGATATTAAACTTATAGTTGGAATCCTAGAATTGAAAGAATTTGTTGTTCTGGTTGATAGAGCTTGCAAAGTTGAGGAGCTTAGAAAAGAAAAGAGAAAAGTAGATTTAGAGGCTAGAGACTCGAGACTCGAGAAAAATTTCGATGAATAAGCCATATCAGTCTTTATCAAAGAAATAACGAGATTCATATAGTCGATCCGATGCTTCAGTGGGATATCAGAATAGAGATCGTGGAAATCAATACATGAGTCCTAAAGCTCAAGTTACTTCAGTCTCGAGTGTTGGCAGTGTGAGAAACAATAAACCCGAGTGTGAACAGCGTGGAAGACAACATTTTGGGGAATGTTGGGTGAATATAATAATAGAGTTCGTTACAAATGTGGTGCACGAGATCATTTTATTCGAGATTGTCTTGAGCTATCTGAGAAGGCTCAATTCCAAAATGCAGGACCCAGTAATACAACCATAAGAGGGAGGCCACCGAGAAATGTTGGAAATGTAACCAGTAGTAGAGGAAGACAAAGGATTCGACTATGAGAACTGAAGCGAGAGCACTTGCTAGAGCTTACGTCATTCGCACTCGCGAAGAGGCGTCATCACCTGATGCTATAACTTGTACCTTTTCTCTTTATGACACTAATGTGATTGCTTTAATTGATCTTGGATCGTTACATTCGTATGTTTGTGATAATTTAGTGTCTAGTAAGAAATTAGCTATTGAATTTACGGGGTATATGATTAAAGTATCGAACCCCTTAGGCAAGTATGTTCTAGTTGATAAAGTTTGCAAGAATTGTCCTTTAATGCTCGGGGTTATTATTTTTTGGCTGATTTAATGCTATTGCCATTTGATGAAATTGACGTAATTCTGGGTATGGATTGGTTGACTCTGCATGATGCCATTGTAAATTGTAGACGAAAGATTATTGAACTAAAATGTCAGAATGGTGAAATCCTTCGAATTGAATTAGATGAGTCATGTAGTTTACCTATAGTGATTTCGTCTATGTTAGCTCAGTGATATGTGAGAAAAGGTTGTGAAGCTTATCTCACATATATACTGGATACAAAAGTGTCAGAATCGAAGATTGAGTTTGTGCTGATAGTATGTGAGTTTCCGAATGTGTTTCAAGAGGAGTTGCCTAGATTACCACCAATCAGAGAGGTTGAATTTGCTATTGAGTTAGTACCGAGAACTTCACCGATATTTATAGCTTCGTATAGAGTGGCTCTGATAGAATGGAAAGAGTTGAAATCTCAGTTGCAAGAGTTAATGGATAGAGGTTTTGCACAATCTAGATTTTTGCCCTGGGGTGTGCCAGTTTTGTTTGTAAAGAAGAAAGACAGGTAAATGAGAATGTGTATTGACTATCGATAGCTCAACAAGGTTACAATAAAGAATAAGTATCCGTTACCTAGAATTGATGATTTGTTTGATCAACTGAAAGGGACAGCAGTGTTCTCAAAGATTAACTTAAGATCTAGCTATTATCAGTTGCGAGTTAAAGACTCAGATGTGCTGAAAACTGCATTTAGAAAAGGGTACGAACATTATGAGTTTCTTGTTATGCCTTTTGGATTAACTAATGCTCTGATAGTCTTTATAGATTTGATGCACTAGATTTTTAGACCGTATTTAGACAGATTCATTGTTGTGTCCATAAACGACATTCTGATCCATTCACGAGACGAGTCTGTACACGCTAAGCATTTGACGATTGTGTTACAAGCCTTGAGAGATAAGCAACTATATGCTAAATTTAGCAAATGTGAGTTTTGGCTCAGAGAAGTTGGATTTTTGGGGCACATTGTTTCAGCGAAAGATATTAGAGATGATCTAAGCAAGATTTTAGCAGTTGTTGATTGGGAAAGATTGAAAAATGTATCTGAAGTTAGAAGCTTTCTGGGGTTGGCTGGCTACTATCAATGTTTTGTTAAAGGATTTTCAATGATTGCTACACTGATTACCAGATTGCTATAGAAAGATGTGAAGTTTGAATGGTCTGAGAAATGTCAACAGAGCTTCGATCAATTGAAAGCCTTGCTAATTGAGGCACCAATGTTGGTTCAACTTGAGTCGGGTAACGAATTTATAATTTTCGTCATTGAATGGTTTGGGTTTCTTTTTGATGCAAGAAGGAAAAGTTATAACTTATGCTTCTAGACAGTTGAAACCGCATGAAAAGAACTATCCAACGCACAATTTAGAGTTGGCTGCTATTGTTTTAGCATTGAAAATTTGGCGACATCATCTCTATGGTGAAAAATGTCACATCTTTCCTGAGCATAAGAGTTTAAAATATATAATGACTCAGAAAGATCTGAACTTGCTACAACGGAGATGGCTCGAGCTATTGAAAGATTACAAGTTAGTCATCGACTATCATCCATGGAAAGCAAATGTAGTCGCAGATCACTGAGTAGAAAATCATTATATACTTTGCGAGCGATGAATACTCGATTGTCATTATCTATTGATGGTTTGATATTGGCTGAATTGAAAGCTAAATTGGTATTTCTTCAGCAAATTTGTGAGGCTCAGAAAGGTGATAGTAAATTGCAAGCTAAAAGAGTGCAATGTGAGTCGAATAGTGATTTATACTTTCTGATCGGATTGGATGATTGTTTAATGTTCCGAAATAGAATTTGTGTACCAAATAATCCCTATCTTATTTAGAAAATTTTGCATGAAGCACATAGTGGTAGTTTATCTATTCACCTGGGAAGTACCGAAATGTATAATGATTTGAAACAATTGTATTAGTGGTCGGGTTTGAAACGAGACATTTCATAATTTGTATCGTAATGTTTAGTGTGTCAGCAAATTAAAGCTGAACATCAAGTGCCTTCAAGTTTACTACAACCTGTAATGATACTAGAGTGAAAATGGGATAAAGTTACGATGGATTTCGTATCGGGATTACCCCTATCTCCGAAGAAGAAAGATGCTATTTGGGTTGTTGTTGATCGACTGACGAAATATGCACACTTCATTCCTGTACATACTAACTATTCACTTGATAAATTGGCTGAGTTGTACATTTCTAATATTGTTAGATTGCACGGAGTGCCAGTTTTGATTATTTTAGATAGAGATCCGAGGTTTCCGTCGTGATTTTGGAAGAAATTGCAAGAAACTCTGAGTACGAAGTTGAATTTTAGTATAGCTTTTCATCCTCAAATTGACGGTGAAACTGAGAGTGTAATTCATATTCTCGAAGATATGCTTCACTGTTGTGTTCAAAAGTTTGAAGGTAACTGGGAGAGATTTTTGCCATTGGTTGAATTCACGTATAATAATAGTTTTCAATCGAGTGTAAAAATGGCATCGTACTAAGCATTGTATGGTCGTAAATGCCGAACACCATTGTACTGGGCTGAGCTTAGTGAAAAACAGATTCACGGGGTTGATTTGGTTAGAGAAACCGAAGAGAAAATGAAAGTAATTTACGATTGTTTGAAAGCAACTTTAGATTGATAGAAATCGTACGTGGATTTGAATTGAAAAGACATTGAATTTCAGATTGGTGACAGAGTATTTTTGAAAGTATCCCCGTGGACGAAGATTCTTCTTTTTGGTCATAAAGGCAAACGAGTTCGCGGTTTATTTGGCCATACGAAATCATCAAAAGAATAGGTCCAGTGGCATTTTGGTTAGCTTTACCGACTGAGTTAGAAAAGATCGGCAATGTATTTCATGTGTCAATGTTACGTTGATATAGATTGAATCCATCACATGTAATTTATCCTACAAAGATTGAAATTCAACCTAATTTGACATACAATGAAGAACCGATTAGAATTCTAGCTCGAGAGATTAAAGCGTTGAGAAATAAACTAATAGCTTTGGTGAAGCTTTTGTGGCAACAACATGGTGTCGAGGAAGCCACATGGGAGCCCGAGGAAGATATGAGGAAACAGTACCCTAACTTATTAACTGGTAAGATTTCTGGGGACGAAAATCCCTAAGGGAGGAGAGTTGTAGCAGCCTATTTTTGGTCAAATCAGAACAATGGTTTTAGATCCAAAAATTCGAGGTTGAAAAATGTATTTTATTATTATTTTAATGTCTACATCATGGAAACATGATTGTGTGAAAATTTCATTAAGAAATTTTATCATTTAAATGCTTAATTCGATAAAAAAAGACTAAATTACGTAAAGTGCAAAAATAGTGTTCTATTAGCTAAAGGTGTCTAATAGCTATAGAACTTTAATGTAGAGGTCCTTATGTGGTAATTAACCCATTATTTAGTTTGTGGATGAAGATGGCTTGGTATAAGTGTAATTATTAAATATATTTAAGGCTATGTTAGTAAATTATTAAATAAAGAATAATTAAAAGAAATAAAACAAAATATTATCTTTTAGTGATCATCTTCAACTAATTATCTAAAGAAAAAGAATCCATTTTCTTCATCTAGGGTTTGGTCACTTTGGAGCTTAATTGGTAAATGATTTTGACTCGGTTTTTAATGATTTCTATGTATTTGAGATCGTTGCAACTAGGTCTAGCTAGCCTAGGGACTACTTTCCAAAACTGTTAAAGATTTTGACTGATGCCATTGATGAATAAGCATGAGTTTTGAAGTTTCTTGATAGATTATGAATGGTTATTGATAGATAAACAAGTTTTGCCGAGTGTTTTTTAATGAAAATGCAAATTAGGGGTTAAATCATGAAATGTGTAAATTTAGTGGTTAAAATGTGAAATAAATGAAAAATATGGGCTTCTAAGGGCATAATAGTAAATTTGGCTAGCTTGGGTTGTGGTTAAATTGCATTAATTTGTGTTTTTGTGAAATAAGGACTAAATTGTAAAAGATGTGAAGCATTAGAGACAATTGTGTAAAAATGCCTTAAAGTGAATTTTGGACTAAATTGAATAGAGAGGTGATTAAATAAGTTAATTTTGTTTATATTTAAATCAAGAAAAGTGAAATACGGACTTAGATCGGGGAAAGAACAAAGTTACAAAATAGTTGACCCGTGTCATTGTTTGTACGTACGAGGTAAGTTCTTATGTAATAAGCATTGTTATAATTATGCCTTTAATGATTTGATATTGCATAAGTTGTGTATTTGAGACTACAGTCATGTTTGAAGACGATTCAGCTAATTATGGGCACTTAGTGTGCGAATTCGAGATAGCTTCGGTTATATATTGCACTTACTGTGTGAGATTGAGATAGCTTCTACTATATATATACATTGGCACTTAGCGTACAAAATTAATACACCAACGACTATTTATTTGGTACTAAATGTGCGAGTTTCCCAAGTATCCAAAAATATTCTGAACGTTTTAACGAATATGTCAAATATGTTAATAAGTATGAGTTAAATACGGCAAGGTACAGGTATGTACATGAACCGAGTAATACACTGAAAGGATGAAAAATTAAGGAAATTACATCTAAATTAATGGATGCAAATGTGGTAGGTTGGTGAAATATTATGAGATATGTTATGTTATGTTTTTGGCTTAATTTGAGTTTATATGATGATTTGATATATATGCTATACAAACATACTAAGCTATGAAGCTTACTTTGTGTATTTCTCTGTGTTTTATAGTGTTTCTAAAGCTAGCTCGGATTCGAGAACTGTCGGATTTCACTTCACACTATCCAACTACCACTTTGCACTTTTGAAATTAAGTTATGGGTCATATGACATGTATAGGGACTTTGGTCCATATGACATATGTTTTGTTTGTAAATTGAGCCGTTTGAATTGGCTTGTAAATGTTTATGTTTTGGGATTGTATATATAACCATGTGAGTTGGCTTATATTGGTGATTTTGATGATGTATAAAAATGTGCAAATGGCTTTTGTTTTGAGTTTGGTAATTGAACAATGTTGTGTGATTGATGTTGGATTCATGGTGCTTATTGATAATAGGCAATTTCAATGTCAAATGGTTGATAATTGGGAAGCTATGTGCTTGTGATTTGGTGCATGATGATGCATGTTTTGAAAGGCTAAATTAGTTGATTTAAATATGTGAAGTTATTATGATTTGAATGAGTAAAACATGAGATAATAAGCATGTTAGTTGTTAGTTGTGGTATTGAAATGGTATGTTTTAGCCTTGATTATGGTTGAATTGGATGTCCACTTATGCTATGAGTGAGTACCATTTGAATTGTGTAGGTGTGTGCAAATTTGGGTGGAAAATTGGCTTAGTAAATAGCCTATTTTGTCCACATAGGCAGAGACACGGGCGTGTGTCTCAACCGTGTATGACACAGGGTTATGTTACACGACCGTGTGTCCCCTGGAGTTGAAATTGAAATCAAGTCAGTAAGCTCCACACGGCCTCACACACAAGCGTGTGACTTGGCCGTGTGGCATAAGTCAATATACCGTACAGGTTTGACACGACTTGGTACATGTGTGGCCATTTTTAGGGCACACGGGCTAGCCACACGGGCCTGTGTGTTGGCTGTGTGACCCAAGTCAGAGAGTTACACGGGCTTGTACACGAGCTATAACAACCATTTTTGGGGTCAAGTCGGGACAGTGGTTTCGGGACCACAAAATCTAAAGTAGAAATATTTATTTTATTATTTATTTAAGGTCTACAGTATGATAGAAAAATTGTGTGAAAATTTCGTTAAGAAATGTTATCGATTGAGTGCTCAATTTGATTAGAAGGACTAAACTGCAATAGGTGCAAAGCTTGAGTTCTATAAGTTAAAGGTATCTAATTGCTATGAACTTTGAAATTGGAGGTCCTTGAATGGTAATTAGACCATTATACTTTAGGATGGACCAAAATGGACATGGTTAGATGAAATTTTAAAGTTATGCATTAAGGGCATTTTAGTAAATTGGTAAATAAAGATAAAATTAACTAAATAAAAGTGTCCATCTTCTCAATTTGGTCCCTCCATAGCCTAATTTTACAAGAAGCCAGAGCTAAGTTTTGGCCAAGCTTTCAAGCTTGATTGTAAGTCCGTTCTTGTCCCGTTTTTGATGATTTTTATATTTTTGAGATTGTTGTAGCTTGATCTAGCTATTTCAAGGACTAATTTGAAAGAAAGTGAAAGTCTAAAATTTTCCCCATGTTGAATATGTTTGTATTTTGATGTTTGATGATTGAAGATGCATGTTTGTTGTTAGTTAAACAACATTTGTACAGTGATTTTTGATAAAAAAAAAGTCAAATAGGGACTTTTTTTTAAAAGGCCATAAAATATGTAGAAATGTATGAATAAATGAAAAATGTGGGCTATTATGAGTACAAGTAATATTCGGCTAGGGTTTGGTTGGGATGAAATTGAAAGAAATTCATTTTACGATCCTAGGGACTAAATTGTAAAATGTTGCAATTTTAGGGGTAAAAATGTAATTTTTACCATAACGTGATTTTGGACTAAATAAGTTAAATATGGTATTATAGATCAAGAAAAGTAAAGTTTTGGTGTAGATCGGGGGAAAAATAAAATAATTGACGAATAGATCCCTTTTGTCGTTTTTGCATTCGAGGTAAGTTCGTATGTAAATAAGCTTTATTAGAATTGTATTTTAAATGCTTTAAATTTTGTACGAAATGTGTAAACGACTCTACGGACACATTCGACGACGTTTTTGCAAGCGAGAAATCCCAATCGAACCTTACGAATAGATTAGGATACAAGTGACATGTCACTAGGGTATTATGTTATGTGATCCGGGTGCTAGTCCTGTACGTCCTACCGGTGGCTGAGTATACTGGCATATGTTACGGTTACTTGACGGCTTGTGTACACAGCACTGTGTAGCTATGTCTTGACTGATAGCTTGTGTGAGCAGGCCCGTTGATGGCTCGAGAGCGAGCATATATGTGTTATGAGATAAAGGTAGCAATGGCTACATATGTGACACCTTGTGTGTAACGCTTCTTGAGTGTCCGATATTATTATTCCAAGTGGTTCATTGGGTATGTCAAAGATGAGAAATAGTGTTATACCATTACGAGTTGGTACAGGCATGTGCATAAAACTTATGATTATTAAATTTGTGAAATGATGAATTCAATGTAAGTTTGTGATGGAATGAATTATGGTTATGAGACTATGGTAAATTATATTGCCTTATATTATATTACTTGAATGTTAAATATATGGTAAGACTTGCTTATTTCTTCATACGAGCTTACTGAGCTATATAGCTTACTCCGTTTTACTTTACATGTTTTATAGTGTCACAAAGCTAGCTCGGATTGGAGATCGTTGGAAATCGCACCACACCTGTCATTTTGGGTATCGATGATCTTAAACATTTGGAGTATATGGCGTGTGTAGGGACTTGGTCATTTTGTTATATGTGTAACATAATTTTGGCCGAAGGTATTGCCTTGTAATTAACACGGGCTTGATTTGGTATTTTGCCATGTAAATGGGCTCATTTTGGTTAAATTGGTTGTAAGCTCATATATATATATGCATGTATATGCAAAATTTTTTTGGTGATGTGGTTCATATTGGTTTGCTAAATGTTGACTGGGGCTTAATGACTTGTTGTGAAGTGGATGAGTTTGGTTCATTGATAGGCTAGAGTATTTTGATATGTTTAATGCAAGTTGAAAGTAGTCTTAGTGGGTTTTAAATGTGAAATTGGTATGTTTGATTTGGCATAATGGAATGTCATAAACATGATAGATGATGGTATTGCATTGACATGTGTTGGCCATGATTGTAGATGTTTTGGTTGCCTATGTATACCATGGTTTATGTCATTGAATTTGTATATGTGTATGTGTGAATGAGGGTGGCAAATGGCTTTAATAGCCTTTATTTTGTCCACACGGGTAGACACACAGACGTGTGTCTAACACACGGCTTGTCCCATGGGCATGTGTTTTTGTCGTTTGTCCCCTACACCTTAATTTTGAGAAACAGAATGCTCAGAATTGAGCACACGGGCAGAGAGACGGGCGTGTGTCTTAGCTGTGTGAGGGACAAGACCTTGGACATGGGCGTGTGTCCTGGCTGTGTGAAGAATGCACCTATTTTATGAAAATTAAATTAACCACACGGGTTACACTTCAATTTGTTCAGGCCTTGCAAAACACAGAGTTACACGGGTTAGGGACACTGGCGTGTGTGACCACACGGCTTGCCCACATGGGTGTGTGACCCCTGTACATGGCCAAAATTTTCTAGGTTTCGTAAAAATTACTCAAGTTCTTGGTTTAGTGCCAAACCACTTCCGAAGTATGTTTGGGCCTCGTAGGCTCGTATTAGGGACTTTATGATTGAATACAAATGGTTTTAATTTGGATAAAAAATTTATGACTTGATTTATATGTTCGCTTGTTATGTAAGTCCGAAAATGCTTTATACCCTGTTTCGGCATTGAATAAGGTAAGGGGTGTTACACAGGCAGGGACACGACCATGTGCTCCCATTTTGAATGTCCACACGGCCTGTGACACGAGTGTGTCTTTGGCCATGTGAAGGACACGGCCGGGCCACATTGGCGTGTGTCCCCTATTTTGTGCAAAAATTTTCTAAGTGTTGAAAATTTTCTTGAGTTATTGGTTTAGTCTCGAACTACTTCCAATGCATGCTTTGGGCTTTGTAGGCTCGTATTAGTGACAAAATGATTGGTTGCGAATAAAATGTATATGAACTGACATATTGAATGTGAAATGCATGATTAAATGTGTTGTAAGTCCGGTAATGCTCCGTAACCCTATTCTGACGTTGAATACGGGTGAGGGGTGTTACATTATTTATATACATATCATATACTAAAATTAGCCTAACTCCCCTAACAACCAACTACATAAAATCAAATTCGTATAATACTTTTTTTTCTAAATATGGCTTTTACAAAGTCAAATAAAATTTTACCAGCCCTAAATTTCTCAAAATTTTCAATTTGACCCTGTTTTATTGCTTGTGCTCCAATTTAACACTTTTCAGCTTGTTTTTTACTTAAAGCATCCCAATTGGGTACCTAATAGAATTTAAACATAAAATCACCAATTTAGCAGGATTAAATTCAAGAGTTAATCGATTTAAACATATAAAACATGCAAAATTAACATGCCATCAAATCCCCCAACTTATCCTATGCTTATCCTTAGGCATATTGTATGTTCCTACTTTAGAAACAATCCAATAATTTATCAGAAATCAAGCCTATCTTCTGCAACCATGATCAATGCAAACAATTTAGGCAAAAAATGAATAAGAATCCAAATACTCAATTTAATCAAGTTTCCATAAAATTTAAGCGTGTAAATTCAATCATTTCACTAAATTGAAATTGAACCAAAATTGTAAGGTATTTATTCTCAATTAATTATGTAATAAATTTGGGATATAGTCAAACCTGTTTACGTGAAATGAGATGTCAACCCAAGCACCTTACCCCAGTTACTCAATTTTACAAGTCACCGAACGGACTATTTTTGTAACACCCCTAACCCGTATCTGTTGCCCAAAAAGGGTTACAGAGAAATTATTGTACAAACGAAACATTAAAACATTTATTTCACACATTGTTTCAAACATAATGTCCCTTAATCGATCCCTCGGGACCTTAGAAATACCTTAGAAACAATTTAGGACCAAATTGGAAACAATCGGAAAGTTTATGAAAAGTTAGAAAAATTGGACTGTAGGGGTCACATGACTGTGTGGCCAGGTCATGTGCCTCATATGGCTGAGACACACACCTATGTCTTAGGCTATCTAACAATCGAAATGCGGACACATGACCGTGTCCTAGCTTGTGTCCTCACCCATGTAACTCTCTAAGTTGGGTTACACGACCAAGCCATAGGCCCGTGTGCCAGGCCGTGTAACTCTCAAAATAACAACCCACGCTTGTGTGCCTGGCCATCTTCTAGGTCGTGTAACATCCCAATGCATGCACTAAAACCTACAAGTGACACACGACCATGTCGCCTAGCCGTGTGTCACACATGGCTGAGTCACACACTCGTGTCTTAGGCCGTATGGTTAAGAAATTGGCCAAATTCAAGGCATTTCCATCACCTTTACAAGCATGTTCCTATAAGCAATTTGCATCCATAATCAAGGCCTCAAAAACTAACATATTGACATATCATTGAAATTAGCATTAAAAATGATACTTATTCTTGTGAACTTACCTCGTCGACAAGGGCGTAAAAACGAGATTGACTAATTCGAGGCTTTAGCTTATCCTCGACCTAGAACCATACATGGTCTATCTTGATCATGCAATGAAAAGAGCTCAACTGAACCCCAAGATTCAAAAATGGAGTTTCCTATGCTTAATTTCAGTGGATAAGAAAAATGAAAGAAGATGATATCCTTTCTTTTTCTTTTGTTTTAGTTTTATTTTTCCATTTACTAAATTAACTTTTATAACTTATTAAAATTTCAATAAAACCATGCCATGTATGTCCAATAACCACACAAATGGTATAATTACCATCTAAGTTCTTTCAATTTAAAATTTCATAGCCATTTGACCCTTTTAACTAATAGAACTCCACTTTTGCACCTTTTACGATTTAGTCCTTTTTACGTAATTAAACATGCAAACGTCTAAATTTGTTAATAAAAATTTTATACTACCTTAATAACATTCCATAAAAATTAAAATAATAATAAAATAATAATTTAGTCATCAAATTTGTGGTCCCAAAACCACTATTTTGATTTAACTGAAAACGGGCTATTACAACTCTCTTAGCCTAAAATAATTTCCGTCCCCAAAAATCTTACCAAAAAAGAGGTTTGGGTATTGCACTTTCTTAGCTTCTTCCAGTTCCTAGGTAGCCTCTTCTATTTTGAGACGTTGCTAGAGAACTGTCAGTAAAACTATACTTTTATTTCTCAATTTTTTAACCTCTCGAGCAAAAATTCTTATCTGTTCTTCACTTTACGTCATATCTGGCTATATCTCAACATCAACAGGTGAAATCGTATGAAGGATCTGATCAATACCATTGTAAAATTGATATTGGAAGACATTATGAATCTTTTCTAACTCTAACAACAAAGTTAATCGATAAGATATTTGCCTAATCCTCTCAATGGTCTCTTACTGCCTTATAAACTGCTGATTAGGCTTTCTTTTCCAACCAAATCAAGGAACTTTCTTCCAAGGCGATACTTTCAAAAATACTCTGTGAAATTGTGTGATGGATCGGATCAATACCATTGTAAAATCAATACATGGAAGACATTATGAATCTTTTCTAACTCTAACAGCAAAGTTAATTAGTAGGCTATTGGTCTAATCCTCTCAATGGTCTCGTACTGCCTGATAAATTGTTGACTAAGCTTTCTTTTTCGACCAAATCGAAGAACTTTCTTCCAAGGCGATACTTTCAAAAATACTCTGTGGCTGACTTGAAATTAAATGTCTTTTCTTTTAAAATCTACATAAGATTTCTGTCGATCTGAAGCTACTTTCAAACTGTCACATATCACTTTAACTTTTTTCTTCGGTTTCCCGTATCAAGTTAATACTAAATAACTTTTTCTCATTGAGCTCAATCCAGTATAAAGGAGTTTGGCACCTGTGACCATACAAAGCTTCGTACGGTACCATTTTAATGCTTGCTTGATATTTGTTATTATAAACAAATTCAACTAACGGTATAAATCTATCCCAGTTACCTTTGAACTCCAAAACACAGCATCGTAGCATATCCTCAAGTATCTGAATCACTCGCTTAGATTGACTATCTATCTATGGATGAAATGCTATAGTAAAATACAATCACGTACCTAGAAATTTGTGTAATTTACTCTAGAATCGAGACGTAAATCGTGAATCTTTATCAAAAATAATAGAAACTGGTACACTGTGTAATCTAACAATCTCAACAACATACAAGTCTGCCAATCTCTCGAGTGAAAAATCTATATGCACTGGAAAGAAATGCACGGATTTTGTCAATCGATCAACAATGACCTACGTATCATATTTCTTTCATTGAGATAAAGGCAATCCCAATACAAAATCCATCGTGACAAGTTCCCATTTCCAGTCCGGAATCATCATTGGTTGTAATAAAACTTAAGGTACCTGATGCTCATTGTAACTTGCTGACAAAACAAATATCTCGATATAAAATCTAAGTTCTCTTGTTTCATACTGTAACACCCCGAACCCGAGACCGACACCGGAGTCGGACACGAGATGTTAACAAACTTTGAAAAATTTTTCCGGACACTGCCCAGTCTGAGTACTAGTCGCTTCAAAAATCATATCTTGAGTTTCACAACTCGAAAATCAGTTTTGTGATTTTTCCCTGAAACTAGACTCATGTCCCCACCTATGTATTTTTTTCTAGAATTTTTGGTCGGCCCAATTAGTACATTTTATTAGTCAAAGTCTCCCATGTTACAGGGGTCGACTACACTGACCTTTTCCCATTACGACTTGGATATCTCTCTGCACAGAGCTTCAATACTGATGTCGTTTGTTTCTATGGAAACTAAACTCAGAGGGGAATCCATACATATATGGTATGACCCCTAATTATCTCTGGTAAATTTATAGTGAATTTCCAAAGTCGGAACAGGGAATCCAGAAACTGTTCTGGCCCTGTTCCACAAGAACCTGAATATCTCTTACTGTACTGTTCATATGATTGTTTCGTTACTTTCATATGAAAGTAGATTCATCAAGGTTCGATTACATAATTTATTCACTATTTAATTCCACTCCTACGAATTCTTGTGATTTTTCCAATCCACACCACTGCTGCTGTCAGCCTCTGTTTTCAAAGTAAACCTTACCTATTTTCGGGGTTTCATGGACCAACTAGGGCCTTGTCATACATATGCCCACATATGATCATACTTAGCCATTCCAATGGCTGATCATTTGCTCAACACTTCCATTCCAACTATAGTTACATCATGAAACCATCTAGACATTCATAAACACGAATGGTCTAATGCCATACTCCACTTCTACAAGCCATTTTCGCATGGCTGTACACTTATACATTTCATAAAGTACTCGAAAAACAACAATGGGTAGTCCTATACATACCATATCAAAATTCAACCAAAATAGTACCCAAAAGAGCCTTTGATAGTGTGGGCGACTTCGACTTCAAGATCCCGAGTCCGATAGCTGGAGAACCAAAAAATCTATAAAACAGAGGAGCAGTGTAACGAGTAAGCAATTTATGCTTAGTAAGTTTTGAGCAAGGAATTCCAGCATAAACAAAGAATAACACACATTTAGCTAAACGGAATATTTCACAATACACAATTTACCGATATCAAACTTGCTTCACAACATTAACAACCCTTATGTACATACACAATAGACTAACTTAGCCGAAGGCCGGTAGCTCGTTTATCAACTGAGCAAACATTTATTTGTAAGGGCTCGATTAAATTCAACACATACGTAACATATCCCCATATTGGGATGTTTTTCGAGTATTCGCTGGAATTTTACAGCAAGCTCATTCATTACCAAATCACGTACCTTCGGGATTTAACCGGATATGGCTCCTTGTTCAAATGCCTTCGGGACATAGCCTGGTTTTAGTAACTCACACAATGCCTTCGGGACATAACCCGGATTTAATAACTCGCACGAATGCCTTCGGGACTTAACCCGGATTTAGTATCTCGCACAAAGGCCTTCGGGGCTTAACCCGGAATTTGTATCTCGCACAAATGCCTTCGGATCTTAGTCCGGATATATTCACTTAGCACAAAGGCTTCGGGACTTAGCCCGGACAGCATTCAATTAATCATGCACATCTAACAATAATTCATGGCACATTCATATTTCATTTTCATTTGCGAAACTCAAACACAAGGCACATATCGTCCTTGCACATTCGGTTCAATAGCCACACATAGAGCATGATTTAATCACATCGTAATTTAAGCTCTCTTACTCAAGAACTTACCTCGGGTGTTGTCGAACGATTTCGCTAGCTATTCAACCACTTTTTCCTTCCCTTTATCGGATTTATTTCCCCTTTGCTCTTGAGCTTAATTAAACAAATAAATTGATTTCATCATTTAGGCATCAAAAAGATGAACACAAGGCACTTAGCCCATATTTATACATTAGACATTAAAGTCTCATACATGCAAAAATCATGCATCAACACAACATATTAGCTAATTTCTTTCCCCTTGGCCGAATATGCATGTCTATTTTTGGGGTCGATTTCAACACTTAATACACACATATACACACTAGTAAAGCATCCTCCCCCTTTTCATCAATTTAACACATGCATTGCTCATTAACATGCAAAGTTACATTCGGCCTTAGCACACATCTTGCTAGCCGATTCTTCTCCATTTAGCAACCAATGCACATATGTGCTCACACAAAAATGCTAAAAAGGAGGTTCAAGAATCATCAAGCCATCATCACATGCATCATTAACAAGCTTCATATTTTGCATGCAATGGCATTAACACAACCTCCACCTAGGCCGAATCTTAACTCATCCTCATGCCTCATCACCACAACATCAAACACCAACCAAGAATGATGCATCCATGGTCAAGTGCCATTTCCATCACATAGCAAGATTTAGACCATGGGCTAGGTAGAACTCAAGCTAACAACTAAAACATGCATGCATCTCATGGAACATCATCAAACATACCTTAGCCTAGCTACATGCATGGCCGAATCTCTTCACCTTTCTTCTTCTTTCCTCCTTAAAATTTTTGGCCAAGGATGAACCAAAGGATGAGAAAATTTTTTCTTTGTTTTTCTTTCTAATTTAGGCTAAATGAAGGTGAGAAAAGGATGAACAAAGATCTTCTCCTCTCTTTTCTTTAGCTCACGGCAATGGGGGGAAAAGAATCAACTACACACTTTTTTTTTTGTGTATTCATCATACTCCTTTTCATTATTTAATTTCCATGCCTATTATTTTATTTTTTTTCCACCCATGATGCACCAACAAAACATGTCTATGACATGTCTTGGCCATCAAACTTGGTCTACCATGCTTGTCATGGCCGACCACTACTAGTAGGGGGGGAATTTGACATGCAAGTCCCCCCTTTGTCCACATGCACTAATAGGTCCTCACACATTGACCTATCACATTTTAGAATTTTCTCACATAAGTCCTATTGACTAAATTCACATGAAATCAACCAAATTGAAGCTTGAAATTTTCACACATTCATAATTACATATTCTAGACAATAAGTATCACATTCAAACATTTTGGTGACTCGGTTTAGCGGTCCCAAAACCACTTCCCGACTAGGGTCAACTTTGGGCTGTCACAACTCTCCCCCACTTAAGAAATTTTCGTCCCCGAAAATCTTACCGGTAAATAGGTTTGGGTATCGTTCTTTCATCGAGCTCTCGGTCTCCCAAGTAGCTTCCTCGATCCCGTGTTTGAGCCATAACACCTTTACTAGCGGAACTCTTTTGTTTCGCAACTCCTTCACTTCACGAGCTAGGATACGCATCGGTTCTTCTTCATAGCTCATGTCGACTTGAATTTCAACCTCTGATGGGCTAATTATATGCGATGGATCAGATCGATAGCGTCGAAGCATCGAAACATGAAAGACGTCATGAATCTTTTCAAGCTCCGGGGGCAAAATCAATCTATACGCAACCGGACCAACTCGTTCGGAGATTTCGTACGGCCCAATGAATCTTGGGCTCAACTTGCCCTTACGGCCGAACCTGAGTATCTTTTTCCAAGGTGAAACCTTAAGGAACACTTTGTCTCCCACCTGATACTCGATGTCTTTTCGTTTCAAATCTGCGTACGACTTCTGACGATCCGTGGCTACCTTCAGACTTTCACGGATTACCTTTACTTTCTGTTCAGCATCTTTAATCAAATCAACTCCGAAAATTTTACTTTCACCGAGCTCGGTCCAAAACAATGGTGTACGGCATTTACGACCGTACAAAGCCTCGTAAGGTGCCATCTTAATACTTGATTGAAAACTATTGTTGTAAGCGAATTCAATCAAAGGTAAATACTGTTCCCATGAACTACTGAACTCGAGGATGCAACATCTCAACATATCCTCAAGTATCTGAATTATCCGCTCGGATTGACCATCGTTTTGGGGGTGAAAAGCAGTGCTAAAATGCAGCTTGGTACCCAGAGCTTCTTGCAAATTCTTCCAAAATCGTGAGGTGAATCTCGGATCTCTATCCGACACGATAGAAACAGGTACCCCGTGTAATCTCACAATTTGATAAACGTACAATTCAGCTAGTTTATCCAATGAAAAATCCGTACGTACAGGGATGAAATGAGCCGACTTAGTCAGTCTATCAACAACAACCCATATCGCATCCTTCTTACTTGCTGACAAGGGCAGTCCGGACACAAAGTCCATTGTGACTCGATCCCATTTCCACTCGGGTATCATGATCGGCTGGAGTAATCCTGAAGGCACTTGATGTTCCGCTTTCACTTGTTGACATATTAAACATCTCGAAACAAAGTCGGAGATGTCCCGTTTCATACCATGCCACCAAAATTGACGTTTCAAATCGTTGTACATTTTCGTACTCCCCGGGTGAATTGACATTCGGCTACAATGGGCTTCGTTCAGAATCATCGAAATGAGTTCCGAATTCCTTGGAACACACAAATGATTTCTGAACCTCAAACAATCATCATCATCAATTTGAAACTCCGATTCCTCGTTCGGAAAACACTTAGCCCGTTTTGCAACCAATTCATCATCGACTTTCTGAGCTTCACGAATTTGGTGAGTCAATAATGGTTTAGCTTTTAATTCAGCTACTAACACATTGTCTGGTAGAACAGACAAATGCACGTTCATCGCTCGTAAAGCAAACAATGACTTCCGGCTTAAGGCGTCCGCAACCACGTTAGCCTTTCCCGGGTGGTAATCAATGACAAGCTCGTAATCTTTCAACAACTCAAGCCAACGTCTTTGTCGCAGATTCAAGTCTCGTTGAGTCATCAAATATTTGAGACTTTTGTGATCCGAAAATACATGGCACTTCTCACCAAACAGATAATGTCGCCATATTTTTAAAGCAAACACGATGGCAGCTAGTTCGAGATCATGGGTCGGATAATTCCTCTCGTGTGGCTTCAATTGTCTCGACGCATAGGCCACGACTCGACCTTCTTGTATCAATACGCAACCCAACCCAAGTAGGGATGCGTCACTATAAATGACAAACTCTTTACCTGATTCGGGTTGCACCAAAATTGGAGCTTCAGTCAAATGAGTTTTCAGTTGGTCGAAACTTTTCTGACATTTCTCCGTCCACTCGAACTTAACATCCTTTTGAAGTAGCTTCGTCATTGGTGTGGCTATCATCGAGAAACCTTTCACAAATCGTCGGTAATAACCGGCGAGCCCCAAAAAGCTCCGAACTTCAGTAATATTTCTCGGAGGTTTCCAGTCAAGTATGGCTGAAATTTTGTTCGGGTCAACTCGAATACCCGACGCGGATACCACATGACCCAAGAAGCTAACCTCTCTTAACCAGAACTCACACTTACTGAACATAGCATATAACTGCTTATCCCGCAAAATTTGCAGCACTAGCCTCAGATGCTCAGCATGTTCGGTCTCATCTCTTGAATAGACCAAAATGTCATCAATGAACACAACTACGAACCGATCCAAATACGGTCTGAAGATCCGATTCATCAAATCCATAAAAACTGCAGGGGCATTAGTGAGCCCAAACGGCATCACTAAGAATTCGTAGTGACCATATCTCGTTCTGAAGGCAGTTTTAGGAATATCTGAATCTCGAATTCGCAACTGATAATAGCCCGATCTCAAATCTATTTTTGAGAACACTGAGGCTCCCTTCAGTTGGTCGAACAAATCATCGATGCGCGGCAACGGATATTTGTTCTTTATCGTCACTTTATTCAGCTGACGATAGTCAATGCACAACCTCATGGTTCCGTCCTTCTTTTTCACAAACAATACTGGTGCACCCCAAGGTGAGAAACTTGGTCGAGCGAAACCTCTATCCGTCAGTTCTTGCAACTGAGCTTTCAACTCCTTTAACTCGGTTGGTGCCATACGATACGGAGCTATCGAAATCGGCGTAGTCCCAGGTACAATCTCAATACCAAACTCTACCTCCCGAACAGGTGGTAAACCCGATAATTCTTCCGAAAAAACATCCGGGTATTCACAAACCACCGGCATAGATTCGGGTTTCTTTTCTAATTCTTTGTCATCAAGTACATACGCAAGGTATGCTTCGCACCCTTTTCTTACATATTTCTGTGCCAACATTGCTGATATTACAGCTGGCATCCCCTCCAAGTCCGCAGACTCAATTCGGACTACTTCGTTATTTGCGCACCTCAAATCAATAGTCTTGCTCTTGCAATTCACAATCGCATCATGCGCGGTCAACCAATCCAAACCAAGGATAACATCAAATTCATCAAACGGCAAAAGCATCAAGTCCGCCGGAAAACAGGAACCTCGAATTTCCAGGGGACATTTCTTACACACTTTGTCGACAAGCACGTAATGACCCAAGGGATTTGACACCCGAATTACGAACTCAGTAGACTCAATAGGTAAAGTCTTACTGGATGCTAAGGTTTCACATATGTAAGAATGAGTAGAACCGGGGTCAATCAAAGCAATTACATTAGTATCAAAGAGAGTGAATGTACCGGTAATAACATCAGGCGAAGAAGCATCCTCGCGGGCACGTATAGCATAAGCTCTAGCAGGCGCACGAGCTTCGGATCTGGTTATATCATCTCTAGATCCTCTCTGACCACCACTAGCATTGCCCGTATTTCCAGATGGTCTACCTCGAGCAGTGGTAGCACCCGGTTTCCCACTCTGATTTTCATTCTGTTCAAACAACCTCGGGCAATCTTTAATGAAGTGGTCAACTGATCCGCACTTGTAACAGGAGCGGTCAGGGAATCTACAACTCCCCGAATGCCATTTACCGCAATATCGACATTTCGTTCTATCTCGACGTTCATTCCCAACACTGGCGACCGAAGTGCCTCGTGTACCCACAGGGGGTCGATCACGATCTCGTCTAAAAAGGCCCGAAGTGCCTCTAAACTGGCCCGCATCATCTCGAAATCTCTTCGATGTCTGTTGAAGAGACCTTCCCGAGGATCTTTTACGAAACTCTCCAGTTCCCTCATCAACTCTTTGCTTTTCTTTTCTAAGCTCTTCGGCTTTACAAGCTCGTTCAACAAGTACCACGAACTCTCGTATTTCAAGAACGCCAACGAACATTTTTATATCTTCATTCAGCCCATCCTCGAAGCGTTTACACATAATAGCTTCGGACGAAACACATTCCCGAGCGTATTTGCTAAGTCTAACAAATTTTCGCTCGTAATCAATAACCGACATGGAGCCTTGCTTAAGCTCAAGAAATTCCTTCCGCTTTTGATCAACAAATCTCTGACTGATATACTTTTTCCGAAACTCAGTTTGGAAAAACTCCCAAGTTACTTGCTCTCGGGGCACAACAGAAGTCAGAGTACTCCACCAATAGTAGGCAGAATCACGTAGCAAGGAGATAGCACACTTTAGGCATTCATCGGGTGTACAAGATAGCTCATCGAGTACCCGGATAGTGTTGTCCAGCCAAAATTCAGCTTGCTCGGCATCATCGCTATCCATAGCCTTAAATTCAGTAGCCCCATGTTTTCGGATTCTGTCAACTGGGGGCTTATTTGACCTTATTTGGTCCGTTACCGGTGGTATTGTAGGTGCGGGGGTAGTATTTGTCGGGAATGGAGGTTGTGGAACAGCCATATTAGTTCGAATGTATTGGTTGAACCAATCATTCATCACGCTATAGAATGCTAGTCTAGCTTCATCATTCGGATTACTAGCATTAGGTTGAGAGTCTGCCGGCACTGTCCCTTGTGCGGGAGCAGGCGCTACACTCTCAAGATCATCAGCTACCTCTCGGTCACGATCGGGATCCATTACTATAAACACATTTACAATTGTCAGAAATCACCACACTATCAAGTAATCACATAAAATGGCATGTATAGCTAGACCCAACACATTACGGTAGTCCTAGAATCGACTAAACCGTAGCTCTGATACCAATTTAATGTAACACCCCGAACCCGAGACCGACACCGGAGTCGGACACGAGATGTTAACAAACTTTGAAAAATTTTTCCAGACACTGCCCAGTCTGAGTACTAGTCGATTCAAAAATCATATCTTGAGTTTCACAACTCGAAAATCAGTTTTGTGATTTTTCCCTGAAACTAGACACATGTCCCCACCTATGTAATTTTTTCTAGAATTTTTAGTCAGGCCAATTAGTACAGTTTATTAGTCAAAGTCTCCCATGTTACAGGGGTCGACTACACTGACCTTTTCCCATTACGACTTGGATATCTCTCTGCACAGAGCTTCAATACTGATGCCGTTTGTTTCTATGGAAACTAGAATCATAGGGGAATCCATACATATATGGTATGACCCCTAATTATCTCTGGTCAATTTATAGTGAATTTCCAAAGTCGGAACAGGGAATCCAGAAACTGTTCTGGCCCTGTTCCACAAGAACCTGAATATCTCTTACTGTACTGTTCATATGATTGTTTCGTTACTTTCATATGAAAGTAGATTCATCAAGGTTCGATTACATAATTTATTCACTATTTAATTCCACTCCTACGAATTCTTGTGATTTTTCCATTCCACACCACTGCTGCTGTCAGCCTCTGTTTTCAAAGTAAACCTTACCTATTTTCGGGGTTTCATGGACCAACTAGGGCCTTGTCATACATATGCCCACATATGATCATACTTAGCCATTCCAATGGCTGATCATTTGCTCAACACTTCCATTCCAACTATAGTTACATCATGAAACCATCTATACATTCATAAACACGAATGGTCTAATGCCATACTCCACTTCTACAAGCCATTTTCGCATGGCTGTACACTTATACATTTCATAAAGTACTCGAAAAACAACAATGGGTAGTCCTATACATGCCATATCAAAATTCAACCAAAATAGTACCCAAAAGAGCCTTTGATAGTGTGGACGACTTCGACTTCAAGATCCCGAGTCCGATAGCTGGAGAACCAAAAAATCTATAAAACAGAGGAGCAGTGTAACGAGTAAGCAATTTATGCTTAGTAAGTTTTGAGCAAGGAATTCCAGCATAAACAAAGAATAACACACATTTAGCTAAACGGAATATTTCACAATACACAATTTACCGATATCAAACTTGCTTCACAACATTAACAACCCTTATGTACATACACAATAGACTAACTTAGCCGAAGGCCGGTAGCTCGTTTATCAACTGAGCGAACATTTATTTGTAAGGGCTCGATTAAATTCAACACATACGTAACATATCCCCATATTGGGATGTTTTTCCAGTATTCGCTGAAATTTTACAGCAAGCTCATTCATTACCAAATCACGTACCTTCGGGATTTAACCGGATATGGCTCCTCGTTCAAATGCCTTCGGGACATAGCCCGGTTTTAGTAACTCACACAATGCCTTCGGGACATAACCCGGATTTAATAACTCGCACGAATGCCTTCGGGACTTAACCCGGATTTAGTATCTCGGACAAAGGCCTTCGGGGCTTAACCCGGAATTTGTATCTCGCACAAATGCCTTCGGATCTTAGTCCGGATATATTCACTTAGCACAAAGCCTTCGGGACTTAGCCCGAACAGCATTCAATTAATCATGCACATCTAACAATAATTCATGGCACATTCATATTTCATTTTCATTTGCGAAACTCAAACACAAGGCACATATCGTCCTTGCACATTCGGTTCAATAGCCACACATAGAGCATGATTTAATCACATCGTAATTTAAGCTCTCTTACTCAAGAACTTACCTCGGGTGTTGTCGAACGATTCCGCTAGCTATTCAACCACTTTTTCCTTCCCTTTATCGGATTTATTTCCCCTTTGCTCTTGAGCTTAATTAAACAAATAAATTGATTTCATCATTTAGGCATCAAAAAGATGAACACAAGGCACTTAGCCCATATTTATACATTAGACATTAAAGTCTCATACATGCAAAAATCATGCATCAACACAACATATTAGCTAATTTCTTTCCCCTTGGCCGAATATGCATGTCTATTTTTGGGGTCGATTTCAACACTTAATACACACATATACACACTAGTAAAGCATCCTCCCCCTTTTCATCAATTTAACACATGCATTGCTCATTAACATGCAAAGTTACATTCGGCCTTAGCACACATCTTGCTAGCCGATTCTTCTCCATTTAGCAACCAATGCACATATGTGCTCACACAAAAATGCTAAAAAGGAGGTTCAAGAATCATCAAGCCATCATCACATGCATCATTAACAAGCTTCATATTTTGCATGCAATGGCATTAACACAACCTCCACCTAGGCCGAATCTTAACTCATCCTCATGCCTCATCACCACAACATCAAACACCAACCAAGAATGATGCATCCATGGTCAAGTGCCATTTCCATCACATAGCAAGATTTAGACCATGGGCTAGGTAGAACTCAAGCTAACAACTAAAACATGCATGCATCTCATGGAACATCATCAAACATACCTTAGCCTAGCTACATGCATGGCCGAATCTCTTCACCTTTATTCTTCTTTCCTCCTTAAAATTTTTGGCCAAGGATGAACCAAAGGATGAGAAAATTTTTTCTTTGTTTTTCTTTCTAATTTAGGCTAAATGAAGGTGAGAAAAGGATGAACAAAGATCTTCTCCTCTCTTTTCTTTAGCTCACGGCAATGGGGGGAAAAGAATCAACTACACACTTTTTTTTTTGTGTATTCATCATACTCCTTTTCATTATTTAATTTCCATGCCTATTATTTTATTTTTTTTCCACCCATGATGCACCAACAAAAAATGTCTATGACATGTCTTGGCCATCAAACTTGGTCTACCATGCTTGTCATGGCCGGCCACTACTAGTAGGGGGGAATTTGACATGCAAGTCCCCCCCTTTGTCCACATGCACTAATAGGTCCTCACACATTGACCTATCACATTTTAGAATTTTCTCACATAAGTCCTATTGACTAAATTCACATGAAATCAACCAAATTGAAGCTTGAAATTTTCACACATTCATAATTACATATTCTAGACAATAAGTATCACATTCAAACATTTCGATGACTCGGTTTAGCGGTCCCGAAACCACTTCCCGACTAGGGTCAACTTTGGGCTGTCACACATACCTAGCCACTAGTACATTTGTTTCAAATCATCGTACATTTTATTGCTACCAAGATGAATCAATATGCTACTACTGTGAGCTTCCTGTAAATTTTCTGGATGAGATCAGAATGTCTTGGAACACAAATTCTGCCTTTGGAGTACAAATTGTCATTGGAACCAAAATGAAAATCTGAATCAATTTTCATCTCAATCTGTTTCCATTTAGTGATCAAAACATCATCACATTTCTGAGCTTCACAAATGTTCTGGAAAAATGTCAATCTAGCTTTTAATTCAACTTAAATAGAACCATCATCAATCAACGTTAATCGTGTGTTCAAAGCTCGCAAAGTAAATAGAGATTTCTTATTTAATGCATCAGAGACGACATTAGCCTTTCTTGGATAATAGTCAATGATCAAGTCGTAACCTTTCAATAACTCGAGCCATCTGTGTTGTCTCAAATTCAAATCTTTTGTGACATCAAATACTTCAGGTTTTTATGATTCATGCAGATAGCACATTTTTCTCGGTACAAATGGTGTTTCCAAATCTACAAAGAAAATACAATAATTGCAAGTTCTAGATCGTGAGTCAGATAATTCTTTTCGTGTGGTTTCAATTGTCTAGAAGCATATGCTATTACTTTGCCCTCTTACATAAAGACATAGCCCAAACCACTCAGTTGATAAAACTTTCAACTAATTAAAACTTTACTGATATTTCTCAGTCCATTCGGATTTAACATCTTTTTTGCAACAGTCTCGTCAACGCCATAGCGATCATTGAGAATCCCTTGACAAATCTTCTATAGTATCTGACTAATCCTAGAAAACTTCAGATACATTTTTTTTGGGGTTTCCAATCTACCATAGCTGAGATTTTACTTGGATCAACTCTAATACCATCTGTCGATACCACATGTCCTAGAAATTTGACTTCTTAAAACCAGAACTCACATTTGCTAAACTTAGCAAATAGTTACTTTTCGCATAAGGTTTGCAAAACAATTATTAAATATTGAGCATGCTCTGTCTCATCTCGTGAATAGATCATAATATCATCAATGAATACAACCACAAATTTTTCTAAGTACGGTCTAAATATTCTATTCATCAAGTCCATAAATACAGTAGGTGCATTAGATAAACCAAAAGGCATCACAAGAAACTCATAATGTTCGTACCTGGTTCTAAACGCAGTTTTTGGTGCATCCACCGTAACTGATAATTACCAGAACAAAGATCGATCTTTGAGAATACCATCGCACCTTTCAACTGGTTAAACAGATCATCAATACGTGGCAATGGATACTTGTTCTTAATAGTGACTTTGTTGAGCTATCGATAGTTAATACATAGTCGCAAGGATCTGTCTTTTTTCTTAACAAATAACAGAGGAGCACCCCATGGAGAAAAGCTGGGCCTTACAAAATCCCTATGTAACACCCCTAACCCGTATCCGCCGCCAGAATAGGGTTACGAGGCATTACCAGATAATACATTTCATTCATATACATTTATACAATCATAATCAAAATCCATTCATCTCAATCACATTGTCCTTTATAAGGTCCTACGAAACCATAAAACATGCGTAGAAGTGGTTCGAGACTAAACCGATAACATTTGCAAACTTTTAGAGACTTCAAAAATTTTCTCTGATTTAAGGGTCACACGCCCTTGTAAACAGGCCGTGTGCCTCACAGGGTCACCATACACGCCCGTTTCACTGGCCGTGTGAAAATAGGGCATACATATTGACTTGTACCTCATAGCCAAGGACATGCACATGTGCCATGGCCATTGGAAAACGAGAGGGGTTATTGACTTGGGTTACACGGCCGGCCACACGCCCATGTACCAGTCTGTGTGTCACACACGGCCAGTAGACACGCTGGTGTGTTTGGGTCGTGTCAAAACTGTAGGGTATACTTTCTTAATTCGAAAGGGTACCCCAAGGGACACACGTCCGTGTAGCATGACCGTGTGTCACACACGGCTGAGACACATGCTCATGTATCTACCCGTGTGGATAAAAATAGGCCATTTACAAAGCCAATTTTGCAACCCTTTTTCTCATGCACACCTAGCCATCAAAATGGTATTATTTCAATACATATATGGGTAGTCAAAATATGCCAAATCACACACACATCATGCCATCTAACATCAATCATTACAACTACTCAATTCCATATTCAAAACATACCAAATCATTGTACCAAAACCATCAAACTCACATAACTTCTAAATGCATGTATATTACCTTTCCATCAACTAAATCATGCTTCTCAAACATATCAATTCATCATCTATAAACCATACCAAATATACCATCACATAACTAACCAAATAAGTAACAATTTTGTCAAGCCAACAACCATAGCAAATGATGCTAAAACACAAGACATTTATACACCATATATAATGCTTATCCAACATATAATTTAAGCCAACTTAAATGGCCAAATACATATGAACATTTACAACAAAAGTAAGCAAAATCTCATGGCTATACCACAACCCAAAACATACCAAAATGACACTGGCCTATACATGCCATATACCATATATACAAAGCTCCAAAAATACCAACAAGTAGTCGATAGTGTGATGGTTCCCGATGATCCCCGATGTCCGAGGTAGCTTCGATAATCTATAAAACATCGAAAGAACACCCAAAGTAAGCTTTAAAAGCTTATTAAGTGATATATAAATAAAGCTATCATATAAACCTTTGCATATAAATTCAAATATGCTAAACATAGCTAATAACATTCAAAATTTACAAACCTTTCTCATTGAACATATATTCAATGTCTTAATCAAATTCATCAATTACTTTCCCTTTTCAATGCTCGTATGAATTTCGTACGTACCTGAATCACTTAGCTCATTCACATATTCTTTCTCGACTTGACTTTGCCCGTTGAACCGTTCGAAATTGTTAAGGATACGTGGCAAACACATATAGCTCGTACAATGCCATATCCCAGATATGGTCTTACATGTTATGACATATCGATGCCACTGTCCCAGATTGGGTCTTACACGAAATCGATTAATGATGCCAATGTCCTAGACATGGTCTTACATGTAATCTCAATACATTGCCAACGGCCCAGACATGGTCTTACACGTAATCACATCTCGATAACCTAATGTCATGACGTTCGTATCTTATACTATCCTAAGGTTCGCACGAGACTTTCAGATATCAAAACTTCATTATTTCTTGCTTGTATTTGTTCATTCCACATTCATGACAATTCAATGGAAAGTAAGCACATATAATTCAAGTTAAAGACATTTATTTGCATATGAACTTACCTCGTATCCGGAATAAATAGACCAGATCAACTATTCGATAACTTTGAATTTTCCCCGATCTGAATCTAATTTCTTTCATTCTTGATCTATATACATTTAAAATTAAATCTTTGATTCATCAACACATTCAATTTATTCTACAAACTCATATTTAGGCATTTTTGCACTTTAGACCTAAACTTTCGCATTTCTTACAATTTAATCCCTATTTCACAAAAACACAAATTACAGAAAATTCAATATGGCCCATGCTTAGCCTAATTCTCTATAGCTTCATAACAACCCATATTTTAATTTATTTCACACTTTTAATCACAACATTTCACATTTTCTCAATTTAATCCCTAATTGACATTTTTACTCAAAATTACTTTACAAAACTTGTATATCTATCATTAAACCTTCATAAACTATCATTAAACATCACAAAGCTCATAGATTATACAATGGCACTTCACAAAATTATCAACAATTCAGAAATTAGGATACGGGCTAGTTAGTATTCAAAGGAACGATCACAAAAACATAAAAATCATCAAAAATCGATCAAAAATAGACTTAAAATTGAGAAATGAAGTAGCCGAATATCACCAACCCTAAAATGGTGCTCTTCTTTGCTATACATGGTCAAAAAGATGAACAACACTCATATTTTAATTTTTGTTTTATTAATACTATGTTTAATATATCATTTACAACATTAACCTTTAATAATAATAACTTATAACACTTATTATAAGCCTAGAAATGTCCATTTAAACATCCAATAATCTAATTACAACTTAAATACTGCTAATTTAATAAGCCATAGCAAATATCCACCTTTAACAAATAGAATGCAACTTTTGCATTTTACGCGATTAAGACCTTTTTCTCAAATTGAGCAATTAAACGATAAAATTAACTCACGAAATTTTCAAACATATATGATCACATGATATAAACACTAAAAATAATATTAAATAATCTTACAACCTCAAATTTTTGGTTCTAAAATCACCATTCTAATTTAGCTAAAATCGAGTTGTTACAACTCTTCCTCCCTAGGGATTTTCGTCCCCAAAAATCTTACCAGCGAATAGGTTTAGATATTGCTTCCTCATAACTTCCTCGGGTTCCCACGTAGCTTCTTCTACCCCATGTCAATTCCATAATACTTTTACTAATGCAATTCTTTTATTTCTCAGCTCTTTGATCTCACGAGTTAGAATTCGGATCGGTTCTTCAATGTATGACAAATCTGACTGAATCTTAACTTCGGTTGGGGAAATAACATGCTAAGGATCCAATTTGTACCTTCGTAGCATCGATACATGAAAGACATTATGAATCTTTTCTAACTTAGATGACAATGCTAGCTGATAAGCTATTGGTCCAACTCGCTCGATAATCTCATATGGCCCGATGAATTTCACACTCAATTTGCCTTTATGACCGAATTGAAGTATTTTCTTCCATGGAGATAATTTCAAAAACACTTTATCCCCAATTTGAAACTCAATATCTTTCCTTTTCATGTCTGCATATGATTTTTGACGATCTGACGCTTCTTTTAGACTATTACAAATTACTTTCACTTTTTCTTCTGTTTCTCTAATCAGATCAACCCCGTGTGTAACACCCCGTACCCGAGTCCGTCGTCGGAGTCGGACACGAGGGGTTTGCAGACTTAAATCACTTCTTTGCAGTCCAATTTAAAAATTTCCAGGCAGTTGGCTAACTGTGTCACTGTCACCTTAAAAATCATATCTTGAGTTCTAAAACTCGAAAATCAGTTTCGTAATTTTTCCCTGAAACTAGACTCATATGTCCATCTACATATTTTTTCTAGAATTTTTGGTCAGGCCAATTAGTACAGTTTATTAGTTAAAGTCTCCCCTGTTACAGGGTGCGACAACACTGACCTTCATGCATTACGATTTGGATATCTCCCTGTACAGGGCTTCAATGCTGATGCCGTTTGTTTCTATAGAAACTAGACTCAAAGAGGAATCTATACATATATGGAATGACTCATAATTATCTCTGGTTAATTTATAATGAATTTCCAAAGTCAAAACAGGGAATCCAGAAACCGTTCTGGCCCTGTCTCACGAAAACCTAATTATCTCTTAACATACCACTCATATGACCGTTTCGTTTCTTCCATATGAAAGTGGATTCATCAAGGTTCATTCAAATAATTTATTCACTATTTAATTCTATTCCTACTATTATTAGTGATTTTCCAAATCTACATCACTGCTGCTGTCAGCATCTGCCTTTAAGGTAGACTTTACCTATTTCATAGTTTCCATGATTCAACTAGCCCTTTTAGCATAAATAGCACAAATTATGATAGTGATTAACCATTCCCATGGCCAATCCTTGTTAAGCATATCCACACCTCTCAATAACCATATCCATACCAAATGATTATAACATTATGCTCAAACATATATAAGCCATTTTCGCATGGCTATCCAAAATTATACAAATCCAAAGGGTCCATGACCCACTACAAAAGGGTAGTCCTATACATGCCATTTCAGAGTTCAACCAAAAGTGTACCAAAAGGGCTTTGATAGTGTGGGCGACTTCGACTTCAATAATCCCGAGTCCGATAGCTGACGAACCAAAATCTATAAAACAGAGATTCAAAGAACGGAGTAAGCATTTAATGCTTAGTAAGTTTTAAGCAAGACAAAGTGTTCTCAATCACTATTATTGGTCATTCATTTCAACTGTTCGATGAAGTTAATCTAGAGCTTCATCTCGATCTATAATATCATTAAACGCAACACTTGGCTGCCACATATATACTTTCGAATAATAATGACCTAGATGGTCAAATATTTCCAAAGCACATTCTCACATTTGGAGTTATAATATTAATCACATTTACCTACCTCTTTGATACTGATAATTCACCTCGAAATCACTCCACCGATGAGTAAGTAATACGTACCTGAACATCTTGAATACATAATACTTATTTGATGGTAACTTAATGCAGATACTCAATATCAAAGTCTTACTTGAATCCTAGCATTTAGCCGTCGGGTCTTTAAAGCTCGGATATAGTACGAGCACGAAGCCTACGGACATTAATCAGGATAATACTCTCGCATAAAGCCTGCGGGGTTTTAACCCGGATATAGTACTGACACAATTGCCCTTCGAGACTTATCACATTTATACACTTTCACATCCATCACGTTGGCCACTCGGCTCTGTCACATATGTACACTTTCACATTCATCACATCGGCTATTAGGCCTTATCACATATATACACTTTCACATTCATCACATCGGCCATTAGGCCTTATCACATATATATACACTTTCACATTCATCACATCGGCCATTAGGCCTTATCACATATATATACACTTTCACATTCATCACATTGGCCATTCGGCCTTATCACATATATACACTTTCACATTCATCACATCGGCCATTAGGCCTTATCACATATATACACTTTCACATTCATCACATCGGCCATTAGGCCTTATCACATATATATACACTTTCACATTCATCACATCGGCCATTAGGCCTTATCACATATATATACATTCACATCACAATTATCCAAATATATCACATATACTATCATGTATACACATTGTCTTGGCCGAATCTACATTAATCATTTCCCAATGAATAGTTCAATTTCACGCCATACTATCATTTCATATTCGAATACTCATAAACTTACAATTTCACAAATTTTAATATCAAAGATCCATCTAACACTCATGTATCGTTTTACAATATCACGATTTAGAATTCACGTATGGGTTTAATCAATAGCTTATGAGTAACTAAAACAAGTTTTATCCATGTTTACAACAAAATCACATATTCACTACGAGCTGTTTTCCTGAGCAGTAGTCACTAAATTATTTATAACTGGAGCTACAAAACTCCAAATCACTTGCCGTTAATTTTCGCTGAATATAGACTCGTATATCTTCCATCCATAAAATTTTCAGAATTTTAGGTTTGGCCAATCAATACCAGATTTTTCTTAAAGTTTCCCCTGTTTCACTGTTTGACTAATCTGACCACTCTTCACTACGAATCAAATTTCTCATTTTACAGAATTCAAAATGTGTTGTATTTGATTTCATTTGAAACTAGACTCATTAAGGAGTCTAAGCATATAAATTTTATCTTATAACCATTTTTGTATAATTTATAATGATTTTCTAAAAACAGAACAGGGGATTTCGGAGTCATTTTGACACCGTCTCACACAACTTTAAATATCTCTTTATAGGAAATTTGTTTGATCACAAGGTCTCTTTTATAAGAAACTAGACTAATTAAGCCTTGATTACATATTTTATTCGGCCTATAATTCCACACCAACAATTTATAGTGATTTTCTAAAATCACGTTACTGCTGCTGTCCAAAGCAAATTATTACAATTTGCTCTTAACTTTCCAAGTCCAAACACATATGAACTTACCATTTGAGTTTAAGACATATCATGGCCACATCATATCTTATTAAATCAACTCATTATGTCCTATTATGATTGAATTTACTCAACGTTTAATCACTTAAAACTTACCTCGGAAGTTGTCGACGATTAGATGTCCACGGCTATTCGTTTACTTTCTCTTTTCCCCTATCCGACTTTGATCCTCTTTGCTCTTAAGCTTAAGTAAAACAATAGATTTGCTTAAGTACTTAACTAATATTATTCACTTAACAATCACATTTGGCAATCACATATCATTTAATCTTTGATTGACCAATTTAACACATACCAAATCCAATCATACATCTAACCTTTATCTCAATACCAAACCGAGTTATAAGATCATACATTATACTAAGCATATTATTAAACATACCTATTCAATTTAGCTAATTTCATAGCCAATTAATCACCTTACCCCACATTACTCAATGCCGAATATTAACCCAACATCACAAGCATAATCACCATGAAACTTAGCTTAATACACATTTTATCCCATTGCCGAATACATATATATATATCATCAAACAAATCAACTAGTTTAGCATTCAAATTCTTCTAACCATTCCTCAATCATTTACTCAATGAACAACAATCCAAGCACATCAAAGCATAGTCGAATGTATCATTCTTCTTAAATTCAAAAATAAATGCATGGGCTAACTTCAAAATCTATTTAACAACTCAACTTTATAAACACATATTCGGCTAGGAAGAAAGATTGATAATTTAACAACCTTAGCTTAACATATAATTTGTTGTGACACATCTTTAAGCATTCTTTTATTCCATCAACTCAATAACTAAACTCATATTCGGCAATGGCCTCCAGTATAGTGACCGATTCTTCTTAACTAGCACCTAGTGTACACACATGATCATTTGTTTGATTCAAGCACCTATCCACCAAAAATTCATCCAAATTAACAAGAACAACAACCACATTCTTTGTTATCTACCATGACCGAAACCCATATTCATTCACCAAATATCAAAAATTTATCATCAATTTGACATATAAGGACATAACCAAATGTTTCTTGCAACACAAACTCAAAAATTAACACATGGGTCATGTTATGAGCACCAAAACAAACTCAACTTCACAAAAATTCCAAAAGAATCACATGATATCATACCTTAATTCCCCCCACACAAGATGGCCGAATGCCTTAGGTGTGCTTTCTTCCATTTCTTGGTTAGTTTCGGCTTGAGAGAGGTAGGAGAAGAAGATGAACATTTTTTTTTCTTTTGTTTTCTTCCTTCAATTCACGGCAATGGAAGGGGAGGGCAACCACACACATTTTTTTTGTCATCATTTACCTTCCCATTACTATTTTATCCTTTCTCCCATAAACCATTAGCACAACATGTTTTATGACATGTTTTGCCCATCACCCTTTTTCATGGCTGGCCACTAGTAATTAAATGGGGGAAATTGACATGCAAGTCCACCCTTTTGATTACATGCACTAATAGATCCTTATGGATTAACCTATCACATTTCAAAAGTGTCACACATAAGTCCTATTACTAAATTCACATGCAATCGACTAAATCAAAGCTCAAAACTTTCACACATTCATATTCACATATTTTAGACAATAAATATCATATTCAAATAATTTGGTGACTCGGTTTAGCGGTCCCGAAACCGCTTTCCGACTAGGGTCATTTTAGGGCTGTCACACCGTGAATCTTATGCTCGCTAAGTTCAGTCCAGTACAACGATGTTTGACACATCCGATCGTATAAAGCTTCATAAGGTGCCATTTTAATATTCGATAAAAAGCTATTGTGATACACAAATTCAATCAACAACAAATACCTTTCCCATGTACCTTCGAACTCAAGAATGCAACATCTCAACATATCCTTGAGTATCTGTATAACTCGTTCAGATTGACCATCCGTCTGAGGGTGAAATGCGGTACTAAAATGTAGTTTTGTACCCAGTGCATCTTGCAGTTTCTTCCAAAACCTCAATGTGAATCCCGAACCTCTATCCGAAACAATAGAAACATGTACTCCGTGTAATCTCACAACTTTGGAGATATACAACTCAGCTAACCTTTCAAGTGAATAGTCTGTTCCTACTGGAAGGAAATGAGCCAATTTTATCAACCTGTCAATAATAACCCAGATTGCATCTTTCTTACTCAGAGATAGGGATAAACCTGAAACAAAATCCATAGTCACTCTATCCCATTTACACTCAGGAATCATAATCGGCTGTAATAAACTAGAAGGTACCTAATGCTCAGCTTTAACTTACTGACAGATCAAATATTTAGAAACGAACTCTGAGATATCCAGTTTCATGCCATGCCACCAATAGAGCTGTCTCAAATTGTTATACATTTTCGTACTTCTCAAATGTATAGATAAACGACTATTATGTGCTTTGTTCAAAAACATATGAATCAAATCTGAATTTCTCGGAACACATATTTGGCCTTTGAATCTTAAATAATTATCGGAATCAATTTAAAACTCTGAATCAAGGTTCGAATCACATTGAAGTCTTTTAGCTAACATTTCATTATTAGTCTTCTGAAATCTACTGTACAAACAATGGTCTCTCCTTCAACTCAGCTACAATCGAGCCATCATTAGAAAGAGGCAACGGAGTATTAATTGCACGTAGAGCAAGCAAGAATTTTTAGCTTAATGCATCGGCAACAACATTTGCTTTTCCCGGATGGTAGTCAATCACTAGCTCGTAATCTTTTAGTAATTCTAGCCATCTCCACTGTCACAAATTCAAATCTTTCTGAGTCATCAGATATCTTAAACTCTTGTGATCTGAATAAACATGACATTTCTCACCGAACAGATAATGACGCCAAATCTTCATTATGAACACAATAGCTGCTATTTCTAAATCATGCGTCGGGTAATTCTTTTCATGTAGCTTCAATTGTCTTGAAGCATAAGCTATGAATTTGCCTTCCTGCATCAAAACACAGCCCAGACTATTGAATGATGCATCACTATAAATCACAATCTCGTCAAAAGAGCTTTCAGCTGATCAAAACTTTTCTGACATTTATCTGACCACTCAAACTTTACATCTTTCTAAAGCAATCTCGTCAATAGAGTCGCAATCATTGAAAAGCCTTTCATGAACCGTCTATAATATCCAGCTAGTCCCAAAAAACTGCAGACTTCGGATACATTTCTTGGAGGCTTCCATTCCATTATTGTGGAAATCTTGCTCGGATCGACTTGAATACCTAATGCTGACATAATATGCCCCAGAAAACCAACCTCACGTAACCAAAATTCACATATACTGAACTTTGTATATAACTACTTATCTCTTAGATCTGCAATACAATTCTCAAATGCTCGGAATGCTCAGTTTCATCTCTTAAATATATAAAAATATCATCTATGAACACAATAACAAATCGATCTAGGTACGGTCTAAAAATCTAGTTCATTAAGTCCATAAAGATAGCAGGTGCATTCGTTAGTCCAAAAGGTATAACTAAGAATTCATAGTGACGATACCTCATTCTAAATGCAGTCTTTGGCACATAAGAGTCTCTAACTCGCAACTGGTAATAGCCCGATCTCAATTCTATTTTCGAAAACACTATAGCTCCTTTTAATTGGTCAAACAAATTGTCAATTCGTGGTAGAGGGTATTTATTCTTGATCATAACTTTGTTAAATTGTCTGTAGTCTATACACATTCTCATCGTGCCATCTTTCTTTTTCACAAACAATACGGGAGCACCCTGTAACACCTCGAAAATTTATACAGTAAGATATTACTCTTAATTTAGTAAAATAAGGAAATAAAGTGACAACAAAAGGAAAATTGAGTTATGTCACTGGGAAGTATATTATGACATATTGATTCAAGAAAGGACTAAATTGTAGAAGTAAGAAAATTTTTGTGGCCCAAGAGTAAATACTCAAAATTTGAGGGATTAAAGTGTAAATATGAAAATTTTGAAGGGCTAATAGTGCAAATATTTTAAGGGTGGAAGGATCTAAAAGCCAAGGAAAAATTGATGAATTAGTACCAAATTGAATAGGTAAGAATTATGAGGGACTAAATTGTAATTTTACCAAAATTAAGTGATGACTCAATAATGGAATTTTAAAAGATCACAAAGGGCAAAATGGTCAATTGGAAGAGAGAGAAATCTAGAAAGTAATGATGATGTTGGAGATATTTTAGATTAATTAATTAATTAATTATTAGTTATTAATATTTTAATTTGATTTTTTTATATGATATTTTATTATTTTTTTATTTTTTTAGTATATATAAAGAAAGAAAGATGAGGAAATTCTCATCCATTTTTTCATGCATTCACGTTAGGAAGAAGAGAAGAGAAGAAAGAAACTTTTCATTCTTTACAATTTAGTCCTTCTACCAAAAATTCACCATTTTCACCTAGAAATCAAAAGAATTTCCATAGCTACCACTGGAGAAAAATATTAAGGAGACTATGGGGAGTTAGAATATCAAATTGGATTCAAGGAATAGAAGCTGGAGGAGAGAGAAAATCAAATTAAATATTGGAATCAATAGAAGAAGGTAAGTACATCAATATTTCAATATATTTTTAAGTTTGTTATTATTGAGAAAGCATGGAAATAATGTTCTAGTAGAGTCTTCTTATATAAGGTTCTATGATCTTGATGAGTTAGTGAAGGGAAATAGGAGAAAGTGATGGAAAATATTGTAGAGAAAGGGAATAATGATGTTATAAACATGGTAAATAATATCTTGCATTAAAACAGTTTTGTTTTGAAAAATCACCAAACATTGTGGAAGTTGAATTAGAGGTTGAATAAAACATGATATTAAATATTATTGAGTCTAGTTTCTCATAGAAGAAACGATTAAGCAATTGAATTGTAAATCATGAAATATGATAAATTTTGTGAGACAAGGTCTGAATGATTTCGGGTTCCCCTGTTCTGACTTTGGAAAATCATCAAAAATTGGATAAAAGTATTTAGGGGCTTAAATATGTTTAGAATCATAAATGAGTCTATTTTTGAGAGAAACAAACGAAAACATCATTTGAATCTTGTACAATTAGATAATTAATTTTTAGTAAAGAAGGGTTAGAACTGTCAGACAGCAGAATAGAAGTGACTTTAAAGAATAAACTGTACTTATTGGATAAGTGAAATATTCTGAAAATTTTATGGTAAGAAGATATGTAAGTCTAGTTTTTGGAAAAATTATCCGATCTTAATTTTGAGGTCTGTAGCTCAAGATGTAAATAATTTAGTGACTATGATGCAAATGGACAGCTTTGAATATACATATAAGTGAATAGTGAAAGTATTGATAATGTTACTTGTATCATGTTATATAAATTAAGGATGAGGAATAGGGAGGAGGAGGAGGAGGAGAATATGTATGAATATTCAGCTAGCATGGCTAATTTGTATGTTTTAGGCTCAGAGACTAAATTGAATAAAATTAAAACTTTAGGGGCAATTTTATAGGGATATAAAAAATGACCAATTTGAAGGAAATGAATTGACTTATTGTCTAAATTAATCAATTAAATGGAATTATCAATTTAGATCAAGATCGGATGAAAATCGGAGAAAATGAAAATTTACCAAAATGCCCCTAAATCTGGGTATTTTTGCAAGTTTGTCAGGTAAATTTGTGTATCATAATTGAGCATGAAAATATGTTAAATTGTATGATATATTGGTTTGAAGGTGAAATATTAGTACATTCGTATAATATGAAACAATATGAATACGAAATGAATTATTACCATATATGCTTGAAGTATATATATAATGATTTGTACAAGTTATATGGACACATGGTGTGGAAAGTATGTGCATATAGAATTTGATTTATGTTAAGTTTGATATGAATTATTATCGGAATAAATATACGTGAAATTTATGGAAATTATGGTACATGAAATTTTAATATATTGAAATAAATGATTTTAAATGGTAAGAGAATGATATATTGCATGGCATGCACATATATGATTATTTTTGATTTATTGATATGAGAAAATTATGTAGGTGGGGACAATTATTAAACTCAAGTGTGACGTGTTGAGAAAATAAGTATATCAATGTTGAATTTATATAAAATATGCGTAAGTATACTAACAATGTTGATTGATGCTAAGACAAGTGCCAAGCTATTGATTGAATGATAATATATTTATCTATATGATGCATTAAATCGGTAAGTATTTAACAGAAATTTTTGCTAAATGATATGTAAATCCGAGTAATGCTCTGAATCCTTGTTCCGGTGACAGATACGGGTTAGGGGTGGTACACACCCCAAGGCAAGAAACTCGGTCTTGCAAACCCTCTGTCGGTTAACTCTAGCAATTGAGCCTTCAATTCTTTTAATTCTGTTGGGGCCATTCAATACGGAGCTATTGATATAGGGGTTGTACCCGGCATTAAATCAATACCAAATTCAACCTCTCGGATCGGTAGTAAACTCGGTAACTCTTCGGGAAATGCATTCAAATACACAAACATAACTAGCATTGATTCGAACTTCTTTTCAATCACTTTCGTATCAAGCACATAAGCCAAGTAAACTTCACAACCTGTAACGCCCCAAAAATCCTGAAACCCAAAAATCCCGAAATCCTGAACTTTCTTTGTTTTTGGTTTTGATAAAAATTGTGTTTTATGTTCCTAGCCATGTGATAATTATAGTATGTCTTAATTAAGGTTTGAGTTCGAATCTAGGAATAAATGAAATTATAGTTTAATTATTCAAAGAATCAGGGTTGACAAGTAGGTGGGCTTCTAAATAAAAATAGGGGAAAATGGCATAAAAAAGCCTTGTGGAAGAGTCGCTAAGTGACACCACTTAGAGTGCAGGGAGATGACGTTAGTAGCTAGCAAGGAGGTCCAAGGTTTGAATCCTAGTTTTGTGTTTTAGAAGTTTAATTTTGGCCTACTAGAAGAATGGAAGTGGCGTGAAGATGGACTCTAAGGGGAGTGTTTAGAAGAAAAAATTAAGGAAAGGATCAAGGGGTTATTAGGGAGAAAAACAAGGAGATGAGAAGGGAAACGTGATGGAGCTTGATTGGGAATTGGGCACGAAAAATTCAGCTATAAGGGCTATAAATAGGGGCCGAATACAGGGTTGCCAGGCCACTACCAAAATTCTTCTTCACCTTGTTGCCAGAAACCCCTTTCTCCAACAGTTGAAAACCCTTTTCTTTTCAAGATCCAAAAAGCTGAAAACCTATTTGTTTTTCTTTCTTTTTTTCCTGCTGATTTCTATTATTCTCTACACAATTTTCTTTGTTTCACTTAGCCGATTTCTTCTTCTACTCTTCTTCTTTAATCTATACCAAATAAACCTTATTCACCATACTAAGTTTGCAAAGGCGAAAAGCTGAATCTCCCGAGGGCTGAATACTCTTTGACTGAATCTAGTCGAATTAGTATCGGATCTCGGATCTTAGTTCTCTGCTGAATTACTCTTTAGGTGTTTGTGATTTTGGTAAGTATTCCTCATCCATTGGCTAAGGTTGGCCGAATAGCCATAGTAAGGTAAGGGGACTTGTGTTGGATACGAGTCACCTATTATTCTGGTTTTAATAGTTACGATTGGTGCAGAACTAGGAGTTGATCATGGTTAGTGAAGGGGTTGTTATACTTACTGCGTAAGGTAAGGTTAAGGTGAGATTCTGGCTTTTGGTAAAGTATTCGATAAGTATGTAAGATTAATCTTTGAGTGATATCGATTGTAGGTGTGGGCTAAGGAGATCGCATCACGCTTTCTTACAAGGTGTGTACATACACTGCACACACATTATGTATCGGCAAAAGCTGAAATGCCGAAAAGCCTAAAGTTTGGCTACGTTAGTCTTGCGAGTGCGCGAACACTCGTAAGGGGAAGACCGATAGGTTGCCCAAGGACCATGGGCGGTTTTGCAGACCTGGGTTGTGATTTGGCCATATGGGTCAGAATGGGCTAAATAGGCCCGATGGGTTATTGGGCCCACAATAGGAAAAAACTGAATGTTGATGCTATGTGATAAGAACTTGTATGTGAGCATGATTATAAAGGTGGCTGGGCCTAACGGGCCATATAAATGTGATTCGGGCCTAATGGGCCATATATGGGGATTTGGGCCTAATGGGCCATATGAATATGATTGGGCTTAATGGGCCAGATACAGGTATGTGAAATTGTTTGGGCTTTGTAAAGGGTTTTGGGCCTAGTATACGATATCCACATAAGACTTAATTAATATATTGCGACCGTGGACAAGTCAAAGGGTTAAGGTGTGGCAACGGGTATATGCATGTCTAGGATTGGATCTAGGGAGAGCTTGGTACTTAAGCGGTCTTAATGACTCACCTCCTCTTCTCTAGAATCCTACCTGGTGGATAGTGTTCGTTCTTCTTAGCTCACGGGACTCATAAATGGGCCAAGGTAAGTGAAAACCATAATTATGGGAAAATTATCGAAATCCCCTAAGGGCAAAAATGACCAAAATACCCCTAGGTGTAGAATGTAAGTTTTGTGGATGTGACATGCATAAATATGATATTCTGCTTAGGTTGCATATGGGTGGGAATTATGGAACGAAGGAAGTATATGAGGATCGCATGGTTGCTTGACAATCGTTGACTCACCGATGGCTTTTAAAGCCTAATATGTAAATGAAGGTAGTTCCGCAACCGGGCTACCATGGTGTGTGGGCTGGGTGGGTCGATATTCATATCCCCACATGGTGTGACAGGGGACGGAGCTGGTGTGTAGCGGATGGATAATTTGGATGGGATTGCATTGCATGATTGATGAATGATGTTTTTTTTAATGCTAGTTTTTGCCGAGGGTTGTGCACACTGAGTTTGTGAAAACTCACCGCCCTCTTTTATTTTATTTTCAAGTGATGCTCAGTAGAAGGTTCTTTGTTTGGAGGGACTTTGGGTGGCCGGCTAGCAAGATAATTCGGACTTGGTTTTTTTAAGCATTTAAGTTTTTATTTCTTTTTAAGTGTGTTCAGACCAAATTGTAATAAGGTTTTCAATTACTACTTGAATTATTATTATTATTATTTTCATTGTAATTACGAGAAGTTGAACATGGATTTCTTAAATTATATTATGTTTTCCTCGTTTCCGGAACTTAGTTTTTTTTATAAATATCAAATGATTTAAACAAGGCTTTCGTAACTGAAAGGTTTTATTTTTAGTTAATTAGGGATTTTTTTAAGAAGGGTTTTCATTGAAAACACAATTTTCACTAAAACACTTCAATATAACACGCCAGATTCGGGCATAACGTCTAGCCCAGGTTTGGGGTGTTACATTTAGTGGTATCAGAGCCCAGGTTGTAAAACTCGGGCTGTGAAGTGAGCCTTATTACTATTTGGTTTCTCTTTCCGTTTAAAAAAAATTGGATCACACTGTTATGGAAAAGGGAAATCTTGCTGAGCGGCACACCGAGTCTCCGATGTCGAACCAAGTAAGTACTTTTATTTACTTAAGTTTATTTAAATTATTATATAGTTGATAGTTAGAGGGCTACTTTAGATGATTGTTAGAATGGAACTAAAGCCCGTAGGATCTGGAAACTATAGAGGATTTTTGAAAATGATCTTTTCTTTAAATATTTTCATAAAACATCGGTGTAATTATTAAACTAACTAAAACTTCATAAAATTTTAATCCAGATAATACACGAATAGATGATGAGTGCTAGAAGAGGTGCAAGGGGCCGTGGTCGAGGCCGCGGAAGTGTTAGGGCTGAATCGTCAAAATCAAGCCATATGCCCGATGTTAGAGTAGAAGAGGCTCCGACCTCACCTGTGGTCGGGAATGGACAGTATGATCGGGCCGTGGGAGAAGATGCATTGTCCCAGGCAATGTTGAGGATTTTAGAAAGGGGCGCTGGTCCCAATAATGGCAACGAAAATTGGGGGTCCATTCCAGAATGACTTCAATCAAACGAGGCTGAGATCTTTAAGGGCGTGGCTGACTTGCCTCCTAATGTGGCAGAATATGGGTTGGAGGCCATTGAAAGGATAATGGAGGATTTGGACTGCTCACCGGAACAAAAGCTGAAAGGAGCTGTGTCACTATTAAGGGAAGAAGCCTACTAGTGGTTGTTGACAGTGAAAGAGGGCACCCAACTGGAGCGGGTCACTTGGGAGTTCTTCAAAGCTACTTTCCAAGGGAAGTATGTGGGTGCAAGCTATGTGGATTCTAGAAGGAAGGAGTTCCTGAACCTGACCCAAGCAACCAAAACGGTGGCGGAGTATGAGGCAGAGTTTTTACGCCTTAGTAGGTATGCGAGAGTAATGGTGGCAAAGGAGTATGAACGTTGCGTGTGGTTTGGGGATGGACTTAGAGATAACCTAGGGTACTGATCGCTCCACAAAAGGATCGAGTTTTCTCGGCATTGGTGGAGAGGTCAAAGATAGCAGAGGAGGTAAAGCGCACTGAGTGCTTAAATTGGGAGAAAGAAAGGGGTAGGAATAAGAGGGAGGCTGAGACTCCTAGTATAGGACAGATGCCTAGGGCTAGGGCCAGGGTTAATGGGCCGGATGGAGTAGGGCCCCCTGTTGTTAATAAAGGGGTGCCATATTATGCTGATTATGGGAAAGGTCATGTAGGCGAGTGTTGTAAGAGGACAAGAGCTTGTCTAGCTTGTGGATCTATGAGCATAGGATCAGGAATTTCCCTCGAATGTCAACTCAGGTGCCAGTCGTGGACCGAGGTGGTGTACTGTCACAGAGGGGTGGTCAGCTACCGCCGAGAGGCCATGATCAGACCTGATGTGGAAACGATTTGGGTCGTTGAGCACCAGCCAGAGGTGTTGATCATGCTGACGTGAGGCAGCCAGCTTTGGTCTATGCAGCACGTCGTCAAGAGGATGGAGACGATCCAGAGGCGAATAATGGTATATACTTACCCATAGTGTGCCATTTACCTAAGTTGGAATTATAGTGCGCACCGGAAGTGTGGTGCGGTAGTCTGTGCTAGTGTTGCAAATTTCGCGGATGAAATTTCTTTTAGGGGGTAGAGTTATAACTCCCTAAAAATCTCGAAACCCAAAAATCTCGACATCTCGAACTTTCTTTGTTTTCGGTTTTGATCAAAATTATGTTTTATGTTCCTAGCCATGTGATAATTATTGTAGGTCTTAATTAGGGTTTGAGTTTGAACCTAGGAATAAATGAAATTATAGTTTAATTATTAAAAGAATCAGGGTTGGCGAGTAGGTGGGCTTTTAAATAATAGTAGGGGAAAAATAGCATCAAAAAGCATTGTGGAAGAGTGGCTAAGTGATGCCACTTAGAGTGTAGAGAGATGGCGTTAGTAACTAGTAAGGAGGTCCAAGGTTCGAATCATAGTTTTGTGTTTTAGAAGTTTAATTTTGTCCTTCTAGAAGGATGGAAGTCGCGTGAAGATGGACTCTAAGGGGAGTGTTCATAAGAAAAAATTAAGGAAAGGATCAATGGGTTATCAGGGAGAAAAATAAGGAGATGAGAAGGGCAACGTGATAGAGCTTGATTGGGAATTGGGCATGAAAAATTCAGCTATAAGGGCTATAAATAGGGGCCGAATACAGGGTTGCCAGGCTACTACCGAAATTCTTCTTCACCTTGTTGCCAGAAACCCCTTTCTCCAAAAGCTGAAAACCCTTTTCTTTTCAAAAGCCAAAAAGCTGAAATCCGATTTGTTTTTCTTTCTTTTCCTCCTGCCGATTTCTATTATTCTCTACACAATTTTCTTTTTTTCACTTAGCCGATTTCTTCTTCTACTCTTCTTCTTTAATCTGTACCAAATAATCCTTATTCACCATACTAAGTTTGAAAAGCCGAAAAGTTGATTCTCCAGAGGGCTGAATACTCTTTGACTGAATCTAGTGGAATTAGTATCGGATCCTGGATCTTAACTCTTTGCTGAATTGCTTTTTTGGTGTTTGTGGTTTTGGTAAGTATTCCTCATCCATTGGCTAAGGTTGGTCGAATAGTCATAGTAAGGTAAGGGGACTTGTGTTGGATACGAGTCACCTATTATTCTGGTTTTAATAGTTATGATTGGTGCAGATCTAGGAGTTGATCGTGGTTAGTGAAGGGGTTGTTATACATATCGTGCAAGTTAAGGTTAATGTGAGATTTTGGCTTTTGGTAAAGTATTCGATAAGTCTGTAAAATTAATCTTTGAGTGATATTGACTGTAGGTTTGGGCTAAGGAGATCGCATCATGCTTGCTTACTAGGTGTGTACATACACTGCACACATATTACGTATCGACAAAAGCCGAAATGCCGAAAAGCTGAAAGTTTGGCTACGGTAGTCTTGCGATTGTGAAAACACTTCTAAGGGGAAGACTGGTAGGTTGCCTTAGGTCCACGGCCAATTCCGTGCACTTGGGTTGTGATTTGGCCATATGGGTCGGAATGGGCTAAATGGGCCCGATGGGCTGTTAGGCCCATAATAGGCAAAAACTGAATATTGATGCTATGTGATCAGAACTTGTATGTGAGCATGATTATAAATGTGACTGGGCCTAACGGGCCATATAAATGTGATTTTGGCCGAATGGGCCATATACAGGTGATTTGGGCCTAATGGGCCATATGAATATGATTGGTCTTAATGGGCCAGATACAGGTATGTGAAATTTTTTAGGCTTTGTAAGGGTTTTTGGGCCTAGTATATGATATCCATATAAGACTTAATTAATATATTACGACTGTAGACAAGTCAAAGGGTTAAGGTGTGGCAACGGGTATATGTATGTCTAGGATTAGATCTAGGGATAGCTTGGTACTTAAGCGGTCTTAATAACTCTCCTCCTATTCTTTGGAATCCTACCTGGTGCATAGTGTTCGTTCATCTTAGCTCACGGGACTCGCTAACGGGCCAAGGTAAGCGAAAATATTAATTATGGGAAAATAAACGAAATGCCTCTAAGGGCGAAAATGGCCAAAATACCCCTAGGTGTAGAAGGTAAGTTTTATGGATGTGACATGCATACATATGATATTCTGCTTAGGTTAGGAAGTATATGAGGATCACATGGTTGCTAGAGAATCGTGGATTCACCGACAGCTTTTAAAGCCTAATATGTAAATGAAGGTAGTTCTGCAACTGGGCTACCATGGTGTGTGGGCTGGGTGGGTCGATATTCATATCCCTACATGGTGTGACAAGGGACGAAGCTGGTGTGTAGCAGATAGATAATTTGGAAGGGATTGCATTTCATAATTGATGAATGATGTTTTTTTTGAATGCTTGTTTTTGTCGAGGGTTGTACACACCGAGTTTACGAAAACTCACCCCCTCTTTTATTTTATTTTTAGGTGATGCTTAGTAGAAGGTTCGATGTTTGGAGGGACTCTGGGTGGCCGGCTAGCAAGATAATTCGGACTTGGTTTTTTTTAAGCATTTAAGTTTTTATTTCTTTTTAAGTGTGTTCAGACCAGATTGTAATAAGGTTTTCAATTACTACTTGAATTATTATTATTATTTTCATTGTAATTACGAGAAGTTGAAGATGAATTTCTTAAATTATAGTATGTTTTCTACGTTTTCGCAACTAAGTTTTTTTTTTAAAATATCAAATGATTTAAACAAGGCTTTCGTAACTGAAAGGTTTTTTTAGTTAATTAGGGTTTTTTTTTAAGAAGGATTTTCAATGAAAACACGGTTTTCGCTAAAACACTTCAATGAAACACACTAGATTTGGCCATAACGTCTGGGCCGGGTTTGGGGTGTTACATTTAGTGGTATTAGAGCCCAGGTTGCAAAACTCGGGCTGTGAAGTGGGCCTTATTACTATTTGGTTTCTTTTTCGATTTAAAAAAAAATTGGATCACACTATCATGGAAAAGAAAAATATTACTGAGCGGCACAACGAGTCTCCGACGTCGAACCAAGTAAGTACTTTTATTTATTTAAGTTTATTTAAATTGTTATATAGTAGATAGTTAGAGGGCTACTTTAGATGATTGTTAGAATGGAACTAAAGCCCGTAGGATCTAGAAACTGTAGAGGATTTTCGAAAACGATCTTCTCTTTAAATATTTTCATCAAACATCGGTTTAAGTATTAAACTAACTAAAACTTCATAAAATTTAAATCCAGATAATACACGAATAGATGATGAGTGCTAGAAGAGGTCAAGGGGCCGTGGCCGAGGCCGCAGAAGTGTTAGGGCTGAATCGTCGGCATCAGGCTATATGCCCGATGTTGGAGTAGAAGAGGCTCCGGCCTCACCTGTGGCTGGGAATGGACAGTGTGATGGGCCGCGGGAGAAGATGCATTGTCCCAAGCAATGCTAAGAATTTTGGAAAGGGTCGCTAGTCCCAATAATGGCAACGAAAATCGGGGGTCCATTCTAGAGCGACTTCGATCGAACAGGGCTGAGATCTTTAAGGGTGTGGCTGGCTTGGCTCCTATTGTGGTAGAATATTGGTTGGAGACCACTGAAAGGATAATGGAGGATTTGGACTGCTCACCAAAACAAAAGCTGAAAGGAGCTGTGTCACTAGTAAGGGAAGAAGCCTACCAGTGGTGGTTGACAGTCAAAGATGGCACCCAACTGGAGCGGGTCACTTGGGAGTTATTCAAAGCTACTTTCCAAGGAAAGTATGTGAGTCCAAGCTATGTGCATACTAGAAGGAAGGAGTTCCTGAACCTGACCCAAGGAAACAAATCGGTGGCGGAGTGTGAGGCATAGTTTTTACGCCTTAGTAGGTATGCGAGAGTAATGGTGGCAACGGAGTATGAACGTTGTGCGAGGTTTGAGGATGGACTTAGAGATAGCCTCAGGGCACTGATAGCTCCACAAAGGGAGGGAGTTTTCTCAGAGTTGGTGGAGAAGGCAAGGATAGTAGAGGAGTTAAAGCGCACTGAGCGCTTAAATCGGGAGAAAGAAAGAGGTAGGAATAAGAGGGAGGCTGAGACTCCTGGTGTAGGACAGATGCCTAGGGCTAGGGCCAAAGTTAATGGGCCGGATAGAGCAGGGCCCCCTGCTGTTAATAAAGGGGTCCTACATTATGCTGATTGTGGGAAAGGTCATGTAGGCGAGTGTTGGAAGACGACAGGAGCTTGTCTAGCTTGTGGATCTATGGAGCATAGGATCAAGAATTGCCCTAGAATGTCAGCTCAGGTGCCAGTCGTGGACCGATGTGGTGTACAGCCACAGAGGGGTGGTTAGCTACTACTGAGAGGCCATGATCAGGCCTGGGGTGGAAACGGTTTGGGTCGTGGAGCACCAGGCAGAGGTGTTAATCATGCTGAGGTGAGGCAGCCAGCTTTGGTCTATGCAGCACGTCGTCAAGAGGATGGAGATGCCCCAGAGGTGAATAATGGTACGTACTTACCCATAGTGTGCCATTTACCTAAGTTGGAATTAGAGTGCGCAGCAGAAGTGTGGTGTGGTAGTCTGTGTTAGTAGTTGCAAATTTCAAGGTTGAAATTTCTTTTAGGGGGTAGAATTGTAACGCCACAAAAATTTTGAAACCCAAAAATCTCAAAATCCTGAACTTTCTATGTTTTCGATTTTGATAAAAATTGTGTTTTATGTTCCTAGCCGTGTGATAATTATGGTAGCTCTTAATTAAGTTTGAGTTCAGACCTAGAAATAAATGAAATTATAGTTTAATTATTAAAAGAATCAGGGTTAGCAAATAGGTGGGCTTTTAAATTAAAGTAGGGGAAAAATAACATCAAAAAGCCTTGTGGAAGAGTGGCTAAGTGACGCCACTTAGAGTGGAGGGAGGTAGCGTTAGTAGTAAGCAAGGAGGTCCAAGGTTAGAATACTAGTTTTGTGTTTCAGAAGTTTAATTTTGGCCTTCTAGAAGGATGGAAGTGGCGTGAGGATGGACTCTAAGGGGAGTGTTCAGAAGAAAAAATTAAGGAAAGGATCAAGGGGTTATCAGGGAGAAAAACGAGGAGATGAAAAGGGAAAAGTGATGGAGCCGAATTGTGAATTGGGCATGAAAAATTCAGCTATAAGGGCTATAAATAGGGGCCGAATGCATGGTTGCCAGGCTACTTCCGAAATTCTTCTTCACCTTGTTGCCAGAAACCCCTTTCTCCAAATGCCGAAAGCCCATTTGTTTCTCTTCGTTTTCTTCCTGCCGATTTCTATTCTTCTCTACACAATTTTCTTTGTTTCACTTAGCTTTTTTCTTCTTCTACTCTTCTTCGTTAATCTGTACCAAATAAGCCTTATTCACCATACTAAGTTTGAAAGGCCGAAAAGCCGAATCTCCCAAGGGCTGAATACTCTTTGACCGAATCTAGTGGAATTAGTATCGGGTCTTAGATCTTAGCTCTCTGCCGAATTGCTCTTTAGGTGTGTGCGGTTTTGGTAAGTATTCCTCATCCATTGGCTAAGGTTGGCTGTATAGCCATAGTAAGGTAAGGGGACTTGTGTTGGATATGAGTCATCTATTATTCTAGTTTTAATAGTTACGATTGGTGTAGATCTAGGAGTTGATCGTGGTTAGTGAAGGGGTTGTTATACTTATCACGCAAGGTAATGTTAAGGTGAGATTCTGGCTTTTGGTAAAGTATTCGATAAGTATGTAAGATTAATCTTTGAGTGATAGCGATTGTAGGTTTGGGCTAAGGAGATCGTATCATGCTTGTTTACCAGGTGTGTACATACACTGCACACACATTATGTATCGGCAAAAGCCGAAATGCCGAAAAGACAAAACTTTGACAATGGTAGGCTTGCAAGTGTCCAATGTAACGCCCTCGTACCCGAGACCATTGCCGGAGTCAAGTACGAGGTGTTTCTAAACTTAATTCATTAATTAAACAGCTTAAACAATTTATTTTAGAATTTCCAGACAAGCTAGCTAACTGCGTTGTAGTCACTTAAAAATTAATATCTCAAGTTTCGAAACTCAAAATTAAGTTCTGTAAATTTTTCCTGAAAATAAGCTCATATATCTATCTAATAATTTTTTATAGAATTTTTGGTCGAGCTAATTAGTACAGTTTATTGATTAAAATCTCCCCTATTTTAGGGTTTGACTACTCTAACCCCTGTGTATTACAAATTAGATATCTCCCTGTACAGAGTTTTAATGATTATGATGTTTATTTCTCATAAAACTAGACTCAATAAGAAATATATAAATATAAAACATAACTTCTAATTATTTTTTTACAATTTATGGTGAATTTTTAAATTCAAAACAGGGGATTCAGAGACCACTCTAACCCTGTTCCACCAAAACTTAAATATCTCATAAAATATAGCTCATTTGCCTGTTTTATTCTATCCATATGAAAATAGACTCATCAAGATTAGATTTCACAACTTATTCATCCTTTAATTCCATTTATACTATTTTTAGTGATTTTTCAAATTCATGTCACTGCTGCTGTTTGATTCTGTTTTGTGGCCGATTTTACCTTTCCAAGGATTTTCATGGTTTAGTTAAGACATAAATCATACTTGTTATCATATATAAACTTGATTAGCCATTCCAATAGCTAATCATTTACAAACCCTTTTCTTACCAAACCATAACCATATCATATGATCATTTACACAAAGTGAGTATATTGCTATACATGCCACACTCAAAATATACAAGCCATTTTACCAATCTAGGTCTTCGGATAGTGTGAGCGAGCCTTCGACCTATCCCGATTCTCAAGCTGAATTGTCAAAACTACAATGAAGGAAAAGGAGGGAGTAAGCATAAATGCTTTGTAAGTTCACATGCAAATAACAAGTAACATAATCATGCCATTCAACATAAACATTTTTTGCATAAACAACACCAAGACATTCATGTTACATTTGCATTTAATATCTTACTACAATTTCATCATACTAAGTTCTCAACCCGAGGGTTTAAACACATACTTGTCAAATTTTCTTATTCACCACACTTACCAACATGTCACCTTCATATTAGGCATTCTCCTTATTCTATTAGAGATCTCCTGTTGAACACATCGGAATATGATTTCGGATACACGGATAATGTGCACATAAGTGCTATACTCATAGCTAAACAACCTCAATAGCTTTTGAATCTATGTAGCCAAGCTACCATGTAACCTGCCCATAAACGAACTTGGACTCAACTCAATGAGCTCGGGCGTTCACATCCATAAGTGAACTCGAACTCAACTCAACGAGTTCGGACGCCTAGTTACATCTCACGAACTCGGACTCAACTCAATGAGTTCGAAACTCAACCATCTTAGTGACATGTCACTTGTACCCTAATCTATTCCTAAGGTTCAAACAGGATTCTTTTCAATTACACATTTTGATCGCCTTCTTCGAAATGTAGAAACCGATACTTGCTAACATCTCATACTTATCAAGTTGTTCACATAATTTGCATATCACCAAATAATAATTCACAGAACATCATATTTCATGATAATAAGTATCATGTCATATAAATAACATTAAATCACTTAAAATAAAAATTATGTTACCTCATTTACACATGAACTTATATCGATACAAAATATTAGCAATCGAGCCTATTCCTCGTAAACTTTATTTTTCCCTCGATTGCGACTTGAATCTCGTTTCTCTTGATCTATAATGTCAAATTAATTTATTTAATACTTACATTCATCAAAACAGCCCCTAGTACGAACTTTGGCAAAATTACCATTTTGCCCCTAAACTTTTGCATATTTACACTTTTGCCCCTAGGCTCGAGAATTAGACTTCATCCCTTATTCTTATGTTTTATGACATTCTGATGATTTTTCCCTTCTATAGCAACATCAAATTCACATGCTAACATGTACTTATGAATATTAGGTATTTTTACCGATTAGGCCCTTTTACTCATTTTCACTTAAAACCGAGTAGCACAAGCTGTCTAGCATAATTTAAAACCTCATATTCTATCATAAAACACCAAAATACGCAAATTTTACCTATGGGTATTTTTCCAAATATGAACCCTAGGTTGAATTATTGCTAGCATAAGCTAAATCGAGCTACTGGGATTTTAAAAACATAAAAATCATTAAAAACAGGCATAGAAATCACTTACAATTAAGGCTTAAAAGTTTTGAAACCCTAGCTATAGTGGAGAGAAAAATTTGGCAGCAATTTATGGAGAAGATGATCATTTTTGTGTTATTTTTCCCATTTTATTTCATTTAATATCCAAATGACCAAAATGCCCTTCCTTACTAAACTTTCAAAAATTCCATCCATGTCCAATTTTTGTCCATAAACTTAGAAATTGGTCAAATTGCTATTTAAGACCTCCTCATTAATATTCCAAAGTAATTTCATACTAAAAACTTCCAGAATGCAAGTTTTGCAAATTATTTGATTTAGTCCCTAATTTCAACTTAAGCACTTTATGCATAGAATTTCATAACGAAATTTTCACACAATCATGCAATCATACCATAAACCTCAAAATATTTATAAAATAATTATTTCTATCTCAGATTTGTGGTCACGAAACCACTATTCTAATTAGGCCCTAATTCGGGATATTACATGCAAACACTCATACGGGGAAGACCAATAGGTTGCCTGAGGCCCACGGGCGATTCTGTGGACTTGGGTTGTGATTTGACCATATGGGCCAGAATGGGCTAAATGGGCCAGATGGGCTATTGGGCCCATAATAGGCAAAAATTGAATGTTCATGCTATGTGATAGGAACTTGTATGTTAGCATGATTATAAATGTGACTAAGCCTAACGGGCCATATAAATGTGATTTGGGCCTAATGAGCCATATGAATATGATTGGGCTTAATGGACCAGATACAGGTATGTGAAATTGTTTGGGCTTTGTAAGGGGTTTTGGGCCTAGTGTATGATATCCAAGTAAAACTTATTTAATATATTGTGACCGTGGATAAGTCAAAGGGTTAAGGTGTGGCAACGGGTATATGTATGTCTAGAATTGGATTTAGGGAGAGATTGGTACTTAAGCGGTCTTAATGACTCACCTCCTCTTCTCTAGAATCCTACCTGGTGCATAGTGTTCTTTCATCTTAGCTAACGGGACTCGTTAACGAGCCAAGGTAAGTGAAAACCGTAATTATGGGAAAATTATCGAAATGCCCCTAAGGGCAAAAATGACAAAATACCCCTAGGTGTAGAATGTAAGTTTTATGGATGTGACATGCATACATATGATATTCTGCTTAGGTTGCATATGGGTGGGAAATATGGAACGGAGGAAGTATATGAGGATCGCATGGTCGCTAGACAGTCGTGGATTCACCGATGGCTTTTAAAGCCCAATATGTAAATAAAGGTAGTTTCGCAACCGGGCTACCATGATGTGTGGTCTGGGTGGGTCGATATTCATATCTCCACATGGTGTGAGAGGGGACAGAGCTGGTGTCTAGCAGATGGATAATTTGGATGGGGTTGCATTGCATGATTGATGAATGATTTTTTTTGAATTCTTATTTTTGCGAGGGTTGTACACACTGAGTTTAAGAAAACTCACCCCCCCTCTTTTATTTTATTTTCAGGTGATGCTTAGTAGAAAGTTCGATGTTTGGAGGGACTTTGGGTGGCCGGCTAGCAAGATAATTCAAACTTGGTTTTTTTAAGCATTTAAGTTTTTATTTCTTTTTTAGTGTGTTCAGACCAGATTGTAATAAGGTTTTCAATTACTACTTGAATTATTATTATTATTTTCATTGTAATTATGAGAAGTTGAACATGGATTTCTTAAATTATAGTATGTTTTCTAAGTTTCCGCAACTAAGTTTTTTTTAAAAAAAATATCAAATGATTTAAACCAGGCTTTTGTAACTGAAAGGTTTTTTTAGCTAATTATGGTTTTTTTAAGAAGGGTTTTCAATGAAAATACGGTTTTCCCTAAAACACTGCAACGTAACACGCCAGATTCGACCATAACGTCTGGGTCGAGTTTGGGCTGTTACATTTAGTAGTATCAGAGCCAAGGTTGCAAAACTCAAGCTGTAAAGTGGGCCTTATTACTATTTGTGTAACATCCCATACCCGAGACCGTTGCCGGAGTCGAACACGAGGTGTTAACGGACTTAATTCATTTACTTACATAGTTCATTTTAAAATTTCCACACAAGCTAGCTAATTGCATCACAGTCACTTTAAAAATCATACACGAGTTGCAAAACTCGAAAACTGATTCCGTAAATTTTTCCTGAAGCTAGACTCATATATCCATCTACAAATTTTTTTCTAGAATTTTTGGTCGGGCCAATTAGTACAGTTTATTAGTTAAAGTCTCCCCTGTTTTAGGGTTTGACTACTCTGACCTTCATGCATTACGACTTAGATATCTCCCTGTAAAGAGCTTCAATACTTATGCTGTTTGTTTCTAATGAAACTAGACTCAAAAAGGAATCTGTTCATATAAAGTATGACTTTTAATTGTCTCTGGTTAATTTATGGTAAATTTCCAAAATCAGAACAGGGAATCCAGAAAATGCTCTAGACCTGTTTCACGAAAACTTAAACATAGGATTCATGATGTCTTTCACGTCTCCATGTTAAGGTGGTATCGTTCTGACCCTACTCATGTTGTGCCGGTTGCAAAGATCAAGGTCCAAACAGACTTGACTTTTGAGGAAGAGCCTATGCAGGTTTTGGATCGAGATGTTATGATTTTGAGGAGAAAATCAGTTCCACTAGTAAAGGTGCTGTGGCGTAATCATGGCAGAGAGAAAGCTACTTGGGATCTAGAAGTGGTGATACGTCAACAATATCCTCGTCTGTTTGATTCAGGTAAAATTTCGAGGACGAAATTTCTTTAAGGAGGGTAAGTTGTAATGCCCCAATTTTTGGGTTTTTTGTATTTCTGTGATTTTTAAAATTTGTGTGTGTTCTGGTTGGGTAATATATATTTTAGTAGGTTAGTGGGCCTTTGGAAGACCCAAACTTAAGTTAAATCCGTGGTAGTCTTCGGAATTTTAATTTTAGGAACAGGTGATGCAATTGGCGTTTGGGCTTTTAAGAGTAAAGGGGTAAAAGATCACACAAAAAGGAGTGTAGTGTAGTGGCAAGGTGGCGCCACTTAGGGGACAAGGAAGTGACGACATAGAGGAAGTAAGGGGTCCAAGGTTGAAGTCTTGGCTCTTCCAATATATTTTGGTTTTTCTTTTCAATAAATCTGGAACCAAGTAGGTGTGCTTTAAATTTTAATGTGTTGGATTTATGACACAAATGAGTTGATGGCCTAGTGGTGGTGGCGTGAGTTGGCATGTGAGAGGACTTTGGTTCGAATCCCTTGGCATGCAAAGGTTGATTATTTTGCTATGTTGGGACGGCAAGAGTTGGTGTTGGTTTTAAACTTTGGTGATGGAGGGATCCCACATCAGGAAGCTAACATAAGAGTAGATGGAGAGCTGGCTTTAAATAGAGCAAACCATGAGGAGAGTAGGCATACCCTTCTTGGCAGATCCCTTTCGCTTTGTGACGTGCTCGTTTGGGTTGGGCGTCAGCTAAGAGTGTTTGGAGCGCGGATTAACTACAGTCTCCTAACAGGTGTGTATTTCTCATTACTCTAGCAGTAGGACGGCTATTTCGGGCCGTGATGGGCTATCATGTTTAGGTTATTTTAATTTTTTTTATATGTAAAACATATCATTTTTAAACTAAAAGTCATATTTTATTTAATTAAAAAGGAACTTTTAAAAAAGAGCGAGGCAATGTTTTGAATAATTAGAAATTCGAGAAATAGTGCCCTAACATGCTAGGTTGCAATTTCTCGTTTGTCTAATTATTTAAAATATCATTTTAAACAAGTTTTATAAATCACAAGATGATTTTAGTTACGAAAGATTAAAGATATCATGTCTAATCATGTTGGATATGATGTTTGTACTCTTTTAAAACGAATGAATCTTAATTCTTCTCTCAAAACATCATGGTTTAAATGAAATATCATTTATTTAAATTCTTTCAAATTCCTGACACTAAGACAAGAATTACTCAATTTGGTACCAATTATGGGCGTTACGAGGGTGCTAATCCTTCCTCATACGTAACCCACTCCCGAACCTATTTTCTCATAATTTTGTAGGCCAAAACATTTTATAGTGATCCAATCGCACTTTAAAAGACTGATGGCGACTCCGTTTTTGTTTTTTTTTTCAAAAAAAAAAGTTGAACCCCGTTTGTTTTTCAAACCCCTTTTAAAAAAATGGTTTCGACAGCTTGGCGACTCCGCTGGGGACCTATAAGAAAGTCAAGCCGAAAATTGATTATTTTCTGTCTTAATTTTGGAAATTTGAAAATTTTTTAAAATATGTCATTTTTACATGTGTTAGTTGCATATGTTTGTTATTGTTTACGCACACATTGCATTTGCGTGACCGTTGTGGTCACACCCTTAAGTGGGAGTGAGAAGCTATGCTTTCGTGAGGTTTTCACCTCCGCATGGGCTAGTGGATTGCTTCCGGGATACTCTACCTATGTCTTCGTGAGATTTTCATCTCCGCATGGCCATAGGGAAAAGTGTCCCCCTGAACTGAACTTGGTCTATATGAGCCTATAGTGGGTGAGGACCGAGGAATCTGCTAGTTCAGGTACCTTTACTTTAGAACTAAAACTCATATAGTGAACTTTTAAGTGCTTATCTTAGGGATAATAGTGATAACCTTTAGAAAATTGCCCTTATTAGGATTTGTTTATCATTTTCCTATATATATGATACTGACTTACTGTTTTTATTTTGTTGTTATTGCATGTCATTTCGCATTTAAAGGTGTCGATTCAAGGCTCGATTTCTAGATTAGAAAGTTTTGTAATAAGGAACGAATACCTTAATAAAGTGGAGGACAATGCTTCCGTCTGTACCTGGTCAGAGAAAACCCAATTAGAGAAAGGAGATAGCGTCACTGAGGTGTATACGTCAGAGTTACGGGACTTCACTCGTGTTAATTCGATGCAGAATGAGTTGCAGGAGCTGAGAAATATTTGGGCCCAGTGGGATGATGATGCTAAGCAGCTTTTCTATCAGGGTTATGGAGATCTTCCATATTTGCTAGACGTCAAGGTAGATAGACACTTGTTTCGAGCTATGGTACAGTTCTGGAACCCTGCTTATAGTTGCTTTACATTTGGTGATGTTGATCTTGTACCTACTTTAGAGGAGTATACGACTTTACTGCGTTGTTCAAGGATTCATGGTTACAAGGCTTATGTTAGGCCTGCTAGCCTTTCAACTTTTGCGAAGAAATTGGTGATGATTACTGGGATGAGTGAGCAGTGGGTTGTAGCTCGTGTACAGTAAAAGGGTGATAGTAAGTGCATTCCGTGGGCCGTTTTGAGGGATTTGATATTGACGTATCCAGTTGTGAAGAAAAAGATCGACGTCCTGGCTTTGAGCATTTATGGCATGGTTATCTTCCTAAGGGCATTGGGGCACATAGATGAGTCGATCGCAGATTTGTTTGATCGACTTAGTAAACAGAATACGCCTATGCCTACGATCCTAGCTGAGACGATAAGATCCTTGAGCGCATGTCGAAGAGATGGTGAAGGGAGATTCATTGGACGTGCACAGTTGCTGTTAGTTTGGTTTCATAGTCACTTCTAGAAGCTCGATAGGGTTCCTTGCCAAGTTTCCGTTGAGGGTTATTCTCCCTTAAAGGAAGCAATGGACATAACTAGTTGAGATGACATTTCAGAGGAGAGATGGTTAGACATTCTTCAGAATCTTCGAGAGGAAGATGTTATGTGGAAGGCTCCTTGATTGGTTCCTAGTGAAGTCCTTTACCGATGCGACAATTTTTATTGGGTCACTTTGCCAGGAATTTGGGGAGTTGTTGGATATACACCGGTTCTTGTTTTAAGGCAATATCGAGTGAGGTAGTTCATACCGGCTACACAGGATCTAGCTCAGAGTGATTTCTCTTACAAAGGAGATCACTATAAGAAGAGGATGCGAGAGATTTTTGAGGCTTGGAAGAAGCCTTTCTGTATGAAGATCTTGACTAAAGGTTCGACGCCAACCCTCGAGTATAAGGGCTGGTTTAGTAAGAGATTCAACGATAATATCCCTAGGCCGATTTTGGGAGAGGCTCGATCATTAGAGGAGAACCTGCGAGTGATCCCATCAGAGTTGGAGGTCATGAAGCAAAAGTTCGTGAGAAAGAATTCAGAGCTAGAAAAGAGGAATGAGAAGCTCGAAGAGGAGAAAATGTGCTTAAGTCTCGATGTTGACGTTCAAAAGATGGAAGTCGAGAAGATTAAAAAGGAAAAGAGAAAGGTCGAGGAAGATCGAGATGACCTAAAGATGCATTATAAGAAGGCCCAGGTAACATTGAAAAGGGTTGGATTAGGGAGGTCTTCAGAGCAGTGGCAGTAGGAGATTCAAGAGGAGCGAACCAAAGTTGAGTATTGGGAGAAGAAGTTCCAAAAGATGCAGTCGCATAATCAGGCCCTAGAGAAGAAAAATCAAGGGTTAAAAGTTAAGGTGACAGAGCTTGAACGATCCCTTCATCCTTACTGAAGTCGTAACTCTGCAATCGAGTTAAAGACAAGCTTGGACAAAATTGAAAAAATGAAGCACAACATTGGAGAGTTAGAAGCAGCATTACAGGGCTGTGAGTTACGGATTGAGCAGCTTGAGGCAAGAGAAGAACAGTGGAAGGGAGAACTTCATCATCTTCAAAGTCAAGTGGGAGATAGAGATCATGTCATGGGAGAGGCCTTAGTTCAGATTTGAGAGGTCGCTGAACACTTGCAGGAGTTGGCAACATAAGCTAAAACGCTGAGTATGATGTATGAGTCATCGTCAGACAAAGGACGAGAGTTAGCATTGTTATTAGATTGGGTTAAGACTCTAGGCCTACGGGCAAAAGTGTATTTGTAATCCATTTTATGAAAAGATTTTTGTTCCTTAAATAACGTTTTCTAAATGAAACTGAGTCAGAATCGACATCTTTTTGCATTCATGCATTTGCATTTCATTACATCATATGCATTCAAGTTTATAGAAAGACCCTAATTAGTTAAAATTATTAGGAAGAAAGAGAGTAAGAAAAAGGAAATCTAGAAGCAACACATCCTTACGGTACACACGCTAAGTTGAAGAATGTGGATCAAAGATTTGAGCAGCTACAGAAGGACATGCAAGACCAATTGCAAGAGTAATTGGAAAAATGCAAAATGATATGAGGGAGCATACGCTGGAAGCTCAGAAGAACATGATGGCTGAGATGGCTCAACTACTAAGGGTCACTGATAAGGGAAAGGCTCCCATGGCAATTGCTGGAGAAGAGAATGAGGGTCCTCCTCCTAGTTTCACTCCACCTCACATACGAACTCAACCTGAGGCATATCCTCGTGGGCCGTCTGTCACAGTAAGGCCTCAACAGGGTCAAGTTGATACTGGGATCCCTATAAATTTCCCAACTGGCTCGGGATTTAATTTAGGCGATAACTCTACCAATCCTCTCATTCCTGATTTGGATATAGCTGAAAGGGAAGATTTGAGAGCCGAGGCTGCAAAATAATTGGAATTACGTTGTCGATGGCTGGAGGAGAAATTTAAGGCCTTAGAAAGTGCTGAAGGGCATCAGGGAGTTGATGCCAAAGATCTAAGCTTGGTCCCATATTTGGTTCTTCCTCACAAATTCAAGATGCCAGAGTTTGAAAAATACAATGGGACTACTTGCCCAGTGGCTCACTTTACGATGTTCTGTAGAAGAATGATCGGGTACATAAACAATGATCAGTTGTGGATCCATTGTTTCCATGATATTGTAGTAGGAGCGATAGCCAGGTGGTACAATCAGTTGAGCCGAACTAGAATAAGTTCATGGAAGGATCCTGTACAAGCCTTCATGCAGCAGTACAATCATGTGACTGACATGACTCTTGATAGGATCACCTTGCAAAACATGGAAAAGAAGCCTAATGAATATTTTAGGCAATACGCACAGAGATGGAGAGAGGTGGCAATGCAAGTTCAACCACCACTGTTGGAGAAAGAAACCATCATGTTGTTTATCAACACTTTGAAGGCTCCATTCATTACTCACATGATTGGAAGCACTACCAAAAGTTTTGCAGACATAGTCATGGAAGGAGAAATGATTGAGAATGCCATAAGAGGTGGCAAAATTGAGGGGGAAGTAGCCAAAAGATTGGCCCCAAGAAGAAAAGACAATGAGGTGAACAACACAAGTAGCTTCAATTCGAAGGCAGTCACAGTTAGTTAGCCCAAAGCGGCTAGGGTGGGCAGCAAAGTACTCAAAGACAGGAATCAGGATCAAGACAGAATTCAGAGAGAATACAATCCATGCCTATCCCTATGACGTATCGTGAGCTTTACCAAAGCTTATACGATGCACACACCATTGCTCCATTTCACTTAAAATCGCTACAGCCACCATACCCCAAGTGGTATGATGCAAATGCTAAATGCGAATATCATGCGGAAATACTGGGGCATTCAATTGAAAATTGCACTAGATTCAAGAAGGCCGTGGAGAGGCTTTTCAAGATGGGGGTTGTGAGATTCGACAGTACTCCTAACGCTGAAAATCTGTTACCAGATCATGGCTGAGGTGAGAATGCCTTTGAGGGTAATTTGGAAAGAGATAGTGAAGAGAGGGATGATAACCTCTGAGAAAGAAAGAGAAGAAATGAGGAACTACTGTGAGTTCCATAGAAAAGAGGGTCATGAGACCCAAAATTGTGAATAATTCAAAGCCTTGGTGCAAGGCTTCATTGATAATAAAGAGCTGCAAGTTTTTGAAGGTAGCTCTTATAAAAGAGAAATAAATGCGTTGGAAGATAAACAACAAGAAATCAGCCGGCCAAGAATTATTATTTCCTTGCCAGGAAATAATGAAGTGGAGGCGCAAACTAGGCCCAAGGTCGTAATCCATAAACCTGTATCTTTTCCTGATAAGGATAACAAAAGGGTACCATGGAGTTATGACTGCCATGTGTCGTTACCGGAGAAAGCAGATGTAGCCAGTGCGTCCAATGATGTATAAATTGAGGGTTCCCATACACGGATTGGGAAGCGGTATGATACGATAGGTGTCAAAGATGAGTCCACAAAAGCAAGGAATGCTAGTGTGGAGAAGGGAAAAGAGGTTGAAATGCCCGTCAAAGAGCCGGTAAAAGAGGAGGAGGCTAAGGAATTTCTGAAGTTCCTCAAGCATAGTGAGTATAGTATGGTCGAGCAGTTGCACAAGCAACCGGCTCGTATATCAGTATTAGCTCTACTTCTGAGTTCTGAGGTGCATAGGGAAGCATTGATGAAGGTGCTTAACGGGACATATGTCACCCATGACATATCTGTTAACAAGCTGGACCGGTTGGTGAATAATATTAGCGCGGACAATTTCATCTACTTCAATGATGATGAAATCCCACCTGGGGGCATAGGATCAACCAAGGCCTTGCACATCACTACTCGGTGCAAGGGATACATACTTCCAAGTGTACTCATTGATAACGGGTCAGCTTTGAACATCCTTCCATTATCTACATTGAATAGATTACCTATTGATAGTTCGCATATGAAAACATGTTGCAATGTGGTAAGGGCCTTCTATGGAACTGAGAGAAAAGTGATGGGACGAATACACATCCCTTTGGAAATTGGGCCAAATACATATGAAGTTGATTTCTTGGTAATGGATATCAAGCCCTCCTATAATTGTTTATTGGGGAGGCCATGGATACACTCGGCAGGAGCGGTGCCTTCCTCATTGCACCAAAAATTGAAGTTAGTGACAGATGGACGGTTAATAACTATCAATGCGGAGGAGGATATTATAGCAGCAGTCACTAGCAAGGCCCCCTATGTCGAGGCAAATGAAAGCTAAAAAGTTGAAAATAAATCAACATAAAGATTTTTAGCAACCTAGGCTGAATGGCCTACTTCCACTACATTAAATTCACTTGCTAAGGATTTTTTTCAATTCAATACTTTGAAATGCAACCTTTTAAGAAAAATATATAACATTTATAATCCTTGTCTTTTATTAATACTAAGATATAATTTTTTTCCCTCCTAGTTCTCAAGGCTTAACTTAGAACCTCTCTAGTTTTTATGGCTCAATTAGTAACCCCCCCCCAATTTAAAAATTGATAAAATGATGTAACCAAAAAAAACCTCTCTAAAGTGGATGTTTACAAGGTTTAAGGACATAAAAGATAGAATAAGACATAGAAATATTTTATAATGAAGCACTAAAGACTACATACAAGAGAAATATGAAGAAAATAAAGCTCTTAACATATTTTCTCTTGACATGTTGCTTGGATATTGATTTCTTATTTTTAAGATTGTTCTTAAGGTGTTGTATATATTAAAGAATTGATTTGTAGCTATTCCGAATAATTGAGGACAAAAGAATAACATTGCTATGTGAAAATTTGTGTTGAAAAACTACCTTGTAACCTTATGTACCAATACTTAACTAAGGGTATCAATACTTTTGGGTCAAGTATCTATACCTCAAGAATAGGTATGGACACTAAAATGCCTCAAAACCATTTTAAACACTTTAGGACAATGTAATATCAATAAAAAATTTATGTATAAGATAAAACACATTTAGAACATCTTTTTGAGTATTTAAAACTTGAAAATGTTTAACGAGATTTTCGATAATATTTCTACACAATAGCATAGGAATAAATCTATAAAATTTATCTTAAATGTTGTTATATCAAATGTTTGATAAATCAAAGCTAAAAATCTCACCTTTTTTATATAACAAAAATTTAAGAGAAATTTACATTTTAAAAACCTCCTTAATCATTTAGACATTTTTAACACTACAACAAAACACGTTTTTAGCGGCGTTTTTTTGGCCTATATTGGCGCTTATAAGCGCCGCAAAAAATTCCGCTATAGATAACGCCGCTAAATTTTGTGGCGTTTATGTAGAAAAGTACCGCTATAGAACATGACCTTTAGCAGCACTTTCCCCACAAGCGCCGCTAAAGAACATGACCTTTAGCGGTGCTTTCCCCACAAACGTCGCTATGAAACATGAACTTTACTGGTGCATTCCCCACAAACATCGCTAAAGAACATGACCTTTAGCGGCGTTTTTTCTAAAAATTCAGTTGAAAAATTTTCTACCAATCAAAATCAGCAAATAGTAAATACCGACTTTCCTCCTTTCACTGAAAAATGATGTTCAAAATTGTTACATTGAACTGAAAAATGCAAATCTTATATATCACCGGGATCTTAAGGATTTTTCAATAATTAATCAATAATGAAAATAAGCATTCTACTCTAAAGAGGTTCATCGTTGCTACGATGAAGATTTGATACCTTATTCGGTTTCCTTTCAATATCTGCTTTAGTAGCCATATCCTAACATAATCAACGAACCTGACATATTGGCATGCAAAATATAAAGAACAAGAAAGTGTTCCATTACTAATCATGTTAGATTCAGAAGTGCAAACCTGAATTATCCATGGGGTTCCCAGGAGGCACGGGCTCGGGTTCCTTTATTTCCACAACCACACAACTGGACATCAAGAATGTCTTGGTCACTGATGCTGCATACTCCAAGCAACATCTGACCACCTATATCAAGAAAAATATAATTTTCAATTTTAGAGGGTAACTCAAAGCTCTTTTAACAATATCTGCTCCAACCTATAGTAAATCAATATATTTAGGGTTTACGAACTGTGAAAAAATAAAATAAAATAAAATAAAATAAAATAAAGAACACACAAATTTTTACGTGGAAACCCTTTCGGGAAAAAAACCACGGGCAGAGGAGAAGAAAATTCACTATGTCGAATTCGAATTAATACAAGAGGAATATACTATGCCTATTTATAGGCTTGTAAAGCCATATTCAAGTAAGACTGAAAGACCTTATTCTACTCAATATAAAATAGATGGAGTTTAATAAGGTTTAAAAAACCTTATTCTAAAATAAAATAAAACAAGTGTAGTTCTATATGGATTTTACTTTTATTTTACTTTACCACTGTATTTTATTTAAATAAGGATTCGGGTCATTTAAATCTAACAATCTCCACCTTGACACGAATTTTGAATGAACAAGTTCTTCATCGCGAACTCTCAACGAAAAAGTTCTCTACCTCTTCCATAAAACCCCTTAAGGGTTTAACTTCAACAATGGACACCAACCAAGTCTACGTAATGCTCAAACTTGGTTATAGGAAGTGACTTAGTCATCATATCTGCAGGATTTTCCTGAGTACTAATTTTTCTCACAACAATATCACCACGAGCAATAATATCATGAACAAAATCATACTGAACATCAATGTGTTTTGTTCTCTAATGAAACATTTGATCTTTTGTAAGGAAGATTGCACTCTAACTATCACAAAATACAATACTAATTTGAAGGTCTTGATTGAGTTCACTAAAGAGTCCCTTCAACCAAATAGCTTCTTTACAAGCCTCAGTAATTGCCATGTACTCAACTTCAGTGGTAGACAAAGCGACTGTAGTTCGCAAAGTGGCTTTCCAACTGATTGCACAACCTTCGATTGTAAAGACATAACCTGTAAGAGATCTTCTTCTATCAAGGTCTCTAGCAAAATAAACATCAACATACCCAATGGATCCATCTCTAGTTCTTCCAAATTGTAAGTAAACATCAGTAGTACCTTGTAAGTATCTTAAAATCCACTGAACTGCTTTCCAATGTTCTTTACTCGGATTTGCCATATATCTGCTAACGCACTGACTGCATATGATAAATCTCGACGTGAACAAACCATAGCAGACATGAGAGATCCCACTGCACTAGAGAGTGGAACAGGTGACATGTACTCAATCTCATCATCTGATTGTGGAGACAAAACCGATGAAAGTCTAAAATGGGCTGCTAAAGGAGTACTAACAGGCTTAGCACTTTTCATATTGAACCTGCAAAGAACTTTTTCAATGTACCACTTCTGACTTAGGTACAATTTACTTGCTTTTCTATCTTTGAGAATCTCCATACCAAGTATCTTCTTTGCTGGTCCTAAATCTTTCATATCAAATTCTTCACTTAGTTGGGCTTTGACCTTTCTTATCTCTCCTTTATCTTTTGCTGCTATCAATATGTCATCAACATGAAGAAGTAGATACACAAAAGAACCATCATTGCTTTCTTAAAGTAAACACAACTGTCAAAACTTCTTCTTTTGAAATCATGAGAAGTCATAAAGGATTCAAACCTCTTATACTACTGTGTTGGTGACTGTTTCAAACCGTAAAGGGACTTTTTTAGTAAGCAAACATAGTCTTCTTTTTCTAAGACTATAAAACCCTCTGGTTGTTGCATGTAAATATCCTCCTCAAGTTCTCCATGCAAAAATGCAATTTTTACATCTAACTACTCAAGCTCCAAATCATGCATGGCCACAATACCAAGTAAAGCTCAAATCGAACTATGCTTAACAACTGGGGAGAACACATCTGTGAAGTCCACTCTTGGTATTTGACTGTAACCCTTTGCAACAAGTATATCTGGGTTCTTTAACTCCTAGAGTCCCTTCTTCTTTTTAAACACCCATTTACAATGAACAACCTTTTTACCTTTAGGAAGTTTCACAAGATCCCATGTTCTATTTTTTGTGGAGTGATTCCATCTCCTATTGCATAGCAAACATCCACTTTTCTGAGTCTTCACAGCTAACCGCCTCAGAATAATTAGATGACTCTTGATTCACATCTATATCTTTAGCCACATTTAAAGTATAAGCAACTAGATTAGCCTCGGTATACTTCTTTAAAGGTTTAATTTCTCTTCTAGTTCTATTTTTGGCGGTAGAGTATTGTGGTGAAGAAGCAACTCAATTCTTAATTTTTTGTACTAGCTTGAGGAGTCAACTCTGTATTAATCTGATGCTCCACCTGCTTTTGATTTTCTTTATTGGAAGAGTCTTTAAGAGATAATTTAGGTAACATAGCAGTTTCATCAAAAACATCATTTCTGCTAATCACAACTTTCCTATTTTCAGGACACCATAACTTATACCCTTTTACGCCAACTTTATAACTAAGAAAAACACATTTAATGGATCTCGGTTCCAATTGTCCATTATCAACATGACCATACGCAGGACACCCAAAAATATTTAAATCAGAATAATTTGCAAGATTACCAAACCATACCTCTTGCAGAGTCTTTTTCTCAATGGCAATGGATGGGGATCGGTTGATTAAAAAACATGTAGTAGAGGCTGCTTCGGCCCATAACGACTTTGGTAAGTTGGAATTTGACAACATATATCAAACCTTCTCTATGATCATTCTGTTCATTCGTTCTACAATGCCATTTTGATGCAGAGTATGGCGAACTATCAAGTGTCTCACGATCCTTCTGACTTGCATAATCTATTAAACTCATTAGAACAGAACTCTAAGCCATTGTCTGTGCGGAGGTATTTTATTTGTTTTCCCGTCTGCTTTTGAATCAATTTTTCAAGATTTAAATGTGGAAAACACATCGCTTTTCTACTTCAAGAAGAAAGCCCAAACTTTTCTAGAAAAATCATCAATAAAGGTTAGCATATAATTAGCTCCACCTCTAGAAGGCACTCTGGATGGCCCCCACAGATCAGAATGAATATACTCCAACGTTTCCTTTGTGTTATGGATTCCTCTGGTGAATCGAACTCTCTTTTGCTTCCCAAAAACACAATGCACATAAAAATTCTGTTTACAAATTCCTTGCACATCAAGAAGCCCTCTTTTGCTCAATTCTGCCATGCCATTCTCACTCATATGCCCTAGGTGCATATGCCAAATTTTAGTAATATCATCATTTGACAAGGAAGAGGAAATGATAGCTGCATCACCAGTAATAGTAGAACCCTGTAAAACATAAAACTAGACAGACTTTCTCTGCCCTTTCGTCACAACAAGGGAACCTTTGCAAATCTTTAAGACCCCACTTTCATCTGTGTATCTGTACCCTTTTGAATCAAGAGTACTCAAAGAAATTAAATTTCTTTTCAATTCTGGAACATGTCGTACGTCAGTAAGTGTTCTGACAACTCCATCAAACATCTTAACTTTAATTATTCTAACACCTCGATTTTACACGAAGTATTATTTTCCATCAAAACAACACCTTCAGACAGTGTTTCGTAAGTTGTAAACCAATCCCGATTGGGACTCATGTGGAAGGTGCAGCCTGAATCAAGTATCCACTCCTCGCACAGTTTAAAATTGTTGACTGAAGCGACTAGAAATTCCCCATCGCTATAGTCTTCTACAACATCAACTTCACCGAAATTTTCTAGTTATTTTCCCTTTTGATTCACAGCCTCCCTTTTAATCTTGTTCTATACCTTATAGCACTTAGATTTAATGTGCCCTTTCTTCTTGTAGAAGTTACAAGTTTTACCTCAGTTTGAAGACTTTGATCTACCTTTAGATTTATCGCGAGGATTCCGTTCCTGTGTCCTTGCACGATCATCATCAGCATTCCGATCTTGTCTTCCACGAACAATGAAACCCTCTCCTTGAGAGTCAGGTTTAACCATAAGATGCTTCATCTTATCATACGAAGTTAAAGAATCATAAACCGCATCAATTGTGAGAGACTCGCGGCTATATAAAATCGTGTCTCTAAAGGTTGAAGAAGACGGGGGCAATAAACAAAGTAGAATCAACCCTAGATCTTCCTTATCATACTGAACCTCCATGGCCTCCAGGTTTGAGAGAATTTCTTTAAACACTGTTAAGTGTTCGTGTACAAACGCACCTTCCTTCAAACAATGAGCATAAAGACGCTGCTTCATATGCAACTTGCTTGTTAGAGTCTTCGACATACATATTTGTTCTAGCCTCTTCCATAATGCAGCGGCAGTCTTCTCTTTCATCACATCCTACAAAATTTCATTGGACAAATGCAGATGTAATTGTGTTAATGCCTTTCGATCCTTACGCTTCTTCTCTTCAACTGTTAATGTCGAAGGCATCTTATCTATCCCTAGCAGGGCATCCTCCAGATCCATCTGCGCAAGAACTGCTTGCATCTTAATCTGCAACAAAGCAAATCTGGATGAAAACCTAAAAGCTCTGATACCAATATATAAAGAATAAAATAAAATTAAATAAAATAAAATAACAAAAAAATTTACGTGGAAACCCTTTCGGGAAAAAAACCACGGGCAGAGGAGAAGAAAATTCACTATGTCGAATTTGAATTAATATAAGAGGAATAGACTATGCCTATTTATAGGCTTGTAAAGCCATATTCTAGTAAGACTGAAAGACCTTATTCTAATCAATATAAAATAGATGGAGTTTAATAAGGTTTAAAAAACCTTATTCTAAAATAAAATAAAAGAAGTGTAGTTCTATATGGATTTTACTTTTATTTTATTTTACCACTGTATTTTATTTAAATAAGGATTTGAGTCATTTAATTCTAACACGAACTTTATCTACAGCCAAATATTTCAACAAAAAACATTCTGAAGTTTGAGATTTTCTTAACTTATCAAAATGATTTACCTTTTCTTCATCATTATCAAGTGAATCCTTGATAGCATCCACCTTAGAAGCAAGTCTTAACAAAGTACATCCACCATCGACAACAATACCTTCCTCAACTGCTGCCTAATAAATAGCCCAAAACATGTAGTTTTATATGGTATTTCACGAATCATGCAGTTTGGGTATAGTTTACCTATTACAATAATTAATTTGATTTTGTATTTAGTTGAAATAAGTTCATGTCATTGTTATTACAATAAAATGAACATTGATTCAAACGACCTTAAACATTTTTTTCCTTTAATTTAAAGATTTGAAGGATTATTAATAAAAGTAAATAATATGTGAATAAAATCAATTGGTATGTAGTTGTTAAATACATAATTGATCTGGTTAACTTAACTTTTAATTTAAATTTTTTATATTTATAAAATATGATAAAAGTTAATCAAACCCAAACCAACCTCCTATACTTGTTTTATTTCTCATGCTAGGAAGGAAGCAAAAGAAAAAAAAATCTGTTTAATGAACTGAATCCACTTATGTTAAGTCAATTAATCGATTAAAGTATGAAATTAATTGCTTAGGTGGATTTTCAATCTTTTAACCGAACCAACCCACCTTACTAGTTTAAACTCAAAGAACAGAATTTGGAAAATACCTGATAAAGTGCACAGGAAAGAATACCAGTTGAAGTCTAACCTGTATGGGAAATGATTTTAGCTCATCAAATCCAATAAATAATACTTCATTACTGCGTCAATAAATTCAGAACCAGATTTTGAAATTTCACATGAACCACGGCTCAAACCAAAATCAGCTTATCTCATGGCAGAACAATTAATAAAAAGATTTTTAAAAAAAGAACGGTCAATTGACTTAAATTTTCTAGAAAAAGTCAACTCAAAAAAGGAAAGAAGAGTAAAAATGGCCCCGTACTAAGTATATAACTCCAACAATAATGTTGTTTCGAGCTAGCCTCTTTCCTCTGTCAATTTGCAAAAATTTGTATTTTTATCTAAATAGTATTTTATTAATTTCATTTAATATTTATCTTGTAGATAAATATTATATTATTTTAATAAGATTTAATATTAAATTTAATCTAATATTTATTGATGGGCGTGAAAACCACCAAATAAAAATTCCTATGATAAAATGACACTAAATAGCAGTGTAGAGTAGTAGGGCCGAATCCATAGGGATTGATTATCTAATTTCTTCTTTTTTTGTGACTAGAATTATTGTCGCGGCAATAGTCGTGCCCACGACTCATGACCAAATTGTTGAAAGAAAAAATAAGGCTAGATGAAAATGCTTAGAAAGTAAATAAAATTAAATTGTTGAAATCAACAATTAAATTAATAAAAAAATAAAATAAAATAAGAACCCAATTCATACTTTCGTAGTTGATTTTGGTATTTCTTACAAACCAACCCTTACTGATTGTTTAACTGTGATACATGTGTTCTCAATTTAAGACCCCAACAACCTTGCATTTTGAAGAACCCAACTCGGATCAACAGCCTCAACCGTATGGGTCGTTTAAATCCAATCAGTATCTCCCTTAACAAAAAATCTCCCTCAACGACCAAATTTTTTGTGGGAATCCAAATACAATATAGCCGACTCGACTTCCTAACTATATGCCAAAACGACTCCAACGCAATGTGCATTTTGTGTTGAAATTGAATTAACTTTCAAGGACGTATTTCTACTATCCCATATTTCAGAGAGATAATGAGTACCATATGAAAGATTTTTAGTGCGGATTCATTTCTCACAAATTTTGACAAAAAACAATATCGGCCTAAAGCTAAGTAGAAGTTTAGTGAAGCATGAAATTAATCATGCTTTGTTGGTTGGTGGAGGGATTAAATGGTAAGGTTGAATGGGGAATTTGGGTGTAATTGTGGTAGGTGGAAAGGAGTAAGGAAGGAAGGGACATAAAGGGAAATTAAATCAAAGTAAATAAAATTGAAAAAGAATGGCAGGAGCCTTGTATTCTACAAACGCATGAAATCATTCAATTTCTAGTGTACTTTCAAATGCCATCACACATGTTATTTATAACAGCCCGTTTTTTGTCAAACTAGAACAGTGATTTCGTAACCGCAAATTTGAGGTTGAAATAAGTATTTTATTATTATTTTAATGTCTACAGCGTAAAAATATGATTGTGTAAAAATTTCATTTAGAAATTTTATCATTTAAATGCTTAATTAGATAAAAAGGAGTAAATCACATAAAATGCAAAAGTAGTGTTCTATTAGCTAAAGGTGTCTAATAACTATAGAAATTTAATGTGGAGGTCATTATGTGGTAATTAACCCATTATTAAGTTAGTGGATGATGATGGCTTGGTATAAGTGTAATTATTAAATATTTTAAAGGTTATGTTAGTGAATTATTAAATAAAGACTAATTAAAAGAAATAAAACAAAATATTATCTTTTAGTCATCATCTTCAATCGATTATCAAAAGAAAAAGAAGCCATTTTGTTCATCTAGGGTTCGGTCACTTTGGAGCTTAATTGGTAAATGATTTTGACTCAGTTTTTAATGATTTCTATGTTTTTTAGATCGTTGCAACTAGGTCTAGCTAGCCTAGGGGATATTTTTCAAAAATATTAAAGATTTTGAATGATTCCATTGATGAATAAGCATGATTTTTGAAGTTTCTTGATAGATTATGAATGGTTGTTGATAGAAAAACAAGTTTTGTTAAGTGATTTCTAGTTAAAATGCAAATTAAGGGCTAAATTGTGAAATGTTTTAGTGGTTAAAATGTGAAATAAATGAAAAATATGGGATGCTAGAGGCATAATAGTAATTTGGCTAGCTTGGGTTGTGGTTAAATTGCATGAATTTGTGTTTTTGTGACATAAGGACTAAATTGTAAAAGATGTGAAATATTAGGTGCAATTGTGTAAAAATGCCTTAGTGAATTTTGGACTAAATTGAATAGAGAGGTGATTAAATAAGTTAATTTTGATTATATTTAGATCAAGAAAGGCAAAATACAGACTTAGATCGGGGAAAGAACAAAGTTACAAAATAGTTGACCTGTGTCTTTGTTTCTACGTACGAGGTAAGTTCGTATGAAATAAGCATTGTTATGATTATGCTTTAAATGCTTTGATATTGCATAAATTGTGTATTTAAGACTATAATTGTGTTTGAAGATGATTCGGCTAATTATGGGCACTTAATTAGAAAATTTAGAAATTTTTACAACACTTAGAAAATTTTTGCTAAAATAGGGGTCACATGCCTGTGTAGCGTGGGACGCACCTGTGTGGGCAGGCCGCGTGGTCACACATGCTCGTGTCCCAAACTCGTGTAGCTCTGTATTTGTCACCTAAGAGCAAATTGAAGTCACACGGCCATAACACACGCCTGTGTCTCGAGGCCATGTCCTTCACACAACTGAGACACACAACTGACCCATGTGCTAAAAGCTGAGCATTTTGATTTGCAACAATTTAGTTGCAGGGGACACATGGTGTGACAGCCCTAATGTGACCCTAGTCAGGAAGTGGTTTCGGGACCACTAAACCGAGTCATAAAAATAATTAATCGTCATAATTGATGCTCATTATATGTACATGTGCATGTGTGAAAATTTCGTGTTTGAATTTTGTTAATTGTAAGTGAATTTTATCAAATAGGACTTATGTGAGAAAATTTAGAAATGTGCTAGGCAAATGCAAAGTGGCCTATTAATGCATATTGTGAAACATGATGGGTTTGCATGTCAATTTACCCAAATTAAGGCATAGTGGCCGGCCATGCTATGAGTGGAAACATGTCACAAACATGTTATGTTAGTGATGTATGTTAGGAACAATAAAATAAGGAGTATGGGTAATAAAGAAATGGAAAAAAGAAAGAATGTGTGTGATTGATACTCCCCCCTCCCCATTGCCGTGAATGTAAGAAAGAAAACAAAAAAAAGTGTCCATCTTTTTTTCATTTCTCTTGGCCGAATGTTCTAAGGAAGAAAGGAAACAAGTTGTGTTCTTTGGTTCTTCTTGGCCGAATTGAGAGGAGAAAGGAAGGAGTGAAGCAATCGGTCATCTTAGGTCGATATTAAGGTAAGGAAGTTGATACTAGTTCTTGAAATCCTAGTTGATTTTGAGTGAGATATCAAGTTATTGTTGGTAAACCATGTTGAAATTGTGATTTTGGAATAAGTAAGGTTTTCGGCTATGGAGATTAATAAGGGTGATGGTTGTGTTTCATGCTAAATCTAGATGAACAATGGTAGTTGCTTACATCTTGCTGATTATGAGTTTCCTTCTTGATTCTACCTTAGATCCATGAAGTATATTTTTATTTGGTGTTGTTGGAAGTATCGGCCATGGTATATCCATAAGTGTGATTTATGCTTATTGCATGGTAGGTAAGATTTATGTTTTGGATATATGTTTAAATTTGGTTATAATCAAATTTGTGATTCGGCTCTTGCACATATATATATATGATTGCACATGATGTATTGGTATGACCTATATATTATCTCAAGGTATATACTTACACATGATGGTGCTTCGGTTATGGATTAAATGATGGATGCGTATTGAGTTATAATATGTAATGCATTAGTTAGTAAAATGTATGCCATTTATGTGTGGTATTAAGTATATAATCGGCCTCAACATAGACATGCATATTTGGCCATAGGAAGAAGATTGGTGTTGCATGTATTCGGTTAGAGGCAAGCATATTGATGCTTTTGTCTTGGCTTAGAAAATTCGGCCAAGGGGGGAATATTAGCTAAAATGTTGAGTTTGATTCCTTGAGGTTTTCTTTTGATGTTCGAATGAATTGTATTAAATTGCTTGATGTGATTAAAAATGCATATGACCATTGTGGAGTTGAGCTAGAAGGTGGCCATATGACCAATCAAACTCCTTGTCATATTCGGCCATAAGCTAGCATAATGAGACTTTAATAAGTTAAATTTGTTTGAATTAGCTCAAGAGCTTAGAGGGCCACAGTTGGATAAGGGAAAGGAAAAAGTTATCGAATAGCCGCTGAAAACGTTCGACCACATCCGAGGTAAGTTCTTGAGTAATAGAGCTTAAATTATGATTTGATTAGATCATGTTTTAAGCAAATCAAAATCATGCTCTTTGTGTGTGGCTATTGAGCCGAAATTGCAAGAGTGATAAGTGTCTTGTGTTTGAGTTTTGCTAATGAAAATGAAATACGAATGTGTCATGATTTATTGTTAAATGTGCATGGTTATTCGAATGATGTCCGGGCTAAGTCCTGAAGGCTTTGTGCTAAGTGACCATATCCGGACTAAGATCCGAAGGCATTTGTGCGAGATACTAATTCTGGGGTAAGCCCGAAGGCATTGGTGCGAGTTACTAAATCCGGGTTAAGTCCCGAAGGCATTGGTGGGAGTTACTAAATCCGGGTTAAGTCCCGAAGGCATTTGTACGAGTTACTATAACCGGGCTATGTCCCGAAGGCATTTGAACGAGTAGCTATATCCGGTTAAATTCCGAAGGTACGTGATTTGGGAATGAATGATCTTGCTGTAAAAATTTCAGTTAATACGCTTGTAACATCCCAACATTGAGGTATGTTTCGTATGTGCTTTGAATTAGTTGAGCCCTTACAAATAAGTATTCGCTCAGTTGATAAATGAGCTACCGGCCTTGGGCTAAGTTGATCTTTGTGTATGAATATAAGGGTTGGTAATGTGAAGTAAGTATGATATTGAAAATTTGTGCATATGAAATTATCCGTTTAGCTACATGAATGCTATACTTTGGTTGTGTCTAAACTCTTTGCTCAAAACTTACTAAGCATTTAATGCTTACTCCGTTTCTTTGATTCTCTATTTTATAGATTTTGGTTCTTCAGCTATCGGACTCGGGATTTTGAAGTCGAAGTCGCCCACACTATCAAAGCCCTTTTGGTACACTTTTGGTTGAACTCTGAAAATGGCATGTATAGGACTACCCTTTTGTTGTTGGTCATGTACCCTTCGGTTTTGTGTAAATTTGGATAGCCATGCGAAAATGGCTTAAATATACTTTGATCATAGCATTATAATCGTTTTGTATGTTGTCCGTCGAGAGGTATGGAAATGTTGGTAACGGTTAGCCATGGGAAGGGTTATTCTTGATCACCTTTGGAATATGTATGACAAACTCTAGTTGATCCATGGAGGATCATGAAATAGGTAAAGTTTACCTTAAAAACAGATGCTGGCAGCAGCAGTGATGTGGATGTGAAAAATCACTAAAAATAGTAGGAATGGAATTAAATAGTGAATAAATTATGTAAATGAACCTTAATGAATCTATTTTCATAGGAAAGTAACGAAACGATCATATGGACAGTATCTTAAGAGATATTCAGGTTCTCGCGAGACAGGGCCAGAACGGTTTCTGGATTCTCTATTCCGACTTTGGAAATTCATTATAAATTAACCAGAGATAATTAGAAGTCATGCCATATATGCATAGATTCCCTTTTGAGTCTAGTTTCTATAGAAACAAACGACATCAGTATTGAAGCCCTGTACAGGGAGATATCCAAGTCGTAATGTACAAAGGCAGTGTAGTCGCTCCCTGTAACATGGGAGATTTTGACTAATAAACTGTACTAATTGGCCCGACCAAAAATTCTAGAAAAAAATATGTAGATGACCATATGAGTCTAGTTTCAGGGAAAAATTACGAAACTGATTTTTGATTTGTGAAACTCAAGATATGATTTTTAAGGTGACAGTGACGCAGTTAGCCAACTGCCTGGAAATTTTTAAAATGGACTGAGATAGTAAGCGAATTTAGTCTGTGAACCCCTCGTGTCCGACTCTGGCAACGGTCTCGGGTACAGGGTGTTACAATTTTATTGGTATCAGAGCTACGGTTTAGTCGATTCTAGGACTACCGTAATGCGTTGGGTCTAGCTATACATGCCATTTTATGTGATTATTTCATAGTGTGGTGATTTCTGACATTTGCAAATGTGTTTATTTATAGTAATGGATCCCGATCCTGATCGAGCGGTAGCTGATGATCTTGAGGGTGTAGCGCCTGCTCCCGCGCAAGGGACAGCGCCGGCGGACTCTCAACCTAATGCTAGTAACCCGAATGATGAAGCTAGACAAGCTTTCTATAGCGTGATGAATGATTGGTTCAACCAATACATTCGAACTAATACGGCTGTTCCACAACCTCCATTCCCGACAAATACCACCTCCGCACCTATCATACCTCCGGTAACTGACCAAATTGGGTCAAATAAGCCCCCAGTTGACAGAATCCGAAAACATGGGGCTACTGAATTTAAAGCTACGGACAGCGATGATGCCGAGCAAGCTGAATTTTGGTTGGACAACACTATCCGGGTACTCGACGAGCTATCTTGCACACCCGATGAGTGCCTAAAGTGTACTATCTCCTTGCTACGTGATTCTGCCTACTATTGGTGGAGTACTCTGACTTCTGTTGTGCCCCGAGAGCAAGTAACTTGGGAGTTTTTCCAAACTGAGTTTTGGAAAAAGTATATCAGTCAGAGATTTGTTGATAAAAAACGGAAGGAATTTCTTGAGCTTAAGCAAGGTTCTATGTCAGTTACTGATTACGAGCGAAAATTTGTTAGACTTAGTAGATACGCTCGGGAATGTGTTTCGTCCGAGGCTATCATGTGTAAACGCTTCGAGGATGGGCTGAATGAAGATATAAAAATATTCGTTGGTATTCTTGAAATACGAGAGTTCGTAGTACTTGTCGAGCGAGCTTGTAAAGCCGAAGAGCTTAGAAAAGAAAAACAAAAAGTTGATGTGGGAACTGGAGAGTTTCGTAAAAGATCCTCGGGAAAGTCTCTTCAACAGGCATCGAAGAAATTTCGAGATGATGTGGGCCGGTCTAGAGGCACTTCGAGCCTTTTTAGACGAGATCGTGATCGACCCCCTGTGGGTACACGAGGCACTTCGGTCGCCAGTGTTGGGAATGAACGTCGAGACAGAACGGAATGTCGATATTGCGGTAAATGGCATTCGGGGAGTTGTAGATTCCATGACCGCTCCTGTTACAAGTGCGGATCAGTTGACCACTTCATTAAAGATTGCCCGAGGTTGTCTGAACAGAATGTAAATCAGAGTGGGAAACCGGGTGCTACCACTGCTCGAGGTAGACCATCTAGAAATACGGGCAATGCTAGCGGTGGTCAGAGAGGATCTAGAGATGCTACGACCAGATCCGAGGCTCGCGCGCCTGCTAGAGCTTATGCTATACATGCCCGCGAGGATGCTTCTTCGCCTGATGTTATTACCGGTACTTTTACTCTCTTTGATACTAATGTAATTGCTTTGATTGACCCCGGTTCTACTCATTCTTACATATGTGAAACCTTAGCATCCAGTAAGACTTTACCTATTGAGTCTACTGAGTTCGTAATTCGGGTGTCAAATCCCTTGGGTCGTTACGTGCTTGTCGACAAAGTGTGTAAGAAATGTCCCCTAGTAATTCGAGGTTCCTGTTTTCCGGCGGACTTGATGCTTTTGCCGTTTGATGAATTTGATGTTATTCTTGGTTTGGATTGGTTGACCGCGCATGATGCGGTTGTGAATTGCAAAAGAAAGACTATTGATTTGAGGTGCGCAAATAACGAGATAATCCGAGTTGAGTCTACGGACTTAAAGGGGTTTTCAGCTGTAATATCCTCAATGTTGGCCCAGAAATATGTAAGAAAAGGGTGCGAAGCATACCTTGCGTATGTACTTGATGACAAAGAATTAGAAAAGAAACCCGAATCTGTGCCGGTGGTTTGTGAATACCCGGATGTTTTTCCTGAAGAATTACCGGGTTTACCACCTGTTCGGGAGATAGAGTTTGGTATTGAGCTTGTACCTGGGACTACGCCGATTTCGATAGCTCCGTATCGTATCGCACCAACCGAGTTAAAAGAGTTGAAAGCTCAGCTGCAAGAATTGACGGATAGAGGTTTCGCTCGACCAAGTTTCTCACCTTGGGGTGCACCAGTATTGTTCGTGAAAAAGAAGGACGGAACCATGAGGTTGTGCATTGACTATCGTCAGCTGAATAAAGTGACAATAAAGAACAAATATCCGTTACCGCGTATCGATGATTTGTTCGACCAACTGAAGGGAGCCTCAGTGTTCTCAAAAATAGATTTGAGATCGGGCTATTATCAGTTGCGAATTCGAGATTCGGACATACCCAAAACTGCCTTCAGAACGAGATATGGTCACTACGAGTTCTTAGTGATGCCGTTTGGGCTCACTAATGCCCCTGCGGTATTTATGGATTTGATGAATCGGATCTTCAGACCATATTTGGATCGGTTCGTAGTTGTGTTCATTGATGACATCTTGGTCTATTCAAGAGATGAGACCGAACATGCTGAGCACCTGAGACTAGTGTTGCAAATTTTGCGGGATAAGCAGTTATATGCTAAGTTTAGTAAGTGTGAGTTCTGGTTAAGAGAGGTTAGCTTCTTGGGTCATGTGGTATCCGCATCGGGTATTCGAGTTGACCCGAGCAAAATTTCAGCCATACTTAACTGGAAGCCTCCAAGAAATATTACCGAAGTTCGGAGCTTCCTGGGGCTCGCCGGTTATTACCGACGATTTGTCAAAGGTTTCTCGATGATAGCTACACCAATGACGAAGCTACTTCAAAAGGATGTTAAGTTCGAATGGACGGATAAATGTCAGAAAAGTTTCGATCAACTGAAAACTTATTTGACTGAAGCTCCAATTTTAATGCAACCTGAATCAGGCAAAGAGTTTGTCATTTATAGTGACGCATCCCTACTTGGGTTGGGTTGCGTATTGATGCAAGAAGGTCGAGTGGTGGCCTATGCGTCGAGACAATTAAAGCCACATGAGAAAAATTATCCGACCCATGATCTCGAACTAGCTGCCATCGTATTCGCTTTAAAAATATGGCGACATTACTTATTTGGTGAAAAGTGCCATGTATTTTCGGATCACAAAAGTCTCAAATATTTGATGACTCAAAGAGACTTAAATCTGCGACAAAGACGTTGGCTTGAGTTGTTGAAAGATTACGAGTTTGTCATTGATTACCACCCGGGAAAGGCTAATGTGGTTGCGGACCCCTTAAGCCGGAAATCACTGTTTGCTTTACGAGTGATGAATGTGCACTTGTCTGTTCTACTCGACAATGTGTTAGTAGCTGAATTAAAGGCCAAACCATTATTGATTCGTCAAATTCGTGAAGCTCAGAAAGTCGACGATGAATTGGTTGCAAAACGGGCTGAATGTGTTCCGAATATGGAATCCGAATTTCAAATTGATGATGACGATTGTTTGAGGTTCAGAAGTCGGTTGTGTGTTCCAAGAAATTCAGAACTCGTTTCGATGATTCTGAACGAAGCCCATTGTAGCCGAATGTCAATTCACCCGGGGAGTACGAAATTGTAAAACGATTTGAAACGTCGGTTTTGGTGGCATGGTATGAAACGAGACATCTCCGACTTTGTTTCGAGATGTTTAATATGTCAACAAGTGAAAGCGGAACATCAAGTGCCTTCAGGATTACTTCAGCCGATCATGATACCTGAGTAGAAATGGGATCGAGTCACAATGGACTTTGTGTCCGGACTGCCATTGTCAGCAAGTAAGAAGGATGCAATTTGGGTTGTTGTTGATAGACTGACTAAGTCGGCTCACTTTATCCCCGTGCGTACGGATTTTTCATTGGATAAACTAGCTGAATTGTACGTTTCTCAGATTGTGAGATTACACGGGGTACCTATTTCTATCGTGTCGGATAGAGATCCGAGATTCACCTCACGATTTTGGAAGAAATTGCAAGAAGCTTTGGGTACCAAGCTGCATTTTAGCACTGCTTTTCACCCCCAAACCGATGGTCAATCCGAGCGGATAATTCAAATACTTGAGGATATGTTGAGATGTTGCATCCTCGAGTTCAGTAGTTCATGGGAACGGTATTTACCTTTGATTGAATTCGCTTACAACAATAGTTTTCAATCAAGTATTAAGATGGCACCTTACGAGGCTTTGTACGGCCGTAAATGCCGTACACCATTGTTTTGGACCGAGTTCGGTGAAAGTAAAATTTTCGGAGTTGATTTGATTAAAGATGCCGAACAGAAAATAAAGGTAATCCGTGAAAGTCTGAAGGCAGCCACAGATCTCAGAAATTGTATGCGGATTTGAAACGAAAAGACATTGAATATCAGGTGGGAGATAAAGTGTTTCTTAAAGTTTTGCCTTGGAAAAAGGTACTCAGATTTGGCCGTAAGGGCAAGTTGAGTCCGAGATTCATTGGGCCGTATGAAATCTCCGAACGAGTTGGTCCAGTTGCGTATCGATTGATTTTGCCCCCTGACCTTGAAAAGATTCACGATGTCTTTCATGTTTCGATGCTTCGACGTTATAGATCCGATCCGTCACACGTGATTAATCCATCAGAAGTTGAAATTCAATCTGACTTAAGTTATAAAGAAGAACCGATTCGTATCCTGGCTCGTGAAGTGAAAGAGTTAGAAACAAAAGGGTTCTGTTAGTAAAAGTGTTATGGCTCAATCACGGAATCAAAGAAGCTGCTTGGGAAACCGAGAACTCTATGAAAGAACGATACCCAAACCTATTTACCGGTAAGATTTTCGGGGACTAAAATTTCTTAAGTGGGGGAGAGTTGTGACAGCCCTAATGTGACCCTAGTCGAGAAGTGGTTTCGGGACCACTAAACCGAGTCATAAAAATAATTAACCGTCATAATTGATGCTCATTATATGTACATGTGCATGTGTGAAAATTTCGTGTTTGAATTTTGTTAATTGTAAGTGAATTTTATCAAATAGGACTTATGTGAGAAAATTTAGAAATGTGCTAGGCAAATGCAAAGTGGCCTATTAATGCATATTGTGAAACATGATGGGTTTGCATGTCAATTTACCCAAATTAAGGCATAGTGGCCGGCCATGCTATGAGTGGAAACATGTCACAAACATGTTATGTTAGTGATGTATGTTAGGAACAATAAAATAAGGAGTATGGGTAATAAAGAAATGGAAAAAAGAAAGAATGTGTGTGATTGATTCTCCCCCCTCCCCATTGCCGTGAATGTAAGAAAGAAAACAAAAAAAAAGTGTCCATCTTTTTTTCATTTCTCTTGGCCGAATGTTCTAAGGAAGAAAGGAAACAAGTTGTGTTCTTTGGTTCTTCTTGGCCGAATTGAGAGGAGAAAGGAAGGAGTGAAGCAATCGGTCATCTTAGGTCGATATTAAGGTAAGGAAGTTGATACTAGTTCTTGAAATCCTAGTTGATTTTGAGTGAGATATCAAGTTATTGTTGGTAAACCATGTTGAAATTGTGATTTTGGAATAAGTAAGGTTTTCGGCTATGGAGATTAATAAGGGTGGTGGTTGTGTTTCATGCTAAATCTAGATGAACAATGGTAGTTGCTTACATCTTGATGATTATGAGTTTCTTTCTTGATTCTACCTTAGATCCATGAAGTATATTTTTATTTGGTGTTGTTGGAAGTATCGGCCATGGTATATCCATAAGTGTGATTTATGCTTATTGCATGGTAGGTAAGATTTATGTTTTGGATATATGTTTAAATTTGGTTATAATCAAATTTGTGATTCGGCTCTTGCACATATATATATGATTGCACATGATGTATTGGTATGACCTATATATTATCTCAAGGTATATACTTACACATGATGGTGCTTCGGTTATGGATTAAATGATGGATGCGTATTGAGTTATAATATGTAATGCATTAGTTAGTAAAATGTATGCCATTTATGTGTGGTATTAAGTATATAATCGGCCTCAACATAGACATGCATATTCGGCCATAGGAAGAAGATTGGTGTTGCATGTATTCGGTTAGAGGCAAGCATATTGATGCTTTTGTCTTGGCTTAGAAAATTCGGCCAAGGGGGAATATTAGCTAAAATGTTGAGTTTGATTCCTTGAGGTTTTCTTTTGATGTTCGAATGAATTGTATTAAATTGCTTGATGTGATTAAAAATGCATATGACCATTGTGGAGTTGAGCTAGAAGGTGGCCATATGACCAATCAAACTCCTTGTTATATTCGGCCATAAGCTAGCATAATGAGACTTTAATAAGTTAAATTTGTTTGAATTAGCTGAAGAGCTTAGAGGGCCACAGTTGGATAAGGGAAAGGAAAAAGTTATCGAATAGCCGCTGAAAACGTTCGACCACATCCGAGGTAAGTTCTTGAGTAATAGAGCTTAAATTATGATTTGATTAGATCATGTTTTAAGCAAATCAAAATCATGCTCTTTGTGTGTGGCTATTGAGCCGAAATTGCAAGAGTGATAAGTGTCTTGTGTTTGAGTTTTGCTAATGAAAATGAAATACGAATGTGTCATGATTTATTGTTAAATGTGCATGGTTATTCGAATGATGTCCGGGCTAAGTCCCGAAGGCTTTGTGCTAAGTGACCATATTCGGACTAAGATCCAAAGGCATTTGTGCGAGATACTAATTCCGGGCTAAGCCCGAAGGCATTGGTGCGAGTTACTAAATCCGGGTTAAGTCCTGAAGGCATTGGTGCGAGTTACTAAATCCGGGTTAAGTCCCGAAGGCATTTGTGCGAGTTACTATAACCGGGCTATGTCCCGAAGGCATTTGAACGAGTAGCTATATCCGGTTAAATTCCGAAGGTACGTGATTTGGGAATGAATGATCTTGCTGTAAAAATTTCAGTTAATACGCTTGTAACATCCCAACATTGAGGTATGTTTCGTATGTGCTTTGAATTAGTTGAGCCCTTACAAATACGTATTCGCTCAGTTGATAAATGAGCTACCGGCCTTGGGCTAAGTTGATCTTTGTGTATGAATATAAGGGTTGGTAATGTGAAGTAAGTATGATATTGAAAATTTGTGCATATGAAATTATCCGTTTAGCTACATGAATGCTATACTTTGGTTGTGTCTAAACTCTTTGCTCAAAACTTACTAAGCATTTAATGCTTACTCCGTTTCTTTGATTCTCTGTTTTATAGATTTTGGTTCTTCAGCTATCGGACTCGGGATTTTGAAGTCGAAGTCGCCCACACTATCAAAGCTTTTTTGGTACACTTTTGGTTGAACTCTGAAAATGGCATGTATAGGACTACCCTTTTGTTGTTGGTCATGTACCCTTCGGTTTTGTGTAAATTTGGATAGCCATGCGAAAATGGCTTAAATATACTTTGATCATAGCATTATAATCGTTTTGTATGTTGTCCGTCGAGAGGTCTGGAAATGTTGGTAACAGTTAGCCATGGGAAGGGTTATTCTTGATCACCTTTGGAATATGTATGACAAACTCTAGTTGATCCATGGAGGATCATGAAATAGGTAAAGTTTACCTTAAAAACAGATGCTGGCAGCAGCAGTGATGTGGATGTGAAAAATCACTAAAAATAGTAGGAATGTAATTAAATAGTGAATAAATTATGTAAACGAACCTTGATGAATCTATTTTCATAGGAAAGTAATTAAACGATCATATGGACAGTATCTTAAGAGTTATTCAGGTTCTCGCGAGACAGGGCCAGAACGGTTTCTGGATTCCTATTCCGACTTTGGAAATTAATTATAAATTAACCAGAGATAATTAGAAGTCATGCCATATATGCATAGATTCCCTTTTGAGTCTAGTTTCTATAGAAACAAACAACATCAGTATTGAAGCCCTGTACAGGGAGATATCCAAGTCGTAATGCGCAAAGATCAGTGTAGTCGATCCCTGTAACATGGGAGACTTTGACTAATAAACTGTACTAATTGGCATGACCAAAAATTCTAGAAAAAAATATGTAGATGGGCATATGAGTTTAGTTTCAGGGAAAAATTACGAAACTGATTTTTGATTTGTGAAACTCAAGATATGATTTTTAAGGTGACAGTGACGCAGTTAGCCAACTGCCTGGAAATTTTTAAAATGGACTGCGATAGTAAGCGAATTTAGTCTGTGAACCTCTCGTGTCCGACTCCGACAACGGTCTCGGGTACGGGGTGTTACACATGGCTACATCACATGCTTATGAGGCTGACCGTGTGTTACACCCGGCCTAGACACATGGCCATGTGTCTACCCGTGTGGACAAAAACAAGACTATTTACCTGCCATTTTGCCACCCTTATTCACACATACACTCACCCCAATTGAAAGGCACAAAACAATACATACTTGGGCAACCAAAACATCCACATTCATGGTTAAAACATATCAACTCAATGTCTTTATCTAACACATTCACTACATTTATTAATCCCTAAATCAAACTTACAAATTTCACATTCATTATACTTCATTCAGTTACATTCTAGTTACCAAATTATAATCAAATTCTTCATCTAATCAATAGGTCACAATACCAAACATTACAAATCATGCCATAAATCACATTTCCAAATATTTCACATTCAGCAAGCTTATCAAGATCATATCACCGTAGACATTGACACATATATGAATATACTTAGGCTTACAACCATGTTGCCAATATAAGCCAACTTACATGGCCAAATAGCAAAACAAGCTTTTGACAATTACAAACCATTACATTGGCTAAAATCATATGACCTATATAATAAATTGACCAAGTCCCTATACATGCAATAACTCAAAATACTTGAATTTATCAATACCCAAAATGATAGCTTGATAGTGTGACGATCTCCAACTCGAGTTAGCTTCACGGTACTATAAAACATGGGAAAGGAAGGAGGCTAAGTTATATAGCTTAGTAAGCCCGTATGAAAATAATAAGCAACTCTTACCAATCATTTACCAAGTCCAATAATATAAACACAAGAAAATATAAATTGTATTAAAACTCACTGTTATAACTTATTCAGTCACATTGTTTGCTCTATCAATTTGCTAGCATAATTTAACATGTTTTGACATTAGCCTAACAGCCGTAATCTCTCCATTATAACATATTTCCATAATCAACCAATCATTTCAAACCTTATAATAAACATGCACATTAATTATGAGTATTCCCTTTTCAAGCGCATATTTTAACATCTTTCAAATGTTTAAAGCTTATATCTTCTCCTGCTTCTATTATCATTTTAATAGGCAATTATTCCAATCTTTTCTTTTTCTCATATCCAATAAATCACATTTTTTGTGAATAAAACATGTTATATCATAACTCAATTTGGCCCGAAGCTAATTACACAATCATCAACCAAATTTACCATGTATTTCGTACATCACAAGTATAGACCAAGAAACCATGAACTCACAATATCATGAAGTCCATGCTTAAAAACTTTATGTACATACCTGTACTAATTCTTAACACTTACATGCTCTTTCCTTTCTTTAATATACCTATTGAATTTCCCGTTGAATCACTTGGAATACTAAAGGATACTGGGGGATCTCGTACACACAGTACCATACCAATGTCATATATCAGATATGGCCTTACATGTAATCTCATATCAATACGAATATGCCAGCTATGGTCTTACATGAAATCTCTTATCGATGCCATATCGCAGATATGGTCTTACACGAATTCTCATATCGATGCCATATCCCATATATGGCCTTACACGTAATCTCTGTAACCCTAATGTTATGGCATTTGTATCTTATCTATTCCTAAGGTTCAATTGTGACTTTCGTTGTATCGAATCTCTATCAGTCATTTCCGTAGTGTCGTACTCAATAACATTCACATTTTATTTCAATAATATATCATTTTCCACAATCATATCAATTAAGCAATTATACATATATAATATAATGCTTCTTAAACATACAAACTTACTTCGACATAAAACTGGCGACATGACTTAACAGTCAAATACTTGTTTTTCTCCCGTTCTAGTTCCAAACCTCATTTTTCTTAATCTATAATCATTATATTATTCAAATCATCCCAAAATCACATTATGACAAAAATTACATTTTTGCCCCTAAAGTTTGACATTTTTAGAATTTAGTCTTTAGGCTCGTAAAATGATTTTCTTCAAATTTCTTCATTACCCAAGCCTAGCCACATCTTTATTGTACTCATACCAGCTCACATTTTTTATTTAATCACACTTTTACTACTTATCTTATAACTTTTACAAATAAGTCGTTTAAGGCATTTTCACCGGAAATCACTTAGGAAAAGTCATTTATCATACAACTAACATGCATTTTCTACCATTAAACATCAAAATATATAAATATCCATCATGGGTAAAATTTTAGACTTGGATTATGTGTAACACCCCTATCCCGTAACCATCGCCGGAATAGGTAAGGGGCATTACCGGACTTGTAACTTATGTCAGAACAGTAAAATTTTGAACTTTTTCTTGAAATAAAGATCATTCATTTAAATAAGTACTAAGCACAGCCAGGGATAAAATTTAAACTTCTCTAAGTAAACATTCAAAAGATGCCATTTTCGCATGGCTTATATACATTAACCAAAAATATTCTTCCGCCACTAGTCTATTCTATACATGCCATAAGATAATCCAAAACGTAGCAGTACCAAACAATGGATAGTGATAGTGTGACTAGTTGCTGATGATCCCCGAGCCTGTAGCTTCCAAATGAGATCTATAAAATAGAGAAAACAAAGTAAACGGAGTAAGCATTACAATGCTTAGTAAGTTTTAAGCAGTGACAACAGATAACAATCAAATTATAACATAGTTGTTCATATTTTTATTTCACTCTTCCTTCGGGCATACCATCCCTTTACCGAATATGCACATCTCATCATATACAATAGGCAGATAAACTTTCACATAAAAGTGAGCTCATGTGACATAGATATATTGTATGATTTCACATATCCTCTCACACTGATCCGAAGTCACATAATCATAGGAATAGTCTCATAGATTGCTCTCATATGCATCACATCACTACCTTATGATTTAGTTCAAATCAAGCTCACATATAAACTTGGAGTACATACCTGTTTAACCTTTCGCATTGAATATATTTATATGCAATTCTTATTACGAAGTCTTATAGCTCTAACCTCTACTCGGATTATCGGCGAGACCTTTAGCTCAGACGAAATCTCCACATGAAGTTATCGGGTCTTACCCGGACAAAATCTCCACGCGTAGTCATCGGGTCTTACCCGGACATAATCTCCACACGTAGTCATCGGGTCTTACCCGGACATAATCTCCACACGTAGTCATCGGGTCTTACCCAGAATATATTTCCAAGTTTCATGTACATTTAATCACATGTTACAACATTCACACTGACTGTCATATTTGTAATTCATTTGCCTCATCCAAAAATCTGATAATACACACCTTTCACCGTTTGTCATTTGGCCACAATATATATATATACACATCTCGTACATATCTCACATTAGCCATTTGGCTTTACCACATATCCATCTCATACACGTTTCGCATTAGCCATTCGGCCTTACCACATATATTCATGTTCACATTCATCACATTGGCCATTCGGCCTTATCTCATATATGCATGTTCACATTCATCACATTGGCCATTCGGCCTTATCACACATACGCATGTTCACATTCATCACATTGGCCATTCGGCCTTATCACACATACGCATGTTCACATTCATCACATTGGCCATTCGGCCTTATCACGCATATATATATACAGGTTCACATTCATCACATTGGCCATTCGGCCTTATCACACATATATATACGGGTTCACATTCATCACATTGGCCATTCGGCCTTATCACACATACGCATGTTCACATCCATCACATAAAATCCTAAATCAAAATATAAATTTTCATGTATTCACATCACAATTATCCAAATATACTTCACATACCACATATACTTTCACGTATACACACTGTCTTGGCTGAATCCACATCTATCATTTTCCAATATCACAATTTAGAATTCACGTATGTGTTGAATCAATAGCTTATGAGCAACTAAAACAAGTTTATCAAGGTTTACAACATAATCTCAAATTCAGCACAAGCTGTTTTTCCTAAGAAATAGTCACTAAATTATTTATAACTGGAGCTACAAAACTCCAAATCACTTTCCGTTACTTTTTCCTGAATATAGACTCGTATATCTTCCATCCATAAAATTTCCAGAATTTTAGGTTTGGCCAATCAATACCAGATTTTTCTTAAAGTTTCCCCTGTTTCACTGTTTGACTACTCTGACCACTCTTCACTACGAATCAAATTTCTCATTTTACAGAATTAAAAATGTGTTGTATTTGATTTCATTTGAAACTAGACTCATTAAGGAGTCTAAGCATATAAATTTTATCTTATAACCATTTTTGTACAATTTATAATGATTTTCTAAAAACCGAACAGGGGATTTCGGAGTCATTCTGACACCGTCTCACACAACTTTAAATATCTCTTTATAGGAAATTTCTTTGCTCACAAGGTCTCTTTTATAAGAAACTAGACTAATTAAGCCTTGATTACATATTTTATGCAGCCTATAATTCCACACCAACAATTTATACTGATTTTCTAAAATCACGTTACTGCTGCTGTCCAAAGCAAATTATTACAATTTGCTCTTAAATGTCCAAGTCCAAACACTTATGAACTTACCATTTGAGTTTAAGACATATCATGGCCACATCATATCTTATTAAATCAACTCATTATGTCCTATTATGATTGAATTTACTCAACGTTTAATCACTTAAAACTTACCTCGAATGTTGTCGAACGATTTCGGCGGCTATTCGATCACTTTTTCCTTTCCTTTATCCAACTTTGGTCCTCTAAGCTCTTGAGCTAATTCAAACAAATTTAACTTATTAAAGTCTCATTATGCTAGCTTATGGCCGAATATGACAATGAATTTGATAGGTCATATGGCCACCTTTAGCTCAAATACAAAATGGTCATACGCATTTTTAATCACATTAAGCAATTTAGTACAATTAATCAAACATTTCCTCATGTGCACCTTTATGACCAAATACACACATCATTAACCTAATATCAATTAACTAAGCACTTAACAAATTCTCCTTGAGCCGATTGTCTAAGTCAAGATAGGATCATCATTATACTTACCTATCAATCTATGCATTCATTCGTGTGGCCGAACATGCATGTCTATGTTGAGGCCGATTGCATACTTAATACATTCTACAAGTATGGTCACTTGTATTGACCAAATACCATTTTGTTTCAAGTTCAAAACTTGGCTAATACACATATATGCACTATTAAAACATCCTCTCCATTCCATCAATTCAACACATGCATTACTCATTAATATACAAAATTATATTCGGCCTTAGCACACCTCTTGCTGGCCGAATTTTTTCTCCATCTAGCAACATTTTATGTACTATGCCGAACCAAAAAGATCAAACACCTATCTTAATCATTTCCAAAACACTTAACCGGCCTTTGACCAAGACTTTAAACAAAGTCTATGTTCGGCTATCACACATATGGGCATTATTAGTTCAAAGTTTTAACAAGATTAATTTCTTTGATCTTAACCTAAATGACAACCCCCATTGTTCATCTAGATTTAGCATGAAACAAACACCAACCAAGAAAACAACACCCATGGCCGAGTATCATCTTCATCACATAGCAAGATTTAAACCATAGGCTAGGTAGAACTCAAACTAACATAAAAAATATGCATGAATCTCATGGAACAACATCAAACTTACCTTAACCTAGCTACAAGCATGGCCGAATCTCTTCAACATTTCCTCCTCCTAAACACCAACCAACCGAACATGAAGCAAGAAAATCCTCTTCTTCTTCCTTCCTCCTTAGAATTTTCGGCCAAAAGAAATGTTAAAGGATGGACACTTTTTTTTTCTTTGTTTTCATCACTCACGGCAATGGGGGGGACAATCACACACATCCTTTCTTTTCTTTTTTTTTGTTTCTCATCCTACTAACACTAATATTTTATTGCCCATGCCCTTTACTTTATTAATCCTTACATAATGCACTACCCCAACATGTTTATGACATGTTTTTAGCCATAACATCTTGTCCACCCATGCTCTTTATTTTATTAATCCTTACATAATGCACTACCCCAATATGTTTATGACATGTTTTTAGCCATAACATCTTGTCCACCCATGCTCATGGCCGGCCACTACATATTAGGGGGGAAAATTGACATGCAAGTCCTCCCTTTTGATTACATGCACTATTAGGTCCTTGTAGATTAGCCTATCACATTTCAAAAATGTCACCCATAAGTCCTTTTGACTAAATTCACATGCAATTTACTAAATCGAAGCCTAAAACTTTCACACCTTCATAATCACATATTTTAGACAATAAATATCACATTCAAATAATTTGGTGACTCAGTTTAGCGGTCCTAAAACCGCTTTCCGACTAAGGTCACTTTAGGGGTGTCACATTATGTATTCAATTAATGGTAGAAATAGATAGACCATGTTACAAGGATTTCAAAAACATAAAAATATTAAAAACGGGGCTAGAACGGGCTTACAATCGAGCTTGGGTGCTTGAAATCCCTAGCCATGGAAGGAAGATGGAAAAAATTGGCTTTTAATTTGGCTTTTTAATTCATTTAATTACCAAATTACTAAAATACCCTTAATGAAAAACTTTAGAAACATACCTAACCATGTCCATTATTGTCCAAAAACTTAACCAATGGTCGAATTACCATTTAAGGACCTCCAATTTAAAATTTCATAGCAATTAGGCACCTCTAGCATGTAGAATTCAACTTTTGCACTTTTTACAATTTAGTCCTTTTGACTAAATTCAGTGCCCAAACGTCAAAGTTTTCGAACAAAATTTTCACAAAATCATTCCATAAAATTGTAGAACATGAAAATATAATAAAATTATTTTTTTACGTCTAATTTGTGGTCCCGAAACCATCGTTTCGACTAGACCCAAAATCGAGCTATTACAACTCTCCCCCTTTAGGGATTTTTATCCCCAAAAATCTTACCAAAAAAGAGATTAGAGTAACGTTCTTGTAGTTTCCTCTACATCATCGAAGAGTCCTCTTCGAGGGAAATACTTCCAAAAGCACTTTATCATCAATCTGGGATCCAAATTTTAAATTTTCAAATCTGTATACCACTTATGTCAGTCTGAAGTTTCTTTCAACTTTCATGAATCACATTCACCTTTTTCCTTAGAATGAAAAGTCAATTCCACCCCGTGTATCTCTTTCCAATCACCTTTGAACTCTGAAACACAGTGTTGAAGCATATTGTCAAAGATTCGAATACTCTCAGAATAACAAACGAGCTATTACTGAGTCTCGTACAACATTTCCTGCATAAGCTCTTGTTAATTCATTGTGCGAATTCTATCTCGGAGTAATAATAACAAAAGTTAGAATTAATAGTCATCTCACACCGTACTTGTTTAGTTTACGACTCACTATCACATTCCTGAGGTTCTCAATCTTGCAAAGAAAACATCGCTTTGGCTTTTTAATTTAGCTAGATTCATCCTTCCATCAAATAAGATTAATCATGTAACCAACACTCTAATCAAAGATCTTTACAATTGCATTAGCTCAAGGAAATAAAATATCCTGATTAAACTCATTGACCTTAATTAAACTTACCTGAGAAACGAAAACCATCATACAATTTGAGCTTAAACTTCCACTATCTATACCTTTGCCGATGTCAATTCCTTTCACGAAAATTAGAGAAATCCTGATACCAGAATCACCACGTTCCTATGATTGAACCAAAAATACAATCATAATAGACGTAGTTATCACAAACCAAAGAACACACTTTAAAGATGAGCCATGGTTGATAATTTATGAAATAAGGATGATAAGAAAACCGAGATAAAGAAATCTAAGATCTGATACCATACTAAAAGTCTGAGAACATAACTCATATGAAAATAATAAAGATCTTAATGATTCCTCAGAGAAAACTAGAAGAAAAACAATGCTTATGCACTTTGGAATCAATTGTAATAGAGATAATATATTTTCCAAATATATATATAAAACAAAACAACATCTAGTAGAAATAGAAGAATAGCCTCACATAAATTTTCATCATCAACTTTTATTCCAAACAAAATAGAATACAACCCCAAAGAGAGAGAGATAAGATATGATGATCATCGACCAACCAAGCCAACAGTGCCTTCAGCTAACATTATAATCAGCTAGCACTCTCATACGATAAGAATTTCATCAGAAAATGAGTAATCATCATAATCTATTCAATTTCAACTATTACACTCAGACATCTTTACGACTCAAATATCATTTCTCTGAATAATTCTATCATCACTAATCCCGTATTATTCCATTCACTAACGAAAATCAATCCGAAAGAAATTCCAGCAAATACATACTTTAGACATCATACCTGAATGAGTCAATTAGTCGAGATTAACTTATTCTTTAACTGTGACATTGTGAAATCTGAATAATCTTTAGATTAACCTGGCATCTTTTCCAAAACTGTATTCACTTACCAAACTATTCTCAACTCTAACCACATTATTAATTATTTCACTATTGAACTCTTTAGTCTCTCATTTATGAGCTCATTCAACATAAATCTTATTAAATTTCAGTATAAAATACCACATTGTTAAGGGAGTGAAGTCGTAAAGCCTCTAACTCGACTCTCATATATACACACGTGACTTAACATTCATTATCATCATAATATCATCACAGTTATACAATTTACTTCAGGAAAATTAACATACATATTTATGTTACACAAACTTTTCGATTATCTTATTCAAACAAGTGCACTTATACATACATTCCATAAATTTTAATTTTACTTATTGAATTCACTTAATCAAACCAGTCAGGCACATAACATCATATGAATGCCAAACAAACATGGATGAGTTTATTACAATATAAACTGTCATTTTGTTTCATAAAATCACCATAATCCATCGAAACACAATGTTTAATCGAAACAATGACATTTTACCCATATTTCTCAACCTATGGTTATTTCATTTTGTACATTATCACATACATATCATGAATTCTTATTCATACCTTTCCAAGTTTCGACTCATCACAATCACATTATCAAATATCTTAGTATCACTTTCAGTGTTTTCAAAAGTATCTCAGTTGGAAAGCATCTCTATCTCAACAAAACAATTTCATCAGCGTCGGGAGATATCACACTATCATAGATTATGTATGGCATGTATAACTAGACTCTCACACATGCTAGGTTAGTCTGAGAATTGATAAAACCATAGCTCTAATACCACTAAATGTAATGCCCCTTACCCGTATTCAACATCGGAATAGGGTACGAGGCATTGCCAGACTTATACAGAAGCAAACATACAAAACCGAGACGTAAATTTCCATACAAATTTAAAACTTTTTGCAAATACTCATAAAGTCCCTAACACGAGCCTACGAGTCTCAAAACATGCTTTGGAAGCGGTTCGGGACTAAACTAAGAACTTTAGAAATTTTTACAAAACTTAGAAAATTTTTGCTAAAACAGGGGTCACACGCTCGTGTGTTTTGGGACACGCCCGTGTGGGCAAACCGTGTGGTCACACACGCCCGTGTCCCTAACCCGTGTAACTCTTTGTTTGTAACCCAAGAGAAAATTTAAGTCACACGACCATAGCATACGCCCATGTCTCGAGGCCGTGTCCTTCACACGGCTGTGACACACGGTCGTGTCTCATACCCATGTGCTTAATGCTAAGGATTCTGTTTTGCAACAATTTAGTTACAAGGGACACAAGGCCAAATCACACGCCCTTGGGGCAAAGGCTGACCGTGTGTCACACATGGCCTAGACACATGCCTGTATGTCTACCCATGTGGACAAAAACAAGGCTATTTACAAAGCCATTTTGCCACCCTCATTCACACATACACTCACCCCAATTCAAAGGCACAAAACAATACATACTTAGGCAACCAAAACATCCACATTCATGGTTAAAACATATCAACTCAATGTCTTTATCTAACACGTTCACTACATGTATTAAGCCGTAAATCAAACATACAAATTTCACATTCATTAGACTTCATTCAATTACTTTCTAGCTATTGAATTATACTCAAATTCCTCATCTCATCAATAGGTCACAATTCCAAACATTACCCATTCATGCCATAAATCACATTTGCAAATATTTCACATTCAGCACGCTTATCATGATCATATCACCATAGACATTGACACATATATGAATATATTTAGGCTTACAACCATGTTGCTAATATAAGGCAACTTACATGGCTAAAAACCAAAACAAGCCTTTGATAATTACAAGCCATTACATTGGCTAAAATCATATGATGCGTATAACAAAATGACCAAGTCCCTATACATGCAATAACTCAAAAATGCTTAAATTTATCAATACCCAAAATGATAGCTTGATAGTGTGATAGGATCTCCAGTGATCTCCAACTCGAGCTAGCTTCATGGCATTATAAAACATGGGAAAGAAAGGGGGTAAGCTATATAGCTTAGTATGTCCGTATGAAAACAATAAGCAACTCTTACCAATCGTTTACCAAGTTTAGTAATATAAACACAAGATAATGCAAATTGTATTAAAACTCATAGTTATAACTTATTCAGTCACATTTTTTCGCTCTATCAATTTGCAAGCGTAATTTAACATGTTTTGACATTAGCCTAACAGCCGTAATCTCTCCATTATAATAGATTTCCATAATCAACCAATCATTTCAAACCTTAGAATAAATATGCACATTAATTATGAGTATTCCCTTTTCAAGCACATATTTTAACATCTTTGAAATGTTTAAAGCTTATATCTTCTCATGCTTCCATAATAATTTTAGTAGGCAGTTATGCCAATCTTTTCTTTTTCTCATATCCAATAGATCACATTTTGTGTGAATAAAACATACTATATCATAGCTCAATTTGGCCCGAAGCTAAGTACATGATCATCTACCAAATTTATCATGTATTTCGTACATCACAAGTATAGACCAATAATCACAAGGCTTTTACAAAACATTCTCTTGAAAACCATGAACTCACAATATCATGAAGTCAATGCTTATAAACTTTATGTACATACCTGTACTAATTCGTAACACTTACATGCTCTTTCTTTTTTTTTAACATACCCGTTGAATTTCCCGTTGAACCACTTGGAATACTAAAGGATAATCAGAGATCTCTTACACACAGTACCGTACCAATGCCATATCCCAGAAATGTTCTTACACGTTATCTCGTATAGATGCCAATAACTCAGTTATGGTACACGTAATCTCGTATAGATGCCAATAACTCAGTTATGGTCTTACATGAAATCTCTTATTGATGCTATATCCCAGATATGGTCTTACACGAAATCTCATATCGATCCCATATCCCAGATATGTTCTTACACGTACACTCAGTAACCCTAATGACATGATATTTGTATCCTATCTATTCCTAAGGTTCAACCGGGACTTTCGCTATATCAAATCTCTATAGGTTATTTCTGTAGTGTCGTACTCAATAAAATTCACATTTTATTCCAATAATATATCATTTTTCTCAATTATACATATATAATTTAATGCTTATTGACCACACGAACTTACCTCGACATAAAAATGGCGAAAAAGACCTAACCATCAAATACTTGTTTTTCCTCTATTCTAGTTTCGAACCTCGTCTTTCTTGAGATATAATATCACATTTAACCTATTTAATAATTAAACTATTCAAATTATCCCAAAATCACATTATGGAAAAAATTACTTTTTGCACCTAAAGTTTGCCATTTTTACAATTTAGTCCCTAAGCTCGTAAAATAATTTTCATAAAATTTCTTCATTACCCAAGCCTATCTGAATCTTTATTCTACTCATACCAGGCCACATTTTACATTAAATCACACTTTTACTGCTTATTTTATAACTTTTACAAATAAGTCCTTTTAGGCATTTTCACCGAAAATCACTTAGCAAAAGTTGTTTATCAAACAACTAACATGCATTTTCTACCATTAAACATCAAAATACAGAAACACCCATCATGGGTAAAATTTTATACTTTGATTATGTCTTAAGTTAATGGTAGAAATAGATAGATCATGTTACAAGGATTTCAAAAACATAAAAATAATTAAAAATAGGGCTAGAACGGACTTACAATCGAGCTTGGGAGCTTGAAAAACCCTAGTCATTGTTTCTCCTTGTAAAATTCAGCCATGGAAGGAATATGGACAAAATTGGCTTTTAATTTGGCTTTTTAATTCATTTAATTACCAAATTACAAAAATGCCCTTAATGAAAAACTTTAGAAACATACTTAACCATGTACATTATTGTCCAATAACTTAACCAATGGTCTAATTACCAATGAAGGACCTCCAATTTAAAATTAGCAATTAGACACCTCTAGCATGTAGAACTTAGCTTTTGCATTTTTTACAATTTAGTCCTTTTGACTAAATTGAGTGCCCAAACGCCAAAATTTTCGAACGGAATTTTAACAAAATCATTCCATAAAATCATATACCATAAAAATATACCAAAAATAATTTTTTTCTACATTAAATTTGTGGTCCTAGAAACCACCGTTCTGACTAGACCCAGAATCGGGATGTTACAACGGGCGTGTGTCCCTTTGTTTATGAAAAATTTTCTATGGGTTGAAAAATTTCTTGAGTTATCCATTTAGTCCCGAACTACTTCTAATGCATGCTTTGGGCCTCGCAGGCTCGTATTAGGGACAAAATGATTGGTTGCGAATGAAATGTATATGAACTAAAAAATTGAATGTGAAATGCATGTTTAAATGTGTTGCAAGTTCGGTAAAGCTCAGTAACCCGATTCCGGTGTTGAATAAGGGTGAGGGATGTTACATTTATTGGTATCAAAGCTACGGTTTAGTCTATTCTAGGACTAACGTAGTGTGTGTGTGAGTCTAGCTATACATGCCATATATAACCTGTGATAGTATGATGAATCCTTTGACAATTTAAATTGTGTTTTCGTATAGGAAATGGATCCCAATCAGGCTATAGCTGATGGTGTTGAAAGTAATGTGCCACCTCCTGCTCAAGGGACAACGCCATCTGAATCTAGACCTGTACCGGGTAGCTAGAGAGGAGAGGCTAGAGAAGCCTTCTTCCAATTCCCATAGCTCCTCAAGTTGTGGAACTTCTGTAACACCCCGTACCCGAGTCCGTCGCCGGAGTCGGACACGAGAGGTTTGCAGACTTAAATCACTTCTTTGCACAATCCATTTTAAAATTTTCCAGGCAGTTGGCTAACTGCGTTACTATCACCTTAAAAATTATATCTTGAGTTTCACAACTCGAAAATCAGTTTCGTAATTTTTCCCTGAAACTAGACACATATGCCCATCATATTTTTTTCTAGAATTTTTGGTCGGGCCAATTAGTACAGTTTATTAGTCAAAGTCTCCCATGTTACAGGGATCGACTACACTGACCTTTGTGCATTACGACTTGGATATCTCCCTGCACAGAGCTTCAATACTGATGCCATTTGTTTCTATAGAAACTAGACTCAGAGAGGAATCTATACATATATGGCATGACTCCTAATTGTCTCTGGTTAATTTATAATTAATTTCCAAAGTCGGAAAAGGAAATCCAGAAACCGTTCTGGCCCTGTCTCACGAGAACCTGAATATCTCTTAACATACTGTCCATATGATTGTTTCGTTACGTTCCTATGAAAATAGATTCATCAAGGTTCGTTTACATAATTTATTCACTATTTAATTCCATTCCTACTATTTTTAGTGATTTTCCAAATCTACATCACTGCTGCTGTCTGCATCTGCCTTTAAGGTAGACTTTACCTATTTCATAGTTTCCATGATTCAACTAGCCCTTTTAGCATAAATAACACAAATTATGATAGTGATTAACCATTCCCATGGCCAATCCTTGTTAAGCATATCCACACCTCTCAATAACCAAATCCATACCAAATGGTTATAACATTATACTCAAAACATATATAAGCCATTTTCGCATGGCTATCCAAAATTATACAAGTCCAAAGGGTCCATGACCCACAACAAAAAGGGTAGTCCTATACATGCCATTTCGAAGTTCAATCAAAATTGTACCAAAAGGGGGCTTTGATAGTGTGGGCGACTTCGACTTCAAAATCCCGAGTCCGATAGCTGAAGAACCAAAATCTATAAAATAGAGAATCAAAGAGACGGAGTAAGCAATTTATGCTTAGTAAGTTTTGAGCAAGGGATTCCAGCACAACAAAAGTATAGCATTCATATAGCTAAACGGATAATTTCATATGCACAAATTTTCAATATCATACTTACTTCACATTACCAACCCTTTTATTCATACACAAAGATCAACTTAGCCAAAGGCCGATAGCTCATTTATCAACTGAGCGAATACTTATTTGTAAGGGCTCAACTAATTCAAAGCACATACGAAACATACCTCAATGTTGGGATGTTACAAGCATATTAACTGAAATTTTTACAGCAAGATCATTCATTCCCAAATCACGTACCTTCGAAATTTAACCGGATATAGCTACTCGTTCAAATGCCTTCAGGACATAGCCCGGTTATAGTAACTCGCACAAATGCCTTCGGATCTTAGTCCGGTTATAGTAACTCGCACAAATGCCTTCGGATCTTAGTCCGGTTATAGTAACTCGCACAAATGCCCTCGGGACTTAACCCGGATTTAGTAACTCGCACCAATGCCTTCGGATCTTAGTCCGGATATGGTCACTTAGCACAAAGCCTTCGGGACTTAGCCCGGACATCATTCGAATAACCATGCACATTTAACAATAAATCATGTCACATTCATATTTCATTTTCATTACCAAAGCTCAAACACAAGACACTTATCACATTTACAATTTCGACTCAATGGCCACATATATGAGCATGATTTTGATTTACTTAAGACATAATCTAATCGAATCATAATTTAAGTCCCATTACTCGAAAACTTACCTCAGATGTTGTCGAACGATTCCGATGGCTATTCGACCACTTTTTCCTTCCCTTTATCAGATTTAGTTCCCCTTTGCTCTTGAGCTTAATTAAACAAATAAATTGATTTAATCATTTGAGCATCGAAAAGAGGAACACAAGGCACTTAGCCCATATTTATACATTAGACATTAAAGTCACATATGTACGGAATCATGAATCAAACTCAACATTTTAGCTAATTTTTCCCCCTTGGCCGAATTTTCTAAGCCAAGACAAAAGCATCAATATGCTTGCCTCTAACCGAATACATGCAACACCAATCTTCTTCCTATGGCCGAATATGCATGTCTATGTTGAGGCCGATTATATACTTAATACCACACATAAATGGCATACATTTTACTAACTAATGCATTACATATTATAACTCAATACGCATCCATCATTTACTCCATAACTAAACCACCACCATATATAAACATATACCTTGGGATGATATATATATATGTACCATACCAATACATCATGTGCAAATATATATATATGCAAGAGCCGAATCACAAGGCTGATTATAGCCATCTCATATATTTTCATCACATACCCGAATGCACAAGTACATTACAATAGCTTCCAACTTAATTCATCGTAAATTTCCCTTTATTTTTTTTCATGGCCGAATGCTCCTTCTACACCATTTACCTTCACAAAGCATGAATTTCATCATCCAACTTACAAGCTTACAATCTCATGAAGTTTAACCTCATAGTACCTATCAAACTCTCACTCATTAGCTTCTATCATAAACCTCCAACAACACCAAATAAACATATACTTCGTGGGTCTATGGTAGAACCAAGAAAGGAACTCATAGATATCAAGATGTAAGCAACTACCATTTTTCATCTAAGTTTAGCATGAAACACAATCATCACCCTTATTAATCTTTTATAGCCGAAAACCATACTCACCCCCAAAATCAAAATTTCAACATGGTTTACAAAAATCACTTGATAACTCACTCAATATCAACTAAAATTTCAAAAGCTAGTACAAACTTCCTTACCTTAATAGTGACCTAAGATGACTGATTGCTTCACTCCCTTCTTCTTCCTTTCAATTCGGCCAAGAAGAACCAAAGAACACAACTTGTTTTTCTTTCTTCCTTAGAACATTCAGCCAAGGGAAATGAAGAAAGATGGACACTTTTTTTTTTGTTTTTTCTTTCTAGTTTCGGCAAAATGGGGGGGGGGGAACAACCACACACTTTTTTTTTGTTTTCATCATATTCCCTTTCATTATTTTATGCCCATGCTCCTTATTTTATCATACTTCCCATGAAACACTAACTCAACATGTTTATGACATGTTCTTGCCTATCACACTTGGTCTACCATGCTTGTCATGGCCGGCCACTACAATTAAGGGGGGGTGGGAATTGACATGCAAGTCCCCCCTTTTTATTTCATGCACTAATAGATCCTTATGCTTTGACCTATCACATTTCAAAATTTTCTCACATAAGTCCTATTTACTAAAATTCACCTACAATTAAACAAAATTCAAACACAAAATTTTCACACATGCAGATGTACATATAATGAGCATCAATTATGACGGTTAATTATTTTTATGACTCGGTTTAGCGGTCCCGAAACCACTTCCCGACTAGGGTCAATTTTGGGCTGTCACAACTCTCCCCCACTTAAGAAATTTTCGTCCCCGAAAATCTTACCGGTAAATAGGTTTGGGTATCGTTCTTTCATCGAGCTCTCGGTTTCCCAAGTAGCTTCCTCGATCCCGTGTTTGAGCCATAACACCTTTACTAGCGGAACCCTTTTGTTTCGCAACTCCTTCACTTCACGAGCTAGGATACGCATCGGTTCTTCTTCGTAACTCATATCGGCTTGAATTTCAACCTCTGATGGGCTAATTATGTGCGATGGATCAGATCTATAGCGTCGAAGCATCGAAACATGAAAGACGTCGTGGATCTTTTCAAGTTCAGGGGGAAAAATCAATCGATATGCAACTGGACAACTCGTTCGGAGATTTCGTACGGCCCAATGAATCTCGGACTCAACTTGCCCTTACGGCCAAATCTGAGTACCTTTTTCCAAGGCGAAACTTTAAGAAACACTTTATCTCCCACTTGATATTCAATGTCTTTTCGTTTTAAATCCGCATATGATTTCTGACGATCTGTGGCTGCCTTCAGACTTTCACGGATTACCTTTACTTTCTGTTCGGCATCTTTAATCAAATCAACTCCGAAAATTTTACTTTCACCGAGCTCGGTCCAAAACAATGGTGTATGGCATTTACGACCGTACAAAGCCTCGTAAGGCGCCATCTTAATACTTGATTGAAAACTATTGTTGTAAGCGAATTCAATTAAAGGTAAATACCGTTCCCATGAACCACTAAACTCGAGGATGCAACATCTCAACATATCCTCAAGTATCTGAATTATCTGCTCGGATTGACCGTCGGTTTGTGGATGAAAAACGGTGCTAAAATGCAGCTTGGTACCCAAAGCTTCTTGCAATTTCTTCCAAAATCGCGAGGTGAATCTTGGATCTCTATCCGACACGATAGAAATAGGTACCCCGTGTAATCTCACAATCTGAGAAACATACAATTCGGCTAGTTTATCCAATGAAAAATCCGTACGCACGGGGATAAAGTGAGCCAACTTAGTCAGTCTATCGACAACAACCCAAATCGCATCTTTCTTACTTGCTGACAATGGCAGTCTGGACACAAAGTCCATTGTGACTCGATCCCATTTCCACTCGGGTATCATGATCGGCTGAAGTAATCCTGAAGGCACTTGATGTTCCGCTTTCACTTGTTGACATATTAAACATCTCGAAACAAAGTCAGAGATGTCTCGTTTCATACCATGCCACCAAAATCGACGTTTCAAATCGTTGTACATTTTCGTACTCCCCGGGTGAATTGACATTCGGCTACAATGGGCTTCGTTCAGAATCATCGAAATGAGTTCTAAATTTCTTGGAACACACAACCGACTTCTGAACCTCAAACAATCGTCATCATCAATTTGAAATTCAGATTCCATATTCGGAACACATTCAGCCCGTTTTGCAACCAATTCATCGTCGACTTTCTGCGCTTCATGAATTTGACGAATCAATAATGGTTTGGCCTTTAATTCAGCTACTAACACATTGTCGGGTAGAACAGACAAGTGCACATTCATCGCTCGTAAAGCAAACAGTGATTTCCGGCTTAAGGCGTCCGCAACCACATTAGCCTTTCCCGGGTGGTAATCAATGACAAGCTCGTAATCTTTCAACAACTCAAGCCAACGTCTTTGTCGCAGATTTAAGTCTCTTTGAGTCATCAAATATTTGAGACTTTTGTGATCCGAAAATACATGGCACTTTTCACCAAATAAGTAATGTCGCCATATTTTTAAAGCAAATACGATGGCAGCTAGTTCAAGATCATGGGTCGGATAATTTTTCTCATGTGGCTTTAATTGTCTCGATGCATAGGCCACCACTCGACCTTCTTGCATCAATATGCAACCCAACCCAAGTAGGGATGCGTCACTATAAATGACAAACTCTTTGCCTGATTCGGGTTGCACTAAAATTGGAGCTTCAGTCAAATAAGTTTTCAGTTGATCGAAACTTTTCTAACATTTCTCCGTCCATTCGAACTTAACATCCTTTTGAAGTAGCTTCGTCATTGGTGTGGCTATCATTGAGAAACCTTTGACAAATCGTCGGTAATAACCGGCGAGCCCCAGGAAGCTCTGAACTTCGGCAATATTTCTTGGAGGCTTCTAGTTAAGTATGGCTGAAATTTTGCTCGGGTCAACTCGAATACCCGATGCGGATACCACATGACCCAAGAAGCTAACCTCTCTTAACCAGAACTCACACTTACTGAACTTAGCATATAACTGCTTATCCCGCAAAATTTGCAACACTAGTCTCAGGTGCTCAGCATGTTCGGTCTCATCTCTTGAATAGACCAAGATGTCATCAATGAACACAACTACGAACCGATCCAAATATGGTCTGAAGATCCGATTCATCAAATCCATAAATACCGCAGGGGCATTAGTGAGCCCAAACGGCATCATTAAGAACTCGTAGTGACCATATCTCGTTCTGAAGGCAGTTTTGGGTATGTCCAAATCTCGAATTCGCAACTGATAATAGCCCGATCTCAAATCTATTTTTGAGAACACTGAGGCTCCCTTTAGTTGGTTGAACAAATCATCGATACGCGGTAACGGATATTTGTTTTTTATTGTCACTTTATTCAGCTGACGATAGTCAATGCACAACCTCATGGTTCCGTCCTTCATTTTCACGAACAATACTGGTGCACCCCAAGGTGAGAAACTTGGTCGAGCGAAACCTCTATCCGTCAATTCTTGCAACTGAGCTTTCAACTCTTTTAACTCGGTTTGTGCCATACGATACGGAGCTATCGAAATTGGCGTAGTCCCAGGGACAAGCTCAATACCAAACTCTATCTCTCGAACAGGTGGTAAACCCGGTAATTCTTCAGGAAAAACATCCGGGTATTCACAAACCACCGGCACAGATTCGGGTTTCTTTTCTAATTCTTTGTCATCAAGTACATACGCAAGGTATGCTTCGCACCCTTTTCTTACATATTTCTGGGCCAACATTGAGGATATTACAGCTGGCAACCCCTTTAAGTCCGTAGACTCAACTCGGATTATCTCGTTATTTGCGCACCTCAAATCAATAGTCTTTCTTTTTCAATTCACAACCGCATCATGCGCGGTCAACCAATCCAAACCAAGAATAACATCAAATTCATCAAACGGCAAAAGCATCAAGTCCGCCGAAAAACAGGAACCTCGAATTACTAGGGGACATTTCTTACACACTTTGTCGACAAGCACGTAACGACCCAAGGGATTTGACACCCGAATTACGAACTCAGTAGACTCAATAGGTAAAGTCTTACTGGATGCTAAGGTTTCACATATGTAAGAATGAGTAGAACCGGGGTCAATCAAAGCAATTACATTAGTATCAAAGAGAGTAAAAGTACCGGTAATAACATCAGGTGAAGAAGCATCCTCGCGGGCACGTATAGCATAAGCTCTAGCAGGCGCGCGAGCCTCGGATCTGGTCGTAGCATCTCTAGATCCTCTCTGACCACCGCTAGCATTGCCCGTATTTCTAGATGGTCTACCTCGAGCAGTGGTAGCACCCGGTTTCCCACTCTGATTTACATTCTGTTCAGACAACCTCGGGCAATCTTTAATGAAGTGGTCAACTGATGTGCCTCGTGTACCCGCAATATCGACATTCCGTTCTGTCTCGACGTTCATTCCCAACACTGGCGACCGATGTGCCTCGTGTACCCGCAGGGGGTCGATCACGATCTCGTCTAAAAAGGCCCGAAGTGCCTCTAGATCGGCCCACATCATCTCGAAATTTCTTCGATGCCTGATGAAGAGACTTTCCCGAAGATCTTTTACGAAACTCTCCAGTTCCCACATCAACTTTTTGTTTTTCTTTTCTAAGCTCTTCGGCTTTACAAGCTCGCTCGACAAGTACTACGAACTCTCGTATTTCAAGAACGCCAACGAACATTTTTATATCTTCATTCAGCCCATCCTCGAAGCGTTTACACATGATAGCCTCGGACGAAACACATTCCCGAGCGTACCTACTAAGTCTAACAAATTTTCGCTCGTAATCAGTAACTGACATAGAACCTTGCTTAAGCTCAAGAAATTCCTTCCGTTTTTTATCAACAAATCTCTGACTGATATACTTTTTCCGAAACTCAGTTTGGAAAAACTCCCAAGTTACTTGCTCTCGGGGCACAACAGAAGTCAGAGTACTCCACCAATAGTAGGCAGAATCGCGTATCAAGGAGATAGTACACTTTAGGCATTCATCGGGTGTACAAGATAGCTCATCGAGTACCTGGATAGTGTTGTCCAACCAAAATTCAGCTTGCTCGGCATCGTCGCTATCCGTAGCTTTAAATTCAGTAGCCCCATGTTTTCGGATTCTGTCAACTGGGGGCTTATTTGACCTTATTTGGTCAGTTTCCGGAGGTAGTGTAGGTGCGGGGGTTATATTAGTCGGGAATGGAGGTTGTGGAACAGCCGTATTAGTTCGAATGTATTGGTTGAACCAATCATTCATCACGCTATAGAAAGCTTGTCTAGCTTCATCATTCGGATTACTAGCATTAGGTTGAGAGTCCGCCGGCGCTGTCCCTTGTGCGGGAGCAGGCGCTAAACTCTCAAGATCATCAGCTACCGCTCGGTCGGGATCGGGATCCATTACTATAAATAAACACATTTGCAAATGTCAGAAATCACCACACTATCAAATAATCACATAAAATGGCATGTCTAGCTAGACCCATCGCATTACGGTAGTCCTAGAATCGACTAAACCGTAGCTCTGATACCAATAAAATTGTAACACCCCGTACCCGAGTCCGTCGCCGGAGTCGGACACGAGAGGTTTGCAGACTTAAATCACTTCTTTGCACAATCCATTTTAAAATTTTCCAGGCAGTTGGCTAACTGCGTTACTATCACCTTAAAAATTATATCTTGAGTTTCACAACTCGAAAATCAATTTCGTAATTTTTCCCTGAAACTAGACTCATATGCCCATCTACATATTTTTTTATAGAATTTTTGGTCGGGCCAATTAGTACAGTTTATTAGTCAAAGTCTCCCATGTTACAGGGATCGACTACACTGACCTTTGCGCATTACGACTTGGATATCTCCCTGGAAAGAGCTTCAATACTGATGCCGTTTGTTTCTATAGAAACTATACTCAGAGAGGAATCTATACATATATGGAATGACTCCTAATTTTCTCTGGTTAATTTATAATTAATTTCCAAAGTCGGAACAGGAAATCCAGAAACCGTTCTGGTCCTGTCTCACGAGAACCTGAATATCTCTTAACATACTGTCCATATGATTGTTTCGTTACTTTCCTATGAAAATAGATTCATCAAGGTTCGTTTACATAATTTATTCACTATTTAATTCCATTCCTACTATTTTTAGTGATTTTCCAAATCTACATCACTGTTGCTGTCTGCATCTGCCTTTAAGGTAGACTTTACCTATTTCATAGTTTCCATGATTCAACTAGCCCTTTTAGCACAAATAACACAAATTATGATAGTGATTAACCATTCCCATGGCCAATCCTTGTTAAGCATATCCACACCTCTCAATAACCATATCCATACCAAATGATTATAACATTATACTCAAAACATATATAAGCCATTTTCGCATGGCTATCCAAATTATACAAGTCCGAAGGGTCCATGACCCACAACAAAAAGGGTAGTCCTATACATGCCATTTCGAAGTTCAATCAAAATTGTACCAAAAGGGGGCTTTGATAGTGTGGGCGACTTCGCCTTCAAAATCCTGAGTCCGATAGCTGAAGAACCAAAATCTATAAAACAGAGAATCAAAGAGACGGAGTAAGCAATTTATGCTTAGTAAGTTTTGAGGAAGGGATTCCAGCACAACAAAAGTATAGCATTCATATAGCTAAACGGATAATTTCATATGCACAAATTTTCAATATCATACTTACTTCACATTACCAACCCTTTTATTCATACACAAAGATCAACTTAGCCAAAGGCCGATAGCTCATTTATCAACTGAGCGAATACTTATTTGTAAGGGCTCAACTAATTCAAAGCACATACGAAACATACCTCAATGTTGGGATGTTACAAGCATATTAACTGAAATTTTTACAGCAAGATCATTCATTCCCAAATCACGTACCTTCAGAATTTAACCGGATATAGCTACTCGTTCAAATGCCTTCGGGACATAGCCCGGTTATAGTAACTCGCACAAATGCCTTCGGATCTTAGTCCGGTTATAGTAACTCGCACAAATGCCTTCGGATCTTAGTCCGGTTATAGTAACTCGCACAAATGCCCTCGGGACTTAACCCGGATTTAGTAACTCGCACCAATGCCTTCGGATCTTAGTCCAGATATGGTCACTTAGCACAAAGCCTTCGGGACTTAGCCCGGACATCATTCGAATAACCATGCACATTTAACAATAAATCATGTCACATTCGTATTTCATTTTCATTACCAAAGCTCAAACACAAGACACTTATCACATTTACAATTTCGGCTCAATGGCCACATATATGAGCTTGATTTTGATTTACTTAAGACATAATCTAATCGAATCATAATTTAAGTCCCATTACTCGAAAACTTACCTCGGATGTTGTCGAACGATTCCGATGGCTATTCGACCACTTTTTCCTTCCCTTTATCAGGTTTAGTTCCCCTTTGCTCTTGAGCTTAATTAAACAAATAAATTGATTTAATCATTTGAGCATCGAAAAGAGGAACACAAGGCAGTTAGCCCATATTTATACATTAGACATTAAAGTCACATATGTACGGAATCATGAATCAAACTCAACATTTTAGCTAATTTTTCCCCCTTGGCCGAATTTTCTAAGCCAAGACAAAAGCATCAATATGCTTGCCTCTAACCGAATACATGCAACACCAATCTTCTTCCTATGGCCGAATATGCATGTCTATGTTGAGGCCGATTATATACATAATACCACACATAGATGGCATACATTTTACTAACTAATGCATTACATATTATAACTCAATACGCATCCATCATTTACTCCATAACTAAACCACCACCATATATAAACATATACCTTGGGATGATATATATATATGTACCATACCAATACATCATGTGCAAATATATATATGCAAGAGCCGAATCACAAGGCTGATTATAGCCATCTCATATATTTTCATCCCATACCCGAATCCGCAAGTACATTATAATAGCTTCCAACTTAATTCATTGTAAATTTCCCTTTATTTTTTTTCATGGCCGAATGCTCCTTCTACACCATTTACCTTCACAAAGCATGAATTTCATCATCCAACTTACAAGCTTACAATCTCATGAAGTTTAACCTCATAGTACCTATCAAACTCTCACTCATTAGCTTCTATCATAAACCTCCAACAACACCAAATAAACATATACTTCGTGGGTTTATGGTAGAACCAAGAAAGGAACTCTTAGATATCAAGATGTAAGCAACTACCATTTTTCATCTAAGTTTAGCATGAAACACAATCATCACCCTTATTAATCTTTTATAGCCGAAAACCATACTCACCCCCAAAATCAAAATTTCAACATGGTTTACAAAAATCACTTGATAACTCACTCAATATCAACTAAAATTTCAAAAGCTAGTACAAACTTCCTTACCTTAATAGTGACCTAAGATGACCGATTGCTTCACTCCCTTCTTCTTCCTTTCAATTCGGCCAAGAAGAACCAAAGAACACAACTTGTTTTTCTTTCTTCCTTAGAACATTCGGCCAAGGGAAATGAAGAAAGATGGACACTTTTTTTTTGTTTTTTCTTTCTAGTTTCGGCAAAATGGGGGGGGGGAACAACCACACACTTTTTTTTTGTTTTCATCATATTCCCTTTCATTATTTTATGCCCATGCTCCTTATTTTATCATACTTCCCATGAAACACTAACTCAACATGTTTATGACATGTTCTTGCCCATCACACTTGGTCTACCATGCTTGTCATGGCCGGCCACTACAATTAAGGGGGGGAAATTGACATGCAAGTCCCCCCTTTTTATTTCATGCACTAATAGATCCTTATGCTTTCACCTATCACATTTCAAAATTTTCTCACATAAGTCCTATTTACTAAAATTCACCTACAATTAAACAAAATTCAAACACGAAATTTTCACACATGCACATGTACATATAATGAGCATCAATTATGACGGTTAATTATTTTTATGACTCGGTTTAGCGGTCCCGAAACCACTTCCCGACTAGGGTCAATTTTGGGCTGTCACAACTTCAACGACTTAATAAGTCACTATTAGATAAAATTTGAAAACACGGGGTTAAGAGTTTAGAGCTACCATTGATGATAATCTTGAATGAGCTAAATTTTGGCTTGAAAATACTATTTAGGTACTTGATGAATTGTTGTGTACACCAACCGAGTGTTTAAAATGTACTGTATCACTTCTGAGGGACACCGCGTATTAGTGGTGGAATACTTTGACATCCGTGGTGCCGAGAGAAAGAGTTGGAATTTCTTTCAAGTTGAGTTAAAAAATAAATACATCAGTCAGAGATTCCTCAATCAAAAGCACAAATAATTTTTAGAACTGAAATAGGGTCGTATGACTGTGACTGAATATGAAAGAGAATTCGTATAGTTAAGAATGTATGCTCGGGAGTATGTTTGCGTCGAAGAAATCATGTGTAAATGGTTCGTTGATGGGTTGAACGAGGATATTAAACTTATAGTTGGAATCCTAGAATTGAAAGAATTTGTTGTTCTGGTTGATAGATCTTGCAAAGTTAAAGAGCTTAGAAAAGAAAAGAGAAAAGTAGATTCAGAGGCTAGAGACTCGAGACTTGAGAAAAATTTTGATGAATAAGCCATATCAGTCTTTATCAAAGAAATAACGAGATTCGTATAGTCGATCCGATGCTTCAGTGGGATATCAGAATAGAGACCGTGGAAATCAATACATGAGTCGTAAAGCTCAAGTTACTTCAGTCTCGAGTGTTGGCAGTGTGAGAAACAATAACCCGAGTGTGAACAGCGTGGAATACAACATTTTGGGGAATGTTGGGCGAATATAATAATAGAGTTCATTACAAATGAGGTACACGAGATCATTTTATTCGAGATTGTCTTGAGTTATCTGAGAAGGTTCAATTCCAAAATGCAGGACCCAGTAATACAACTGTAAGAGGGAGGCCACCGAGAAATGTTGGAAATGTAACCAGTAGTCGAGGCAGACAAAGGATTCGACTATGAGAACTGAAGCGAGAGCACCTGCTAGAGCTTACGTCATTCACACTCGCGAAGAGGCGTCATCACCTGATGTTATAACTTGTACCTTTTCTCTTTATGACACTAATGTGATTGCTTTAATTGATCCTGGATTGATACATTCGTATGTTTGTGATAATTTAGTGTCTAGTAAGAAATTAGCTATTGAATTTACTGGGTATATGATTAAAGTATCGAACCCCTTAGGCAAGTATGTTCTAGTTAATAAAGTTTGCAAGAATTGTCCTTTAATGCTCGGGGTTATTATTTTTCGACTAATTTAATGCTATTGCCATTTGATGAAATTGACGTAATTCTGGGTATGGATTGGTTGACTCTGCATGATGCCGTTGTAAATTGTAGACGAAAGATTATTGAACTGAAATGTCAGAATAGTGAAATCCTTCGAATTGAATCAGATGAGTCATGTCGTTTACCTATAGTGATTTCGTCTATGTTAGCTCAGTGATATGTGAGAAAAGGTTGTGAAACTTATCTCACATATATACTGGATACAAAAGTGTCAGAATCGAAGATTGAGTTAGTGCTGATAGTATGTGAGTTTCTGAATGTGTTTCAAGAGGAGTTGCTTAGATTACCACCAATCAGAGAGGTTGAATTTGCTATTGAGTTAGTACCGAGAACTTCACCGATATTTATAGCTCCGTATAGAGTGGCTCCGATAGAATTGAAAGAGTTGAAATCTCAGTTGCAAGAGTTAATGGATAGAGGTTTTGCACAATCTAGATTTTTGCCCTGGGCTGTGCCAGTTTTGTTTGTAAAGAAGAAAAACAGGTAAATGAGAATGTGTATTGACTATCGACAGCTCAACAAGGTTACAATAAAGAATAAATATCCGTTACCTAGAATTGATGATTTGTTTGATCAACTGAAAGGGACAACAGTGTTCTCAAAGATTAACTTAAGATCTAGCTATTATCAGTTGCGAGTTAAAGACTCAGATGTGCTGAAAACTGCATTTAGAAAGGGGTACGAACATTATGAGTTTCTTGTTATGCCTTTTGGATTAACTAATGCTCCGACAGTCTTTATAGATTTGATGAACTAGATTTTTAGACCGTATTTAGATAGATTCGTTGTTGTGTCCATAGACGACATTTTGATCCATTCACGAGACGAGTCTGAACACGCTAAGCATTTGACGATTGTGTTACAAACCTTGAGAGATAAGCAACTATATGCTAAATTTAGCAAATGTGAGTTTTGGCTCAGAAAAGTTGGATTTTTGGGGCACATTGTTTCAGCGAAAGATATTAGAGTTGATCTAAGCAAGATTTTAGCAGTTGTTGATTGGAAACGATTGAGAAATGTATCTGAAGTTAGAAGTTTTGTGGGGTTGGCTGGCTACTATCGATGTTTTGTTAAAGGATTTTCAATGATTGCTACACTGATGACCAGATTGCTATAGAAAGATGTGAAGTTTGAATGGTCTGAGAAATGTCAACAGAGCTTCGATCAATTGAAAGCCTTGCTAATTGAGGCACCAATGTTGGTTCAACTTGAGTCAAGTAATGAATTTTTAATTTGCATCATTGAATGGTTTGGGTTTATTTTTTATGCAAGAAGGAAAGTTATAGCTTATGCTTCTAGACAGTTGAAACCGCATGAAAAGAACTATCTAACGCACGATTTGGAGTTGGCTGCTATTGTTTTAGCATTGCAAATTTGGCGAATCATTCTATGGTGAAAAATGTCACATCTTTCCTAAGCATAAGAGTTTAAAATATATAATGACTCAGAAAGATCTGAACTTGCTACAACGGAGATGGCTCGAGCTATTGAAAGATTACAAGTTAGTCATCGACTATCATCCATGGAAAGCAAATGTAGTCGCAGATCACTGAGTAGAAAATCATATATACTTTGCGAGCGATGAGTACTCAATTGTCATTATCTATTGATGGTTTGATATTGGCTTAATTGAAAGCTAAATTGGTATTTCTTCAGCAAATTTGTGAGGCTCAGAAGGTGATAGTAAATTGCAAGCTAAAAGAGTGCAATGTAGTCGAATAGTGATTTAGACTTTTTGATCGGATTGGATGATTGTTTATGTTCCGAAATAGAATTTGTGTACCAAATAATCCCTATATTATTTAGAAAATTTTGCATGAAGCACATAGTGGTAGTTTATCTATTCACCTGGGGAGTACCGAAATGTATAATGATTTGAACAATTATATTAGTGGTCGGGTTTGAAACGAGACATTTCATAATTTGTATCGTAATATTTAGTGTGTCAGCAAATTAAAGCTGAACATCAAGTGCCTTCAAGTTTACTACAACCTGTAATGATACTAGAGTGGAAATGGGATAGAGTTATGATGGATATCGTATCGGGATTACCCCTATCTTCGAAGAAGAAAGATGCTATTTGGGTTGTTGTTGATTGACTGACGAAATATGCACACTTCATTCCTGTACGTACTAACTATTCACTTGATAAATTGGCTGAGTTGTACATTTCTAATATTGTTAGATTGCACGGAGTGCCAGTTTTGATTATTTTAGATAGAGATCCGAGGTTTCCGTCGCGATTTTGGAAGAAATGCAAGAAACTCTGAGTACGAAGTTGAATTTTAGTATAGCTTTTCATCCACAAATTGACGGTGAAACTGAGAGTGTAATTCTTATTCTCGAAGATATGCTTCACTGTTGTGTTCAAAAGTTTGAAGGTAACTGGGAGAGATTTTTGCCATTGGTTGAATTCACGTATAATAATAGTTTTCAATCGAGTGTAAAAATGGCACCGTACTAAGTACTGTATGGTCGTAAATGCCGAACACCATTGTACTGGATTGAGCTTAGTGAAAAATAGATTCACGGAGTTGATTTGGTTAGAGAAACCGAAGAGAAAATGAAAGTAATTCGCGATTGTTTGAAAGCAACTTTAGATTGATAGAAATCGTACGCGGATTTGAATTGAAAAGACATTGAATTTCAAATTGGTGACAGAGTATTTTTGAAAGTATCCCCGTGGACGAAGATTCTTCTTTTTGGTCATAAAGGCAAATGAGATCGCGGTTTATTTAGCCGTACGAAATCATCAAAAGAATAGGTCCAGTGGCATTTTGGTTAGCTTTACCGACTGAGTTAGAAAGATCGGCAATGTATTTCATGTGTCAATGTTACGTTGATATAGATTGAATCCATCACATGTAATTTCTCCTACAGAGATTGAATTCAACCTAATTTGACATACAATGAGAACCGATTAGAATTCTAGCTCGAGAGATTAAAGAGTTGAGAAATAAACTAATAGCTTTGGTGAAGCTTTTGTGGCAACAACATGGTGTCGAGGAAGCCACATGGGGAGCCCGAGGAAGATATGAGGAAACAGTACCCTAACCTATTAACTGGTAAGATTTCTGGGGACGAAAATCCCTAAGGGAGGAGAGTTGTAGCAGCCTGTTTTTGGTCAAATCAGAACAGTGGTTTTAGATCCAAAAATTTGAGGTTGAAAAATGTATTTTATTATTATTTTAATGTCTACATCATGGAAACATGATTGTGTGAAATTTCATTAGAAATTTTATCATTTAAATGCTTAATTCGATAAAAAAAGACTAAATTGCGTAAAGTGCAAAATAGTGTTCTATTAGCTAAAGGTGTCTAATAGCTATAGAACTTTAATGTAGAGGTCCTTATGTGGTAATTAACCATTATTTAGTTTGTGGATGAAGATGGCTTGGTATAAGTGTAATTATTAAATATATTTAAGGCTATGTCAGTAAATTATTAAATAAAGAATAATTAAAAGAAATAAAACAAAATATTATCTTTTAGTGATCATCTACAACTGATTATCTAGAGAAAAAGAATCCATTTTCTTCATCTAGGGTTGGTCACTTTGGAGATTAAATGGTAAGTGATTTTGACTCGGTTTTTAATAATTTCTATGTATTTGAGATCGTTGCAACTAGGTCTAGCTAGCCTAGGGACTACTTTCCAAACTGTTAAAGATTTTGACTGATGCCATTGATGAATAAGCATGAGTTTGAAGTTTCTTGATAGATTATGAATGGTTATTGATAGATAAACAAGTTTTGCTGAGTGTTTTTTAATGAAAATGCAAATTAGGGGTTAAATCATGAAATGTGTAAATTTGGTGGTTAAAATGTGAAATAAATGAAAAATATGGGCTTCTAAGGGCATAATAGTAAATTTGGCTAGCTGGGTTGTGGTTAAATTGCATGAATTTTTGTTTTGTGAAATAAGGACTAAATTGTAAAGATGTGAAGCATTAAAGGCAATTGTGTAAAATGCCTTAAAGTGAATTTTGGACTAAATTGAATAGAGAGGTGATTAATAGTTAATTTTGTTTATATTTAGATCAAGAAAAATGAAATTACGGACTTAGATCGGGGGAAATAACAAAGTTACAAAATAGTTGACCCGTGTCATTGTTTCTACATACAAGGTAAGTTCTTATGTTAATAAGCATTGTTATAATTATGCCTTTAATGCTTTGATATTGCATAAATTGTGTATTTGGGACTACATTCATGTTTGAAGACGATTCAGCTAATTATGGGCACTTAGTGTGCGAATTCGAGATAGCTTCGGTTATATATTGCACTTACTGTGTGAGATTGAGATAGCTTCTGCTATATATATACATTGGCACTTAGCGTACGAAATTAATACACCAACGGCTATTTATTTGGTACTAAATGTGTGAGTTTCCCAAGTATCCAAAAATATTTTGAACGTTTTAATGAATATGTCACATATGTTAATAAGTATAAGTTAAATACGGCAAGGTACAGGTATGTACATGAACCGAGTAATACACTGAAAGGATGAAAAATTAAGGAAATTACATCTAAATTAGTGGATGCAAATGTGGTAGGTTGGTGATATATTATGAGATATGTTATGTTATGTTTTTGGCTTAACTTGGGTTTATATGATGATTTGATATATATGCTATACAAACATACTAAGCTATGAAGCTTACTTTGTGTATTTCTCTGTGTTTTATAGTGTTTCTAAAGCTAGCTCGGATTCGAGACCTAGATTGTTACATATCTAACTACACTTTGCATTTTGAAATTAATTATGGGTCATATACATGTATAGGGACTTTGGCCATATACATATTTTTTTTGGAATTGAGCCATTTGAATTGGCTTGATGTTTATGTTTTGGGATTGTATATTAACCATGTGAGTTGGCTTGATATTGGTGATTTTGATGATGGTATAAAAATTGTGCAAATGGCTTTGGTTTGAGTTTGGTAATGAACAATGTTGTGTGATTGATGTTGGATTCATGGTGCTTATTGATAATAGGCAATTTCCAATGTCAAATGGTTGATAATTGGGAAGCTATGTGCTTGTGATTTGGTGCATGATGATGCATGTTTTGAAAGGCCTAAATTAGTTGATTTAAATATGTGAAGTTATTTATGATTTGAATGAGGAAAACATGAGATAATAAGCATGTTAGTTGTTGGGTATTGAATGTATGTTTTAGCCTTTGATTATGGTTGAATTGGATGTCCACTTATGCTATGAGGAGTACATTTGAATTGTGTAGGTGTGTGCAAATTTGGGTGGCAAATTGGGCTTAGTAAATAGCCTATTTTTGTCCACATAGGCAGAGACATGGGCGTGTGTCTCAACCGTGTGTGGACATAGGTTATGCTACACGACCGTGTGTCCCCTGGTGTTGAAATTTGAAATCAAGTCAGTATGCTCCACGCAGCCTACACACAAGCGTGTGACTTGGCCGTTGGCGTATAATAACCGTACAGTTTGAACACTTGCACACGGGTTGTGTGGCCATTTTTAAGCACACGGGCATGTGTGTGGCTGTGTGCCAGTCAGAGAGTTACGGCTTGTACACGAGCTATAAATCCTTTTTAGGTTAAGTCGGAAGTTTTTTGGGACTACAAATTTCAAGTAGAAATATTTATTTTTTATTTATTAAGGTCTCAGTTATAGAAAATTGTGTGAAATTTCGTTAAGAAATGTTATCGATTGGTCCTCAATTTGATTAGAAGACAACTGCAATAGGTGCAAGCTTGGTTCTATAGTTAAAGGTATCTAATTGCTATGAAATTTGAAATTGGAGGACCAAAATGGACATGGTTAGATGAAATTTTAAAGTTATGCATTAAGGGCATTTTAGTAAATTGGTAAATAAAGATAAAATTAACTAAATAAAAGTGTCCATCTTCTCAATTAGTCCCTCCATAGCCTAATTTTACAAGAAGCCATAGCTAGGTTTTGGCCAAGCTTTCAAGCTTGATTGTAAGTCCGTTCTTGTCCCGTTTTTAATGATTTTTATATTTTTGAGATCGTTGTAGCTTGATGTAGTTATTTCAAGGACTAATTTGAAAGAAAGTTAAAGTCTAAAATTTTCCCCATGTTGAATATGTTTTATTTTGATGTTTGATGGTAGAAAATGCATGTTTGTTGTTAGTTTAAAACAACATTTGTAAAGTGATTTTCGATAAAAAAAAAGTCAAATAGGGACTTATTTTTAAAAAGGCCATAAAATGTGTAGAAATGTATGAATAAATGAAAAATGTGGGCTATTATGAGTACAAGTAATATTCGGCTAGGGTTTG